>NC_092641.1:44182033-44862408 GCF_039555335.1 Amphiura filiformis
TCACCATTAAAAGTTTGACCAAGGAATGGAATATTATGGTGAATATAACAATAGGTTTCTCTGATATATCAGGTTTCCAGTATGATTAAGAGAGAGTCACCATTTGCAAGATAGATGAATAAGGGAAGGAAACATATATAAACAAAAAACAAATTCACTATAAAGCCATCTTAATTGAATAGTTTGTCTCAAAGCCCCCCGCACACATTAGTAAAATTGTCTGCTTTTTGTGAGTTATTTCCGCTGGATCAAGTAAATTTCATTTTTTATCTCTTTTTTTTTTCTTTCCAATATCCACCGCACAAAAATCTCACTTCTGACATCGTAAGATGTAAAAGACCTTGTCAAAAAGCTTGTATCGCAGTTTGATAAAAAAAGTAAAAAAAACAATAACCCCTAATCACATTAAGTTGGCCTAACAATACCCTGCTTTATGGCTACACCCAAAGGGATAGAAACTAAGGCCTACCTGTCCCCATTCATTCTGGTATGTTCCTGATGGACAGCCTTTCTCCCCGGTACTCTGTACTTCACAATAGTGACCAGGAGAGCATTCATACTCAGCTGGACTGCTAATGTTCTGACCACCTGGACAATAGAAGCCTGCGTCACATGGACCAGTAGCTTCAGATAGACCGCTGTCCTCGCAGTAGTAACCTGTGGGATAAAACAAGTAAAATAAAAAGTTGGGAGTCTTTTTAACTGGTATCAGCCGGTGTGAACATTACAGCCATATGGTTCTCAGGATAAGGTCTGTTCATACTATGTTGCAATTGCTTTGCGGTGCGTTGCCGCACTTCATCATGCTGCAAAATACTGCATTGCAGTATCGCAATTAAGTTAAATATATTTAACCTTGGAAATGCGACGAATTGCGTTGAGTTGCAGTAAAAAGTAATCAAGCGTACAACAAAGAACAGACCCATACACCTCTGAACTAAACCTTGTACATGACTAACTAGGTCAGGCATAAATGTTGAAGTAGACTCATCAATTCATAACCTCATGAATATATGTGATGCGTGTGATCCAATCATATTTTATTATTTGTAACAACGTGAATGCAAATCGAGGTCATTAATATCTCACAATTGACGTAATTGTTCGAGGGTAAATATTGTTGTGCGTCAAATAAACTGCTCGCACACTTGTCACTGTATTTGGATTGCAGGCTACCTTGTTTGCACGGATTGTGACATGTACTTCTGTTGTTGGGCGTCCTGTTTTAGCCTGTTCAACTTTTGGAAAGGCAAAATGTAAAAAATGTTTATTTTATAAAGTGAAGCGATGAAAGTGACAGTTATGAATGAGGTCAATGAGGGATTTATATTCCTCAGTTCAAAGGCAAAATGATTTTTCACAATGTCCTCCATATAACCAGTGCATACTTATTAACCTCTAAATAGTAATTCAGCAAATGCTTGATTATATTACACCTTCTGAAAACGGAATCCAAGAGCTTCATTCAATTGATGTTTTGAAGTGATTTTGAATTGTTTTTTGAGGGTTTTAGGGTTATTTTTAAAGTATTGTTGAAGCTTTGAACTCTCAAGCTTTTTGCAATTATGTAAGGATCTTTAAAACCTACCTTGTTCATGTTTAAGTTAACTTTTATATTGTTTCTGAAGATATTCTCTAGTCAGAGCAACAAACCTTTTAAACCTCAAACAAGGGTACATTTTAAATCTAAAACTTCAATACCTATCTACGATACATACCTGGTAAGCATGGTTTGCAGTCACTGAACTCAACATTGCCAGTTGCATTACTAAAATACCCAGCCGGGCATGGATATGGATCATACGTTCCCTGTGTGCAGTAATGACCCACAGGACACAATCCACCGGTCACGTTATCCTTAGGATCCGATACCGATGCTCCTAGCTTACAGTAGTACCCAGCATCACATTCTCCGGTCTCGTTAAACAAGCCGTAATCGTCGCAGTAATATCCAGGAGTACATAGGGTAGGCTCTATGGATCCTACCGGACAGAATTCACCGGGCTCACATTGGCCACCGGTGGAGTTGCCGGCACAGAAGCAGTTGGTAGTCATGTTATTGTGGCCGTAGTCTGTTGGCATGTCTGACCAGGAGCCACGGATGCAGTACCAACCAGCAGCACAGAGACCTGTGGAATTATCCAGACCTGTTGTGGCACAATATTCACCTGGTGGGAATAGAAGTAACAGATAAAATAAATTTGAAAAATTGATCAATAAAAAAGATTGTTTGTTATATATATTGTTTCAATAGGTACCAACTTAATTTAAGTTTGGGATACATGGTCACAGCTTTTTCCCAGTTTCTAATACATTTTGTTTCCCACAAAAAATAAAAGATAAGCTTTGAAAAGTAAAAACTTCTCATTCCCTCATCCTTGCAAATAATCTTAGTGTCCCATTATTACATTGGGCTTTTCCAGTTGAAATCCACACACCCCCTTTAGAAGACATGACCTTAATCTCCCACACAGGAGTGTAGATTTCAAATGGAATCACCCATTCAGGTAACCCCATTTGAAATTCACACTCCCTGTGTGGAAGATTAAGGTCATGTCTTCCATAGGGGTGTATGGCTTACAAATAGAATTGCCCATTCTTGCAAGTGAAAGGAAATCTTACCTGGTTTGCAAGGTTTGCAGTCTTCCAGTGCTTGTTTCCCTTCATATTCATTATAGTATCCTTTAGGGCAAGGATACTGTGTGAAGAAAGCAGTACCAGATGGACAGTAGTGACCAGTAGGACAAGGTGTGTTCGAGTATGTAGTGGCATTTTCTGGACACCAGTACCTGAAATTAAATTTGTATACAATAATACAATCTTAACAATTTGCTGCACAACACAACCAATTTGTTTCAACTCGTGATTGCAAGGTTACTGGTTCAAACTACCTACAGTTCAATCATGCTGTGCACTTACACATAGCTATTCAACTTTGGTTCACATCAAATTCAGTTGTGATGTAGGTGCGTGTTTCTCTGGTCAGTTAGTATCAAATCACTCGCGTAAAGTTAATGGCACAAAGTGTACACACATGCATACACACATGCGCAATCGTGAAAAAGCTTTGACGTCACTACTGAACTTGAGGTGAACCAAAGTATATATTGCCTCCGTAGATAAAACTACTGAAGCTTATGGCTTTGCTTTGCAGCATGTTAATGAAGGTGATGGAACCCTCAGGTTTAGTTGACAAGAGTAGCGGTTTACATGACAGATTTGGCATGTTTGGCAATAAAAAACAAAATTTCCGCTACTCCTTCATCAAGTATCAAGTGGAAGTCAACCTCATCTACATTACACAGCTACATCTCAACACCAGATACAAGCTGTCTGGCATCTGACCTCCCCTGACAAGCAAAGCTTAACAGACTATGCACTGGAGTTGGGCACTTCAATGCCAATATGTGGAGATGGGGGTTCTGTCAAAGCCCAGCCTGTGAATGTAGAGCGGAGCAGCAGACAGCTAACCACATCAAAGTGCCTGCTCTATCACTCACCAATTGGAGCATAAGGCCTGACAGATATTGATACAGAGAGGCTGCTTAACACTATAATGATAGACAAAGATAAAAAAGACTAGTTTGCGTCTGACGTCATCTGTCAATCAAACTCCGAGCACGGTTTGTTTACAAGTGTCGTGATGATATGAGTTGCTGAACACGGCGGTAAAACCGGGCGCCTTATTGTTAATTTTGCACCTTTTAACATCTCAAAAGTTAGGTCTTAATAGTAGGAAACTTTTTTTGGCGAAGGCACCATGTCCACAATGCCTAGAAAAGTTGCTTTTTGCCTTGTAAGAGCGTAATTTTTTCGCCATTCACTGCTATTCCTTTTCTCCGATCGGCACCAGCCAGATGAATCGACCTTCATTATACGCGCTATTAGCCAATCAAGGATCGTAGAGAATTTGATTGACAGTGACGTCAGACACAAACTAGTCTTTTTATCTTTGTCTTTCATTATAAGCTTGAGATCTGACTATCCCCTTGGTTTTAATGTTTCATTAACAAAGAAGAAATATTCTTGCATAAAAAAGAAGTAAACTGGCCTCAAAAAGAAAATTTTTCACAAGGTCATATCTTAAAATCCTGTCCATAAAAATGAACCAAAATTGCACACAGGATTACTTCAATACTCTATACTCTAAACAGTAACCAAACAGATGTCTAACTGAGACAACAGCAAAATGCACTGACATAGAACAACCTGTTTCTTGAAGAAAGTGTGTGAAAAACAGAAGCAGCCCCGTTCCACACTATTCCACTTACTCTTTGGAAATTATCACCCATGTAAGGATCTCGTACGCGTTTTCACAGATTTCATTTTCTGGGTGCCAATTATTCGCCTGTGAATATGGTCCAAAAAGCTGTTCTATGTCAGTGCATTTTGCTGTTGTGTCAATTAGACAACTGCTTGGTTACTGACATGTGTTTTGTATTGAAGAGTATTGAATTGTATTGTATTGAAGAATATTGTATTGAAGAGTAGAGTATTGAAGTAATCCTGTGTGTAATTTTGGTTCATTTTTATGGACAGGATTTTCACATATGACCTTGCGAAACATTATAAGTTTCAACAACTTCTCCTATACTTTTGTACAGGAGCCAACCGTTGTTAATCCATGATGAATCCACACTTTTGCAGTAAGCGTATAAGCGAACGCGCAGCGCACATCCGCGTTACGCGTGAGCACGTAAAATTCGTCATGTCTGGAATATGTGTGCGTATCACGCTTACAAGTTGAATTCAGTATTTTGGAAGTATCGGATAAAGATCACCGATCTTTTTGTAAGGTTGACTGTCAATGATTAACTGACATTCCTCATGAAATAATCTGCGTGGTTTACTTATAAGTTGAATTCAGTATTTTGGAAGTATCGGATAAAGATCACCGACCTTTTTGTAAGGTTGACTGTCAATGATTAACTGACATTCCTCATGAAATATAATCTGAGTGGTTTACTTACAAGTTGAATTCAGTATTTTGGAAGTATCGGATAAAGATCACCGATCTTTTTTGTAAGGTTGACTGTCAATGATTAACTGACATTCCTCATGAAATAATCTGCGTGGTTTACTTACAAGTTGAATTCAGATAAAGATCACCGATCTTTTTGCAAGGTTGACTGTCAATGATTAACTGACATTCCTCATGAAATAATCTGCGTGGTTTACTTCGCTTGGGCAGCTAAAGCTGCCCTCGCGAAGTAGACGACGCGGACGCATCGTTGTTAATCGGTGATGAACAACGGTGAAACATGATTGAATCCCTAATTCTTTTTGAGGCCAGTTTAGTATACAATATTCTTACCCTGGTTCACAATCCAAACATTCCCACTGTCCTTCCGATGGGTTATACGTGCCAGCAGCACACCCCAGTGGGAATGAGGTACCATTAGGGCAGTAGTACCCAGCAGGACATGGTCCACCAGTAGCATCTTCTACAGGGTTATTGGGATCTTGGGCTCCTCGTAGACAATAGAAACCTGCGTCGCAATCACCTGTTGGCTCTGTCAGACCTTCTGTGCCACAGTATTGACCATACAGACATGGTGTACACTCATCCTGTAAAATTGAAACATTGAAATTATACATAAACATGTTTGTAAAAGCAAGTCATTCATGCATAGGATTTGGGACTATTGTGGCAGGAGGTTTTGAGAATACAGTCAGGGAATAAATAAAGATTGGGAAGCGTCACTTTATATAAAAAGTAATACAACTATGGAAGCCGCCATTACCTTGCCATTGCTTAGGCCTGGAACACTACCGCGATTTCTACCGGCTGCATCGCGCCCGTGCTCCGCGTTGCAGTAATGAAAATAACCCCTAAAATCGCGGCTTGCTGCATCCACGGTTAGACTTTTTCAAGCCTGCTACAGTGCATTTTTTTCACATGTTGAACAGCTTTTTTAATACTTTTAATTATATTTTTTAACGCATCCATGAACCTAATTTATCAAATACATTAAATCAACCAACAATCCCGCTATCCGGGCCAAAATTTATAAAAGAAAAATACTGTTTCAATCACGAAAATTAACCTAAATTTCTTGCATACACGTAAGACTTGGCGATAGTCTATTCAGATATCGTTGTCAAGCTCGAGGTGATTGACACCTAATGATTGACAGTTGGGAACGCGTACTGTACGCGATGCTGAACGCGTAGCCATGGTAGCCGGGTGCTAAAGTGGGTGCTAAAACCTCAAATGGCGACCTCCATGCGTGTACCGGGGGGTGCTAAAGTGGAACCAAAACAACAGCAGGAATCATGTGTTAAATCGACATAGAAAAGAACAGGAGGTATCAGCGAAATTTACTGTCAGCCCTCTGATACAGTCAACCAACTTGGGTCATGAATACCGTATATCATTGAATAGTCGCCCCCTTCAATTAAACACCCCCTCCCCCGCCATCTTTTTCAACCAAGATATTTCAAAAATGCTGATATTTCCATGCTATCTTGTGTAGTAAGCTTACCAAGGTGCACACACGACCGATAAAGTCTGATCGTAAATTGTTCCTACGTTCATATTTTGTCATTTCAGCATTAGTTTTAAGCTTACCTAATGATTTTAACAAGAATTATTGTTCTAAAAATGACCTCTAATAAATGCCCCCCTTTTGAAAAATGCAATGCTCACGAGGGCGACTATTCGATGATATACGGTATTTGACTGTGGTTGAAATTTCCATCACGCTTGAAAAGCTGTTTTGGTGGTGATGTTGAAAGTATGTAATTTGTATTTTTGTAAAATATTTACAAATTGACTTTTAACAAAGCTTACAAACACCCAAAATATGAAAATAATATGCATTTTTATTTATAAAATGTGATTGTGATCAAACAAAATCAGAAATTTTGATTTCCAGATATAGACAAACAAAGGAAAAAATTCTTTTGTTGTCTATTGCTTTGGAAACACTTCAACTCACCGTATCTTTGGAACTAAATGTTCGATTTTATTAGGATTTTCGCAAAATGTACATTGTAGCTTTGCAGATGCGTTATACAATCATGTAGAAACTGAAAATTGAATATACCTGACTTCAGACTGATTTTGCTTGATCACACCACAAATGCAAATTTTGACATAAAGTTAGTTTACTCTGAAGTACAAAGTACCGACGCGGATGCACACATTGTGCCAACTTTGAAGGCACGCATACCTCAGCAGAGACAGAGCACTGCGCACTGTTTACGTGCTATATGCGCGCGGGCTGTCCCTTTGTACTTCAGAGTGGACAAACTGTAGATTATATGTATTTGTTTCATTTATTTATTTATTTTGGAAAATTTGAGTAGAAACAGACTATTGGTATACACTTACAGCAGATGTCAATTTAGTTGTATTGCTGAACGTTCCTCTTGGACATCCAGTTGGTGTGGCAGTTCCATTCTCACAGTAGTATCCTGTTGGACATACACCAGCAATACCTGCATACAGAGGGAGTAACAACAAAAAGTTAACTTGCCCATTCAAACAGTGTCACATTTTATATTAAACAAATCTTGTTTCTCTACAGCAGTAAAATAGCTCACCTTTTGGGTGGCTTTCTGTCTGCAATTCGCTAGCCTTTCTTCAGCCCCAATTATGATACAAATTAAATTAAACTGTGGTTTAGATTCTTAACATGAAATTAATATAATTGCATTAAAAAAATCAAATCATTGTTTAAACAGCTTCCAACTTGTCCACAAAATATTTTAAATTTTATTTCATAATTTTCTTTCTGTTTACCTTCAAAAAACCACATAGACAAAGCGAAACAAACAAAGAAACATATTTACCTTTGAAGCTGACTTCTGGTGTAGCCGTGTCCGACCCCTCCTGGCAGTAGTAGCCAGCATCGCACTCACCAGTGACTTGTGTAGAGTTGAGATAGGCACAGTATTTACCAGGACTACACTGTCTACATTGGGTTACATTAGCCAGGGATAGCTGGTCACTAAAGGTCCCTGTTGGACAAGGCTGCCAATCATATCCTGTACCCTCTGGGCAGTAGAAACCTAAAATATACAAAATGTCAAGAGAAAATGTTTCAGGTTATGATTAATTTTTGAAAATTATTCAGTGATTATTATTAAGGTTACTACGTTGTCTTCCTTTTGGATCACACATCGGATGCCTAATGCTACAATTAAGATCGCTGAACCATTTAGGTGGAAGAGTAGAACTGATGACACACACACCTACACATCCCTGCCCGTTTGTGCTGGCAATTGTGGAACTTGAGTAGTGCTAAACAAAGACATTTGAAACGAAGTTCAACAACTCTTCCTATACCTTTGTACAGGAGCCAACCGTTGTTAAACCGTGATGAACCCACACTTTTACTGTAGCGTATACTGCGAACGCAGCGAGACTACGCGTTCGCGAGAGAGCGCGTAAAATTTGCGTAATTATTGCTGATATCAAAAGAGAAATCATCGAAGTTTTTGCAAGGCTGAGTGGCAATGATTAACTGACATTCCTCGTAAAATAATCGTGAATTATATGATATTTAGCTTCTTTTCGTTGTTGAAAGGGATTCAATCATGTTTCACCGTTATTCATCACCGTTAAACAACTCGCGTCCGGCGCGTCTGCGTGGTTTACTTCGCTCGGGCAGCTAAAGCTGCTCTCGCGAAGTGAACCATGCAGACGACGCGGCCGCATCGTTGTTAAACGGTGATGAACAACGGTGAAACATGATTGAATCCCTAATTTAATCAACATACTGAGGACCAAAATGACGGATTTTTTTGCGTGTGTAGCTGTGTATGATAAACAGTATCAATATGCCTATGTACCAACAATAGTCAGAATTTTTAATGCACAATAGCAGATGTATCTCTAAATGCATTTGGCATGCAATTGTGACCTACTGCAGACCTCCACAAACTGAGGATGGTGCTTGTTTGCCAGTTTAAATGTGAAAAGTCTTGGGTGTGTCCTCCTTTGCAGGCAAACACTTACCCATAGGACAGGGCTCTGGTTCCAATCCTGTGACACAATAGTCCATAGCGGGGCATATCTCACATTCATGTTGATGTGTAATGGTTGTGTATGTCCCTGGATCACATGGTATAGGAGACTCAGTAGCACCAGGGCAGTAATGACCTGCCCAGCATGGGTCACCAGTCAGGCCACCATCATTAGGGGTTGGTGTGGAAGCATTACTGGAGCAATAGTATCTGTGAGGTGAGTGCATAACACCAATAACAAGATTTAAGATTATAAACATATCCATGATAAAACGGATAAAAATATTGACAAATATCTCATCAAAATCACATCACACAACTTAATAAAAAAAATGTTTTGCCATTTTCTTCTGATGCTACAAATTGTAGGACCTGCTAAACTCAGATTGAAATATTGTGCCTCATCCCAAAGGTTTGTATGATGGGCATTTAATATACAAATTGAGTTCATTTGTAGTCAAGTATAAACTGAAAAGCTTCCATTAGGCCTTACCCAGACTGACCCTAAAACAGGCCTTTTCTTATTTTTTTGTAATAAAAATTAATAAAAATTTTCTTTAATTAAGTTCCAAAGCCTTTATCATACGCAATTTACAGCTTAAAAAGTGTGTGTAAAGAAAAAAAAAGGAAAGAAAGAAAAGAAATGGCGACCAACCTACCCTATTTTTTTATGTTACGCCAATCAAACAAGTTTTGTTAGGCCTTAGCTCTGACTGGGGTAGATTTCCTAATTTGTGTTCCATAAAACCTAAAAGGAACCCTTAATTGAATGCTTGACATTTCAAGCTTTGCAACCCTAAACTTGTCAATCAACTTATTGCCTTCTCAAATTTCAAACAGAATTTAATATCTACTTCATTTTCAAAATGAGACACCACATACTAACCCTGGATCACATGGTCCTGATGGTGCAGTGAGCCCTGTACCATTACAGTAATAGCCTCCACTGCAATACTGGCATTCATCAATAGACTCCAACCCGTAGCTGTCAGACCATGTACCGACTGGACAGTCCTCTGGTGCAATTGTTCCTGAAAAGTAAGTGTGATTATAACAATGAATACCACAGTAAATTAATAAATAGGGTTGTTCTATTTAAAAACCACACACACATTGATGAAAATTTTGGAATTCAAAACAAATTCAAACAGTATACGAGTACATATTCATACAGATAAAATAATTAAAGAGATTAGCTTCAACACTGCACTAATTTTTGCTTACCTGGAATTTTTGCACTAGTTGGACTAGCTTCTTCAGCAGATATCTTCATGAGATATCATCACAGCATCACCATCTGCTGAAGAAGCTATAGTCGATCTAGCGAAATGCTCCAGGTGAAATTAAAATAGTGTTGAAGTTAAACTCTTTAATCAAATTCAAACAGGTTTTGTACATTCCAGGTCCAATAATTTTCATCCAAAAACAGTAGAAACTAGTGGCAAATGGTGGTCATAGACCACAAACCTAGCTGGGACGTTTGACATGACCTTTGACCTTTTAAAATGTTTCCCGGGTCACGAGGTTTGTTGTCACCGAGTTTGAGCCCTGTACCTCTTACAGATGTCCAGAAAATGTATTTCTAAAATTTGACCTCTGCATGACCTTTGACCCGACCCCTGCAAAATGTTCCTCTGGCCATGAGATTTGTTGTCACTGAGTTTGAACCCCATACTCCTTACAGATGTCCAGATAATGCAATTGTAAGATTTTACCCCTTTAATGACCTTTGACCCCAATTCTGTGTACAAGTTATAAGCACTGGGTATAGCCGATGCCTATGTGCAAGTGACATTATTGTGCTATGTAATTTGTAGCAGAAGAAGCATTTTGAAGGTATTTGGTTATATACCGGAAATACCCCCTTAATGACCTTTGACCTCAATTCTGTTTACACCCTTTGAGCACTGGATATAGTTGATGCTTATGTGCAAGTGACTTTATTGTAGGATGTTAGGTGTAGGAGAAGAAGCATTTTTAGCTGAAATCACATTTTTGGCCTATTTGACCTCTCTGTGACCTTTAACAACTTAAGTGCCATGTGACATGTATGATCATAGTCAGTGATGGTTGTGACCAAGTTAGGTCAAAATCGGTCAAAACATGTCTGAGCTAGAGCAAAAAGTGTCAGAAAATTGCCAGAAAGAAGAAGAAGAAGAAAGATCGGATAGCAAAACAGTACCTAGCTTGGGGGGTTGTAAACCCCCCAGCTAGGTAAAGATGTGGGATATTTCGGAAATCCAAACAAAAATTCCAAGAAAAGGGACCAAATTGTGTAAAATCCAACTGAATTTCAACATTGGACTATTCCAGTTAAAATCCATACACCCCCTATGGAAAACACAACTTTAATCTTCTACACAGGAGGTGTAGATTTCAAATGGAGCCACCCATTTAGGTAACCCCATTTGAATTAAATGCTCACTGTGTGGAAGATTAAGGTCATGTTTTCCATAGGGGGTGTATGGATTTCAACTGGAATATAGCCCATTTTCCATTTTTTTCAGCTGGATTTTAACAATTTCATCAGAGGTACTCGGTACAAATGACCATAGAAGGATGTGCCACAACGTGAGTAGCATGTTGGTCTTTTGGTATATCGATTATCCCTTTTGTTAGGCCAATTTTGGTATATGGATGGGTCCTTTTTTCATAATTTTCTCAATGTTGTTTGGAAAATAGCCCAATTTTTTCTTCGCTGTAGCCAAAAAGTTGGAATAACCTGTTATCAGTTTACAAGAATACATTATCAGTTTACAAGAATGTATAGGGCAATTTCAAATTGTTACAAAAAAGAATCAAGCTGATCTTACATACCTTGTACACAGTACTTCCCTTGAGGGCATTGTTCACCAGTACTACCATCATCTGGAGTAGAACTTGCTGCTGCTAATTTACACCAATAACCAGCCTCACAGTCCCCTGAAAGAATACATCCATAAATATGTTAGTGCTTATAAGAGGGCCAGCTCTAAAGTTCAGAATATATTGTCAATTAGTATGTTTTTCAGGTTCGCCGCCTGACAAGTTTGGAAACTTGCGAACCTGCAGAAAACTTTTTAATTGTTATAAACTCTTATCGTAAAAGCCTGTCCCACAATTAGAATATAGTATGTTCCGCTGCAATAAAAAAATTGCCATTGAGACAAAATGTCAAGAAGCAGAATAGATGGCAAAATAATTCAATTAATTTTAGGGCCAGTCATATTGATAAGTTCAGTGCATTTGCTCTGTGACAAACTGACATGTCATGCACATCCCTTAACACAGCAAATCAGCTGTGAATTGCTTCCCAGCTGTTCTATCTATCTGCCTGTTAAGGGGGTACTACACCCTTCAATAAATTTGTGTCTATTTTTGCATTTTTCTCAAAAACTAATAACAGAGTGGTAACAAAAGTTACGTATATTATTGGGGCAAGGAATCCAATTACTACACTGGAATTTCAGTGAACGAAGTCAAGCGGTTTGTTATTTATGATAAGAAATAAGGTACCGCTAGGATGTACGTTTCCTATCATATATACTGAACCGCTTGTCTTGAGTCACTGAAATTTCAATGTAGTAATTGGATTCCTTGCCCCAATAATATACATAACTTTTATTACCAGTGTGTTATTATTTTTTGAGAAAAATGCAAAATAGTCACAAATTTACCACAGGGGTGTAGTACTTCCTAAGCTTGTTTTTTCCATAAATTACAGTTCCACATCCACAATTAGCAGGTTACCTGTATCTTTATCAATATAAATCTTACTTGAAACATTTCTGATGAGGAGAAAAACATGTGTTTTCAACTTTAAAAAGAATTATTTTGATAAATATTAACGAATACATGATATTGATTTATTCCTTAAAGGTTAACGTATAATTCAAAGTACAATTTGAAGGCAACTAATTCAACAGCTGTCTTTGGTTTTGAGTTTGCTGTGATGCAGGTGCGTGTTTTATTGCTCGTAGCATAAAATTGTGCACAATAACCTAAGGCCCTTCGCACTTGATTATTAGTTTCCTGTTAAAGATTTTGAAAAAGAGACAAGGTGACTTTTAATTATTAATTATTAATTATCTTTTATTTTCTTTATCTAATTTGAACTATTACAAGCAACTATTGACTCATTTTGACAAGAGCGGACATTTAATTTATTTCACCACAATATTTGATTTTATAAATAAGTGAAGGTGGAGTTGTACTCTTTGTTCATTCATCATTATTGTTGATATTATTAAAGTCAGAAAATGGCAAGTAGAAGCAGTTGAAAGGTATTTTAAAGGAGAAAATTAGAAATAAAAATAAAATAATTAATTATTTTGAGATTTTCAATTTTGGACGCAGGTGGTAAACAGGAAACTAATAATCAAGTGCGAAGGGCCTAATCCAGTGGAGTGTATGTATACAAATGCATACAAAGGTGGCTTATTGGCACACTTGTGATGCAATTGCATAAAAGTACTGACATCACTACCAAACTCATCATTGGGCTATTCCATTTAAAATCCACACTACCCATGTGGAAGATTTTGGAAATATCTGCCACAAATGGAGTATGAATTTCAAATGTAAATGAACACATTAGGCAGCCCCATTTGAATTTCATACACCCTCTAAGAAAGATTCAACCTGAATCTCCCACTGAGGGAGGGTGAGTTTCAAATGGAGCTGCTAATGTGTTCATTCCATTTGATATTCATACTCCCCCTGTGGGAGACATTTTCAAAATCTTCCACAGGGGTAGTGTGGATTTTACATGGAATAGCCCATTGTTAGAATGAAAGCAAAGTGAAATACTAAATCAAAATTTCCCGATTCATATATTCAGTGTGCAACCTTAAATTAACCATGGATGACCGGTACAAAATGTGAAGTATTTTTACTAATTTCATTTTAACCAAGTTTTATGAATATCAAAATCTTTACTTATTTGACCTGCTGACCTTGAAATGGCCCTGTAAAATTTGGCTTTCAATGCTTTTTATTTTGACCAGTTTCAAGAAAATCCAAGAATCTTTGGTTTATTGACCTCAGATGACCTTGAAATAATCATGTAAAAATATTATTTTTCAACACTTCTCATTTTGACTACATCTCATGAAGATCTATTAATCTTTGACCTCAGATGACCTCTGTTATGCCCCCCCCTGAAAAATCTATTTTGATCATACATTTGTTTTGGCATTTAAAAAGATTTCATGTGAGCTGGGAAATCCCATATCATGTAATCAGGGAATCCCTTAGATAAGATCATTCTAAAAATCCCCTTGTTTCCAATAACATCAGCATGCAAGACTATATTTGTTAGGATGATGTCGAGAGCCCAGATATCAGAATGTAATTAGCGCATTGACTTGTTTTTACAAAGCCAGGGGATAAAACTGGACACACAGACACATACATTCTTGGTAAGCTTCTAAATCCATTCATTACACATGTAGCCAAAGAACAATGGGCACACATACATAGCCTCCTGCTTTCACATACCATAAAAACTCGATAGTTAGCATATGTGCTTACTATCGAGCGCTTATAAAACATGGAAATATAAAGAGCCTCATCCACAAAAGTGTAAAGGGTTTTGAGCAAATACACATAGCTATATACGAACAAGTAAACCTGCAAATGTGTGTTTCAACCCTTACCTCAGTTTGTAAAGTACTGGACTTTGGTACAATTTCATGTTTTCAAAAGCGCTCGATAGTAAGCACATATACTAACTATTGAGTTTTTACGGTACACTAAGTCCAAACCTGCTGCAACAAAACTCTAGAACAGTTGTTCAACATACAAATCAAAGCAACATTTTAAACCTAGATAATTCTTATAGCTGTTACACAAAATTTCCACCAAAGTTGTTACAATTTTAAGTACATAGAAGCAACTCAAAATGATAGCATATTATAAGCAAGGGGATGAAAAGCTGCTTGCAACATAACATCCATAACACTTACAAATTTATTAATATTCTACTTACACTGTGTAACAATTAATGTGCCTGGTTAATTCCATGTACAAGGAAATATTTGATGAAGAAAAGTGCCTAGGTTAGTATTTATTTAGGAAAGAAAGGCATTTAAATAAGATTATCCATGTATCAGCATGCATGTATCATAACATGGTCATGATAGATTTGCTCATAAAAGTGAGAAAGTGGTTAATAAATAATTAAGTTAATCATCCGAGAGAGAAGTTATCCAAATTATTATTTATAGGTTAATGAACGCATATTACTTGTTGGGAGAGAAATTAGACAAAGTAATTCACGCACGCTGATGTTGATGCGTCTATTGCACAAGCCCCGAAGTTTCCACCTTAACATCCCAACTTCGTATAGTTCTGTCTGAATAATTTATACGATGGATTAGAATCTTCTTTGATTTCACGCCTTACCTGTGGGCTCATCCAATCCAGTGACTTCACAGTATTTACCAGCCGGGCAATTCAGACACTCGTCAGCTTTCTCCAGTCTTGTCATGTTGCTATAGGTACCCTCAGGGCAACCATATTGGGTTGAGAATTCTGTACCATTCAAGCAGTAGTAGCCTTGTGGACAAGGGTAGACGGTGTAGTCTGGTATGGGTGCATTGGCAACGTCACAGTAGTAGCCTGGACAATAAGAAATGAGAATATATTTGTAAATATTCTGAATCATAGATAGGTAAAGTAAATTAAATATTAAAACTGTTCATCTGGACTTACTATCAAAAATGTTCCTTGGCGACTCTCCCGTGACAATAGATTGTCTTAAAATAATACAGTTTGTACAGCTGCCTGTATCAGTAATATAGTTACTCAAACTCAAACAATGTTTTTTGTGGAGGGTGTCTGCCTTTTGACTCTTTTGTAAAAAAACCCTTACTGATAGGCATTTATTAGACTGCTGCCCTCATTTGTCAAATTTCTGGGTTGACTTATGGGGAAACTTATGTGTTAAAAAAGTGTCAAACTTTTCCACCAGTTTTTGGTGATCTGATGGTGATCTGAAACTGTGCAGTTGTGTCCAAATTGACCTTTTGACCGCATTTGTTATTGAACACATATTTTTAGAACTTATAGATCTCGATCGTGCTATGGTGAACAAACAAAGTTGCCCAAGAGTATTTTCACAAGTCCATTGTACATTTTTGCTAAACATGCTAAACAGTGTTATTTTTATCGTAACTAAATAATTTATTGTAATTTTTAAGAGTTGTATTTTTGTTTATCTTGTAAAGCGCCTTGCGGTTGCGTGCAATATAAGGCGCTTAATAAATTGTGTGTATTATTATTATATTAAGTCCGACACAATAGACACTGTAAGTTTTTCAGTCGTACAAGCATAACAGAAATACATGGGCAGTGTAGAAGACTGAAGGAGTTTAATCTAGGCATAATTATATTCTTGTAGATGGAATTCTACGGTGTTGATCTCTGGAATCCATCTTGGAGGTGAGTGTTTTGATGACATAGGTATAATTGTATAAGCTCTATATCTTACCAGCATTGCATAGTTTGCATTCACTTTGACCCTGTTCATCTTGGTAGTACCCAGACACACATGCTGTCTCATTAGCGCTGCCTACCTCACAGTAATACCCTTGACCACATGGGTATGGGTTGCTGATGTTCTGACCAGGTGGACAGAAATAACCTGAAAAACAAAAAACAAGTTTTATTTAGCGTCACTGAATAAACCCGGGTTGAAAAAATGTAGTCTCCTAATACATTTATAACCAATATAGATTTAAAACAAACTGTTGTTCCATTATGGACCAGTGGGCATTCTGAATAAGTATGAGAGTTGAAGACAAGCTGCTTACCTGCATCACACGGTCCTGTTGGTTCAGTAAGACCTGCATTTTCACAGTAATATCCAGCAGTACATGTCTGGCATTGCTCTACTGTCTCTAAACCAGTTGCATTGGAGTAGGTTGCAGCAGGGCATAAGGGAGGATTGGCCCCTGTTCCACTACCTGTATTAAAATGAAAAAGAGATACATGATGAGATAAATTTCTAACTAGAATTTCAAAATCGCTACATGCTTGTGAAATGAACCTATGTGCAGCTTAAAAATTGGTGGTTTTATTCAAATAAATTCTGGTTTGGTTAAAGCAAATACAACAATTCTTTTTTTAATTTAGACGTTCAAAATCTGCTCTTTGCAATGACATTTCCATTTACAATGGATTCCTTCTAGATTTTTACAAAAGTGCAACAAACATGAGTTTACTTCTTTTTGAATCAGCCTGTATGGCGATCAGTTGTCAGCAGCTTCTACAGCTTCGTGCTGTTAATGCCTAGATATGCCTTGACATAAAAAACACACCTGCAGAGAGGTTTTATAGAAGGATTTTGTACGTACCACAATACCTTCCTGGTGGACATCTATCTCCTGTAATCCCGTCAGTTGGATCTGATCTACTAGCTGTACCTATACAGTAATATCCAGCGTCACATTGTCCTGATACCGATCCCAGACCTACAAAATAAAGAAGTGAGAGTTGAAATATATGATACCACTTTAAAAACTTGGCATGAATAATAATAGCACACTGCATATCTATGTGAAATTAGACATTTTTTTGGCGCAACACATAACACATAAAACAATAACACACTTTGAATCATAGTTTGCCAGGTGTATAGCGAAATCATCCGGAGGTGCACCATTTGCTCTCTATGAGTGACACATACACAAAAATAGGAGAGTTGGTACACTTTGGTTCTACCTCATTGAGATAATCAGAAGCAGGGTTGCCAACAGTTTTAGGGCGAATCAATCGGGTGTCAAATAATCAAAAATTCGCTCATTTTTTCTCTTAACCATTGATTTCCATGGACAGGAAACTACCTGATGTTGTGGGAGCCGATGTTGAAAAGTCGCCCAATTTTTTTCTTAGCCATTAGTTTCTATAGGACAGGAAACTGACAAAAGTCGCGAGGCAAAATCTTCCAAATGTCGCCCAATTGGGCTACCAAATCGCAAGCTTGGCAACCCTGATCTAAACTCTGAAGTAAAGATATAATATACGACATGATCAAGGGGAATGAGTCGCATGTCGACCCTGGTCGCCAATGAGTTTTACAGATGTTAGTGAAGAGGATATTTAGAGCTTTCTGAAACTGTAAACCTCATGTTGATACGACTTTTCTTTGCAAAGTTACATCAATTTATCAATCGCTGAAAACAATATAAAACAAAATAACTTTAACGCTTTCTTTTCCAATAACTCAAAATCAATATTAGCGACATCCGACTATTTCCCTTGATCGTGTCACATTATTATGAATCTTACCATCCGTTTCACAGTAGTCTCCTTCTGTACAAGGTGTCGGGTCAAATGAGCCTAGAGGACAGAAGTATCCTGGCTGACATCGGCCACCGGTAGATTCAGACGGACACAGGCAATCTCCATTGGTGTAGTTGTCAAAGTCATGTGGGGTAGGAGACCATGCTCCACGGATGCAGAAGTAACCTAGTTGGTGGAAAAAGTTAAAATGGTATATATAAATATGTTAATTTCAGATGCACACAGGCAATCTCCATTGGTGCAGTTCATGAGTTGTCAAAGTCACATGGGGTAGGAGACCACGCTCCAAGGATGCAGAAGTAACCTAGTTGATGGAAAAAGTACAAATATTATATCTACACCTATGGTTACACTGCATGGACAGGACCAGACTTCCAGTTGCATCTCTTACACTCAAAAAACAACTGAGGGTGCAGAGAATCCAAAAATATGGGTGCACATAATAAACTGTGATTGGAGTGAAGTATAGATGCTTGCAGATGTGGAACATCCGGCTGGCATGACCATGTACAGCTGTGCCTTATGGGTGTTCATGTAATTCCATGCATTGAAGGACTTGGATAATGTTGACATTTTACTTTTTACCACTTAAATGTTGCATATATTAAAACCTAGGTCATTAAAACCCCATGAAAAGCAAGCCAAATGTAATGTTTTCATACAATATTGTATCTATTCACATGTAGGATATTAAAGTCCTTAAAAATTACATTATTACAAATGTCTAAATTATTTTTCCTCTATGTTCCTCACTATTCACTGATCAGAATGGTATGGTAATCTGAATGAAATATGAAAACACACATTCAGATTGCATAAAATTCTAACATAATATCTTATTTGTTCGCATACAAAAACTACTAACCTTCATCACAGTCACCAGTAACAGTTATATTTCCATCCTCTGCACAGTATTTGCCAGGGTCACATGGTATGCAATCATTGAGACTCTTCTGCAAGATATCTGGGCTGTAGTAGCCTTTGGGGCATGCATATTGGTAAGCATACTCAGTGCCTAAAAAACAATGAAGAATTCAAACAATTATTTTATAATCAGCACTTACAAAATCTACAACCCTTCTTACCATTTATAATTTGCATTGAATATTGTGAAATACAATGCTTACAGGAAAGTTTGAGTTAGCATCATAAAGTAATTAGACATGTTTCATTGTGAATTCAGCAAAGAGACAAATAATGGTTTACTATAAACCATCCCTATCTAACATTTGAAGCGTGTCAAGTAATTTGCTAAGTGCGAGTAGTGATCAAACTTTTGTATTAATTAATTCTGTTAATAAAGGCTAATGTTACTGATTTTTCACCAGTGAAAAGCTATTTCTGCCTTGAAAGCGGTTTATACTGATCTTAAATCCTATTTGGCAATATGCCGTAATCACAAGTTTGCCCTGTGTCATATATTTCAATAGGAAAAGTGAAAATAAGAAGAAAAAAAATTACATTTGATAATCATTTCATACAGTACCCTATTCTACCATCAATAACCCATCACACCCATCTTACCTTCTGGACAGTAGAATCCAGCAGGGCACCTATAAGGTATGTAATTGGATATTCCTTCTGGACAGTAGTACTTCTCTGGACATGGGAAGCATTCAGCTTGTTGTTCCAGGTTATTAAATGTTCCTTGTTCACATGCAATGGGTACAGAGGTACCATTGGGACAGTAGTGGGCCACTGGACATGGACCTCCTGTACCATCATCACCTGTTAAAGAGAAAAGAAAAACAATTTATTAGAAATCTATCTAAATGTAAGTGACTGGATATACACATGCTGACTACATACACAACTATTTTAAACTGTTGCAATTTGGTAGTTCACATCATCTTGCGAATGGTAGTGAGTTTGAACAAAAATTGCATTTATCATTTCATAGCGAGCATGTAGAAGAATTCAAATATCACAGATATACTTTTGTAGGTCCTGTGGTTCTTGAGTTATGTTGTAAAGCTGAAACTGAAACTAAGGGCTGAAACAACAACACTTTAGTAACAACAACAATAAATCAAGCATGTTTTCAAAGTAAAATTGTACAATGAACTATTGCAAAACATCGAAGTGTTATTTTTCAATAATATATTGATTTAAATAATGAAAATCAATTTTTTTTTTTTTGGCTGCTTCGACCAACAATAAGTCATGTACCCTTAATGATTGGAACAGGTAAAGATAGGAACAGCAGTCACAAATAGGTCCTTCAAAGATATGGGTAGTAAACACCACACACAGTAAATAATTGTGTTTGACAACATTAAAAAACAGTAATATAAATTGCCAGGAAAAGCACTGAAGCTTGCTAAAGGATGACCCTTCAAAATCAAAGTTAATATGAAGTGTTTCCATTTCTCTTCATTTGAGGTCAAGTTAAGAAATGTCAAAGAAATGAAACACCTGATTTCCTCTAAGTGTTTATAACCATGACATGCTGCCTGCCCGATATTTTATGTTAATTTTGAGTCATGTTGTTGATGCTTCTCAGCAAAAAGGAGAGAAAGGATGAAAAAAAAGAAACACAGAAGGAACAAGAAAGAAGTTTTCAGTTTCTTTCTGGAATTGAGGTAGACTCCCTAATGGCTTTAGGGAGTTTATTCCATTCCCTCAGGCCAGATACAGAGATGGTATTTAAACCAGCTGCTCTACGTGCCCTAATGTTTTTAAAACGTTACAAACATGTTCTGGTTTTATCAAAAAATTTTAATAACATTTTAATATCGGGTTATATAAAGGTCATGAAAAAATACAACAATAACATTTTTAAATGTTATTGTAAATTTCTTATTGGCAAACACTTTTGGAAAATAGTTTGTCCACACTTAAAAACATTATATGCAAGAATGCTTTACAGCAAGTTTTTAGAAATATTATTGAATGTTATTGAAACATTTTACACACTTTGCATACCCTGACATTTAAACATTTTCTTTGAATTGTTTGATGTCCTGTCAACCAGACCAAAATGCTGTACAGCGCAGGTCAGCAACCAATCACGGCGCACTTTTGCCCTGACGTCAGACGCAAACTAGTCTTTTTAATTCGGTCTTTAATTATAGTCATTCACCATTTTGGTACACATACCTGTAGGATTAGGATAGCTGGCCCCCAGCAGACAGTAAAACCCGCCATCACACTCTCCTTCAGGTGCCGTCAAATTATACGTCCCGCAATAATGCCCTAAATCACATGCATCGCAATCCCCTACCGCTTCGTTATGTGTCTTGTCTGAATAGGTCCCATTAGGACATGGTTCTGGTGTATGGGTGCCTAGTTCACAGAAGAAACCTGCTGGACACGGTCCTCCTATGCCACTTGTTGTTTCTTCTGTTGGGGTACTAATGTTGACACCGGAGACACAGTAGTAGCCAGCGTCACATGGGCCAGCTGATGAATTCACCTGTTGAGGAAGAAAACAACACTTTAATATCAGGCAAATTTCCTATTTTTAGGACACGGTCCTCCAATGCCACTTGTTGTTTCTTCTGTTGGGGTACTGATGTTGACACCGGAGACACAGTAGTAGCCAGCATCACAAGGGCCAGCGGATGAATTCACCTGTTGGAGAGGAAACAATATGATATTTTTATACCAAGTATTCAAAACTACTTGGTGGAAAATTGTAACTTCCAAGGCACTTCACATCAGGCCCCATCAGAAATGTCTGAACAGAGTTGATAAAATATGTTGTCTCCTGTTCATCATCTCTTGTTGAGCCCACAACCAATTTTCCCCTCTTTGTGTGTGTGTGTATTAGGGTAGTTTCAATGTATTACCAAAAACCTGTTGAATAAAGCTGCTGTGTACATCACAAAAATTTAAACAATCACATGTGGATTTCACATGGAATCAGTGGCATAGATTTCTATTTCACATTGGGGGATGGGGTTAAAAAAAATTTCTTGAAGTATAGTGAATGCAGCACCTTATGGTGACAGAATAAGTTTCTGGTACAAATGCGAAGTGCATGAAAAATTTTGCCATTTTGAAGCTAAACTGTTGAAATATGATGTAAAAGTGGAATAAATTTGCACTTTGGGGGCTGAAATGGCCAAATATGAGGTTAATTTGGTCAGAAACCCACATACAGGCGTCAACATGGGGGGTGGGTGATTATATGGACCATCCATCCACCCGGCAAAATATTGGGGGGATTTAATCCGCCATCCCCGGGATCTACGCCTATGCATGGAATAGCCCACGGATACCTACCTGGTCAAAAGATGAGGCACCTAATGCAGTACAGTATTTACCAGGAGCACACGGCAGACATTGGTCTTCTCTAGCGATGCCCAGTTCAGGGTTGTAGGTACCGCGAGGACAAGGGATGGACTCGTTACCACCGGTATTCTTAAGGCAGTAGTCTCCGCGTGGACATGGAAGGAGTCGCTCACCATCAGGGCAGTAATAACCTGTTAATGAACATGTCACAGATTTAAATATATAATTTAGATTGTGAAAAGCATTCACTTATACTTGTTTCAGATTATTCATCCAGTACTTGAACAATAATTTTCAAGTTAATTAATATACCACTAACATACCATCATGGTAAAAGATGTTTGAAAAATGATGTTTATAAAGATGTTTGAAAAATGATGTTTCTAAAGACGTTTGAAAAATATCCAGAGAGAATTGCACATGAGTTAATTCTGCTCCAGGAACTAACCTGCAAAAAATAATATCTGAAAGAAGTCACATTTTTATAAAATCAATTTAACTCATCAACTCCTGATTTATCAAAATTACAAAGACAAAACCCACCATTAAGCCCAAATCACTTCAAGCACTTCCACCCAGCCTTAAAAATTCATATCCAGTAACAATTTTTTTTCTACAGATCTAAAATCCTCAATAAATTGTCAGGAAACTTAGGGTAGTGTAAATCAGCCCCTAGTTCCCAAATAAATATTGAATCATGAAAAGGTTTGATCCAAACAAAAACAGCATGACAGCATGTTAAAGTTAAAAAGCATAACCATAATACATTTTTTATATCCGAAAATTTATACTGTAGATGCTCATTTTGAAGTTACGAAAATGAAACTTATTCCATTTGAAATCCATACACCCACCTAAAATCCGTGTTGTAATCCGTGTTGTAAAATTTGTAAATCCATGTTTATGAATAAAGCTTAAAATGTATAAACAATGATTATGAATGATATTAATGGCACAATAAAGTGTTCAATATCGCGATCAATATGCTCTGATAGGAATATTCTCACGATAATAGGCCGACTGTAACGATGTTTGGATGGATGGGGGTGCATGCCTTGGTAATATACCTTTATTTTCGTATTATTAAACAGTATTTTTTATCATAAAAATTGACACACACAACTCAAGATTCTTTTTAACATTTATTTTTCTTATCTTGTAACAATTTTTGTCACGTCATACAAAAATGTCATTTTCCGTGTTGTACCTCCGAAAACGGAAAACTTCGGACTCTAGGTTACCCGAATGGGTGACTCCATTTAAAATCTACACCCCCTATGTGGGAGATTAAGGTCATGTCTCCCATAGGGGGTGTATGATTTCATCTGGAATTGCCTAATCCTACCTGCTGGGCAGTCAAAGCATGTAGCTTGTCCCGTGATATTGGTATAGTATCCTCCTTCACAACGCATGGCTGCTGGTGATCCCTCAGGACAGTAGAAACCCACAGGACAGATGTTACCGGTTTCTGCATCAGTTGGGTATTGGGTCTTGGCTTTGCCCAAACAGAAATATCCTGTGATAAAGGCATAATTATGTAATATGGTGATAAAATACACTAAATATCAAAGAAGTTTGGCACTTTTTTGCCACACTTTAAATATAGCCTTGGGGTTCTGATTGGCAGATTGAATCTAAAAATTTTTTAAAAACTGCAGTGATTTATAGTGCGCTACACACAGGCACAACGCCTAGATGTTGATCCACAAGCCTCAGCACACTTTACAGGTTGTTGCTGACCACTACGGCCCACATCATTCCATAAACCATTAAACAATTATACAGGCACTGGCAGCTAAGAAGTGCACACCCTAAACATTCCACGCAGCCAAGATCAGCTCCCTGAGTTTCGTACGGGTTACAACGAGACAATTAGCAGTAAGTTCCGTGTCTAGGGGAATTTCAAGCTCACTCAATTTTCACACGAGAGCGTACTAACCACCACCAGGGTTCAAACCCGCAACCTTTCGCACCATAGTCAAATGCCTTATCGATTGAGCTACTTGACTGCCCGGCTTGACTGCAAAGCTATGAAACAATGACTCCTCCTGGCATGATCCTGGCATGACCCTGTTCTTTTTACACAATGTGATAACACACTATATTGAACTTCACCAAAGTGATTAATCGGAGTAATATTATGTATCTAAGTGGCCATACAGACTTTGAATATTAGACATAGAATATTTGATGCAACATGTCATCATTATTTAATCAATTCCAATTCTATTTCTAGTAATGTCCAACTTCTAACAAATATTTGATGACGTAAAATCGATAATATGTAGAATGTCTGGAGAAAATTGGAATAGATCAAGTAACAAAGATATGTTGCATCGAATATTCTACATCTACTAATAAGTGTGTAGCGGCCCTAACATTGGCCTTCTGACTGGTTGCTACCAGTGTCTTTTACAGGCATGAAAATTTGTCTTGAAAAAATACTGAAAAAACATGTTTTTTAAACATTTTCTGTTAATTTGATACAGAAATAGGCTGAAAAACACTGAAATCAGTTAAAATGCTAAACATTTTCAAGCCTGCTTTTACTCTGAGACGAATATACCTAAATTCGTCTCAGCTTTTACTTATCAATACTAATCAATATTGATCAATACTACTAACCTGGAGCACAGAGATCATTAGGGGCATCAAGTGCCACACCATTACATACTTCACCAGGTGGGCAATCCAGGCAATCAGTTATTTCACTATATCCTGAGTGGTTGCTATAGGTTCCATTCTCACATGGGGTGAGATAGGGATTCGCTGTACCTACAGGACAATAGTAACCCTGTGGGCATATGCCACCGGAGGCGGTTTCTTCCGACTGGAAATATGAGAAAAATAAGTCAAAGAATCATTGTCATGTGATATATGCCACCGGAGGCGATTTCTTCCGACTGAAAGTATAAGAAAAATAAGTCAGAGAATTAAGATTTCTCTATGATAATTTTATAATCCATTTCTCAGGTTCAAAGTTAATTTTTTTTTTAAATTTGATGAGTAAGATTTTTCACAACTGGATCAAATTCAAGATCTTATTCACGCAACTATATGGATGATTCCCAACATCGTCAGGCTCCTTTTCTTACCATAGGGTGTGATGTATTGGTACCACCCAAGCAATAATGTCCAGCAGCACACTGTCCACTAGGCTGGTCAATGCCTGTCTCAGAGCAGTAGTACCCGGGAGAACACTGCTCACAATCGGCCACCTCTTGACCACCGTATTCAAACCTTGTAGTTCCCTGTAAATGCAAGCAAGGAATAGTAAAATCATGTAAGTAGGTTTTTAATCTTACTAAGTTAAGTCCAAAAATGAGAACAAACATCATAATAAAATCCAGATCCAAGGACCTTACACCATGAGAACTACCTGTTGATTGGTCAAAATGAATGCTGTGTCCAATTTTTAACCAATCAAGGAGAGTATTAATAAGATCATCTGCAAATGCAAGTTTGATGATGAATAGTTTAAAGCCTAGTCATAATTGGCAATTAAAATGAGCATTTCAAGTTATCAACCAATCAGAAATGCTGTTAGATGTCCATTAGTATCCAGGGACCTTGACGTAGTCCAATCACAATGAATGATTGAATGGCCTTGAATTCACAATGAGTTGTATGATATTTTATAAACCTTACCACTGGACATGGAATAGGTATATTACACTGCAAGATTCCTATTGGGGCCGCCTACACAGGTACACCGTCTCCAAAGTACCTGACTGATACACACAGAGTACCTACACATGCAGTACCAATGTTGTTACTGCACAGGATGCACCAGCAGTGGTACTGCACTGGTACTACCCTGGTACTGCAAGGAACTAGTCAAGTACCTTTCCTACTGTGTATGTGTGCAGGTGGCCCATAATAGGAATCTTGTAGTGGAGTCTTCACAGAGCAGAAGTGGCCCTGATGTACGTCACTGGTGTAGATGTACCAGTGTCATTACAGTAAAAACCCTTGGGTATTCGGGTTAGGTTTAGGATTAGTGTTAATGTGTTTGTATATCTTACCACTGGACATGGGATAGGTATAGTCGTCTTCACAGGGCAGTAGTGGCCCCTGATGCACGTCACTGGTGTAGATGTACCAGTGTCATTACAGTAGAAACCTTGGGGACAGTCAACGCAATATGAAGACTCAGTTGCCTGTGTAGAGAAAGAAAGAAATAATGTTATCAAGCTAATGGTTAAAAACCGAGAGCTGGACAGTGCATGAAAAAAGAGGGACCATTTTCTTGTGGATTATCTGGAAAAAATGCTTTAAATTCATTGAAAAATACCAAGTTATCTAGCGAAAAAATTGCAGAGTAACATGCCAAAATTACATGTTTTCTATCATTATTTTAGAGTTTTGATGAAATGTTCTCCCAAATTCATCTGTGGGATGTCAATTTTCCCACCATTTTCCTCCCAGGTCCCAAAAAACGAGGGAGCTCTGTAAAGTTGTAGTCTTTACACTTCATTGGTTTAAAACAAGAAATGTCTCAGGACAATTGAAATTTTGGTCATTTGGAGATTCAACCTAAAATTTAAATTAATAATATCTTTTTGTTATGAAAGTTCCATGTATGAGAAAATTCTGTTTGAAATGAGCTATTTTCCATTGAAAACTGTGTAATAGAGAATTGGATGTTAGTAACCTTATTCAACTGTACCAAACCTGAGATGGGTAGAGGTGTAATGTATGCTTTATCCTGGGATGAATTAATAAACTACAGAGGAATAGGAAACTTACATTATTTCACTGGTCTTCTACTATAAGACTACTATATTTCATACAAACTAAATTTAAAACCTCAATTTCTATACCACCATTGTACCAGAAATGTGTCAAAGAAAACTAAAACTAATTGCTTGAGTGCTGTCATTAATTTTGTGGGACTAGTTTGAAGAAAAAGCCATGTGAACATGTTGCTGAATTCTGCAACCTTCCAGAAATTGCTCATTTTGGAATGTCACCTATACTTTGATCAGCTCATAATTGGTGGGAATTGTTAGGCTTTTACCACTACGCCAAAAATAAGTCCCAGATTATTAGAGCGATATAGTTGACCTGTCTGGTCTATATTGTGCGTGTTAAATAAAGTGAACAAAGCATAGGAATTCAAATATTAATTTGTGATGCTTCTGGCCTGATGTTACAAGGCAATTTTCAAAATAAATTATATTAATCCGTGATGTTATAAGACCCGCAGATTACGAGCTGATCAAACAATAGCACTTTATTTTTTGAATTTCTACACTTTCCAGGTTAGTCCTGTCATATATCTAAGATCTGCAGCATTGGACTATGAGATTACCTAAATGGCTGACTCCACTTGAAAACTACACCCACTGTGTGGGAGATTAAGACCATGTTTTCCCATATAGGGGTATCTGGGTTTCAACCGGAATAGCCAAATTTTATCACAAGCTACTTACTGTTTGGTAAGTTCCCTGTTCACATGGTTCTGGTTTGAAGGCTCCATCCGATGTATAATGACCAGCAGGTGCTGGGTTTTGAATAGGTGTTCCTGAGCCTCCTGTGCAGTAATAGCCAGCTTTACATGGACCTGTAGGCTCTGGGTTATTATCACCAGCACAGTAATATCTAAACAAATACATACAAAGAATATTCATAACATTTCAATTGGCATAGGCAAACAACAGGTGCACTGCTAACAGCAACAAGCTGAAGAGAGGGCCTGGATCTGGTGTGAGATACAAGTAAATATATGAGTTCCAACAGGGTTTAACAGGCCACAGGTTTAGAGTTATACACAAAGCTTTCGATACAATATCATCTTCAGTGTGTTAATACTCATCTACACTCTACAGCAGCGATCACAGAAATGACTGCAATATTTAATCTTACACAACTATAATTTACAGGTACTACAATTGGAATAGTTAAGGTTAGCAACTATGTTGCGATTTGGTAGTTCACAGCATCTTACAAATGGTAGTGAGCTTTGGCAAAAATTGCATTGATCATTTCATAGCGAGCGCATAGAAGAATTCAAATATCACAGATATACTTTTCTAGGTTATGCGGTTCTTGAGTTATGTTGTAAAGAGGACTGAAACAAAAACACTTTTGTAAAACGTACATAACTTGTTAACAACAATAAATCAAGCACATTTTCAAAGTGTATGATTTGTAGAATGAACTTTTGCAAAACACCAAAGTGTTATAATGAAAATCCATTTCTTTTTGGCTGCTTCGACCAACAATACCTTGTATACCCTTAAAACAACAAAATAGCATCCACTTACCCAGGATCACAGGCAATGCAGTCATCGGGTGTTTTAGAGCCAGACGAGTTACTATATGTCCCTAGTGGACAGTTAGCTGGCCAGGCTGACCCAGCTGGACAGTAGCCACCGGCTGGACAAAGACCACCTGTCACACCATCAGCAGGAGCCTGAAATATTGATAAGATCATTCATTTAAATCAGTTGAAATACTACTTTATCAATAACTTTGTAAACAGAATATACACAAAACAAATATCCATGCAGACTTTTAAATATTATTTCATCTAATTTACAGGCTGTTGTTTTTAAATATTTCTGAACAGTGGTGGTGCCAGGATTTATTTCCAGTAGGCATTGGGGGGGCAAATTTAAATTCAGGGGGGTGGGGCAAAATCAACAAATTGTGTGCAAAATTGATGCAAAAAGTGAAAATTGTGAGTTTTTACTGGGGAGAAACTGGGGGCAAGAGTTCTGACTGGGGATCATTGCCCCATGCCTCCAACCGCCACCCCCCGCCAAATCCACAATACCAGCCACCAGGACACAGTGGGCAATCCTCACTCCTACGTTACTCTGTGGTGTTACCATAGGAACCTGCACACACTTACCGAAGTATAGGCTTTCTCCTTGCAATAAAAGCCTGCATCACAGACATCAGTTGGTTCCAAGTTGGCAAACCCATCACAATACCAGCCACCAGGACACGGTGAGCAATCCTCACTCCTACGTAGCCCTGTGGTGTTACCATAGGTACCCGAGGGACATGGCTGTGGGAAAGTACTGCCTGATACACAGAAGTAGCCCTGAAATACCAATCAATATTGATGGTTAAATTTAGCATAAAATTGTGTGTGTGTAAACAACAAAATGTAGTGTAAGATCAAAAGCTTATATGTAATAAGCACTTTTGTTTTAAAAAATGTTAATGTACATATATTATGGGCCTCAAGAAAGAACAGATGATTAATTGTGTTTTCAACTGATTGAGTGTCCCAGGTTAAAGAAGAAATAAAACAAACAAACAAAATATGAGAGGAATATGTTTCAAGTTGTTAATATTTTATTTTGGGGTATTGGAAAAAAAAGTGCTTTTAACAGTTCAAAAAATTATGTTTCTTATTAATTTTAGCAACTGACAAATTGAGCTATTCCATTTAAAATACACACTACCTGTGTAAGATTTTGGAAATATCTTCCACAATAGGAGTATGAATTTCAAAGGGAATGAACAGAATGGAAGCTCCATATGAAACTCACCCTCCCTCTGTGGAAGATTCAGGTTGAATCTTTCTCAGAGGGTGTATGAAATTCAAATAGAGCTGCCTAATATGTTCATTCCCTTTGAAATTCATACTCCCCTTGCAGAGGATATTTTCAAAATCTTCCACAGGGGTAGTGTGGATTTAAATGGAATAGCCCATTGCCTACCAGAGGTTCAAGTTCAAATGTAGCGTTTTTAAAGGGCTAGTAACTGATGCCAAAAAAACTTGATGAATATTTTCAACATTAGACTCATTGGGCTATTCCAGTTGAAATCCATACACCCCCTATGGAAGACATGACCTTAATCTTCAACACAGGAGGTGTGAATTTCAGATACAGTCAGTCTACTCTGAAGTACAAAGTACCGATGCGGACGCACACATTGTGCTGACTTTGAAGGCACGCATACCTGCAGCAGATATGCAGCACTGCGCACTGTTTACGCGCTGTATACCCGCGCATTGTCACTTTGTACTTCAGAGTGGACAACTCCATTTGAAATCTGTGTGGAAGATTCAGGTCATATCTTCCATAAGGGGAAGTGATTTCAGTTGGAATAGCCCATATCCCTTGATCGTATCACCTATAGTTACCTGTGGACATTCTTTAGGCCATGCTAGTCCTTCTTCATCGCAGTAATAGCCTGATATACATGGTGTGCATCCCTGGGAGCTCTCACCAGAACTGGCATTTAGGTAGAAGCCTGAAGGGCATGGGTTGGTATGCGGGTCACCGGTTCCATCAGGACAATAGTATCCGCCGGGACAATCACCAGCCTGAAATCAAGCAAAAAAAGGTAAATTTTAGATTTTGACTTGCACACTATAATCCAATTTGCTTTCTGCAAAAACACAAACAAAATGCTATCAATAAAAACATTGATAAAATATAACATGACACATGTGGCATATATTGCATCCAGAATCTAGATGTTTTCAGCAGCCGATCTGAAACCTTGGGAAATTATACCGAAAATTTCAATTGAATGAACACTGCCTGACATAGTGTGACCATATTTTGTGTACACTGCACGATGTACACCAGCATGTGCGACTCTACATGCATAACGCGGAAGTGAATCCAACCACGCCAACACACTTGTGATTGGTTATTATTGAATCCAATGTTGTGCATTTGCATTATAGTTAAAATATGCAATATACAATCGCAGTTGGATTGTGTCAAGCTGTTGAAAGCTAGCTGTGTTCATTCAATTGAAATTTCTAGTCTAGTTCAGAAATGAAAACAACATCACCAATCACATAACGGCAACAGTGTGTTGGATGAGAGTGTGGTATGATTGATCACACAAATCATGTACCACATTGCTCTTACTTGTGTAGTAAAGACTTCAAAAAAATTAAGTTATTTTCACCCCTGTTTATCCTAAGCAGATATGTTATTGGAAATGTTAAAGCATAAAAAATTACATGTTCGAAAATTACCACTTTTACATGCATTACCTCCTCTTACTAAAGGAGCTCAGGAGCAAAATCAATTTTTATGAATTGTAGGATGTTCTGGTTTAGTTAATCACTTAATGGGCCTTTAATAGTGAAATGACTTACCGGTGCAGTTAGACCTGCTGGTGTACAGTACTGTCCTGCTGGACATGTCTGACACTCTGATTCCTGTATTAATCCTATTTCATCACTGTATGTGCTGATAGGACAAGCTCTTGGTTATTCAGTAGATTTATGGAGACTTAATAGTGAAATGACTTACGGTGCAGTTAGACCCGCTGGTGTACAGTACTGTCCTGCTGGACATGTCTGACACTCTGATTCCTGTATTAATCCTATTTCATCACTGTATGTGCCGATAGGACAAGCTCTTGGTTATTCAGTAGATTTATGGAGACTTAATAGTGAAATGACTTACCGGTGCAGTTAGACCCGCTGGTGTACAGTACTGTCCTGCTGGACATGTCTGACACTCTGATTCCTGTATTAGTCCTATTTCATCACTGTATGTGCCGATAGGACAAGCTCTTGGTTATTCAGTAGATTTATGGAGACTTAATAGTGAAATGACTTACCGGTGCAGTTAGACCTGCTGGTGTACAGTACTGTCCTGCTGGACATGTCTGACACTCTGATTCCTGTATTAATCCTATTTCATCACTGTATGTGCCGATAGGACAAGCTCTTGGTTATCCAGTAGATTTATGGAGACTTAATAGTGAAATGACTTACCGGTGCAGTTAGACCTGCTGGTGTACAGTACTGTCCTGCTGGACATGTCTGACACTCTGATTCCTGTATTAATCCTATTTCATCACTGTATGTGCCGATAGGACAAGCTCTTGGTTATCCAGTAGATTTATGGAGACTTAATAGTGAAATGACTTACCGGTGCAGTTAGACCGGCTGGTGTACAGTACTGTCCTGCTGGACATGTCTGACACTCTGATTCCTGTATTAGTCCTATTTCATCACTGTATGTGCCGATAGGACAAGCTCTTGGTTATCCAGTAGATTTATGGAGACTTAATAGTGAAATGACTTACCGGTGCAGTTAGACCCGCTGGTGTACAGTACTGTCCTGCTGGACATGTCTGACACTCTGATTCCTGTATTAGTCCTATTTCATCACTGTATGTGCCAATAGGACAAGCTCTTGGTTATCCAGTAGATTTATGGAGACTTAATAGTGAAATGACTTACGGTGCAGTTAGACCTGCCGGTGTACAGTACTGTCCTGCTGGACATGTCTGACACTCTGATTCCTGTATTAGTCCTATTTCATCACTGTATGTGCCGATAGGACAAGCTCTTGGTTATCCAGTAGATTTATGGAGACTTAATAGTGAAATGACTTACCGGTGCAGTTAGACCTGCTGGTGTACAGTATTGTCCTGCTGGACATGTCTGACACTCTGATTCCTGTATTAGTCCTATTTCATCACTGTATGTGCCGATAGGACAAGCTCTTGGTTATCCAGTAGATTTATGGAGACTTAATAGTGAAATGACTTAAGAGTGCAGGTACACCGGCCGGTGTACAGTACTGTCCTGCTGGACATGTCTGACACTCTGATTCCTGTATTAGTCCTATTTCATCACTGTATGTGCCGATAGGACAAGCTCTTGGTTATCCAGTAGATTTATTTATGGAGACGGTGCAGTTAGACCTGCTGGTGTACAGTATTGTCCTGCTGGACATGTCTGACACTCTGATTCCTGTATTAATCCTATTTCATCACTGTATGTGCCAATAGGACAAGCTCTTGGTTATCCAGTAGATTTATGGAGACTTAATAGTGAAATGACTTACCGGTGCAGTTAGACCTGCCGGTGTACAGTACTGTCCTGCTGGACATGTCTGACACTCTGATTCCTGTATTAGTCCTATTTCATCACTGTATGTGCCGATAGGACAAGCTCTTGGTTATCCAGTAGATTTATGGAGACTTAATAGTGAAATGACTTACCGGTGCAGTTAGACCTGCTGGTGTACAGTACTGTCCTGCTGGACATGTCTGACACTCTGATTCCTGTATTAGTCCTATTTCATCACTGTATGTGCCGATAGGACAAGCTCTTGGTTATCCAGTAGATTTATGGAGACTTAATAGTGAAATGACTTACCGGTGCAGTTAGACCTGCTGGTGTACAGTACTGTCCTGCTGGACATGTCTGACACTCTGATTCCTGTATTAGTCCTATTTCATCACTGTATGTGCCAATAGGACAAGCTCTTGGTTATTCAGTAGATTTATGGAGACTTAATAGTGAAATGACTTACCGGTGCAGTTAGACCTGCTGGTGTACAGTACTGTCCTGCTGGACATGTCTGACACTCTGATTCCTGTATTAGTCCTATTTCATCACTGTATGTGCCAATAGGACAAGCTCTTGGTTATTCAGTAGATTTATGGAGACTTAATAGTGAAATGACTTACCGGTGCAGTTAGACCTGCTGGTGTACAGTACTGTCCTGCTGGACATGTCTGACACTCTGATTCCTGTATTAGTCCTATTTCATCACTGTATGTGCTGATAGGACAAGCTCTTGGTTATCCAGTAGATTTATGGAGACTTAATAGTGAAATGACTTACCGGTGCAGTTAGACCTGCTGGTGTACAGTACTGTCCTGCTGGACATGTCTGACACTCTGATTCCTGTATTAGTCCTATTTCATCACTGTATGTGCCAATAGGACAAGCTCTTGGTTATCCAGTAGATTTATGGAGACTTAATAGTGAAATGACTTACCGGTGCAGTTAGACCTGCTGGTGTACAGTACTGTCCTGCTGGACATGTCTGACACTCTGATTCCTGTATTAGTCCTATTTCATCACTGTATGTGCCAATAGGACAAGCTCTTGGTTATCCAGTAGATTTATGGAGACTTAATAGTGAAATGACTTACCGGTGCAGTTAGACCTGCTGGTGTACAGTACTGTCCTGCTGGACATGTCTGACACTCTGATTCCTGTATTAATCCTATTTCATCACTGTATGTGCTGATAGGACAAGCTCTTGGTTATTCAGTAGATTTATGGAGACTTAATAGTGAAATGACTTACCGGTGCAGTTAGACCTGCTGGTGTACAGTACTGTCCTGCTGGACATGTCTGACACTCTGATTCCTGTATTAGTCCTATTTCATCACTGTATGTGCTGATAGGACAAGCTCTTGGTTATTCAGTAGATTTATGGAGACTTAATAGTGAAATGACTTACCGGTGCAGTTAGACCTGCTGGTGTACAGTACTGTCCTGCTGGACATGTCTGACACTCTGATTCCTGTATTAATCCTATTTCATCACTGTATGTGCTGATAGGACAACCTCTTGGTTATACAGTAGATTTATGGAGACTTAATAGTGAAATGACTTACCGGTGCAGTTAGACCTGCTGGTGTACAGTACTGTCCTGCTGGACATGTCTGACACTCTGATTCCTGTATTAATCCTATTTCATCACTGTATGTGCTGATAGGACAAGCTCTTGGTTATTCAGTAGATTTATGAAGACTTAATAGTGAAATGACTTACCGGTGCAGTTAGACCCGCTGGTGTACAGTACTGTCCTGCTGGACATGTCTGACACTCTGATTCCTGTATTAATCCTATTTCATCACTGTATGTGCTGATAGGACAAGCTCTTGGTTATCCAGTAGATTTATGAAGACTTAATAGTGAAATGACTTACCGGTGCAGTTAGACCTGCCGGTGTACAGTATTGTCCTGCTGGACATGTCTGACACTCTGATTCCTGTATTAATCCTATTTCATCACTGTATGTGCTGATAGGACAAGCTCTTGGTTATTCAGTAGATTTATGAAGACTTAATAGTGAAATGACTTACCGGTGCAGTTAGACCTGCCGGTGTACAGTATTGTCCTGCTGGACATGTCTGACACTCTGATTCCTGTATTAATCCTATTTCATCACTGTATGTGCCAATAGGACAAGCTCTTGGTTATCCAGTAGATTTATGAAGACTTAATAGTGAAATGACTTACCGGTGCAGTTAGACCTGCTGGTGTACAGTACTGTCCTGCTGGACATGTCTGACACTCTGATTCCTGTATTAGTCCTATTTCATCACTGTATGTGCCGATAGGACAAGCTCTTGGTTATCCAGTAGATTTATGGAGACTTAATAGTGAAATGACTTACCGGTGCAGTTAGACCTGCTGGTGTACAGTACTGTCCTGCTGGACATGTCTGACACTCTGATTCCTGTATTAGTCCTATTTCATCACTGTATGTGCCGATAGGACAAGCTCTTGGTTATCCAGTAGATTTATGGAGACTTAATAGTGAAATGACTTACCGGTGCAGTTAGACCTGCTGGTGTACAGTACTGTCCTGCTGGACATGTCTGACACTCTGATTCCTGTATTAGTCCTATTTCATCACTGTATGTGCCGATAGGACAAGCTCTTGGTTATTCAGTAGATTTATGAAGACTTAATAGTGAAATGACTTACCGGTGCAGTTAGACCTGCTGGTGTACAGTACTGTCCTGCTGGACATGTCTGACACTCTGATTCCTGTATTAGTCCTATTTCATCACTGTATGTGCCGATAGGACAAGCTCTTGGTTATTCAGTAGATTTATGAAGACTTAATAGTGAAATGACTTACCGGTGCAGTTAGACCTGCCGGTGTACAGTATTGTCCTGCTGGACATGTCTGACACTCTGATTCCTGTATTAGTCCTATTTCATCACTGTATGTGCCGATAGGACAAGCTCTTGGTTATTCAGTAGATTTATGGAGACTTAATAGTGAAATGACTTACCGGTGCAGTTAGACCTGCTGGTGTACAGTACTGTCCTGCTGGACATGTCTGACACTCTGATTCCTGTATTAGTCCTATTTCATCACTGTATGTGCCGATAGGACAAGCTCTTGGTTATCCAGTAGATTTATGAAGACTTAATAGTGAAATGACTTACCGGTGCAGTTAGACCTGCTGGTGTACAGTACTGTCCTGCTGGACATGTCTGACACTGATTCCTGTATTAGCCCTATTTCATCACTGTATGTGCCGATAGGACAAGCTCTTGGTTATCCAGTAGATTTATGGAGACTTAATAGTGAAATGACTTACCGGTGCAGTTAGACCTGCTGGTGTACAGTACTGTCCTGCTGGACATGTCTGACACTCTGATTCCTGTATTAGTCCTATTTCATCACTGTATGTGCCAATAGGACAAGCTCTTGGTTATCCAGTAGATTTATGGAGACTTAATAGTGAAATGACTTACCGGTGCAGTTAGACCTGCTGGTGTACAGTACTGTCCTGCTGGACATGTCTGACACTCTGATTCCTGTATTAGTCCTATTTCATCACTGTATGTGCCAATAGGACAAGCTCTTGGTTATTCAGTAGATTTATGGAGACTTAATAGTGAAATGACTTACCGGTGCAGTTAGACCTGCTGGTGTACAGTACTGTCCTGCTGGACATGTCTGACACTCTGATTCCTGTATTAGTCCTATTTCATCACTGTATGTGCTGATAGGACAAGCTCTTGGTTATCCAGTAGATTTATGGAGACTTAATAGTGAAATGTCTTACCGGTGCAGTTAGACCTGCTGGTGTACAGTACTGTCCTGCTGGACATGTCTGACACTCTGATTCCTGTATTAGCCCTATTTCATCACTGTATGTGCCGATAGGACAACCTCTTGGTTATCCAGTAGATTTATGAAGACTTAATAGTGAAATGACTTACCGGTGCAGTTAGACCCGCTGGTGTACAGTACTGTCCTGCTGGACATGTCTGACACTCTGATTCCTGTATTAGTCCTATTTCATCACTGTATGTGCTGATAGGACAAGCTCTTGGTTATCCAGTAGATTTATGAAGACTTAATAGTGAAATGCCCTACCGGTGCAGTTAGACCTGCTGGTGTACAGTACTGTCCTGCTGGACATGTCTGACACTCTGATTCCTGTATTAGTCCTATTTCATCACTGTATGTGCTGATAGGACAAGCTCTAGGCCATGGATCCTATGATTAAAACAAACAAAAAACAAATAAATCAATCAATAAAACAAACAAACAAATATATAGTTTTGTTACAAAAACGTAAACTGGCATGTTATTCAATTTGTTCTGGGTAGTCCATGCAGGTAAGGCCATCTTAATTTAATAGTTTGTCTCAAAGCCCTTCTTAAAATGAAAGCCTAACATGGAATGCAGGTTTTGGGGTTTTTTTTACTTAAATATTTATCAAATCAGGGGACAATCTATTTGACAAGAATATGCTTGACAAGCTGGACATTTATACCATAGAACAAAAGTCAGAACCATAAATGATTATAATACTATATGCCAAGATGATTTTGCTGTATTCAGCTAGTATTTTATGCTTTTTTACAGGTCAATATTTCAAAAATGAGGGGTCGGTCACCCTCCTTTGCACTGTATTTTTTTGTGGGACATGAGAGCACATCAGAAATATCAAATTGCATTCTGGATTAGAGGAATGTACTTCTGATATCAAATAATTTTGATTTTTTTTTTGACATTCACGATACAATACAAATTTTATGAAAAATTAGTAAAAATTGAACTTTTTGACATTTTTGACATTTAACAAATGTAGAAATAAAAGTTATAAATATAATAATACGTACTTAAAGTGTCTGTAGCTGGGAGGCAAAGCCATCCATCATTTGGAAATTGTGACCTTTCATATTGAAGATATACGAGGGGGTATCCAAAAGTTTTTGACATCACCCAGAAGGAAAAGAGCTATATTGATGAAATTTTGTCAGTGTAATCACTGGTCCTTATGTACATTATGGTCCAAAAATGGTCTCATAAGTATGTTTACTTTCTTTACAGATGGCGCTAGATGGGCAGTAGGCGCATAACCTGCAAGATGGTGAAAATTGAGGCACGCAGCGTGATTAAGTTCCTGCATTTGGAGGGTTAGGCCTACAATGCTCAGAAAAACTATGATGAAATGAAAGCTATCTACAGTGATGATTGCCCATCATATGGCACTGTTGCTTTTTTCCAAACTGGCCACATGTCCCTCACATATGAGCCAAGAAGTGGGCGTCAATCATTTACGGATAATGCGGCCACAGTGAAGAAACACAAGAAAGTGGAGGATCTTATCATGAAAAGGTTATGCGCCTACTGCCCATCATAGCGCCACCTGTAAAAAATTAAACATACTTATGAGACCATTTTTGGACCATAATGTACATAAGGACCAGTGATTACACTGACAAAATTTCATCACTATAGCTCTTTTCCTTCTAGGTGATGTCAAAAACTTTTGGATACCCCCTCGTACATTTTTGTTTTATATCACAAATTTCAAAAAACTATTTCATATTAGAAGGACATTCCTTGTATTCAGAATGCAATTTAGTGTGCCTGATGTGATCTCAGGTCAAGCAAAAAATGTGTGAAAATGTCACTATCCAAGTCCTTAAACAGATATAAGTTACAGGAGTTCCAAGAAGTGCTAATTTGAAGAAAGGGTGTAATCAAGTTGAATAACTAGCTTACCTTATCACCGCTCAAGCAGTAGGATCCCATAGGGCACGGATCATTCTCCAAGTCCGGAGCAATAACTCTGCTGTAGTTACAGAACATTCCAGCAGGGCATATCTTGTATGCAAACATATCATCTCTACTAGTTGTTGTACTGTCACAGTAGTGACCTGCCTCACAGGTGGTACACTCATCAGCACCTGTATCCTGCAATAGACAGAGAAAAAATCACTTGAACATGTCATCTCTACTAGTTGTTGTAATGTCACAGTAGTGACCTGCCTCACAGGTGGTACACTCATCAGCACCTGTATCCTGCAATACAGAGAAAAAATCACTTGAAGGCTGGTGATAACAAGCACTTCACTTGTGCAAAATTAGCCCTACTCCCCATTCCAGAAAAATACAGTAATGAAAGTTGAATTTCACTATTTGACCAAATATATGAATTAATGGCCAAAAACATACATTTTTAGTGTTGTGACATTCAAGTCTGAGAACTTATACAATAGGTGTTTGACATAAGGCAGCTATTACATTCTACTGCCCTTACCATGGTCTTGCACTTCGCCCACAAGTTTGTCTCCAAAAATGAACTTCCAGATTTCTTAACCAAAGTTATAAAGCTGCTTTTATACTTTAACATGGCCTCTCACCCTGCTGATGCCAGATTATGTAACATGTGATTTCATGTCACAAATATGGTACAAATTCCTTATAGTTTTACATTTTCATTATGGTCTTTAAAATTGAAGCTTCCAACAACTGCTGCATTTCGATGCGATGGGTCAAAAATGTTCTTTAAAACAAAAAAAGAACAAAGTAAGTGTTTTAAGGGCAGCTTTTTCTGCCAAGAATGACTTACTGAGTATGCTCCTTTACCACATGGCGTTGGATCAGTGTTGCCAGTTCCATTACAGTAGTAACCAGCAGTACAACTGGAGCAGTCGTTAACATTCTGGCCTTCTAGTTCATCACGGTATGTACCACTGCAAAATATATCAGAGACAAGTGTTAAAGTGAAAGCCACACTTTGAATATAAATTGACCAGCAGATACAAGTTGTAGCCCTACTATTGCATGACATATGGATGGCTTAAGGGAAATTAGCCCATATTTGCAAGACTATCCATGCTGTTTTCCTGGGAAATGATGATTTTCAATGTCAGGGTTTAAAGGCTCTATCAGTGATTCTAGCAAAAGGGTTAAAAAAGTTAAAATTTGGAGGATTGGCTTCAAGGTGAAGGTTAAGGGTAGACGAGGTATTGTTGGTCGAAGCAACTAAAAAAATCAATTTTCATTATCTAGATCCATATATTATTGAAAAATAACACCTTGATTTTTGCAAAACATCATTCTACAAATCCTATACCTTGAAAACTTGCTTAATTTATTGTTGTTAATGAGTTATGTACGTTTTACAAAAGTGTTGTTGTTTCAGCCCTCTTTACAACATAACTCAAGAACCACATGACCTACCAAATATATCTGTGATATTTAACCTGATAACCTTAAGTCAGTAAAATTGTCATTAGGTATTTTTTCATACAAAATATTAGTAAAATGGAGTAAAACCAAATCTTTGGTATTATTGGTATTATTATTACTTACGCTGGACATGCAGTAGGCAGCGATGAGCCTTGTGGGCAATAATGCCCTTCTGTGCAGTCCTCACACTGCTCCCATCTAATGTTGCCTTGGTTGTTGCTGTAAGATCCAGCATGACATGGGTATTGCGTATCCGACTCAGTTCCTAAAGTTGAAAGTTTTGAAAACACATATAAATCAATATTTTATAAATTGATACAAGTGACGCTGTTTTTGCCTCAGTGATTTATAGTAAATGATTGGCTTGATGCTCTTTAAATAGAAGTAAACACTGAGCATGCGTGAGATTGCAGAAAAGAAAACGAGCATAAATTCAGCTTAAAAAACACAATATTGTATTTATCTGGCCTTACCTGCAGGACAATAGTGACCAGTAGGACACAATGCAGTTGGTTCAGTAGATGCTTCCAAACAATAGTATCCCCTGGGACACACATAACACTCTGCAGAAGCAGCCAGATTGGTCTGATTGGTCCAAGTACCTGCTGGACATGGGTACTGGTCTGAATGCTGGGTGCCCAGTGGACAATAATGGCCTTGTGCACAAATCTCAGGTGGCTGCTGTTGACCACCGGTTCCTGTAAAAAATACATTTTGAGACTTTAAAATTATGAAAGAAAAATATAAAGATTTCACAGTAAGGGGCAATTGGTGAGAGCAAAATATGAAATATAATTACGAGGTCATTGGGTGACAACATGATTTTTTTATTTATGGCATTCTGTTAGAGCAAACAGACTGTTTAGACCTAAATTAAGTTAGGGAGGGGGGCATTGGGTGTTTATAAATGGGATCTTTTTGGTGAGAGATGTTTCCTGATGAATCTTAACTTGATTAGATAATTTTGTTATTCACACAGTTCCAAATAAGCTCACTTGGGGTGGAGCTTTCAACTTCCTGTTAGTAGCAAATCGCAGAGCAATTTTAAACCAAAACCAAACTAGTCATATGTGGATGCTACTGTGAGTCGGAGTAAGGTTTTCTCTTTTCAAAATATTTGTATATAAAGGTATATTTTTCCTGAAACACTGGCTTTGGAGAAAATATTTGGAATAAAATCTCCTTTTTGCTGGTGGGTGAAACTTATTGGGGATATAAAATGTTTATACATTAACCCCATGAGAACTACCTGCCAATTGGCCAAAAAGAAGTTTTCATTATCAATTGGACCAATCAGCAACATTGTTAAAATGATTTCACCTCGCAAAAAAATTGGGGTGAATTATTTGCAAAGCTCCATTCTGATTGGTGATTAAAGTGAAGATATCATGTAATTGACCAACCAGAGCCAATGTTAGATCGGCAGGTAGTGCTCAGGGGGTTAATTTTGTTTTCTGATGGTTTTACCACTTACCAAGATAGCATGCATACTGTTCAATGCATGTATCACACTGGAATGCAGAGGTCAGGTTGTAATAGTCTGTGTAGGTACCAGCTGGGCATGGATTGGCTGTAGCACTGTCACTGCCCTCGGGACAGAAATGACTGAAACAAACAAATCAAACAACTTTAAAGGTTCGTGAACCGATCAACAGCCTCATTCCCCTGATTTAAATCATTGTTGATGAGATACAATGTATAATAGATCCTATTTTTCTCATTACCATCCTGAAATTTGATGTTCTAAATTGATTTTTTTAAACCAGATGTGTGGTTACCACGGTAGCGCTGTTCCCACACTATCAGTGCATTGTAGGAATAGGTCCAGGAATTTCACTTTGATTAAATCATACATGCACACAAATTCCGTAAGCAGTAAGCTTACAGGTTTGGTTGTTGGCAGGCTTCAAACCCGTAAGTTTGCTATCTGAGTTTGAGTGATAAAATATAACAGCCACTTGCGGTCAGACAACCCAATTACACTATTACTACCAAATGGCTGTAAACCCAGATCTCAAGATGAAAGCTGCTACATGTGACCAGCTCCAACAAAACCCGGAACAAGTCACTAGACATGTTTTTGAGTTATAGGCCTTTAAAGATGACATTCCCATTTAAAAAAATCAAATTTTGGAATACCTACTTTCATGGTATTTGACTGTGGGACCAAGTGGACTTTCAAATCCTTGAAAGCACTTATCAAAAAGAGGTTTATTTAATCAATAAATAACAGTTGAACTAGGATAATCCCTATTCAAAGTAAATAGAAATTAGGCAAAAATGTCAATGTATCATTTACAAATTTATCCATATCTTGATAAGTATTGATGCTATTTATATCATTTTAACTTGCTAGACGAAGGGAGCTTTCTTAGTTTCCCATATATCCCCCAACACATTACAGATTTCACTTCTGGATATCCCGAACATATTACACATATGTTTGGACTCCAGGTTTTAATCTTTATATAGTATTGTGACTATTCGAATAAGTGTGGAAGTGTGGACCTTAATTTTTGGCGACTTACCCTTGACTGCATGGTGTATCAGGTTCAACCAGACCAACTGTAGTACAGGCAAACCCAGCAGTACAGTCTGCACAATCACCCTCTGCATCCTGTCCTACCATTGGATTAAATGTCCCTGCAGGACAAGATTGGGGTGTGTCTGTCCCGGTAGGACAATAGTAACCCTCAGGACATGTCTTGCAAGATTCTTGAGCTGAAAAAGACAGTAAATTATGTTATAAGGTTACTTATTTATATCAGTACTCATTTTTAGACCAGCTCCCACAAAATCCCATCCTATCCAACCATAGGATTAAATGTCCCTGCTGGAAAAGATTGTGGTGTGTCTGTCTGTCCCAGTAGGATCATTTGCTACCTCACTGTTAAGACTGATGCTCTCAATCATCAACATTCTTTGTTTAAGACTGCAAAATAATATCTTAATTTTTATCGGACTTTACCCCCCAAAATCTGGGTGTACCGATTCTACATAGTTACCTCCAATTTAACCAACCTTTTTACCATGTCTGAATGTTTACTACAAATTTTTAAAACAATTGGCGCGTGATCATGTCACAATGATTCAGAAAGACATGGGGCACCTCGGAAGTCACACAATTGTTCACGACCAAAGTCACACACAAACATTTTCTTGAGTCCAGAAATTTTTGAAAACTATGTTTTTCATTCATCAATAACACGAATAACACACAAAGTTAGCAGACGACAAAGGATTGCGCTATTCCAGTTGAAATCCATACACCTCCTACGGAAGACACAAATTTAATATTCCACAAAGGGAGTGTGAATTTCAAATGAGGTCACCTAAATGGGTGACTCCATTTGAAATCTACACCCCTGTGTGGGCGATTAATATCATGTCTTCCATAAGGGGTGTGTGGATTTCAACTGGAATAGCACATTCCTTCCAAATCACTGTAACTGTGGGCTGACATCCTAGCAACCCTGAATGACACCTACCTGTAGCGCCCTCTTCTTCAGTGAATGTGCCTCCTGGACATGGGAAGTCCTCGTAATTCTGTGTAGTAGGGGGACAGTAGTGACCTTTAGGACATATTCGAGGTTCACTAGATCCTGTATGGTAAATGAAAAAAAAAGTGAGATTTGTTGCAGCAATGATGATGTGATATTTTAATTATTAAAAGTTCAGAAGGGTCAAAATTTTATACAAGTGTAAGAACTCTTCTTTATGGACAAACCACAGACTACTACAGACCATGTATCAACATTCAAAGTCCCTGCGCATTGTATGCTGTGAATTCTCATATATTCATGAGGGTGGATTGTTCGATCATGCCGTGTCTAACAATCACACCAGCGTTGCGTGCTTTTGCGTATACGCAATAGAGCTTTGCGTATCTTCGCGATATAACGTAAAATATGCGTTAAGTCTGTCGCATTTCATGAACAATCAGCCCTCATTATCGGGCGATGCTGAGACTTTGACTGCTTGGACACGATATCTTTTTCATCCATGGGACCAACACTGCCATTGTTCCCGCTGCCATTAACCACTGTCATCTTCATTACCATAACAACCACTACCATCCATCTTCACCATCACTACCACTATTGTATTTGTCATCACCACTACCAACATCATTATCACCACCATCATCATTATCATTGTCGCCAGTCCAGATTTGTTGTCATTGTAAACTTCACTGTGGTCATCATTCTTTATCACCATCGCCACCATCTTCATCGACACTGGCATTATCATCATCACCAGTCAAGGTCTTCATCTCATCATCATTGTCATCATCAATATCAACACGTTCACCAGCACATCAACCATTCTATCTTACATGGCAAACAACCGAGTCACACCATATCCTAAACCAAAGTTCAGCTCTCCAGTTGAAATCCATCCACCCCCTATTCAGGTAACCCCATTTGTAATTCACACTCCCTGTGTGGAAGATTAAGGTCATGTCTTCTATAGAGGGTATACATATTTTAACTGGAATAGCACAATACAGCTCTCAAGCTAACCCTATAACACAGACCATACTGTGCAACAAATAAGTCTTTCACACTGACCTTAAGGGATCTGGAATGAGCGTTTTGAGCGTTTCGACAGTATTTTGTAGGGGACATGAGAGCACCTCAGACATATCGAATTGCATTCTGAATACGAAGCATGTATATCTGATATCAAATAATTTTCATTTTTTGAAATTCACGATATAATACAAATTTTATGACAAATTATAAAAAATTGATATTTTTTCAAATTTTGATATATAACAGTCCTCGAAGTAAATTTTATAAATCTAATGATATATTCTTAAAGTGTATGTAGCTGGGAGGAAAAGCCGACGATCAATTGAAAATTTTGACCTTTCATATTGAAGATTTTTTTCCCAAAAAGCTCTAATTTTATTTGGTGTTTTGGGAAAAAAATCCATATCTTCAATACCAAAGGTAAAATTTTTCAATTGATCCTCGGCTTTTCATCCCACCTACATACACTTTAAGTATAAATCATCAGATTTATTAAGTTTACTTCGAGTACTGTTAAATATCAAAAATATCAATTTTTTATGATTTGCCATAAAATGTGTAATACATTGCGAATTTCAAAAAATCAAAATTACTTGATATCAGAAGAACATTCTTCGTATTCAGAATGCAATTCGATATGTCTGATGTCCTCTAATGTCCCACAATGAATACTGTCCAAGCGTTCATACCCCTTCCCTTAAATACACTACTTTTATGCTCAACTGAGCTGCTGGGCACAAATTTGAAGCCATGATGCAAAATCTGTGCTATGGCTACAACTTAAATGTTGAATTAAAAGGGCATTTCGTGATCCACAGCATCATCCCCCACTTTTCTCAAAAAAAGTTGAGATTTTTATACCATACATGTAGGAAACCCCAGTGAATGCACAGTATTTGCATCATGGGCTCAAATGTGGGTGGGTCCAACTCCAGCTCTGTTGAGCACAAAAGTAGTACATAATGTTTGTGTACACAAAATTTGTTTAGTTTAGATTTAGTTTAAATTAATTTGTTTAGCAAAAATATTGGGAAATTTAAATAACGTTCTGGTACACCAGAACAAAATTACAACATACCGTCTATTGAGCAGTGTAATACACATAATCATGCAGAACTCACAACCCCAAAATTGAAATTTTGGGAATATGCTTTTTTCATGGATATCTAGGATGTTAGGATCACAAAATTACAATTTATTTCAATTATATTACTTACCTAATGGACAGTATCTTCCAGCAGGGCAATCATAGCAATCCCCTTGTTTATCCGCTCCTTGCTTCACTCCATATGTGCCATGGTCACATCCATACTGGGTGCCAAATTCTGTGCCTTCTGGGCAATAGTAACCTCTTGGGCAGATGTACTCTACCGTTGGTGTGCCTATCACTGGAGCTTGTGGGCAGTAATAACCTGAAAATGAAAATATGTAATGATTGTTGTGTGTGGAAGGCATAACATAATCTTCCACACAGGGAGTGTGAATTTCAAATGGGGTTACCTGAATGGGTGACTCCATTTGAAATTCACACCCCCTGTGTGGGAGATTAAGGTCATGTCTTTCATAGGGGGTGTATGTATTTCAACTGGAATAGCCCATTGGTAACACACAAATAGATTTTGATAGATCCAACTGAACATTAGATGTATGGTAAGTCTATGTTAGGGCAAAAAAGTGTCTGTGGTAAGGCCATCTTAATTAAATCCTGTGTCTCAAAGCTTCCGCATGCGTTAGTAAAATCATGCGCGTTGTCCTCTTTGAAAATCAAGAAATTTATTTTTTGATGTCTTTTTATTTGTTTTTTTAACAAGAAGGCAAAAATAAAACCCAACATTCATTTTTGATCAAAAGTTTCAGATTTGTTTTTGTGCAAATTTTGCACACAAAAACAATAAAAGAGAAGAAGAATAGTTTGTAGCAGTGACTTCATTTGTTTACTATCATGACTATTCCAACATTTGCAACATTGGATATATTTTGCACAAAATTCTTGTCCGAAATCTTGAACTGACACATAAAAAAATAAACATAAAAAAATACAATAAAAAACCGCATTAGGTTTTCAATTCCTCACAAGCTTTGAGACACAGGATTTAATTAAGATGACCTAAGAGCACTTAAACTGAAACGTGTGATTGCAGTTGGAGAGTAAAAACGCAAAAGTGTGTGTCACTGTCCAGGTTTGCACGTAGTCATAATTATGTATGGGTGTGTCAATGCGGGTCAAGATCTATTCAGTGATTTGCTCTTTCGGAAAATCATAAAAATTATCCAAATTTAGTTTTTTGGACCTTTGTTAGTCACTACTAGTGAAGCCAAAAACCGTAGCTACATGTATTAAAATGGGGCTTCCTTTTTTTTGCCATTTGCCATTGCCAAAATTTTTCATTTCATAAATTAATCATTCACTTTGAAGCAATTTACGCACAATTCTATTTGTTTTACACTTTCGCTGTGATCACTGAATGTGCCTTTAATGTAACTGAATGGATAAAATTATAATATAACATTCATCTAAATTTCATGTAAGCAGTTTATCGATAATGCAAAATCAATCATCTTTATTAAATTTAGCAACTCTATTTTCCCAAATCCCAATGAGATTTATTCGACATTATCCTCATACGTTTCCTCACTTACCAGGTGGGCATGTAGCGCATCCTCCCTCAGATGAAGTTGCACCTGTTCTGTTACCATAGGAACCAGCTGGACATGCCAAGGCATTCAAACCATCTTCACAATAGTAACCTGAAAAATAAAAAGTGTGTACAATACTACATCAAAAATATGTCAACAAAGAGGACATTTTATACATATTTTTGGTGACCTTGAACTTTCAAAGGATATTTTATTATACACTCTTAGAACCAATCAGAGCAAATGTTAGAAAAATGCAAACCAATCATTAATTGTAAATAATGCACAGGCACGCACATATTTAGTGAAAATTTTGTTATAAAAAAGGCAAAAATCATGGGAATTTTTTCTGTAGGAAATGGGTTAATAAATGCATATCACTTGTTGCTCAAGAAATTCTACAAAATAATGCACTTGTACTGAGATGTTGATGTGTCTAATGCACTCTCCCTGCAGAGGCTTGTGCATTAAATGCATCAACATCTCAGTACATGTGCGCCATTTTGCACAATTCCACTCCCAACAAGTGATACACATTTATTGACCTGTCATTCAAAAAGTTCTAACTCCACCCTTCATAGCTCAGCTTTTGCTAATAGTAGCCATTTCTTATTTAAAGGCCTATTCAGTGATTTGCTCTTTCTGAAAATCATGAAATGTATTTTCCAAAAATTAGAATGCATAACCTGAAATTAGTCTTAGAACAAGTCTTTGGACTCGATTGTCAAAGCATAAGAAAAACACTCTAAACATGCATAAGTTTGGCCCTTATTTCCAAAAATTGACTAAACATTAAAATTAAACTTTTATTGCCAGTTAGAACTAACTAAAGTATTATGAAATTACTAAAATTCTTTATTAAACTGAATAATACTTTTTTTATCCCAAAAATTTATTGCTGTATTTTTCTGGAATCAAGAGTCATCCTCACCTTGTGGGCATACACCATCAGTTGGATTCCTACTCTCACTCCCTTCAGGACACGCATACCCAGTGTCACATTCCAAACATGATGACATAGACTGATTGCTGTAATAACCAGCTGGACATATGACCGGATCAATATCTTTCTGTGGGCAGTAGTAACCAGGTGGACATGGTGTACAGAAATCTTGACCGCCGAGACTGTAGTATCCTTCTGCGCAGTCCTCTGGTGAGGTCTCGGTGTCATTGCAGAACTGACCGGCTGGACAAGATGTACATACCTAGAAATAAAATGATTAATGTCTTCAGTTATCTTTTAAAACAACAACAGTTATAAACTATAAAGATTTGGCACAAGTCTAAGGTTTCAAAGAAATATTTAGTTCAGACTAAAATATTGCTCTTGATTTTGTCCTGTCACTTAATTTTCATTGTAGGTTATTAAAGACAATCGGGAACATGTTTACAAAAACTCATTTCATACTTTCCTGCCGCTTACCGCTTTGCCACTCTGACAACAATTTTGCTTCACTCGCGAGTCGCACCAGAGGCATAGCGGTGACCATCAGCAAGGCAATATATCGATCACTCACCGCTTTGCCCCAAGCGGCAGATCGTTGAATTCAAGTCAACTTGGGGCGGGGGTCGCTCTGACGAATGAGAGCAGGAAGCGATTTTTGCGGTGATGGCGGCAACATTGGCTTTCATAGTCATGCGCTGCCGCTTAGCGCACACCGCTCAGCGGCAATCAGCAGAAAGTATGAAACCCATAAGTGTATGAAAATCACCCTCAAACTGCAGGTTCTTGGTCCTTTTTTCTAAAAATGTATTGATTTTTAATTTTATTCCCAGGTTGGACAAACTAAAAATACAATTTAGTTGGTGCTTCTTACAAAAAAAGAAAATAAGTCCTTTATTCAAATTTTTTTCTTCTTTTTTGAAATAATCGAAAAAAAAACTCACCGTCGAACCAGCCAATGCATATGACCCTGCATAGCAACTAATCATAAAGTTACTATAAGATGATGGACATGCAAACCCTGCCGGACATTGGGTACAGGCTGTCTGTAAGCCCACACTGTAGTATCCTGGATCACAGGCTTGGATAGTGGATGAGTCATCTGTATCGGGGCACTCGTAGCCAGGTGAACAGGCTATGCAAAGCTGAAAAAAGAAATAGGTGATATATATATGAAACTTTTTGAAAGTTTTGAGACAGAGGAATGTAATTCAGTTCTTGGTAGTATAGGCTAGTTTGATTCATAGAAAGAAATTATGTTGTCGGGTTCATCACATATTGACGTATTGTAAGGAAAACTGTCAAGTGCATGATGAACCTGACGATGTGACTTCATTTCATATTTGGGTCGTGACTGATTTTGGTTTAAGCAATACTGTAAACATTTTTGAAAGCAAATGAATAAATTGCCAATTTCAGCAAATATGTTATTGTTGTCCACTCAACTGGATAACTACTTTGCTAAATTCAGTACAAAGTGCCGCCACTAGGGAGATTTTGGGTGACTTTTTCCTTTGCTGTAAATTGGGCTTCTGGATAAGTTACCACTGCAACATTGACTGCTTCTGAACAGTTGTGGCAAATCCAAAAGGCCATCATTGCCACAACATACTTTGGAAGGTAGACATGAGAGTCGACGATAAGTGCGGGTGAGTTAGCGAACTCAAATAGCGCAAGCATACACCAAAGGTAGTTGCGCGTAAACGCTGTCAAGATGAGCGCTCTGTGTAAACTCAGATGAGTGGCCACAAATTACTAATTTTGCAACATTAGTTCACATTTAAGTTATTTTCATTTTCATCTTTCACTACTTACAGTTTGCATGCCATCTGAGTAGTACCCTGCTGTACAATTATAAGCTGAATCTGTTGTTGTCACTGGACATGCTTTCCCTGCTGGACAATTAGTACATGCTATCTGACCTCCAACTGAATAGGTACCCTAAAAACAAACAACAATATATGCATGTTAAATGTTACAGACTTAGTAAGTTGAACCAGTTATTCTGCATAGGTTTATTATCCTTGTGTAATGTGCAATGCAATACGTGGGATGACATGCCCCTACTCAATGATACTGATCCCAAGTTTGTGGGTTTCAACCATGGAAGCACCTATATGTTGTGCATGTTGTCACACACTGTCATATCAAAAGAGGTGTTAAAATATGTTGAGATAATATAAGATTTATTGGCAAGCCAAAATTAAACATGTCATCGCTGGGCAGGAAAATATGCTATGCGTCATTGGCTCCTGAACATGTGTATTAAAAGAGTTAACAACACATCTGTGTTTATTCATAGAGATTAACACAAGCTCAACATTTTATGGCAAAAACCATAAATCCATAATAATAAAACTGTCCAACTCGCCAAAGTCCTGTAAGGTGTAAAAGAACATTGTGGTATGCAAGGACAAGGTTACCTGACCAAATAATAATATAAACATTTAGTAATTGCTGGTATTTAGTTACAGCACAAACCTGGCCAGTTGGCCTGGTAAACAATGTTAGACCTTTAAAAGTAGATTCTAATATTTAGATTTAAATATGTTCAAGGGCCACATGTACATGGGTTTTTCCTGCCCAACGATGAAGTTGGATATTCTTGATAGCTCACAAGGAATAGCTGCCGGCTGTATATTCTTACCTTTAGACATGGTGCATTACCACTGCCATCTATATCAGGACATTCCCATCCACTTGGACATGTTGTGCATGCTTGATATCCTACATAAGAATAGCTGCCATCTGCACAATTACCTATGTGTGCATCTGTGGTTGTATTAGGACAGAATGTACCAGGCAAGCAGGCAATACAATAAGACTGGTTCCCCAATGAGTATGTACCTTAAAAAAGGAGGGAGAGAAACATTAAACTGTGAGAAGTTCACTGAGATATCAGCCTAAAAACAAAACAAAGCAATTTGAAAATCAACTGCAATGGGCCATTCCATTGAAAATCTACACTACCCCTGTGGGAGATTTTAAAAATATCTTCCACAGGGGGAGTATGAATTTCAAATGGAATGAACACATTAGGCAGCTCCATTTGAATTTCATACACCTTCTAATAAAGATTCAACCTGAATCTTCCACAGAAGGAGGGTGAGTTTCAAATGGAACTGCTAATGTGTTAATTCCATTTGAAATTCATACTCCCCAATGGCAGATATTTCACAAATCTTCCACAGGGGTAGTGTAAAAGGGTTGACTTCATTTGAAATCCACAACCCCTGTGTGGGAGATTAAGGTCAAGTCTACCTCAGGGGTATATGGATTTCAACTGGAATAGACCATTTTCATTGCTCCTTTGCAGGTTGCTCACACTTATTTTACTTCATTCTTAATTTACTTATCCATCCCATCAAGTTGGTATACTTGGCTCCAATTCTTCTTAAATATTTTTTATATAATGCTCTTCTGCAATGTTATTTGTATTCCAAATAATTAAATCAATTATATGTATAACATTTATTCTAACATAGGGCTATTGCATTTGAAATCTATACATCCCCTATGGAAGACAAGACCTTAATCGCCCACACAGGGGGTGTAGAATTCAAATGGAGTCATCCATTTCGGTAACCCCATCTGAAATTCACACTCTCTGTGTGGGCAATTAATGTCATGTCTTCCACAGAGGGTGTATGCATTTCAACTGGAATAGCCCACTACAGGTTATTCATTCCACCTTACCAGGTAAACAAGCAAACATTGCAGACCCATCGGTAGTTGACGGACATGCATATCCTGGATCACACTCTGTGCACTCAGTCTGTGACCCTACAGAGTAGGTCCCTGGGAGACAGGCTGTAGGTAGCTGATCTGTTGTAGGACAATTATATCCTGCAGGACAATCCACACACTCTGTGTATTGGTCTAAGCTGTAGGTTCCAGTACCACAGGCAGCAGGAGCAAGTCTGTAAATAATGCAAGTACATATATTATAGTATAGGTTAGTAAAAACATTACAGTGTTTGTGTAGCAACCAGGGTTGTAGCTACAGTGGGTGGTGGTAGGGGGCAGAGCCAACCCCTCAGTTATGGAGCGCACCCAGCTGAAATTTTAGCACTGGAGCCCACCACTCTTCAATTCAAATAAAAATATGAACCATATTAAAGGGGCATTTCGTGATCCACAGCCTCATCCCCCCACTTTTCTCAAAAAAAGTTGAGATTTTTATATCGCTGGAAACCTCTGGCTACATAATGTTTATGTACAAAATATCTCTTGCAGATTAATTCGTTTAACTAAGATATCGTGAAATTTGAATTTCGTTCTGGTGCACCAGAACAAAATTACAACGCATTGTCTATGGAATTTTGGGAATAGGCTTTTTTCGTGGATATGTACTGAAACATGTCATAAAAAGAGGATGCTAGGATCACAAAATCCTCCTTTAAGTATTTCAAATTTTAATTGAATTAAATCCTACATTTTACAAGGAATTTCCTACGGCTTAAAATCGATCAGTCCAGTTGTTGCTATGCGCCTCCGATTGGTTCAAATAGCATATACATGTATCGCGTTGATGCGCACGCCTCAAACCGTGGTATATTGTGTCATATTACAGAGCTAAGAACCAATAAGATTGCAGGAACTTTCACAAGTGTTTACGAATACTTTGTCTTTCATGATAGAGACAACCTTAGCATTGAAGGCTCAAATACTGAGATAAAAGAATGTAAAAACTTGAATATATATTGCAAAATAACATATTTTTAACACATATGTGTACATCCATATCAAAAGGATGCACTTGTCGGCTGCTACATGTGTCTCATTTCACATAATAACTGGAAATAAATACCAGACTCATTTCAAGTGGGGGTCACTTTATATCATCCCCAAGTCACATGGCTTATTAATACAGAGAACATTCAATAACCATGTCACTTGGGGATGATTTGAATTGACCTCCACTTGAGATGAGTCTGGTATTTATTCCTAGCTATTATGTGAAATGAGGCACATGTAGCAGCCGACAAGTGCATCGTTTTGATATGGATGTACACATATGATCTGCTTGCAGTCCCATAGAGAAAGCAATGGGCAATTCCATTTAAAATTCCCACTACCCCTGTGGAAGATTTTGAAAATATCTTCCACAAGGCGTATGAATATCAAGGTGAATGAACATATTAGCAGCTCCATTTGAAACTCACCCTCCCTCTGTCATAGATTCGGGTTGAATCTTTTTCAGATGGCATATGAAATTCAAACAGAGCTGCCTAATGTATTCATTCCATTTGAAATTCATACTCCCCCTGTGGATGATATTTACAAAATCTTCCACAGGTGGAGTGTGGATATTAAATGGAATAGCCTAACCAACACTTACGCTATATCTTGACAATAGTAGCCAGCAGTACAGTTACTACAATCCACCTGACCCTGTATTGCATTAGTATGCTGGCCTGGTTGACATCTTATAGGCGGCTGGTCAGTGTATGGACACGCATAGCCTACATCACAATCATGGCAATCTGGGTCACCGTAGATACTGTACTGACCGGCTGTACAGTTTGCTGTTGATGATGAGGTGCAAGATTGACCGGCTGGACATGGATGACATATAGGGTCATTCTGGAAAGAAGATGATTGAAAAAATATATTGCACATGGGATCATTTTAAGTTTTAAGTTTACCTAAGGATTTTAACGGGAATTATCGGGGGGCGTTTATTTGACCAGAAATCAAGTGACAGGGGTTCATTCCCTGCTAAATGTGTCCTGATTTTTCACTCTCTCAATTCCTTATATCATATGTCAGTTTGCACTAGCTTCATAAAGTCATTAACATTGTACAGAGTGAGATTATGAGAAGTGATACATTAGATAATTCTCATATGACAAGAAAAAAAAGATGGACCGCGGTTCTCGGATGTCGCGGTTTTCGACGCACAGCATCGACCGTGATGCCTCCACCAAAGGCATAATGTTGACTGTACCTACCAAGTTTCATGGCCATATGACAGTTTTTGCTAATTTTACCTCAAATGACCCCTGCATGACCTCAGGTGACCTTGACCCACTAACCAATACAAACTTCTTCTGCCTGGGATCAAGATGCACCCACCCACCAAGTTTGAGGAACGTGCGGCCCCTAGTCTCTGAGAAAAGAGGTAAATAAGGAAAATGGGGCCCCTGACCTCAAATGACCTTTTACCTCACTATATGACCTTGAACCTCACCCAAAAAAAAGTAGCCAGAGTTTCTGACCCTGACCCACCTATCCTGAAAATCTGAAGTCAATCCGCCGATAAACGGCCGAGATATAGCATCCGGACGGAAGGACGGAGGCACGGAAGCACGGAAGGACGGAAGGACGGACATTGCAAAAACAGTATGCCTCGCGGCGGAGGCATAAAAATGATCTTGAATATCACTAACTTACCAGTGGGCTGTATGTACCACTCTCACAGTTAACTGGTGACTGCCCTGGATTGATGCATGATTGAGCAGCAGGACATGGCTCACAGGAATCATTACCAGCTAATGAGTATGTACCGAGTGGACAAATTTTAGGACTCTGTGATGGATCAGGACAATAGTAGCCAGCAGGGCATTCCTCGCAGGCTGATCCCTGAAAACAAACAAACAGATAATCAAAGCCATGTACTACAGTGAATAATCAAGAACATGTTAAGTTGCATATGCGTCAAGCATGCACATTTGAACACCTGCACCCACACACCCCTACACATTTTCACTAACAAACCTGGACACTATGTAGTTTAGGGTTTAGCTTAACTGTGGACCTCAAAGCACTGACATTTCACTACTTAACCGCCAAACCATGGACATGGTATTACACCTACGATGGGGACCTAAAACATACCTTAAAATATCCAAAATTTTGGTCCAAATTAAAAAAAAATCAAATTTTGATCCATTTTTTTTAAAGCGAAGAATAAATTCAAAAATTTGAGAAAATGTTACTAATTCTGTGGTGTCTTTAGAACAGGAATATGCAATTTTTGTCAATTTGGATACTTAGGATAAGTAATTATGGTGGACTGGAAAAAAAAAATCAAATTTGGCACTTTTCTCAAAAACTACTTGTTTTTGCATAAATCTACCATTCTAGTTGGATTCCTTTGCATCCTTTCCTTTCTGAAAATATATACTTTTATGTACTTAATCATCATTACTTTTAAAGATACAATACAAAACAAAGTCTAAAATTTTCCACTTTGAGTGATCCTGCCTGCCCCCTTAGAGGAAGTCTCTGGCAATAACAACATTATGCCTTATATGATAGGAAAATTATTAGCAAGCAGGAATCACATAATTTTATTTTTAACAAATTCATATGGACTATAAAAACAAATAAAAACAGCTGTGTCTCAACTCGTAATATACAGCTGGAGACTTCCTTTAACTGACTGTATATTCCTTTAATTCTAACATCACAAACTTTGCTAAAAAGTTTAACTAATGAAAGTACTAAAATTAATGAATTTCCAATGTGTCACGTCTGCTTATTACCAGGGCCCAACCATTTTCGTAAATTCGCTTTCTCTGCCCAATTTGATTTGTCTCTGCAATTCAATTTTTCTATGCATATTTCAGCAAAGTTTTAGCAATATTATGGGTTTACTACTTACTTTCTGCCACTTTGCTCACAAAAAATGAAAGGACAGCTTTGATAATAGGTATAATTTTCACCCAGGTGTAAATATATATTTTATATAGCTATTTTTGCCCCACAATTTGCAATTATTTCTACGCAACTTGCAATTTTTTCTGCACAAATTATTCGGCCCTGTCTACGACAGGTTGGTTCAACAAGTAAATGACTGTAACATAAACCATTAAATTGTAACCAGTTATACTTTAATGGACAACGATTTTGATCAACAAAATAGACGAGAGATTTATGACCTGTATGATATCATTATAGCAGCAGCTTGATTACAATCTCAATTTTCAAATTGGTATTACATGTAATATAATATAAAACTTCATCAAGAGTCCCTCAAATTGACATTAGCGAAATTAATTGAATTTGCAATATGCACTGTTCAGCTTTACATGAAATTCTTACTTTATTTTTTGTTTTTCTTTCCATACCTTGACATTTGTGATGTAACCCAGATAACGAAACAAATCAGATATGACAAACTATTCATTATTTAAAATGTTGAAAGCGGAACAATTTGAGACCATTTTTTTTTTCATTTTATGTATGTTGAATGCCGTATTAAAGCACAAAGTTCAGTCAAATGTTCCATGATCAGTTACTGATGGTCTCAAATCTACTGTAGACTATGGTAATAAAATGATTCTATTTAATGGTATTTTTGCAGCCATTTAAAAAAATGCCCTCCAGCAGGAGTTCCCTACATTTTCCCAAGGTTGGATCTCAAAATTCTTATTCAACACACTTGAAAGTACAAAGTTCTGTAGATATTTCCCATAGACTATTATTATGGCTCTAGAATATCATTTAATGGTATTTTAGCAGCGGGAGTCCCCCCCCCCCTTTCCAGAGGTTGGACCCAAAAATTCTTCAGCACCCTCAAAAGAAAAAAAAAAACACATTTTAAAAACTTCTTTGCCTCACGGTAACACATATTCTGACATACCTACTATCTTGCACCCAGGCTCATGAACCAGCAAGTGTATTGTTGTTTACCAACTGAAAAACTTACATGCGTGTAACAGTGCAGAATGTTGATGGGGGATCCATACTTTTTTGTAGGATATTCTTGTTTGGGAAATCCAGATAAACTGCCGAGTCATTCCGATCGATTTTTAAAGATTCAAAAGAAATTTGTTTATGAATGGGAGGAAGGTGATAAAAGTTGTGGTGTGCTGGGAGTTCACTCTCTCTCTCACTCAAACTCTCATCAGACCACCATGCATTATTTGTCGCTCTGTATTATCATTTATATTATGTATGGAGATGAAGAAATAAATCGCTACTAAACCTAGACATTGCTTCCAGACCAGTTTATTACCGCAATCAGTCACACTAACATGCGCCTTCCCATAAAGTAAAGTAAACTGATTGAGTTGTGTTCACAGTAAAATAACTTTTGTTCAATGCACACTTTTTGCGGTTTAGCTTATACAAGCTATCTTTGATGCCAGTGCACTGCTTAATCACCGAACAAGCTGATTAACATGAATGCTAAATTCAGTTGATGTAAAGAGTCTGTCACTTCTGGTACACCCTGTTTTACAGTCATTACACACAATCATAACCCAATGACATGCATAATTGGTAGAAGATGGAAGGATTAAGTCTGGATTTCTTACCCAGGATACCTGCACCTTAAAGCCTTTAAAATTCAAGGACTTTCAAGGTCCAAAAGCATGATTTTCAAGGACATATTACAACGCAAAAATCATGATGCTGCTCTCCATGCGGCACATATTAATGAAAGTGACAGCTCCTCTCCACTCCCCAAATTTTGTCAAAATTATAAAGGTAAAATTCAAATTTTCAAGGACTTTCAAGGACCTTGTGCAAATTTCCAGGAAAAGGTGTTTTCAAATTCAAGGACTTTCAAGGACTGTGGGAACCCTGCTTACCTCTCCAACAAAGCTATACTTCCCAGTATCACATTGTACCGGTTCTTGACTAGGATCACTGCACACATACCCAGCTGGGCATGGTGTACACACAGAAGCCTGCTCCTCACTGTATGTACCTAATTATAACACATGGAAGGAACAGAAAGTGATTAATAAATACAACCAAGATAAGTGAATATGACAAATGTTCTTTCAATATTTTTTGAATGTTAGATTTTAGATGCAAGAACAGTTAGGGCCTATATGTTACAAAGTGTGCTGAGGCTTGTGGATCAACATCTAGGCGTTGTGCCTGTGCATAGTGCACTTTAAATCACCTTTTTTGACACAATCTGGTCCATGGAGGCCAAATGAGGCATTTTCGAAAATTGAGTTACTATAATTATTACCTATAAACTGAAAACACCAAACGTCTAGCATACTTGGTTCTAAATTTATGAAGTTTTACAATGTCTATTTTCTTATGTATTTTTTACCATATTTTAGTCTTTATCTCAATTTCAAATTTGCCGCCTTTGGTCTCCATGGACCAGATGGTGTCACATATATAGTCCGACTTTATTTCTATTGTGACAAACACTGCATTTTCCATGCTCCGATGTTATTTGCTGCTCAGTTGTTTGGGGCTTTATTCATCTTCTCAACACTATTGTTGCAATGTCACAATGGCAAAATGCATGCTAAAAAAAATTAAACTTTATACCAGTCCGTCCTTTGACCTAGCATTAAGAGTTTATGGTTAGAGAGAGGGCTTGGGTTATGGGATGTAAAATCAAATAACCATCATAAATGGAATAAAATCATATCATATATCATATCATTAATCTAGGAAGCATGATTTCATTGATGAAGTTTGCGTTAGGCGCGTAATTATGCCGTGTTGCGGATTGGCTGCTCACAAGATATGACATAGTCAGCAACAGTATAATCCTTAAATCCCTATGATTGAAAATAGGTTATTCAAATTGAAATCCATACACCCCCTATGGAAGACATGATCTTAATCTTCACCGCAAAGGGTGCAAATTCCAAAAGGTAAACCTGAAATTTACACTCCAAGTGTGGAAGATTAAGGTCATGTCTTCCTTGGGGGTGTATGGATGTTAACCAGAATAGCCCAATGCTGATGGCAAGCACATACTCTGTTTGAAAGGAATCATCCTTCCTAATTCATTGAATATCTTTTTAGTTGGAGTTGCATCTTGTTTTTTTCTTCTTCCTAACCCCAATGTTTTTGACTGAATCCAGTGATAATATACAGTATGTGCTGCAACAATCACTTTATCCCAAAAGGATTTAGCATTATCCCTTAATGAGCCTGGCCCTTTGCATCTGTAGGCCATTGCTCTTGTAACTTACCAGTGAGGCAGTTAGAGCATATCCCAGCTCCCTGTGCAGCATAGGTACCTAATGAGGTATATATACAATTAGTAGGCTGTATGGATGAGCCTGGCCCTTTGTATCTCTAGGCCATTGTTCTTATCACTTACCAGTGGGGCAGTTAGAGCATATCCCAGCTCCCTGTGCAGCATATGTGCCTGCGGTACAATTAGTAGGCTGTATGGGTGTGGTCCCATTCAGGCATTCATGACCTGCTGGACAAAGCTTACAATTACTGTCACCACTTTCACTCCACTGTCCACTCAGACAAACCTGGGATAAGAAGCAGTAGAAAATATTCAAAACATCATACTCAGTGGCGGCGCCATGGGGGGCATGAGGGGAAAATGCCCCCGTCAGAACTCTTGCCCCCGTTACCCCCCAGTAAAAACCCAAAATTACAAAAATTTCCACTTTTTACTGCAATTTTGCGCAAAATTTGTTGATTTTGCCCCCCTGAAATTCACTTTGCCCCCTCAATGCCCCCCAAAAAAAATTCTGGCACCGCCACTGATCATACTTTGTTTCACCTGGAGTTTGGAAGGGATATTGCTGGTTGCAATATCGAATCCTGCACACTAACCTAATCTTGTAAATCATACAATGAAATAGCCCATTTTCATACCTCATTAAATGAGGTGGCATAACAAATTATGTGGCATATCTCCAATATTGTTGCCATGATGACCACATGAATGAAATAGATGTATATTACACTTCAAAATAATATTCTCCAAGTTGAAACCCTGACATCAAATGTTATTTAAACAGAAACACCCCTACTTGTAAAACGTATACATCAGAGACATGCAGGGGTGTGTGTGTGTGGGGGGGGGGGGGGTGCCTGTCTGGGACTATCCAACTACGACTATGATATGTTGCTATGTATGTGTGGAAATGTCCCCACTTTGCTGGGAAAAATCATATGTGTGTATCCCCAGTTAGATAGTATGGAATCAGATTAGGTGTATTCATCTGATTCTGTACTATACAATAGGGGAGCTCACCCCCTCTATGTCTAACTACTGCCTTTAGCGCCCTCTAGTGGGGTTATATAGCCCCATTAGCAAAGTAAGAAAATCATGTATCCCTAGTTTATTGGAATTGTACGGAAATGTATCCCCATTTCACACCTTTTACAAACGCACACACACATATAGAAAGAGATAAAAATATATGACACTTACCGTACAGACTGGTTGACCAACCAGACTATAATATCCATCGCTACACTTGACCGGTGCATCACTGACCACTAGACAAGATCTGCCAGCTGGACATAGCTTACAAGTAGCCTGTCCTTCATCATCTTGATACGATCCGGCTGGACATTCCTGTGGGGTTCCTAATGGTGACGGACACATAAAACCTGCTGGGCAGGCGACACAGTCTGTGCCATTGGAATATTGACCAACCTGTACAAAGAACAGATTATTAAATGATAACATTACACTATTCATCAGGCCCTTGCAACTACAAATGCACAACTAGGCTAGTGTCAAAATTAATATATTTTTAATGGTCTGGCAATCAACATTTTTGTTTTTGTTAAGTGACATGCTGGGTGTGCTCCATGATTTGAAGCAGTCGCACAGAGAGGTGCTCTCATTGACCTGGATCGACTTGTAGACACCTGGACACCATCAATTCTTTTTGCGCTATAATAGACTGAAAGCTGCTAAATACATGAGTGACTCACCCAAGGGAGCCAACTCACATAGTTATGTCGCAGGTGGGTATATAAACCGAAGTGTGCATGTAGGAAAGTACAAATGGACCTTGTCATGCTATGACTGACACCCAGCCTCTCATCAACCTAGTAATAGCAAGGCAGCGTCAACATCGCTTCCTATGACACATTCTGAGAATACCAGTGGAGGAGCCCTGTAGAGGATATGCTCTTCATGCTCTATTACAAGGCAAAAGGGGATCAGGGCAAGCCCTGTAGAGGATATGCTCTTCATGCTCTATTACAAGTCAAAGGGGATCAGGGCAAGCCCTGTAGAGGATATGCTCTTCATGCTCTATTACAAGGCAAAAGGGGATCAGGGCAAGCCCTGTAGAGGATATGCTCTTCATGCTCTATTACAAGGCAAAAGGGGATCAGGGCAAGCCCTGTAAAGGATATGCTCTTCATGCTCTATTACAAGGCAAAAGGGGATCAGGGCAAGCCCTGTAGAGGATATGCTCTTCATGCTCTATTACAAGGCAAAAGGGGATCAGGGCGAGCCCTGTAGAGGATATGCTCTTCATGCTCTATTACAAGGCAAAAGGGGATCAGGGCGAGCCCTGTAGAGGATATGCTCTTCATGCTCTATTACAAGGGAAAAGGGGATCAGGGCAAGCCCTGTAGAGGATATGCTCTTCATGCTCTATTACAAGGCAAAAGGGGATCAGGGCAAGCCCTGTAAAGGATATGCTCTTCATGCTCTATTACAAGTCAAAAGGGGATCAGGGCGAGCCCTGTAGAGGATATGCTCTTCATGCTCTATTACAAGGCAAAAGGGGATCAGGGCAAGCCCTGTAGAGGATATGCTCTTCATGCTCTATTACAAGGGAAAAGGGGACCAGGGCAAGCCCTGTAAAGGATATGCTCTTCATGCTCTATTACAAGTCAAAAAGGGGATCAGGGCGAGCCCTGTAGAGGATATGCTCTTCATGCTCTATTACAAGGCAAAAGGGGATCAGGGCGAGCCCCTGTAGAGGATATGCTCTTCATGCTCTATTACAAGGCAAAAGGGGATCAGGGCAAGCCCTGTAGAGGATATGCTCTTCATGCTCTATTACAAGGCAAAAGGGGACCAGGGCAAGCCCTGTAAAGGATATGCTCTTCATGCTCTATTACAAGTCAAAAGGGGATCAGGGCGAGCCCTGTAGAGGATATGCTCTTCATGCTCTATTACAAGGGAAAAGGGGATCAGGGCAAGCCCTGTAAAGGATATGCTCTTCATGCTCTATTACAAGGGAAAAGGGGATCAGGGCAAGCCCTGTAGAGGATATGCTCTTCATGCTCTATTACAAGGCAAAAGGGGACCAGGGCAAGCCCTGTAGAGGATATGCTCTTCATGCTCTATTACAAGGCAAAAGGGGATCAGGGCAAGCCCTGTAAAGGATATGCTCTTCATGCTCTATTACAAGTCAAAAGGGGATCAGGGCGAGCCCTGTAGAGGATATGCTCTTCATGCTCTATTACAAGGGAAAAGGGGATCAGGGCAAGCCCTGTAGAGGATATGCTCTTCATGCTCTATTACAAGGCAAAAGGGGATCAGGGCAAGCCCTGTAGAGGATATGCTCTTCATGCTCTATTACAAGTCAAAAGGGGACCAGGGCAAGCCCTGTAGAGGATATGCTCTTCATGCTCTATTACAAGGCAAAAGGGGATCAGGGCAAGCCCTGTAAAGGATATGCTCTTCATGCTCTATTACAAGGCAAAAGGGGACCAGGGCAAGCCCTGTAGAGGATATGCTCTTCATGCTCTATTACAAGGCAAAAGGGGATCAGGGCGAGCCCTGTAGAGGATATGCTCTTCATGCTCTATTACAAGGCAAAAGGGGATCAGGGCAAGCCCTGTAGAGGATATGCTCTTCATGCTCTATTACAAGGGAAAAGGGGATCAGGGCAAGCCCTGTAAAGGAGCACTTCATGCTCTATTACAAGGCAAAAGGGGATCAGGGCAACAAAGGACAAGCTATCCAACTACAGTCTGTCCACTTAGAAGTACAAACCAAATCTGTGGCATCGGGGGTCGATGCTTTGCGTCATACGCTAAAGCGACGCGATGCGTAAAGAGCGTGGTGCGCTCGGCAAGTACAAATCGTGCAGCAGTTGGCGCGCCAAAGAAGCATTGCATTGAAATAATTATTCTTATACCTTCAGATTCCGAGGTCTATTTCTATGTGGACAGACTGTATACAGAAGCTGTTGGGATGTAACTATTACAGAGGGGTACTTCATTGGTAATAGAATTGATTGAAATTGTGTACTTACACTGCATAATCCTTGTCCACTATCCCCGCATGCCTGGCCTGGTGGGCATGCTACACAAGCTGTAGATCCTGCAGGGGAGTACTGTCAAATAAAAAAAATATTTTCACAATCTGTTATAAATGTGGACCATCCATGATGAAATTTTATTGAATTGGCAAATTCTCTGAAAAGACCAGTGTTGTAACAAATCATGACTTGTGACTCGAGGTAAAATAAGGCGACTAACTCGAGTGATATTCATCTGACTAGACCCATTGACTTTGTACAGTGACTTAAACTTGACTCAAGATAAAAAATATGCCAAATGACTTGACTCAAGCAATTTTTTGGTGACTCGTTACAACACTGGAAGACACATGCATGGTTGCACTTTTTCAATCATGTTGAATTGTTTTCAAAACATATTTATTGCCGAAGCATGGATTAAAGTTACAATTAATTAAAATTTCAAAAAAAATTCAATAGTCAAACTATGCATTCATTCAAATCTTGTTAAGTTTCTATACATGTTTATTATTATTTGTAATTATTAATTCCAGGTAATTGTGTGCTCAAGTACCCTATCTGATTTACAGGTGGGTACCTGTGGTGATGAATCAAGTCAAAATGGAGTGAGGACTAACGCTTAAAAAGGACCTGGCAAAACATTATAGGCCAGGGCAAGGCTTGTAAACATATTAAATATAGACCCTCAGGTAGCCCATTAAGTGAACTCAGGCCTGGGTAGGTTATCAATGGATCGGGACCTTTTTTTTTATCCCGGTTTTGCTCACTGTCTTAAGTGTATAGATGTAATCTGTGTAATGCCATATTCAGCCATCTTGTGGGAAAGCCAATATAATTACCTTAACGTATATAAATCGCATAATGACCTAGAGACGAGTACACGGATTTGCACCCATAACAATATAGGGAAATACAACCATATTGATTTACAAGTTTTTACCCACAAGATGGCGACAGGCTGATGACCTCTATACGAGCTTCAAGACTACATAGGATCAATATCTCACCCCAAATTAACTGACTAAAAAAAGCGCAGTGATTTATAGTGCGCTACGCACAGGCACAACGCCTAGACATTGATCCACAAGCCTCAGCACACTTTACAGGTTGTCGCTGACCACTATGGCCCCACATCATTCCATAAACCATTAAACAACATTTCAGGGACTTTGCTGCTTCAAGAGCGCACACCCTAGACATTCCACAAATAACCATCGCAACCAGGATCAGCTCCCCGAGTTTCGTACGGGTTACAACGAGACAAATTAGCAGTGAGTTCCATGTCCAGGGGAATTTCAAGCTAACTCAATTTTTTTTTTTTTGCGTAATAGGCACCGCCAGGGTTCGAACTCGCAACCTCTCGCACCATAGTCGAACGCCTTATCGATTGAGCTAACTTGACTTTCATTCATTTCACAAAAACTTTTAGCAAAAAAATATAGCAATATTGTTAATTTTTCTTATTAATATTACTTACGAATCCTCCATCACACGCAATAGGCTCAGAATCCTTATTTGGGCATCTGCTGTTAGCGGGACACTCCGTGCATGAAGTAGCCATTTCACTGGTCACATAAAAGCCTGATGCACACTGTTAGTTGCCATGGTAACAAATAAATGACATGCAAAATGCAACATCCAAACATATTAATTAGCATTATAGGCAATGTTTAAAGCAAGTTATGCAATTTTGAAGTTAATTAATCCAAATAATATAACATTTTACAACACAAATGTTCAATGTTCATTGCCTTCAGATAATGGAGGACAGCCAAAATGTTTCACCAAGCTTACCAAGCTTTGCTACCTTCGGTAAAGCATTCTAGCAAAGGGGTACCTGGCTTTTTGCTAAGCCCAAACCCATAATTGACTTTCTATTGACCGCAGACAACAACCCCAGACATGCTTGTTTAATGAATACTTCAGCATTTGATGAGTGGATTGTTATGTACTTTATACTGAACAGAAAGGATATTGTTCATGTACTATGGACCACAATGGCCTCATCCCAATGGCAAAGTTCTCAAGTTTCAGAGTATGAGTTTTTGTACCCACATTTTCAAAACTCATTCAATGAATGTGCAAATGTATTGGGGTTTAAGAACTGTGCCTTGGTAGATGTGCATGTTGTCGAACGACAATGTCGATCCTAGTGATGGTTGTGTCAATGATCCGTGTTTATAATCCTGCTGCTTTGCTGAAGGCTCTGATACATATCAACAAACTGGTATACTGTTCGCTGGTTAGTATCGATGGCTCTAGCGAAGCTGAACTGTCAATGAAGGCAACAAAGCTTGGCTGAGCTCAGCAAACCATTTTGGCTGTACTCCCTAAAACTGCCTCAATAGCTTTATATCTTGCAATTGGCATTTACACCCCCAGGGGGTAGCAGCCAGCAAGTGTCAGAATGTATTTCTTGAAAGTAACTTTTCGTAGGTTTCCATGTCACTTAAAATTGGATTACACACATTTCCTTCCTCTTGTCCAAAAATGTGCAAGTCTCTCAAACTATAGGCAAAATATCTAATTCTCGATCATGAGAGCCAACTTGGATATGCACAGATATATGCATTGAGCGTACTATGCAAAGAACACATGCTATGGGGCAAACACAGCTTCAGAGAATTGACCAATCAGATTTTCGAATACGGTCGTCGCTAGGTTATGCAGATCGCGCGACCGTGTCGTTCTATAAAAAGTATGCTGACGCAGAAAATACATCCTCATATGATCAAGAATTAGATATTTTGCCTATAGACGAATCCAATTTCACGCATTCCTACTCCTGACTTGGCTCGTTGGATTTGTCTATAGGTAAATTTCCTTCAGTGCAATATGATGTAAATGCATGTTTGAACAAAATGTGAATAAAATGCAATTTAACAAACCATATTATAATGTAGAAGAAAACCTGCATTTTAGGTATATTCAAGCATGCAAATTCAATTCAGAATGCAAATATTAGTAGTAAACCATGCTTACTATAATATATTTAACTAAAACAAAATTCTATATAAAATTGGGGAGTGCACTGAATGTAAATTTTAAGTTTAAATAATGTTCAAAAATGTGCTTAAAACATGCATAATGTGAATGTGAGGTTTCATAATTGTAATCAAATTAAGACGTATAAAATGTGCTGATCTAAATGCTAAAACATTCTCTTAAAATATGTAAAAAAAAAAATTCTACATACTATTAACTGTTAACCCCATGAGCACTACCTGCCTATCTAACATTGCCTCTGATTGGTCGATTACATGATATCTCCATTTTTTTTTTTGCGTGGTGAAATTATTCTAACAATGTTGCTGATTGGTCCAATTGATAATGAAAACTCCTTTTGACCAATAGGCAGGTAGTTCTCATGGGGTTAAATTTACTACACCCTGGCCAATTTGTGCCTATTTTGCATTTTCTCAAAAATTATAGCGCATTGGTGACAAGTAAGATATGTATATTATAGGGGCAAGGACTACAACTACTGCACTGAAAATTCAGCAACTCAAGGCAAGTAGTTATTGATTTATCAAATATTGGTTTTCCCTCATTTTTGACTGTAACTCCACAACTGTTGTCTGTGCTGAAATAAAATTTCCAGTGCAGTAGTTGTACTCCTTGCCCCTATAATATACATATCTGACTTGTCACCAATGTGCTATAATTTTTGAGAAAAATGCAAAAATAAGCACAAAATTGGGCAGGGGTGTAGTACCCCCTTAAGAATGAATGGGTTACCAAGATATAACCATCATACATGTACATGCCAATCAGTAAATTGAATTTTAACAGTGTACCTCTGGATAATTTCACCATTTGCCCATAAAGTGTGTTCTTGTTAGCATTCTGCATGAAATGTGTTGTGGCAATAACACTCTCCAAGCACTAACCATTTGGCTTCATCAAGAGAGTGACATCACACAGCGATATTTCCCTACCCAAAAAATAGCGCCATCTCTTGATATACGGATATGTTTGACGGCGATATTTTGAAGCTTTTCCGAAACATCCCGAGTAACTGAACTATGAAAAACTATCCGTACAACAAATTTCAAAACAAAACCCGGCATGTAAAAGATCATTTTACAACTCTCATATTCCCAAGAATACATACTATATTGTAGAAAATAAATGGGTTGATATTTGAATAGATTCAAGCAATTTCCGAAGGGCTATTTTGATAACATTTTCATCAAAGGCCAATATGATGATGACATTTTGTATTCCAATTTTACAATATTTTTCGAGTTTTGTTGAGAATTTTGGAAGTTTTCTACGGTGTATGCAAGTACAATGCATACATACATACATATGGCATCTTCCGCCTTTTGGCGGATTTTTCCGCCTTCAACCATCAATTTGGTCATATCTTCGGATTTTATCGGACCTGCCTTTTACTACATATTCCACGCATCGGCATGCGATCGGATCTATTACAGTACACAGACATACTTAAACAGGTAGAGGTTAATAAAAACGAGTTTCAGTTTGCAGTTAAGTACCGAATAATAGCATGGAATGTAAATATACCTCATCAGTTAAACTCTTAAAGTTCATAGAACGATTTTTATAAACTCGTCACAAGAATACTCTGTTAGCAATATGAACAAAAGAGTTTATCTGAGTATTCATGATACCAGAATGGTAGCCCTCATGATAAATGCCTGGTATTGTCTCTTGAACATGCTCTGGCCGTGCTTGGTACAACCTTGAAAAAAGGTACAATGCAGTCTTGGGTTCGAGTCCAGTAGACAAATAATAATTTGGTACATGGCCAATAGATGAAATATCGCTGTGCATCAGTGCATGATTTAGTGTGTGTTGTATTAACTCGCACATGTTGACTCAAAGCACTGGTGTGTTTACATGTGCGATCAAAGACGGGTACATCTGACTTTGACAAAGTACTCACGTCACTCTCTCGAGGTAGCCAAATGGACTATACATGCATAACCCTAGTAACACTCAAGCTTAAAGAGAGTATTAATAATAAATGCTGGAGGCACACTATTTTTGGTCCCCATGTGTGACAATCCCAAATGGTGCATTTGCTATACCATTGAACATGCTTGTCAACATCCATGAACATTGATGTTGGGCAGCGTGGATGCACAAAAACTGGTAAAACTTCCAAATGCTACATGCATGACTGCAGGCTTGTCTTGGTATTGGGCGTTTTTGCGAAAAGATGTCCTCCAGAAGACATGATGCATGGAACAAGTACAACGTAAATGCGTCAATCAATATCACTTCAACTGGGAATTTTGTTTGTGCTTTATGCACGCATCATGTCTTCTGGAGGCAGATTTAAACATGCATATTGGGCTATTCCATTTAAAATCCACACTCCCCCTGTGGAAGATTATGGAGATATCTTCTATAAGGGGAGTATGAATTTCAAATGGAATGAACACATTAGGCAACTTCATTTGAATATCATACACCCTACGAGAAAGATTCAACCTGAATCGTTCACTGAGGGAGGGTGAGATTCCAATGGACCTGCTAACGTACTCATTCCATTTGAAATTCATACTCCCCTTGTGGAAGATATTTCCAAAATGTTCCACAGGGGGAGTGTGGATTTTAGATGGAATAGTGTTCACCCATTCAATCTTGTAAAGAAGGTACCGTATTCATTCCAATAAGCGCCCATACCCCAGTAAGCGCACACCCAGGGTATTTTCAATTTGCTAAAGGGTACCATTAATGTTGAAGTGACTGATAGACGCTGATACAGTGAAATAGCTTGAGGATTTGGTCCTGTGTAAACTTGCGATATATTTACTGCATCAGTAAAACTACTAGAACGTCTCGGGACCCTATTATAACGTAGGTAAATTTGTCTCTAATAAAATTAAACAGCCCTTACGAAAAAATTAGGTAAACCAGGTAAAAAATAAGCGCCCACCCAAAATGACTTGGTAAAGCACCCTGGGCACTTATTGGAATGAATACGGTAATACTATGAATGCTACCTAATAAAATCTTTAATATTGAAAAAAAATTTAAAATGGGGGAAATGGGTAAAATTATCAACTCATGCAAAATACAAAAGAGAGAAGGGTTCAAATATTAGTGGGGTCATAAAAGTAATAAGTTTGTACCATATGAGGCTCATATTGGCAGCTGAAAATGAAAGAAACATTAAAATCACTCAGTTTGTTACAACACACTAACATGCACTGTTTGTATGAATTGGTGGAATCATGGTATCTTGTGAGTAGTAATAACCTACGGCAAAAATTGTTGTGGTTATTTTGAAGAACCCTTGATGAAGAATTCAAATATCATAATTACACTTCTGTAGGTCTTGTGGTTTTTGAGTTGTGATATAAAGAGTGTTGAAAAGAAACATCTCCATAAAACAACACATATCTCAAGAATTATTTTTAGCATTCCGTACCCATTCAAACTTTCAAGATGTAACTTTTCATTAATTCCAATATCTAAATAATGAAAATCATTTTTTTTTTGGAGTTGAACGATCATGACAACTCCCGACACACCTTAAGGTTATAGCTTTGCCAGCATAATTTTAATTTTGATAAGACAAAAAAAAAAAAAAGGTTTGTCTCAAAGCTCACGAGAAATTTAAAAACAAATGCGAAATGCAATTTTTTAAATTTTTTTTTTTATCCCGACTTTTTTCATGGTATTTTGAGAAAAAAGTCTGATTTTCGCCGATTTTTTCTGGAAAAAACTATAAAAATTTTTTTTTGAAATAAAAAAAAATTTCCACATTTCTTTTTGTCAAATCGTGCGATTTTACAAACACGCGCGCAAGCTTTGAGACAAATCTTTTTTGTTTTGGCCTAAATGAAAACACATCAAAACAGTCATTAGCTAATTATGGCTATCGGTAAGCTTCTTGAGGGTTAATCGTATCAGATGAGTATTTTTAAGAAATCACATCAAAATATTAGGCTTTTTGGTACAGATAAAGCTGGTAGATAAAAATAAAAAGTTTGATACTCACAGATTGGCATGACTGGGCACCAGCTTGGTCGCTATAGTAACCAGCCGGACATGCTACAGGAGCTTGTGTTTCATCTGCACACTTATGACCTAAATAAATGCATCATGGGATATACAAATTGATCAGTACTGTTTGATATCAAAGTTAGGTTGGCAACAATCCCTCAACATTATGGACTCACTAATCACAAAGGAGGGAGGGTCTACATGCGTTAAATACTTGATAGATTTGTGCAACTTGGAAGTGGCAAGGTTTTCATTTGGAAAAAAATGCAAGTGTGCCAATTTTTTACCTTGATTGTGGCTGACAATGATCAGTAATATCTGATTTGGCAAACAAAGTCAGCAAAACACACTTATTCGCTGGATATACATTGGAGTTTAATGGCCTTACTGCCATCTCTTTGGCCTGTATGCACAAAACAAGTTAGACCAGGTCTAACTTTAGACCTGTTCTAAACAATGAGGTAGAACAAGGAGTACTAACTTCACCATGTTTGTTTGTCACTCATGGAGTGCAAAATGGTGCACTTCCGGATTATTTACCCGGCTCATACCGAAATAATACGGAAGTGCACTATTCTGTTCTCTATAAGTGACAAACAAGCATGGTGAAGTTGGTACTCTTTGCTTTACCTCATTGTTTAGACCAGGTTTAAATTTAGACCTGGTATAACTTGTTTTATGCATTACCCCAGCGCAGACTGACCCTTTAGAACCAGATGCGGACATTGTTTATAATGCGTTTTAAGGCTACTTGAGATCTCTCTACATGTCAGCGCAGACAAAAGCAGGTACCGTTTTATTACAGAGTGTTTTCTCGAGTGTATGTCCTAGGCCCTGATTACCGGTGTTTACAAAAGCATATATGCACATACACATCCCACCCCACACCCACATACCACTGTGATATACCAGTCCTACAAACTTACCCATAGGACACTCTGTACAGTTTGTATTACCAGTGCTGTTTGCATACCACCCGTCTGCACATAGTGTTGGGGCAGCTGGTGGAGGATCTGGACAGTAAGACCCGGCTGGGCAAATAGTGCAGCTAGTACTCCCTGCTGCTGCATATTCTCCTGAATTACATATGATTGGTAACGCATCATTGGTTGGACACCTGAGGAAGAAAATCAGAAGCAAAACAATTATTGATACAATAAAAACTGTTCAAACCACAATAATTCATTCCAAAAATAGTTACGGCAAAAATATGTTTTTGTGATTTTCTCAAAATGGTTGTTTTTACGCATATAATTTAGATTCCTTGCCTCTTTTCAAAACATTTACATTTGTATATATTGTGTGAATAATTCAGATGTTACAACACTTATATACTGCATTTCTGAGAGTCTACAACCACCTTAAGGGGAAATCTCATTTTACTGAAGGTTCAATACCATTAATTATCTATTATCGTATTCGTCCGAGTATAGTCCCACGTTCGAGTATAGTCCCACACCCCATTTTTCGAAAAATTCCAAAAAAAATGGATTTCAACTGGAATGGGCTATTCCAGAAATTAATGGCACCCCCCTAAAGAAGACATGAATTTGTACCAAAAATTTCTGGGAATTCCCAGACCAAAAATTTATCAAAAAAAATTGGGAATTCCCACCTTGATAAAAAGATGCTTACAAAATTTGGGAATTCCCAGCAACCCTAAAGAAAACAGGCAATTTTTTGACAAAATTGTTAGGAATTCCCAAGCCTAAAAAGGGGTCTTTTTCTTGGGAATTCCCATGTCTTATTTAGGGTTTTGAGAATAATGACCATTTTGGGGGGGGAATTCCCAGAGCAAAAAATGGTGAAAATTTTTGGGAATCCCATGTCTTCTTTAGGGGGAGTGCCTTTAATTTCTGGAATAGCCAATATGATATTGTTACGAATAGCATAGACAAGTAATTAAATTGGTTAATTTCCTTTCGGAAACCTAATAACAAGTGTTCATTTCACCCCGCAAATAAAATACCTAGAATAACCGTTATTTAATACACAATCAGGAAGCATCACACTAATTACAAAATATTATATATCTGAAGGTGGCAATATCAATCTATTATCTTTGGAAAATATATAAAAAATCTTAATTTCTACACACACAAGTTATTTAAAATGCAAGAAACAAGCTGAAAGAGGCTGTTCCAATCACAGATATCATATATATAACTAATGTATGACCATCATTTTTAATTAATGAGCTGGCTGGAGGAATATGCAAATTAACCACCAGAACAAAATATCCATCAATTTTACACATTGTAACAACTCTGTGTGAGAGACTCAATCAGGTATGAGGGTATGTCTTGTGTAAGAGACTGATGTTTATCTTGTCCATTTGTTAAAATATGCATGCCAACAAATGTCAAACAATTTAAAGAAGCTGTATTTTCACCCACATTGGTACAAATTCATGACATTTCTTGTCCGCCATTTTAATTTCTTAGACATTCATAATATATCGCGTCAAGTACAAGTTCACTCATTGTTGTTCAAAAGTGAACTTCAACGTATGTGATTACAAACAATTTTGCATCCAACAGCATTTGTGGAACCCATTTTTATCTGATCACTGTTTCCGTAGTTCCTGAAAAGTGGTGGTGTAATGACACCAGGCACTTGCTTAACTGCCTTGGTTCCAATAGACAACAACAAAGAACCGCTAGAGTGGACAATGTGCCTGGAGGGGCAGTATGTTAAAAACAGTCCAGTAACCAATCACAGTGTTCCAAGGAGATTTTGTCAGAAAAAAGAGTGCATCCAAAATGGGCTGATTTTAACATAAAACTAACAACATCCCCCTAAATACATTTTTTAATAAATCGAAAAATATTTGACGAAATGCAAATATGTAAAAAGATATGTGTAGCCTTATTTGTTTTACACATATGGAGCAAATTATAGCATCACATGTCATTTGCGTTCAGTCACAATGGTTCATTATGTAAAAACATAGCCAGTTTTAAACAGTGTTAAAAGTTGCATCTGAGTCCATAGGAGTCAACTCTCAAATAATACAGTAGGCCAGGCCTATTCATATGTTTGTTAAAGAAAACCTGACTGCTATGGACTCAGGTGCCACTTTTAAGCCTCTTTTCTTACACAATTAACCATTGTGACTGAATGCAATTATGTGTGAAGCTATAAATTAGTTGACAGGAGTAAAACAAATTAACACAAAGCCTCACATTGTGAGTGCTTTCTTGTTCCTTTAAGACTGGGGAATATACTCACCTGGTATGGCCTAAATACAAATTTGCATCCTCTCCCGGGATGCAGAACCTCCATTAAGTACCTAATATGATCCCTATCATAAATAAAAGGGCACCCCGGCATGCCAGAGGCCCCACAATGCACCTCCGTGCCCAGCCTACTTCCTCTTCTCTCTACCCCCTACAGATAAGGGACCGGAGAGAGAGTCAGCGGGTGGGAGGAGGGTAGAAGCCATACCAGGTGAGTATATTCCCCAGTCTTAAAGGAACAAGAAAGCACTCACAATGTGAGGCTTTGTGTTAGTTCCTTACAGACTAGGAATATACTCACCTGGTATGGCCTAAATACAAATTTGCATCAAGACAGACTCGCACCGATCCAAGGAGGAGGTGACTCTCTAGCGACCAGTATAAAAGGAACCCAAGCCAAAACCTACCCATGGAATCAAAATTTTCTCCCAAAATTTTGTAACCTGGTCCATGGACCTGAGTCCAATGTCTAATCTTGATAGCCAGTCTACACCTGAGGGTAGTAACTATCAACTGTACCCAAGCTTACCTGTGTAGATAATTATGTACATTATTGTACACTATACATGGCCAAATTAATTCACCATTAATTATTCAATGCGATGCGTATGCGCAACATATTTAGTGAAAAATTTTGTATCTGTAATTTTTCATGAAGTATAGAAGATGCGGCACTAGCCGAACCGCTTATTCATGCAATATACAATACAATACACAGTAGGTCTCAGTTCAATTAAAACTATGTGACTTACCACTTAATGCTGATGAGACCCAGCGCCAAGGACCGTTGTTGCAAACTTAGCTTTGTCACAACATGGACCCACATCACGAAGGTACTTGGAGACAAAAGTCGTCTCTGTTCTCCACGATACTGTGTTTCGTATCTCATTTACTGTCAAACCTTGACTCCCAAAAACAACATGATCTCCCGAGGCCAATGCGTGAAGTTCAGAACATCTCCTACCTGATGCAATGGCGATCAGAAATGCTGTTTTTACAGCTAACTAAGTCTCTGGGAGATGCTGCATGTAATGGTTCATATGGACTTTCATACAAGCGTCGTAATACTATACCGAGATCCCATTCAGGCATGATCCTCCGTGGTGGAGCATTTACATTATTCCTTCCTTCTATCATGAAGTGCAAAAATCTATCGGGATCGTCACACAATTTTGATCCATCCGGTAAACCACGATGGATCGCCCCAATGGCCGACTTGTAACCTTTTACCGTCGAACTTTGTAACCCTTTTGAGTGCATAGACTCCAAAAATCGGCTATTTCATAATAGAGGCATGATATGGATCTGTTTGTCTCTCATCGCACCACGCGAAGTATGGGCGCAACTGCGAAGAATAAACTCGGAGAGTAGATCTTCTTCGTCCCCTTGCGGCCAATTTTGCAGATTTCTCAGAAAATCCGACCTGCTTGTATCGTTTTGTGATAATATCCAAGCAGTCAATCGGAGATGCGTGAAGTTGTGAAAACGTGCTTTGGGTTTTCCCAGCATTCTTAGCAGTTCCGGATGACTCGGCAACAACAATGGCGTTGCTATAGCGACTGAAACCACGCTTGCCGGGGTCAAAATGGTGCTATTAACAGAATTACACAATTTTCTTTCTGTATTTTTTGAATAACTCTGTAGATGAGGGATATTGGGGGAAAAGCATAAGCTCTCATCCCGTCCCATGAAATTGATAGGGCGTCCGTCGCCAATGCATCTCTGTCCCAAGCCCTCGAACAAAACACTGGAGTTTGTTTGTTCCACCGAGTGGCAAATAGATCTATGACTGGGTAGAAATTTGTCTGATGAAATATTGTTTGAACTATCTTGGGGGCCAGAGACCACTCTGTAGGGCTCAGAGACACCCCCCCGAGATAGATTGTCTGCTAGACAATTCTTCACTCAGGGAATGTGAATGGCTGATAGCCAAATTCCCTTTTGAATACACCATAGAAGCAGTTGCCTGGTATGGAGGCATAGAGATGGTGATCAAGTTCCCCCCTGCTTGTTTATATAGGACACTATTGTTGAATTGTCCGATTGAACTAGGATCCTTTTGTTTAACAACACCATCTGATGGCCTAGGTCCTTCAGGGAGTAGAATACTGCTAGAAGCTCCAGGACATTGATGTGCAGCTGACTCTGATCGTGAGACCAAAGTCCGCTGACCCTCAAGTTCTTCAGGTGACCCCCCCAACCCCTCTGAGATGCATCCGTGGTTACCACAAGCTGAGGAGGGGGGGCTGGAAAGATCATTCCTATTAATAAATTGGACTCTTTTTCCCACCAAGTCAGTTCCCTGTGTACTATGTCTGATAGTGGAACTGACTTGGACAGAGGGTGAATGCTGGGTCGATAATGGAAGAGTAGGTGCAGTTGGATAGGTCTCATTCTGAACCTGCAATAAGGAACCAAGTCCACCATACTCGCCATCAGACCTAAAAGTTTCAGCCATGCGGCTGCTGGAGCATTCTTGGCCTGGTTGAACATTTTCGTGCAAGATATTAGATTGGCCACCCTCTCTTGAGACGGGTATGCTCTCCCGTGAGAAAGGGGGAGTCTGAGACGGCTGAAGGCAAGACTTCTTTGAGTTTACTATAAAGCCTAGCCTCGACACTGTTCTCAATACCAACTCTGTATGGCGCTGAACCATGTCCAGAGTGCGACTGGTGATTAACCAATCGTCCAGATATTGATGGATCTGTCGACGAAGGTATGCTCCCACTGACCTGACAACCCGAGTAAAAACTCTGGGGGCAGTAGACAGGCCAAATGGGAGAGACCTGAATGCATAGGCCTGGCCCCTGATGTAAAACCTGAGCCACCTGTGATGATCTTGGTGGATCGGAATGTGCAGGTATGCATCCTTCAAATCGATTGATGTGGCCCAGCAACCTCGTATGGGTGCCTTGAGAACAATCGACAGGCTCTCCATTCTGAACTTCTTGGGCTTGATAAACTTGTTCAGTGGTTTTAAATTCAGAATAGGCCTCCAGTCTCCCGTCTTCTTGGGAGCCAGGAAGAATGTCGACCAATAACCCTCCATGAATGGTGGATATATTGGAAAGATCGCTTTCTTCTGAAGGAGAGATTCCACTTCTTCCAAAAGAGTGTCCTTTTGGACCTTGTTTGTTGGAAGAGGTGTAACCTACACAGACTTTCTTATGGGAGGAGTAGCAGTGAATTCCAACTTGTATCCTCCTGCTATCACGCTTCCTACCCATTTGTCTGGACTTATTGTCAGCCATTCTGTTGCATATAGTTTTAGGCGGCCGCCCACTTCTTTTGTGTTTACTTCTGTATAGATAAAATTGAGAAGTGGGGACACTGCATGATGGCATGGCATGCAGTGTACAGCGGCCTGAACACCCTCAAAATCGCTGCTGTCTACCCCCTCTAGGCTTCTTGGACCTGGGGGGACCACCAGCCGCAGCTGGTGGAGGCTGAGTGGAGGCACTTCGTTTTGCACCACGACCACGGCCTCTTCCTCTAGCTGGTCTGCCACCTCTGGCTGAAGACCCAGCAGCTTGAGAGTCCTGACTCTTCTTAGAGAAGCCACCTTTGGACTTCTTCTTGAAAGAAGCAAGAGGCTTCGATTCACTTCCAAAGACTTCTTGTCCTTCATCTTCTTGGCTAGAGACCTAATGGTCTTACTAAAAGCACTGCCAAAAAGAGAATCTTCTGCAAATGGAAGCTTGCGTAGATCTGAAGGAAGCTCATTGACATACATCTTGTTCAGTTGAGCCAACACATTCTCTCTTCTCAAGGTCACAGTCCTCATAGACAATGAGAGGGCGCTCTTCAGCTGTTGGACAGTAATGTCATTGACCAGATTAGCTGTAGCTGAAGCACCTGCTGGAGAGTCATCCTTTTCTATAATAGACAGCAAATAGTTGACTATCGTTAGTTGAAAAGATGAAAGCTTAGACAGTAGACGCAAATGGTTGTCTATGCTAATTAGCTCTCTCTCCCAGAATGGACAGTACTCTAAAGGATGAGAGACGTGTCTCTTTACCTTCTGTGGCAATATCTCCACTACCTCCTTGTCTATAGGAGGAGCTTTGAATAAGGCTGCATGGTCCGACTTAGGGACTCTGAAAGCATCCAACAGTACACCCGACTGGGGAAATTGTGCCACTTGTTTTTAGCAAGTCTGTCTCTTTCCTTGTATATATCATTAGGCATGGACATGATTGGGTCGTGAAGACCCTTGTCCACACCAAGACCTCCAAAGCGAAGAGAACACTCCTCTTCTTCCTCATTCTCTACTAGCAGACCAAATTCTTCACTGGCTGCCTTGAGAATTGGATCAATTCTGGATGCTGCAAACAGCTGGGATAGCTTATGAATAGCCTCTGAATTAGAGGACTCATCTGCACATACCCCATATTGATCTTGCTCATAAGTGCGATCATACGATCCCACCGAGACAGCATCATTGTCAGACTGCTCATTATCAGAGTCAACTTCAGATTCTGACGAAGTCTGATGCTCTGAGACATTGGAGGTGGTGGCTCTAATCGGCTGAACCGTCCGGTTGGATTGAGCCTGTCTCGTCAACCCTGTAGAGGTTGACATCATAGAGGTTGCAGTTGGCTGCCTAGTTACAATAGGTGTCGCAACCGTACGTGCAGATTCAACCCTTCTAGTAACAGAAGGTTGCACGGGAATGCTTTGTTGCGGGTTCGTCTGAAACCCCTGCATCATGAATGGGGCCATATAGGGATTACAAAACCCCGGCCATTGCATGAATGCAGCAGCATTACTCATAGTATTCGCCGCCGGCAAATTACTAATACCATACCGCGGTATTTGTTGCTGCGGTGTCAATACCCCAGGATTAACCCAGGGCGATGACCGCTGGTGATCTAGTGTGGTATACACACTATTCAGGCCACTATTGTCCGCTACCGATACCGGTTGCGTAATAATAGGTGCCCGCTCAATCGTCATTGACCGAGGGGTATACCCCTGGGATTGTGTATTGTTATTAGCCGATACACTCGGTAAACAAAACACTTGACTCGCCGGAGGAGACACTCCGATCGATTCTTGGATCGATTGAGTCGACGATTTGGTCACCAAATCTGAATCACTCGAGGGTATCTGTCCCTCATTAGCATATTGTGGTACATCCCGTTTATGGGATGGTGCTACGCTAGAGTGAATTATGGGTGCCTGTACACCCATGCGACCAGTACTAGCTACGTTTTTCTGTAGCGGTATATTACGATCGCTTGGACTAGGAGGAACGGGTAACACAAAGGATCCCTCTGACTCCGTAGTCCCCGGGAAGCTGCTTTTACCGATGCTTGATATATGCATCGCGCTAGCTTCCATACCACCACCCGCAGGAGTTATCCCTTGGGATATTGTGGTAACAGGGGGGTCCACTCCTCGTAGGAGAGTCCCCTTACCTAAACTACCTTTCTTACCCTTCTTTGTTACCTTTTCCTTTTTCTTCTTCCCGGTATCCGTCACAGGACGCACTCCCATTGCTGCCGCCCGTATTGCCTCCACCTCATCCCAATAAGACGCTTCTTGCTTGTCACCAGGGGACAAGGCGATGCTCTCGAGCATTGACGGTGAATGATACGCTTGTCGTGCCGATCGGTCCCTACCAAAACCGATCCACAAGTTTTACACTGCAACATCTTTTCTACTTAATTGTATAACTAAATGAAAAAGATGGAAAGGGATTAAGCAGAGTAAAAACCGAAAAGGATGGTATCAAACCAGAACGATAGCTCAACAAATGAAACAAATCAAAATTAATGCAATGCTAAACTAGCGGCAAAAAGCAAGGCAGTAAAACACGGGACACAAGGGAGGGTATAATTATTAGTTTTATTCACACAGTATCACTTCGAACTTCAACGAACACCTGTATAACATTTAAGCATATTTTACGATAAATATACATGATGCAAGCGAAAAGCTAAAGCAAATAGCATAAATATTATGATCGAAGTCAACTGTAAACGTGGTAATTGAGAATAGAATTATGTCCATTCATTCATCTCTATAGTTTCAATGAAAATATCAGCTCATCGCCCGGTCAATGCGACCTGATCCGAGTTCGCGGTCATACCACTCGAATCTACCGCTAAAAACGGAAAAAAGAAGGTGATCAAAAACCTCCTAATTCCACAAAAATAACGGGAAACTAACCCTCAAACGAGCTGAACATGATACTTAGTCAAATAGGAGGCCCTGCCTAGCATTAGATTTAAAATTAAATGCTATAAACCCCGTTTTATGAAAGCCTACGCCAGGAGAAAAAATATACTGGCCTTATCTGTAGGTCTCCATTAGAGAGAAGAGGAAGTAGGCTGGGCACGGAGGTGCATTGTGGGGCCTCTGGCATGCCGGGGTGCCCTTTTATTTATGATAGGGATCATATTAGGTACTTAATGGAGGTTCTGCATCCCGGGAGAGGATGCAAATTTGTATTTAGGCCATACCAGGTGAGTATATTCCTAGTCTGTAAGGAACAGGGGTATACATATCTTTTTACATTTTTACATTTCGTAAAATATTTTTCAAAAAGTTCAAAAAAGTTTTAAAAAGAAGTTGTGGACCTTATAGTAGACAGAAAGTGATGATAGGCACTAACCACACTCTTCATTGGGTTACTCCAGTTGAAATCCATAACCTTAGTCTTCCACACAGGGAGTGTGAATTTTAAATGGGGTTACCTTAATGGATGGCTCCATTTGAAATCTACACCCCCTGTGTTGGAGAATAAGGTCTTGTCTTCCACAGGGGGTGTATGGATTTTAACTGAAATAGCACATTAAACTAAAAGGCCATGATATTCTGGTCAGTGGTAGTATTAGGTTGATCCACGTCACTGTTCTGTCAGTGATTACCCAGGAGTAATTAACACGCATGTTCGACAAACTCTGCGCAATACAAGTATTGTAATATCAGCCCATTATACCAAAAGGCCACGATATTCTTGTTAGTGGTAGTATTAGGTTGCCCCACCCCACATCACTGTTCTGTCCATGATTACCCAGAGGTGATTACCACGCATGTATGTTCAACAAAATCTGTGCAATACAGGTATTGTATTATCAGCCAATCAAGTAATTAATTTTCTAACTGGAATATTACACCTGTACACTTAACTCATGAAGCAATCTGGATAGAAATGATCAGTTTGTGATTTGAAACAGAGCTGATAACACCATCATGGCTAGATTTGCTTATTGCAGGATTCCTTGTACACTCCTATGCAATGTAGCAATAGCATTGGTGTTATGCTTGATTTTGTTTTCATGTAGTACACAGATGACTGTGAATGGACAGGACAACAATGGGACAATCAGCTGTGTCAGAGAGAAGCGATTGTCAATGTCATGGTCAGAAGACTACTGGTACACAACATGTAACATGGAGTGCTTATCTAATTGCACCTGTACCTTGGATGATGTCACCGTAATCAGAAATTGCACCAATGGACATATTTCTATGACTCAAGTTTTGTATCCAACAGGCGATGTGACTCGCCTCAACTGGGATAACAATTCTTTGCATAATATTGAACCAATGACATTTGCAAGGTTTGGAAGCAGATTAGGAAGATTGTATCTGAGTCACAATGCATTAGGTGAGAAACAGCCTGGTGTGTTTGAAGGACTGACAAGTCTGCAGGTTTTACACCTGGAACACAATGCATTAGGTGAGATACAGCCTGGTGTGTTTGAAGGACTGAGGAATCTGATGGCATTAAACCTGGAACACAATGCATTAGGTGAGATACAGCCTGGTTTGTTTGAAGGACTGACAAGACTGTGGTGGTTAAGCCTGGAACACAATGCATTAGGTGAGATACAGCCTGGTGTGTTTGAAGGACTGACGAGTCTGACAGAGTTACACCTGGAACACAATGCATTAGGTGAGATACAGCCTGGTGTGTTTGAAGGACTGACGGGTCTGTTGTGGTTAAACCTGGAACACAATGCATTAAGTGAAATACAGCCTGGTGTATTTGAAGGACTGGAGAGACTGGTGAGTTTACACCTGGATCACAATGCATTAGGTGAGATACAGCCTGGTGCTTTTGAAGGACTGGAGGGACTGGTGAGTTTACACCTGGATCACAATGCATTAGGTGAGATACAGCCTGGTGTATTTGAAGGACTGGAGAGACTGGTGAGTTTACACCTGGATCACAATGCATTAGGTGAGATACAGCCTGGTGCGTTTGAAGGACTGACGAGTCTGAGGGAGTTACGCCTGGAACACAATGCATTAGGTGAGATACAGCCTGGTGTGTTTGAAGGACTGACGAGTCTGAGGGAGTTACACCTGGAACACAATGCATTAGGTGAGATACAGCCTGATGTGTTTAAAGGACTGAAGAGACTGTTGAGGTTACACCTGGATCACAATGCATTAGGTGAGATACAGCCTGGTGTATTTACAGAACTGACGAGTCTGAAGAAGCTGTTCCTTGGTCACAATGCATTACGGGCAATAGCAATTAATGCCTTTGGATCATTGACCAGCCTACGTGTTCTCAGTATATCCAACAATAAGCTATCATTTCTACATCCCGACACATTTGAAAACCAAACCAATCTTCGAGACCTGAGACTTGATCATAACCAGCTTTGTTATCTTCCAGAAAGCAGTTTTCAAAGCCTGACTCGTGTGGAGTATTTAAACCTTTCTGAAAATACCTTGGATCAAATTCCAATGTTATCACAATGTACCTCTTTAAAAACAGTGAATTTGAAAGAAAATCCACTGCTGTGGATCCAAAGCGAAGTATTTGCAGGGTTAAATGAAACAGTCAATGTGCTTGTCACTAGTCCTGCAACATGTTGTTATGCATCATCTGTCCAGTGTCAAAGTGACGAGCCACCTTCGCCATTCCTAACATGTGCACGCATGTTGACCTATGATTTCCTTCGAATCCTCATGTGGATTTTGAGTGTCACTGGCATTCTTGGAAACATATCTGCTCTTTACACCAGATTCAAGCACAGGCGGCAAAGTAATAAGGTCCAGTTTCTTCTCATCACAAACCTCTCAATATCTGATCTGACAATGTGCATATACCTGATGATTTTGTTGTCAGTAGATGCATATTACATGGATTTTTTCCCATCACATTCTGAATCCTGGCGAAGAAGTGTGTTATGCAGGTTTGGAGGAGCCTTATCTGTTTTATCTAGTGAGGCTTCCGCTTTCTTTATAACTCTCATAAGCATAGACCGTTTTCTGGGTATCAGGTACCCATTTGGAGGCAGACGTCTGGGAACCAGATTAGCACGTAAGCTAGTGGCTATGTTGTGGCTGATAGCATTCAGCCTCAGCATCACCACATTTGTTTTATCAGGCATACAATCTATTGCCTATGCAACTTCAGAGGTCTGTGTTGGCCTCCCTATTTCCCAATTCAAATTCTATAACCAAACCACTTACACCGTCCGCTCCGATCTTACTATCTCGAGTTATTTAAGCAAGAGTGACCACATATCAAACAGTGTACTTGATTTCAGCAGCGCATATATGTACCTCTCAATCGCTATGTTTACAGGACTCAACCTAGTTTGTTTCCTAATAGTGGCTTTCTGTTACATATCCATCTTCATTACTGCTAAAAAAACATGCAGAGCCTCTGGACGTTCTCAAACATCCAAGGAAGAAACACGCATGGCTATGAAGATGTCTCTTCTTGTCCTCACAGACCTTTTGTGCTGGGTTCCGGTCGGGATTCTATCGATTCTTGTCCAGGCCGGCGCGGTAGAGGTAAGCCCTACAGCGTATGCCTGGATAGCAACATTCGTGCTACCAATCAACTCCACCATCAACCCATTTCTGTATACCTTGGCTGGGTATTTATCTGATGGAGTAAAGTGCCCATGTTGTAAACGTGGAGGACAAGAAGAGAATATCCCAATGAGGGAAATTGCTGCGCGATGATATAAAAAAAAATTGCAACTACAATGAACTTATAAACCAATTGGGCTATTCCAGCTAAAATCACATATTTTTCATATGCTCATACTTTTTCCTCATAACCCCAGTAAAATTTTAGGCCTGTGATGCTTCCTTTAGATGGTATGGGCTATTCCAGTTGAAATCCATACACCCCCTATGGAAGACATGACCTTAATGTCCCACACAGGGTGTGTGAATTTCAAATGGGGTTACCTGAATGGGTGACTCTGTTTGAAGTCTACACCCCCTGTGTGCGAGATTAAGGTTATGTCTTCCATAGGGTGTATGGATTTTAAATGGAATAGCCCAATTACTGAAAGCAAAATAGCAGATTTCAAATGTAATAGCCCATTTTTTTTTCCATTTGTGAAAATGTTCCCTCTTTGTCTAATTTTGAGGGGTTTAGTGCCAGGAAACCCTATCTGCAATAGCTGCCCCATACACAATTGGATAATTATCGCATTCTATACCGTACACATCTAAAAAATATGACACCTGGCAGCTATTGCAGATAGGGCCTTCTGGCTCTAATCCCCTTGATTTGGTCACATATTTGTAAATTTGTATCAATTGCAAACTAGAGTCCCTTTTGCTTCCTCGAGAAGGTAGTGTCTGTGTGTGGTACATGCTCGATCAAAGAAAGGCAGCAGCAATGTGACACAAAGTCTGCGCCTATATATACACCGCCTTTCATCGTGCATGGATACACACAGACACTACTGTCTTGAATAAGAAGCCAAATGGATAATATAAACTTTTTTCATTGTTATGATAAAGTATTGTTCTAGATACAAAAGTGAAACAAATTTTGATTCTGTTTTGGCAACATACACTCCTCAAAGTAATTAAACGATCAAAAAAATTTCATTCGATATTTTTCAAAAGCAAAATCATCTTTCAAGAGGTTTTAAGTGCCAGATAAAACTGTCATGACGAGACTTTTTACAGTGTTTAGTACAGCATGGACAAGGCCACATAATGTAAAAAGATATTTCGATTAGGTACAAGTCTGGTCAAAATATCTGGAAGAAATATTTTTATCCTTTCATTACTTTGAGGAGTGTATATTATTTCAGGTTTTAGCCCACAATCACATAAAAGTAATTTTTCTAATCAATTATGATCATATTACAATTGCATTGACATATGAACCAGTAGGTGTTATCTGTTACATGGAAACAGTAGGAGTCAACAGTATAACATAACACAATTGTGTCATTATCCATGATTGATGATAATTTTCCTTGTAAGGCCAGCTCATAGCGTGATCATATTGTAATTAATTGCCTAAAATCAGGTGCGTCATTATACCATGTTTACGCAATGAACTGGAACAAAAGCAGATCACTTTCAATGCATTAGTCTTGTTTCCATATAAATTTACATGAGAGGCGTATTTATGATGCATGTTGTTGCTGGGCAGAAAAACCTGATCCACTCAGAACAAAGTCAGAAATTTTGAACATTGAGTTATTACCATTAGGCAAAAAAAAAAAGATTGTTTGCTTGTCCTCCACAACTTTTTCACAATTGGGTCGGTCGGTCGGGATTCTTTTTTTTTTTTTATTTTAATATTTTTTCTAAAGGTCATAGCCAAAACATGTCTGTATGCCTTTAATTAGCTTAATAAATAGCCCAAATAGTTGTGAATTGGGATATTTCTCTACTGTATACCAATTCATTCATGTTTTTAAAATAGGTTAGAAGTGTGTAGAAACTGTAAAAAAACTTTTCAATGTCAAAATGTTGAAAGAAAAAAAAACATTTTTTGGAATTTCCAAAATCAGGGTCGGTATTCATTTGTACAAAAAAACAACTTTTTTCCAGATTTTCCAGATTAGGGTCGGTCAGTGGAGGACGAGCAAACAATCTCTTCTTTTTGGCCTTATCATTATCAACTTGCTCAGTAAATTTAGCTATATGCCAAAAGCCCCAAGTCAATGGCATAATTTAAGTTTGTTCGGCTTATAATTGGCAAAAATGATTCTGTTTTTGTAACATAAGCACGCACCAGTCAGGCATTACGCAATGCAGAACTAGCGTAAGGGAACAAACTAAAAGATCGATGACGTCCTATAAACGTAACTAGTTTCGTTTCTCAGATGACCCTCTACCTCCCTGCCAGAAACGTAATAGTGAAATATTGAAAATTTTGACATAATAATAATAATGACACATTCTTCAGACCGATGTTTTTGCACAAACGTAATCGAATATTTTTACCCCCTCCCCCCTAAACGAAACCAGTTTTGTTTATAGGACGTCATCGATCTTTTGGTTTGTTCCCTAAGTGCTGCACCCAACTGTGTGTATGCCAGATCAATACACAATGTTTTAAGTCTCATTTTTATTTTGCCAAACAAGTCTTTTTAAAGTGACAATATCGCCACAAGTCAATTTGTTAATGTTTAGTACCAAAAATGCATTTGAGGTATCGCATTTCAGAGGTCGAATTACATATTAAGTTTTTGCACCCCGTACATGAATGGAGAGGGGGCAATTGGTTCACATGAAGCAAATCTCAGATGACCAATATTGTGGATCGCTATCACTACGAACTTACTGAACTCTATGTATGTTTTATTCTACTTTTCAAACGGTTATCGCGGACTTCTGCAGCTCTAACGCTTAATCAAATGTAAAGGCTAGAAAGCATCCCAGAAACAATAGCAAAAATATTCTGGACCACTCACAGAATCTACATTCGCTTTATTCTACTTCTATCATGGATATCGCAGACTACTTAGATATTCGCATTACGCATGCCAAATTCGCTATTCTGACCAGCTCTAACACTTAACAAAACGCGAAGGATAGAAAACATCTCAGCAAAACAATAGCATCAATATTCTGGATCACTCGTACTACGGACTCTACATTCGCTTTATTTTACTTCTATCAAAGATATCGCAGACTACTTAGATATTCACATTATGCATGCCAAATTCGCTATTCTAAGCAGCTCTAATATATTTTAGAATTGTACATTTTCATGACCATATTCAAAATCAGCATGAAAAATGCATTAAAATGAGTACAAACAAGCCCAGTATTTGTTCAGTGGTTTTTGAGATAGCTCTTGATATTTTGAGAAAATATCTCAAAACTTGTGACTTTTTGTGTTGAAGCCTATAGCCAGTATGCAAGGCATTAAGTACTATGTACAGTTTGGAAGCAGTAAGTTATGTTTGTATGATTCTTTTCTGTATTTTATGATATTTTCACGATATTTGTATAATTGTTTTTAATATTTTATGCTATAATTTATTTAACCAGAAAAATGATGATTGTACAAGAAATCAGCAGACCATTTTAATATATTCCATTAATCCTTTGCAAATCACACCACACCATCAGGGCCGGATTTACCTTTTTGGGGGCCCTGGGCCAGGCCAAAATTTGGAGGCCCCAAACACACTGTGAGGAAGGTATGTGCCAGTTTTTAGATTGTACTAGGACATTTGCGGGCGAAGCGCACAAAAAAATTCAATCATAGGCTATTTTGGCCCAAATTTAAGCTGTATACAGGCCATTTCGCAATTTTGCAATTTGTGTACCCTATTTTGACCCAAAAACATGGGTGTTTTTCGGCTAAAATGCAAGATGCACACTGCACAGGGCAATTTTGGGGGCCCTGGGCCCGGGCCCATCTGGCCCTATGGTAAATCCGGCCCTGCACACCATCAATGCCAGTGCATGTCTAATGCTCCTGTATATTCTTAAAACTGAAATGATTATGGGAAACCTATTGTGTTTTAACAATGTGATCCCAAACACTGATCAGTTAATTTTTCTTGTTTAACAAGTATTCAAATTTTATAATGAAAATACAGTAATATCTATTAAAAAAAAACTACGATACACAGAGTCAAAGGTTGCCTACTTGCTTACTGACTGAGCTATAATTTATAATTATATATACACCATGTGTATTTTATGATATTTGTATTGTTATTTGTTTTATTGTTCTTGTTAACATGATAAAATGTATTTGTAATTCATATTCACAGAGAAAACTGCCTGTGATTATTATATGGGAAACCTATTGTGTTTTAACAATGTGATCCCTAAAACTTGTCTGTTAATTGTTCTTGTTTAACTCCATGAGAACTACCTGCCTATTGGTCAAAAACAAGTTTTCATTATCAATTGGACCAATCAGCAACATTGTTAGAATAATTTCACCACACAAAAAATTGGGGTAAATTATTTGCAAAGCTCCATTCTGATTGGTGATTAAAATGAAGATATCATGTGATTGACCAATCAGAGGCAATGTTAGATCGACAGGTAGTGCTCAGGGGGTTAGCATGTATTCAGTCAGAAAATTTGTCCTATACTACTAAAGAAATATTAAATATGATTCCAGTTTTATAATGACACTTCAGTAATATCAATTAAAAAGAACTAAGATACGCAGAGTCAAATATCACTGATCTGAAATTGCTCATTGATATGCATCATGTGTATTTTATAATAAGTGTCTAGTTATTGTTTTATCATTCTTGTTTACATGACAATGTACATTGTAAATCATATTCAGAGAGACATTTATAAACATATGTGGTTATTGTATGGGAAACCTATTGTGTTTTAACAATGTGGTCCCTTAAAACTTATCAGTTAGTTGTTCTTGTTTAACAAGTATTTAGACAGAAATATTTAAACAGAAAAGATGGAATATACAGAACTAGTAAGAATACTAAATAAATTATTGTAATTTTCTAATGAAACTTTAATAATATCTATATAAAAAAAAACGATACACAGAGTCAAAGGTTGCCTACTGATCTGAAATTGCTTACTGACTGATTAATTTATAATTATATACAGGCCTACATTGTATTTTACAATATTTGTATTGTTATTGTTTTATTGTTCTTGTTACCATGACGATATGTATATTGTAGTTCATATTTACACAGAAAACTTATAAACATCACTGATTATTATATGGGACTCCTATTGTGTTTTAACAATGCGATCCCAAAACTTAGTTGTCATATGCAGAACTAGTATGACTACTGAAGAAATATTACCGTATTGGTCCGAGTATAGTCCCACCCGTTTTTTTAGGTGACATTTATTCAGAATTGGGGGGTGGGATTATACTCAAATTTCAAACTTTAAAAAATTTTTATTTTATTTTTTTTTTACAATTTCTGGAATTTTTAGAAAAATGGGGTGGGACTATACTCTAACGTGGGACTATACTCGGACCTAATACGGTAAATAGGATTCCAATTTTATAATGAAATTTATCAAAGAGAACTAAGATACACAGAGTCAAAGGTGGCTTACTGATCTGAAATAGCTTACTGATATACATTGTAGTTCATATTCAGAGATGTATAAACGTCTGTGGTTATTATATTATATGGGAAACCTATTGTATTTTAACAATATGATCTCTAAAACTTTTACATAATTGTTCTTGTTTAATGAATTATCTTGTATCTTGTTTATGTATTCAGATAGAAAAGTTGTCAATGTTGACCTAGCGTGTTTACTACTGGTAAATCAAATAACAATTCTAATTTATAAAACTTCTGTAACAAATCCAAAAGAACCGTACGACACATAGGGATATTCTAATTTATAAAACTTCTGTAACAAATCCGAAAGAACCTTACGACACATAGGGATATTCTAGTTGAAATCCATACACCCCCTGTGGAAGACATGACCTTAATCTCCCACACAGGAGTGTAGATTTCAAATCAAGTAACCCATTCAGGTAACCCCATTTGAAATTCACACTCACTGTATGGAAGATTAATGTCATGTCTTCAATAGGGGGTATAAGGATTTCAACTGGAATATTGCATAGAGTGGAAGATTAATGTCATGTCTTCAATAGGGGTGTAAGCATTTCCACTGGAATATCCCATAGGGAACTAATGTATATTCAAATGTAAAATTTCCAAACATAAAAGTATTTGTAATGATTGTATAGGTAAATCCATTGCAGAATAACAACTATTATCCCATTTGTCTGAAGTTCTTAGAATCAAGGTGTAAAATTGACCTTACGAGTCACAGCATATGACTCCTGTACACTCACTAAAATTGAAATCGTTGACACATTTTCCACAATATAAATAAGACTACTATAAGGGTCACTACAGACTTTTTAGTGGACGTAAAATATTGGATGCAAACATTTTCCATTTTTTATGGATGGAAATGGTTGGATCTGGAATTTTTTGAACTGTTGAATTTGGTTGGAATTCCAAAATCTTCCACAGTGGGGTGTGGTTTTTAAATAGAACAGCCCATTCTGTTGGAGCTTATTCTGTTATTACATACCATCCTTGGGTAGTTAAAGCCTCTTATGTGTCATTGGCCCCTGAACATGTTTAAAGCAAAACATCCTATGTAATCTATTGGCAATTTTGTTTTAAACCTGTTCAAGGGCCAAAGTACATAGGAAGTTTTTTCCTGCCCAACGCCGATACATTTGTTTCTGCGCAAAGACACTGGACCATTTGTTTTAGTAACTTGACTTTTATCAAAAAGTGGCAGTCTCTGTATGGTTTGGATTTGTGGTTTACAAATAAATGTATATCTTGTGATTTGTACTCCTTTGTCCTTTTGCTTCATTCTTTCCATTCTTTGTGTTATTTAGACCAATTTATTTAACCTACATTAATCTCCCACACAGGGAGTGTGAATTTCAAATGGGATTCCCTGAATGGGTGACTCCATTTAAAATATACACCTCCTGTGTGGGAGATAAAGGTCATGTCTATCATAGGGGGTGTATGGATTTCAACTCAAATAGCTCATTGCACAGCTAAAGTTCCATTCCAGTGAGTAGAACCCAGGATCACAATCGACTGTTGTAGAGTGTGCGATCTGTACACTCCTGGCCTAAAAATCAATTCTAACTAACACTTTACAAAGTATATACTGATAGCCACCTGGTCATATTGTTCAGCTGCTGCTAAAGTTACCTTCCAGTGAGTAGAATTCAGGATCACAATCGACTGGTGTTGAGTAGCGATCTGTACACTCAATACCTACAGGTCATATTAACTAACACTTTTACACACACTAAACTTACTGGTAGCCAGCTGGGCATATTGTACAGCTAAAGTTCCCTTCCGTGAGTAGAATCCAGGATCACAATCGATTGGTGTTAAGTAGCGATCTGTACACTCAATGCCCATGGGTCATCACTGTACACTTATGTACACTATGCATCTGTACACTCAATGCCCATGGATCATATCTAACTAACACTTTTACACACACTAAACTTACTGGTAGCCAGCTGGGCATATTGTACAGCTAAAGTTCCCTTCCGTGAGTAGAATCCAGGATCACAATCGATTGGTGTTAAGTAGCGATCTGTACACTCAATGCCCATGGGTCATCATTGTACACTTATGTACACTATGCATCTGTACACTCAATGCCCATGGATCATATCTAACTAACACTTTACACACACTATACTTACTGGTAGCCAGCTGGGCATATTGTACAGCTAAAGTTCCCTTCAAGAGAGTAGAATCCTGGATCACAATCGACTGGTGTTGAATAGCGATCGGTACACTCCTGGCCTGCTGGACAGATCTGACAAGTCGTTGACTGAGTTTCGTTTGCAAATTTGCCTTCTTCACAGCTGAAAACACAAATTTGGAATATGTAACTTATTTGATTTTGGTCTATAATATTATACACAGGAGACTGAATGCAATTATTATGGTATTAGCATTTGCATTAAAATGCATTTGGAAGTCATTTAAATATCTTGTCCATATTGAGATGGACAATGTTATTTGAATGCTATTTTAGTATTAGGAATGCATTCGACAAAAAATGCTAAGTTTGGCATGGGACCTTATTAATTTGTTGTTAAGGTTGAATGCATTCCTGTTGATTCGAATGCATTCGCAGCATTGTGTAGAATGAATTCGAACAACAGGAATGCTACATAACAACAAATATAAGGTCGCCATGCTTAGCTTTTTTTGTCGAATGCATTCCGAATACAAAATAGCATTCAAGTTGTCCTCAATATAGACAAAATATTTAAATGAGATCCGAATGCATTCGAATGCAAATGCTTATACCACAATAATTGCATTCAGTCTCCTGTTGCATTCGCATGCATTTGAATGCATTCAAATTCAATACAAACGAATGCAACTGAATGAATAATAATAATAGTCACACAATTAATTCTATTAATGGTGGGTGGTCCCATTGTAACACATGATGTTTCCTACTTCACATTGAGGCCCATCACAACAAAAAAAACATTCTTATTGCAGATGTTTTAGTTTAATTGCTCCAGTGGTTTGGATTCTTGAAGCCAAAATGTGTAACATTAATGTCTGTTCATACCACATAAAAGAAACCTGGTTCAAGCCTATAATTTCACTGGGGTTATGAGGAAAATGTAATCTTTCACCTGATACCAAAATCTGCATGTTGATGGAGTAGAGTGGGGAATGAGGCTGTTTAAGGTTTACAAAAATAAGTTTTGCACTCTTTCATTTCACACTATTCCTGAATTTTCGGATTGTTTTTCTTTAACAACATAAACAACAAAATTGGCTGATGCATGATGGTAAAATCCAGGAGTACACTCTCCTTCTATGAGTGACATGAATTGTCAGAAAGAAAAACATGGCAGATTCTGGTTCTCTATAATGAAAGACAGAGATAAAAAGGTTTTATCGTGTCTGATGTCACTGTCAATTACAATCCTTGATTGGTTTACACAGGTAAATAGCACATAAAAGGAAGGCCGATTTTTCTGGTGCTGATCGGAGAAAATGAATAGCAGAAATTAGCAGAAAACAATAAGCCGCCCGCTTATACCGCCACGTTCAGCAAGTCATCATCACGACACTTGTAAAAAAACCATGCTCGAGTTTGATTGACAGATGATGTCAGACTCGATAAATTCTTTTTATCTCTCTTTCATTATGATTTAATTAATTTTTTTCAACTTCCATCTTACCTTATCTGTTCAGTAAGACCATCAACAGGACAATAAAATCCTACATCACATGCGGAGCATGACACACTGCCATTAACTGAGTAAGTCCCTGCTAAACACAGCACCGGAGATGATGTTGAGTCACTACACTGATAACCTCCGGGGCAAAGGTCACAGGTCGTGGCATTACCAAGGGAGTAGTAGCCATCTGAACAAGTAGATGGTGCTGTACAAGAGAAATTTCAAAGACAAGAAAAAAATATGTTTGAAATGGTAATAAAGTTGGCAAAGATCACACATATTTATCAAAATTAGAAAAACCTTGTATGTGTCATTGGCCCCTAACATATTTTAAAGCAAAACCTCCAATATAACCTGTTTGCAGTTTTGTTTTAAACATGTTCAAGGGCCACAAACACATTGGAGGTTTTTCCTGCCCAATGACGATTTACACAATGAAGGTTCCCTTATCATCCATACAATACTGATTTCTTACTTATGCCAGATTCAAGAAGCTTAGGTTTTAAACATTTGCAAGTAGAATAGCATAATTCTCTTGGTCGGGCTGACGTCACAAAGGGGAAACAGCCTTTTAAAACCAGTGTGCGCATGTGCAGTTCCCCTTTCTCGAGCTGGTTGCTATGCACGCGCTTGTGCAAAGGCGACGAAGGGGACAATGTTCCCGGATGTCCGACCGAGTGAATGGTGAGGGTACTCAGCTTTGGTTTATGTAGGGATGTGCTGCGTTGGACCTATCGCTATACTAAAGTTATGACCAAATGTACTGCAAATTACCAAAGTTATTGCAACTTTACCGACAGGTATTGGCAAATTTGCCTATAGTTAGGTAAAATTGGGATATTGGGCTATTCCATTTAAAATCCACACAACCCCTGTGGAAGAGTTTGAAAATATCTTCCACAGAGGGAGTATGAATTTCAAATGGAATTAAAACATTAGCAGCTCCATTTGAAACTCATCCTCCCTTTGTGGAACATTCAGGTTGAATCTTTTTCAGAGGGTGTCTGAAATTCAAATGGAGCTACCTAATGTGCTCATTCCATTTGAAATTCATACTCCCCCTGTGGCGCATATTTCCAAAAAGTGTGGATTTTAAATGGAATAAACAAATTTGAAAAAAGGACACATCCATGTACCAAAATTGGCCTAGAAAAAAGGGTCATTGATATACCAAATGGCTGAAATGGTGACCCATGTTTGCGGCACATCCCGTATGGTCATATATACCGAGTACCATAGAAGAAAGAGATAAACAGAGAAAGTACCACCAGTCAAAGTCCCTGTCTATTGTATGCTACCAGTTCTCGCATATTCATGAGGGCCGATTGTTCGATCGTGCCGTGTCAAACAAGCACGCCAGCGCTGCGTGCCTTCGCGTATACAAGATAGAGCGTTGCGTGCTTTCGCAATTACGCAATAGACCATGAAAATACGCGGTAATTGGGTAGCAGTCTCGCCTGTCGCATTTCATGGAACAATCGGCCCTCATTATCGGATGAGGCGGAAACTTTGACTGATGGTACACGCTCTGTAGTCCTCTGTACCTAGTACCCCCTCCTTTGAATGTAAGTAACTTAAATTTAATAATTCTTCATATTAATTTAGTTGAATCAGATCAGGGCATACTAGTAGAGATATTTTTACTTACAGTTTGCTGGATTCAGACAGGCACTACCTGCTGGACACTCCAAGCATGACCCTTGACCTGGGCTATCAATATAACTGCCTTCCCAACATTCCGTGCAGAATTTTGCTCCTCCAGGACTGAAAATTATAAAAAAATGATCAAAATGATCATTAGTCACTGCATAAAATTCAGCCAATGAAGTCAGCATGTTGAGACAGCTGTTTCATGTGTGGATATATGTGACATGATCAAGGGGAATGAGTCACATGTCGGCCCTGGTCGAAAATGAGTTTTACACATGTTTCTACAGAGGATATTTAGAGCTTTCAGAAATTGAAAACCCCATGTTGATACGACTTTTCGTTGCGAAGTTACATCAATTTATCAATCGCTGAAAACAATATAAAACAAAAGAATTTGAACACCTTCTTTGCCAATATCTCAAAATCAATATTAGCGACATCCGACTCATTTCCCTTGACCGCGTCACATATATGAGGCTTTTTTAAATGTGCACATGTGTTTGAGAGCGCTTTGAGTGCACGCTTACAATGAGGACTATAATAGTCCACTTAGCTCACTTTTCCAGGACTACAGGATAATATACATGCAGGTAAGTTCTCTACTTGAACAGCAAGGGATATCCAAATTGCACCCGCACATGCAGCTTATCACAATCAATCGGATGCGAAGGGGTCCATTTCACTCAATTTTACGCACGTTCAAAATCAAGTCTCAAAATCAGTCGTGGCTATTTCCTTAGCCACGTATATGATCCGCTTTTAAAGACTGGAAATGAGTCTAAACATCACCGGAAACCCATCTCCCAGGAAAGTGGATCAGATGACCATATCAGTCATACCTGATGAAGTCCTCCGATGCGAAGGATGAAATATTGTAGTGAGTAAAAATTCACTTGGTTTTGTCAAGCTAAAATGTCTTTTTGTTTATTTAATCAACAAACCTGATAAACTTATTCAACAAAATTGACATTTATTGTCAGTTATAACTAACTAAAGGATTAGGATTTAGCTATGTTTCATTTGGCAAAACAGGATATTTTTTAAATCCAAAATAATTAGTGCTGTATTTTTCTGGAATGGGGAGTAGTATATAACTTACCTGTAGGTACCAGACGCACATATCTGTGGTGTTGCCTTTGTGTCATTACAGGAATACCCAGATGGGCATGCAAGACAAAAACCTTTAGGACCGTATAACCATATGATTTCACTATCATGCACACACCAGTATATAACTTACCTGTAGGTACCAGATGCACATATCAGTGGTGTTGCCTTTGTGTCATTACAGGAATACCCAGATGGGCATGCAAGACATTCAGTAGAACCTATAAAAGAAGATAAGTGTGAAATAAGATGATATGTATGAAACATATCTCCTGACCAGCAGGTGGCAGATGGTCCTTTGATGAAATGAATGAAAATTAATGTTAAATTAGCCCTGTTTGGATTGTGTTTTCTCTACATAAATGACCAAGTTTATGCCCCTCGCAATAACTAGATTAGTTATATGACTCCCTCCAGGTCCCCGTATCTGCTACAATCTTAAGGGATCTAGAATGATCATTTATGGCATTTCGACAGTATTTTTGTGGGACATGAGAGTACCTCAGACGTATCGAATTGCATTCTGAATACGAAGCATGTCTTTCTGATATCAAATAAAAAATATATATCAAAAAAAATTTGTTTTGGTGTTTTGGGAAAAAAAATCCATATCTTCAATACGAAAGGTCAAAATTTTCAATTGATCGTCGGCTTTTCATCCCACCTACATACACTTTAAGTATAAATCATCAGGTTTATAAAGTTTACTTCGAGTACTGTTATATATCAAAAATATCAATTTTTAATGATTTGCCATAAAATGTGTATTGCATTGCGAATTTCAAAAATTCAAAATTGTTTGATATCAGAAGGACATTCTTCGTATTCAGAATGCGATTCGATATGTCTGATGTGCTCTAATGTCCCACAATAAATACTTACTGTCCAAACGTTCATACCCCTTCCCTTAATGATCACAAATCATTCTTGCTACAGTTTGACCAAGGAAAGAAAACTTATCATACTATTTGTTGTTACCATACTGAAACATAAAACCAACAGCATTTTTGGGGTGAATTATTAATGCAAAGTTGTAGTAACAGTTTATTAAAAGAACAAATTTTCTTTAACATAAAACTCCAAAGAGGCCTACAATAGTTTTTGGCAAGGTTCTTCAGTGGTCTGCCGATTTGGCGCTGTTTACACGGAAGTGGGTTCAGATTGGCTAATTGAATCATGTCATCATCACATCGGCACTTCATTCGCCGATGAAGCTGCGTAGCATCACCTTACCCAGTGTGAAAGAGTTCATTTTGTGTGAAAGAGTTCATTTTGCACGAAAATCAGGAAGAGCAGTCGGGACACTGCTTAAGGACCTTGCCGAATAATATAAACCCTGTCAGCATATGCATCCAGCCTAACAATAGTTTATCCACATTCATTTTGTATATTCACATAATAAAAGGACTAAAATATATGGGCATCATTTATCTGTTGCAAACACAGAATTAGAGAAGGAGAACTGGGACTCGATCGCCATCTTGATCTAGGCATGGAGCAAAAAATTGGGGGTATTCGGTTTCCCTCTGAATGCACTTGAGGCATTCGTTGTTATGCACCAGCGACATGGATGATGAGCGCATTTGAGAGAATACTCATTTGAGAGAAAATTCATACTCCATCTGTGGAAGACTTTAGCTAAATCTTCTAGGGGTAGTATGGATTTTAAATGGAATGGCCTCATATCAACTTACCAACACTGTCTGCATATTCTCCCGCCACACACGCCTGACAGCTTGTCCACCCGGCTTCACTGTATGTACCACGTATACATACGATAGGACTGAGATGAGCATATGGACATCGATAGCCTTCCTCACATTGGGTACAGGTGATAGCACCAGTCTCATTTGCATATGAACCTACAATAAGAATTTATGAATTTATGATTAGTTTTTTTCTTTCTCTTTTTGCACCAAAATGGGCTATTCCAGTTGAAATCCATATACCCTATGGAAGACATGATTATCTTTCATGCAGGGGATGATGTACATCCAATTTGAAACTTGCACTCCTTGTGTGGAAGATTCAGGTCATGTCTTCCATAGGGTGTATGGATTTAAACTGGAATAGCCCACTTCAAGGCACTTCATGGGTTACATAAAGTTATGTTTCATAGTTAATATTCATCATAACAAACATATGGTATATGAAGTAGTGTTCATTATATTTCACCAATATTACCAAACTTTATATTAGTGGATTGGAAGATTATTTTATATACACTTTGTTCCACTTTGAGTTTGGTAGTGATGAAGGTGGGTATATGCCACACGGGTATGTGTTGCAAACAGGGGTCTCATTTCCAGCTATTACCCCTGTTTTTAGACCAATTTTGGTGTATGAAAGGGCCATATTTTCACATTTCTTTGGAAAATACCCTAATTTTCCATCCTTGTATCCAAAATTGTAATTTGTGACATGATCAAGGGGAATGAGTCACATGTCGACCCTGGTCGAAAATGAGTTTTACATACGCTTCTGAAGAGGACCTTTAGAGCTTTCAGAAATTGAAAACCCCATGTTGATACGACTTTTCTTTGCGAAGTTAAGTCACTTTATCAATCGCTGAAAACAATTCAAAACTAAAGAATTTTAACACTTTCTTTGCCAATATCTCAAAATCAATATTAGCGACATGCGACTCATTTCCCTTGATCATGTCACATTTGTCAAAAAATTGGGGAAATTTTGCACTCAATTTATGTTCAATTTAACTGATAATTTAGACTTTTGGTCTAGAAATGGGTCTAAATTTCTTGGAAAATTTGATGGGTCTGCTTTCAAATTCTTGGCGTCACATCCCTACACAAACCAAATTGAGTACCACCCACATGGTATTTTGCTGTCACAGAATCAAACCACACATACTAACTTCAGGTGTACTTTGTATACACATGCATACAAGGGCTGTTTGTCAGCATATGCTTGTGGCAAAACCATGTAAATACACTTACACTGCATGTCACTCAATTTGAAACTAAGTATAGACTAAATAAACAACAAGGGTAGGGTAGGGTTCACATATCAGACAGTGTTTTTCTATTGGTTTTACAGTATTATTCCAGCTGATAAGTAATCTTAAAAAAGGTATTTTTCTACCCTGATAATATAACAGAGAAATGCTCAATATTGCAGACCTTATCTGCATAATTATTGGAGAAAGGTTAGGGATGAAATCAAAACTTGACCGGCCAATTCGTCCGCATTTGTCCGGTTTCTATTGTTCTAAACAAAGGGAACCGGACGGAACCGGACAGAATTGAACCGCCGGTCAACCGCTTGTCGTCTTTTGATTGCATCCCTTATCTGCGGGGCTACAGCCAAGTATTGTGCATTCACTGGCATGCGCACCGATGCGGAACCTTGTAAGTTTCTGGACGTTAACCAGCTTTTTTCCTCCAGTATTATCTTAGCTACTTTGAGAATGATAAATGCCAGAGAAATACTGGATGAAAATGAGTCGATAAAAGCGGGGGGAAAATGCTGGAGGATGGGCTTTGTAATCTGTAAACCATAATAAGGTCAGTATGCACAAAAGAGTTAGACAGGGTCTAAAGTTAGACCGGTCTAGGTGGAATTTAGTTCCACCAGGAACTATTATTTTCTTCTAATTGTAGGTAGCAAATTATAAAGATTTTAATGCATAGTTCAAAAATAATACAAAATAACTTTAAGCAAATGTAAAGGAAAATGTCCGTTCTCTCCTGAAACTAAATTCCACATAGACCAGGTCTAACTTTAGACCCTGTCTAAATCTTTTGTGCGAATGATTTTAAAACTCTTCTAAAACTTTAGCCTTTTTTTACTAAAACTTCAGCTTTTTTTATTCCAATAGAAAAACACTGATAAACACTCCACAAACCTGTAGGCTTGATGTAATTTCCTGAAAATAAGATAACATCTGACAACACAACAAGGGTGCAAACTTATGGAATGATTGGGCAATGTTAGCATATGTACACACTGATAACACACAAAATTGCAACATGCTGGAAGAAAACAATATGGTTAAAACTTAGTAAAATGATAATGTGAAGCAATACAATTCGTCGTTTGCTTCACATCTGTAATATCTCAAAAGGCTGCCTTGTGTGATTTTATTATCATTGTTGTATTTCATATTGTTATTTTATATTTTAGCATGCTGCTTTCTTTTATGAACGGACATGAGATTGTAATTATATTGTGATAATACCTCAACCATAGGCCTATATAAAGTTAATTTTTGCAGTGTATCTCATGACAATTAGATGACAATAATAAATATAATCACACAAGGCAGCTTTTTGAGATGCAACAGTATGTGAAGCAGACGACAAATTGAGTGTGAACTTTTCAGGTGTTTATGCTATTATGTATGGAATTGGGTAACAGCAATGGAGCTATGAGGATAAGTACACAAACATGGCTGGGGTAGCAAATAAGGCATTAATGATACACTACAATTGTATCCCAGTTTCTTAGTCAGCCATACATTACTTAACCCCCTGAGCACTACTTGCCGATCTAACATTGCCTCTGATTGGTCAATTATGTGTTATCTTCACTTTAATCACCAATCAAAATGGAGCTTTGCAAATAATTCAACCCAATTTTTTTGCGTGGTGCAATTATTCTAACAATGTTGCTGATTGGTCCAATCCATAATGAAAACTTCTTTATGGCCAATCGGCAGGTAGTTCTCATGGGGTTAACATAACACACAGCTACAAAGTTAAAAATAGTAACATTCTCTGATCCCCATTCACTCAATTATCACTGCAACAAACATTATCAAGGGTGAGGGATTTTTTCAAAGGGGGGCATTTATTAGAGGTCATTTTTAGAATGATAATTCCCGTTAAAAATCATTAGGTAAGCTTAAAACTCAAGTTGCGAGTTAGAACCCCACTTGTGTCAACGTGTTGTGTCCTTGGGCAAGGCACTTTACCCTCATTGCCTACGGGGGTGGGTATGGTGGGGATGGATGTTTGTATAGTTGTTTGTTTCGATGTTGCAATATTAGCGCTGATTAAGCTACTGCCTTGCAATTGCATTGTGTCTGTTTAGGTGTGTTTAATGTAAAGAGGAGAAGAGGAAGGCAAAAAAGACGATGGAGAGATGACATCACCACCTTCATGAGTACAACAGCTTGGGCATCAGCGGCTAGGAACAGAAGGAGATGGAAAATGCTGGAGGAGGGCTTCACACAGCAGTGGGTGAAACAGCCTGATGAGTGAGTGAGTGAGTGAATGTAAATTCTAGCAATTTGACCTGCGGGTCACCATTAGAGTTTGTAATAAAAAACCAAAACCTTACTACGAACAAGAAACACCAACCGACCAGATTTTCGCGAATATCAACGTTATTATTGAACATCTGTGCACACAAGATAGCATGGAAATATCGGCATTTTTGAAACATCTTGCGCTAAGCTGGATTTCACATAGCAAAGCGTGCGGGTGTCTGAGACATACATTCTTTTTTCCTGGCCTTATTAATATGTAGCTATGAATTGACTGATTGGTTAAAATATTGATTATAGTAAATATGAAAGAATTATAATCCAAGTTTTGAACTTTTTGAATCAAAACTGTATATAAAAAAGTTCCAATATAGCAGGGGAGTTAAGGCAGGGAAGTTAAATGAATTATGGGAAAATGAAATCATATCCAGATTTAATTTCCTGGTATCCCATCTATTTGACCCACATCCCTAACTGTCATGCGTTAGAATGTAAATAATGGCTGATGCTGGTACTCCATCTCTCCAATGCTAGTGACCCAATAGTGATGAGCTACAATTAATGCTATCTACATAACTGCTAATAGCAATACTGATGAACTACCTATTGACCATTCCTGCTATCTGCTGATGCTAGCAACAGTGTTGAACTATATGGACCATCAATGCTATCTACTGATGATAGCAAATAGTGATGAACCACCCATGGACCATTAATGCTATCTTTTGCTGATATCAACAGTGATGAAGTACATATGGACCATTAATGCTATCTACTGATGATAGCAAATGTGGTGAACCACCTATGGACCATTAATGCTATCTACTGATGATAGCAAATGAGGTGAACCACCTATAGACCATTAATGCTATCTACTGATGATAGCAAATGTGGTGAACCACCTATGGACCATTAATGCTATCTACTGATGATAGCAAATGTGGTGAACCACCTATGGACCATTAATGCTATCTACTGATGATAGCAAATGTGGTGAACCACCTATGAACCATTAATGCTATCTACTGCTGATAGAAACTTTAATGAACTACCTATGGATTCAAGCTCTGCAAAATGTGCATCAAACTATGTAACTTGCATGATGAATGAACTCTACATGATTTATCAATTGCAACAACCATTTTAGTATTCCATCAAATTCTTTGTGACAAAATTAAAACTATATCATAATATTGTAAGTGTGCATAGTCAAGGCAACTGTGCATGTTTTTAAGCATATTGGGTGGATTTGCACTTGCATTCAATTCCAGTTGAAATTCATTCAACCTCTATGGAAGACATGACCTTAATATTCCAAACTGGGGGTGTAAATTTCAAATGGAGCCACACATTCAGGTAACCCCCATCTGAAATTCACGCTACCTATGTGGAAGATTAAGGTCATGTCTTCCATAGGGGGTATATGGATTTGCAGTTTCAAGAATATGCAGTCTCGTGAAGTATGTACACTGGTGTTTGATATACTAAATGGGACTTGAAGTCAATTCTGCCACAGAAGATTTCAGGGAATGCCTAGTATGTTGTGAAATGTGTGCATCTGGGTGAACTTTTCAATTTAACAGAAGTGCATTCTGGGAAATCCTTGGATCAAATTACTTTTTGTGTACAAATGTATGATGTGTGCAAAGTGATCACAATTACACCAATGCATGCAGGGATTACATGATTACAAATGTGATGTGCGTGCAACAACTAGGTCACCTGTTGGGCAAGCAAGCTTCTCTGACGTTCCATTATACGGACAGTAAAATCCCTCATCGCAGGCATCACAGGTGGTGCTCCCATTGGTGGAGTAATACCCTTCTTGGCACTCTACAGGTTCTGCTCCTCCTGCGCATGAGTATCCCCCCGGGCAAGCCAAGCATGATGTTGATCCACTGAAGCTGTAGAAGCCAGCGCTACATGGTGTTTGCGCTAATGGTGTACATGAATACCCAGCTTGGCATTTGTTGCATTGAGTCAGTCCTTTTGTATCTGCATAATACCCATCAGGACACTGTATCGGATCTGATGTACCATTCAGTGGGCAGTAGTTACCAAGTGGACATTGTGAGCACGAGTCGCTAGCGTTTGTTGAGTAATAACCCTCTTCGCATTCTACTGGTAGTGCGCCACCGGCGCAGGAATACCCTCCTGGACACGGAAGACAGGAATCAGATCCTTGGTAGCTATAGTAGCCTGGATCACACGCAATCTCCGTAGTGCTGTTGCAGTAGTATCCTTCAGTGCATTCTTGGCATGACAAAGATTGTTTTGAATCGGCATACCAGCCACTTTGGCATGTGAGTGGCTCATCCATTCTGTTATATGGACAGTATGTTCCTTCTTCGCACTGCTGACATGAATTGCTACCGTTTGTCGCATAAAATCCTTGCAGACATTCATTAGGTACTGTACCACCTGGACACTCGTAACCAGATGGGCATGATAGGCATTCTGTTGCTCCTGCATAGCTATAATAACCAGAATCACAAGCAACTTGTGCTGTAGCGGTACAATAGTACCCAGCAGTGCATTCGGTACATATCGTTGTTTCCGATGAATCCGAGTACCATCCACTCTGACACGGAGTTGCCTCCTCTGAACCGTTAAGTGGACAGTATGTGCCTGGATCACATGACTCACAAGATGAACTACCGTTAGTTGCGTAAAACCCTTCTACGCACTCGACTGGCAGCGAGCCACCTGGACACTCGTACCCACTGAGACAAGGCAGGCAACTTGTGGCTCCTGCATAGCTGTAATATCCAGGTTCGCATGGAAACTCTTGCGTTGATGAGCAGTAATACCCACTATTGCATTGAGTACATGAACTTTGACCTGTAGTGTTTGCATAATGGCCTGTGGAAGAGATGCATAATAATAATAATAACAATGAAAACAATGTAAACATGTTAGCTGAAATACAACCATAAAATAAGTACATGTTATCGAAGTTGGATCTAATTGTGATTTATCCAAAAACAAAATAGTGAAGCAAATACAGTGCTCATAAGAGGGAGAATCCAAGTTAGCTGTAAAAAAAATGGTGAATTTCTCTCAATATCATACCAATACCACTCACACAATATGAGATACAGTAACATTTGAGTAAAAATCTTTTAGAATTGTACATAATACAAAATGCAACATCTTGAGTATAAATTAGATGGCTGTTAACAAAATGTAACCTCATTCTATGATAATTTTAACTCTCTCTAGGCGGGTGTCAACTGCAGGCGACAAGGTTTTTTTTTTTTTTTCAAAATTAAAAAATTTCAGAACTATTAATTTTCATGACTATATGCGAGCCGTCGCATCAAAACATACCTCTTAGCGGCTTTTATAGTTTCTAGATATGAAGTAAAATGTACATAATACAATATGCAAAAATTCAAAATTCAAAAATTTCAGAACTATCAATTTTCATGACTATATTTGGAATCAGCATGAAAAATTTATTAAAATGAGTACAAACAAGTAATTTCATCAAAAGACATGCTGGAGCAGTGCCTGAGCAAGTGGTGTTTGTGCTCAAATATTGAGTATTATATACTTCATTAATATATTCTTGTTCATTGATTGGTTAAAAGTGGACCACATGACCAAAAATAGTTCTACCATCAGTACTCCTATCCGTAAATAGTACCTCTAAGCCGTAAATAGTATTTTCAAAGTCCTGGATGAGCCGTAAATAGTACCTCCAAGCCGTAAATAGTACTTTTGACCATGCCTTCGGCGTATGCCGCGCATTCGATGCGATGGAACAGTTCACGACGCGAAACTGCCATATAGCGTGATTTCGCGCTGCTGTAATTGGTTATCCCGATTTTAGCCTATTCGATTTTTTTGAAGGGAAAAATATAGGTTGTGCTTAAATTGGTCTGTTCACTCAGGATAGAAGTCAAAATGTCAAATAATTTTCTTTTAACCAATCAATGAACAAAGAACATATTAATGAAGTATATAAAACAAATATATACTGCCTTTATTCGAAGTTCTGGTTAAAACTATGGTCCCTCGTTGAGATCAATTAATACAATTAGTACTATTGATCTCACCTCGGGCCCATAGTTTAAACCAGAACCTCTCATGGCAGTATATATTTGTATAATATAAAGCCCACACTCACAGAGAAAGGTATGGGCTCAATATGTAAGATCCCAAGGTTCATTGTAATAGGTTTTATTTTCCCCCATGTGCATGATTTTTCCTGGGAGGGGGTAATAACAAAAACTTTGTTTTGGCCTATCATTTGCCATAACTTAAGGGATCTAAAATGAGCGTTTACTGTGTTTCGACAGTATTTTTGTGGGACATGAGAGCACCTCAGACCTATCGAATTGCATTCTGAATACGAAGCATGTCTTTCTGATATCAAATATTTTTCATTTTTTGAAAATCACAATATAATACAAATTTAATGACAAATTATAAAAATTTGATATTTTTCAAATTTTTGATATATAAAAGTCCTCAAGTAAATTATATAAATCTAATGACATATTCTTAAAGTGTATGTAGCAGGGAGGAAAAGCCGACGGTCAATTGAAAATTTTGACCTTTCATATTTAAGATATGGATTTTTTCCCAAAAAGACCTAATTTTTTTTGGTATTGAAAAAAAAAAAAAAAATCCATATCTTCAATACGAAAGGTCAAAATTTTCAATTGATCGTCGGCTTTTCATCCCACCTATATACACTTTAAGTATAAATCATCAGATTTGTAAAGTTTACTTCAAGTACTGTTAAATATCAAAAATATCAATTTTTAATGATTTGCCATAAAATGTGTATTAAATTGCGAATTTCAAAAATCTAAATTATTTGATATCAGAATGACATTCTTCGTATTCAGAATGCAATCGATATGTGTGATGCTTTAATGTCCCACAATAAATACTGTCCAAACGTTCATACCCCATCCCTTAATAACTGCAATACATATGGAAATATAAATGTGACCAGTGGCTTCCTTGACTCAGTTTGTATAAGATCAATGCAGAAATAAACTGTATTATTGAAGGAAAATTAACCAAAAATGGAAAAATATGGCCTGAAGGCTCCGACTTGCCTTAAGTAAGGCAATTCAAGCAGAAGTAAATATTTTTACAGAAGGGCTTATTTTTTCCATACACTTATTTTCCAAGAGATGTTTATATTTCCATAACATGACAAGTTTTTCATTGGGTAAAAGAACTTTTTTCTTCCATAACTTGCAAAAGTGCTTATTTTACCATGCCAAAAAATAGGTAATTTTCAAGCTTATATAGCCCTGGATTTGTTTGTGCTAGAAAAGAGATTAACTTTGAATGTTAAGAAAGAAGATGCAGAATTTAAGTGAGATAAAATGTAACAACTGTAATAATAATGTTGTCAAATATTTTCTGAGTTAGTGAAAACTACTAAAGAAAGAAGGCTAAATGTCGAACCTGCTGGGCATGCAGACGGTACAGACATTCCATCCACAGGACACGAGTATCCAAGATCACATTGTGAACAACTATCACTTCCATTCATTGCATATGTACCAGCTACACAAATTACTGGGTCTAACTCTGACCCAGCACATTGATAACCACCAGGACAAGGGTCACAACTACTGGACCCTACAAGGCTATAGGATCCTGCACTACAAGCCGTTATAGTAGTTGATGTACAGTAGTAGTTGGCTGGACATATAGTACAGTTAGTAAAGCCAGGAGAGCTAGCATAAGAGCCTAGAAGAAAATTTTGAAAAAGAAAGTACAATAGAAAACAACATGTAAGATTTACAACAGTAATAGATTCACAAAAAAGACCAACAATTAGCTGAATATAAAGTTGTTTTAAAAAACTAATATTAATTATAGGACAAATTATTTACAATGTCATTCACAAACATAAGAACAACAATTAGCTAATTGTTTCAGAAAAATAATTACAGTATACATTTACAAAGAGTTTTCAAGAGAACTGCATCAAGAAACTTAGAGTAACAGACTCAATATCTACAAAGAAAAAGGCTAATAACTAGCTTAAAGAAATGTTTTCAAACTAGGAGTTACCTTTTTAAAAATGATACAATCTTATGAAAATGTTAATAAATGCATCACAAAACAAGTAGAACAAATAAAATAATTGATATTTTTGTGAAGAAAATGCAAATTGTTTTTTCTTGCACAGAATATTATATTGATTATTTCCTTTTCTGTCCTCCAATACTGAATTTCATTACAACAAATTAATGCTGAAAGATATCCGACTTCTAACAAATCTATCTGTTATTGACTCTACAAAAACAACTATATCAGACCTGTTTCACAAGCTTCTTGTTCTGACATTCCGTCTCTTGGACATGAATATCCTTCATCACATTGTAAGCAACTATCACTTCCATTCATTGCATATGTACCAGCTACACAAATTACTGGGTCTAACTCTGACCCAGGACATTGATAACCACCAGGACAAGGATCACAACTACTGGACCCTACAAGACTATAGGATCCTGCACTACAAGCTGTTATAGTAGTTGATGTACAGTAGTAGTTAGCTGGACACATAGTACAGTTAGTAGAGCCAGGAGAGCTAGCATAAGAGCCTAGAAGAAAATTTTGATAAAGAAAGTACAATAGAAAACAACATAGTAAGATTTACAATAGTAATAGATTCACAACAAAAGACCAACAATTAGCGAAATATAAAGTTGTTTTAGAAAACTAATAATTACAACATACATTAGCACTGTATCAAGAAACTTAGAATAATAGCCTCAGAATCTATAAAGACAGAAGGCTAATAATTAGCCTGAATTTGTTTTCTTCAAAATAGGTTGAAAATAAGAGGGTCTTTGTTTTTAAATTGCATGATAAAATCTTTGAAGATGTTGATAAATATTTATAGCAAGAACAATGAATGCAAATAGTGCTATCTTAACCTGAAAATACGTATTGCTCTTTCTTTCCCTGAATACTATCTTCATTATTTAATTTTCTGAAGCCTAAAATCCAATGTCAAATTGTCATTATTTAATGGACAAAGTGTCTACAACAAAATATTTCTGAAAGATACCTACAATCAGTGAAAAATAGTTGGCACACTTGCTCAAAATGATTCAAATATTTGTCACACCAATAGTGTGAAGGCAAGTGACACAGATACAGCTAGGTCTCTCATGAATTTGAAATATGGGCTCTGTCCTGATATATTTCAATGTCTGAAGGTCTCACGAGCAGGGGTTGAGAGTCACCAAAAGACAGTTCAAGTGTGCAAACATTTTTTCCATGATTGTATGTCTTCCAACAATTCTGTCCATAACTGACTCAAAAAAATATATCAGACCTGTTTCACAAGCTTCTGGTTCTGACATTCCGTCTCTTGGACATGAATATCCTTCATCGCATTGTAAGCAACTATCACTTCCATTCATTGCATATGTACCAGCTACACAAATTACTGGGTCTAACTCTGACCCAGGACATTGATAACCACCAGGACATGGCTCACAACTACTGGACCCCAGAAAGCTATAGGATCCTGCACTACAAGCCGTTATAGTAGTTGATGTACAGTAGTAGTTAGCTGGACATATAGTACAGTTAGTAGAGCTAGGAGAGCTAGCATAAGAGCCTAGAAGAAAATTTCGAGAAAGAAAGTACAATAGAAAACAACATGTAAGATTTACAATAGTAATAGATTCACAACAAAAGACCAACAATTAGCTAAATATAAAGTTATTTTAGAAAACTAAAAATAATTACAGTATACATTATTTACAAATATTATTCACAACATAAGACAACAATTAGCTAATTGTTTCAGAAAAATAATTACAGTATACATTTACAAAGAGCTTTCAAGAGAACTGCATCAAGAAACTTAGAGTAACAGACTGAATATCTACAAAGAAAAAGGCTAATAACTAGCTTAAAGAAATGTTTCAAACTAGGAGTTACCTTTTTAAAAATGATACAATCTTATGAAGATGTTAATAAATATATCACAGAGCAAGCAGAATGAATAAATATATTGATATTTTCGTCCAGAAAATGCAAATTGTTTTTTCTTGCACAGAATGCTATATTGATTATTTCCTTTTCTGTTCTCCAATACTGAATTTCATTACAAAATAATGCTGAAAGATATATGTCTTCTAACAAATCCATAATTGACTCTACAAAAAGAAGTATATCAGACCTGTTTCACAAGCTTCTGGTTCTGACATTCCGTCTCTTGGACATGAATATCCTTCATCACATTGTAAGCAACTATCACTTCCATTCATTGCATATGTACCAGCTACACAAATTACTGGGTCTAACTCTGACCCAGGACATTTATAACCACCAGGACATGGCTCACAACTACTGGACCCCAGAAAGCTATAGGATCCTGCACTACAAGCAGTTATAGTAGTTGATGTACAGTAGTAGTTAGCTGTACACATAGTACAGTTAGTAGAGCCAGGAGAGCTAGCATAAGAGCCTAGAAGAAAATTTTGATAAAGAAAGTGCAATAGAAAACAACATGTAAGATTTAAGAGAGTACTACATTCACAACATAAGACCGACAATTAGCTAAATATAGAGTTGTTTTAGAAAATTAATAATTACAACATACATTGTTTACAAAACGCTAGTACTAAATCAAGAAACTTCGAATAGCCTCAGTATCTAAGTATAAAGAAAAAAGACTAATGACTAGCCTGAAATTTCGTTCTTCTTCATAATAGGAGTTTGTTGTATTTTTAAAATTGCAAGATGTTGATAAATATTTATAGCAAGCACAATGAATGCAAATATTGCTATTTTAACCTGAAAAGACATATTGTATTTTCATGCCCTGAATACTATCTTCATTATTTCATTTTCTAAAACCTAAAATCCAATGTCAAATTGATTGTCATTATTTAATGGACAAAGCGTCTGCAACAAAATATTTCTGAAAGGTACCTACAATCAGTGAAAAAATAGTTGGCACACTTGCTCAAAACGATTCAAATATTTGTCACACCAATAGTGTGAATGAAGGCGAGTGACAGATTCAGCTAAATCTGTCATGAATTTGAAGTACGGGCTCTGTCCTGATATATTTCAATGTTGGAAGGTCTCAGGAGCAGGGTCTGATAGTCACCAAAAGACAGTCCAAGTGTGCCAAAATTTTGTCCATGATTGTATGTCTTCCAACAATTCTGTCCATAATTGACTCAAAAAATATATCACACCTGTTTCACAAGCTTCTTGTTCTGACATTCCGTCTCTTGGACATGAATATCCTTCATCACATTGTAAACAACTATCACTTCCATTCATTGCATATGTACCAGCTACACAAATTACTGGGTCTAACTCTGACCCAGGACATTCATAACCACCAGGACAAGGCTCACAACTTCTGGACCCTAGAAGGCTATAGGATCCTGCACTACAAGTCGTTATAGTAGTTGATGTACAGTAGTAGTTAGCTGGACACATAGTACAGTTAGTAGAGCCAGGAGAGCTAGCATAAGAGCCTAGAAGAAAATTTTGAGAAAGAAAGTACAAAAGAAAACAACATGTAAGATCTCATAGTAATAGATTTACAACAAAAGACCAACAATTAAAAATGATACAATCTTATGAAGATGTTAATAAATGCATCACAAAGCAAGCAGAATGAATACAAATATTTCTATTTTTGTCCAGAAAATGCAAATTGTTTTTTCTTGCACAGAATACTATATTGATTATTTCCTTTTCTGTTCTCCAATACTGAATTTCATTATAACAAAATAATGCTGAAAGATATCTGTCTTCTAACAAATCTATCCATAATATGACTCTACAAAAACAAATATATCAGACCTGTTTCACAAGCTTCTGGTTCTGACATTCCGTCTCTTGGACATGAATATCCTTCATCACATTGTAAACAACTATCACTTCCATTCATTGCATATGTACCAGCTACACAAATTACTGGGTCTAACCCTGACCCAGGACATTGATAACCACCAGGACATGGCACACAACTACTGGACCCTCCAAGGCTATAGGATCCTGCACTACAAGCTGTTATAGTAGTTGATGTACAGTAGTAGTTAGCTGGACATATAGTACAGTTAGTAGAGCCAGGAGAACTAGCATAAGAGCCTAGAAGAAAATTTTGAGAAAGAAAGTACAATAGAAAACAACATGTAAGATTTACAATAGTAATAGATTCACAACAAAATACCAACAATTAGCTAAATATAAAGTTGTTTTAGAAAACTACTATCAATTATAGGACAAATTATTTACAATGTCATTCCAACATAAAACAACAATTAGCTAATTGTTTCAGAAAAATAATTACAGTAACATTTACAAAGAGCTTTCAAGAGAACTGTATCAAGAAACTAAGAGTAATAGACTCAATATCTACATAGAAAAAGGCTAATAACTAGCTTAAAGAAATGTTTTCAAACTAGGAGTTACCTTTTTAAAAATGATACAATCTTATGAAGATATTAATAAATATATCACAAAGCAAGCAGAATCAATGCAAATATTGATATTTTTTTTCCAAAAATGCAAATTGTTTTTCTTGCACAGAATACTTTGTATTGAATTTCCTTTTCTGTTCTCCAATACTGAATTTCATTACAACAAAATAATGCTGAAAGATATGTCTTCTAACAAATCTATCTGTTATTGACTCTACAAAAACAAATATATCAGACCTGTTTCACAAGCTTCTGGTTCTGACATTCCGTCTCTTGGACATGAATATCCTTCATCACATTGTAAGCAACTATCACTTCCATTCATTGCATATGTACCAGCTACACAAATTACTGGGTCTAACTCTGACCCAGGACATTGATAACCACCAGGACAAGGTTCACAACTACTGGACCCTACAAGGCTATAGGATCCTGTACTACAAGCTGTTATAGTAGTTGATGTACAGTAGTAGTTAGCTGGACATATAGTACAGTTAGTAGAGCCAGGAGAGCTGGCATAAGAGCCTAGAAGAAAATTTTGAGAAAGAAAATACAATAGAAAACAAAATGTAAGATTTACAATAGTAATAGATTCACAACATAAGACCAACAATTAGCTAAATATAAAGTTGTTTTAGAAAACTAATATTAAAAGCAACATATAAAAGTCTTTAAAGTAAAACTTTTATAAAGATTGTCACATTCCTACAGTTGCATTTAAGATACTTTGTCACAAACAAGGTCAGTATAAATTAATCAATGAAGAAAGAAATTGAAAGTCGCACACTTGATTGTATGAGAACATAAGAATGGAATTAATATTTGATAGTTGGAAGGTAAAATGCTGTATTCATGGTTGAAAGGCTATTCAAGTCTGCTCTAAGTTCAATTCTCAAATGCACAGGCAGTCTTGATTTATATCTGTAATTGCCCCATGTGTAATGCCATGGTTTATCCAAGGCAGTTAAGCTAGCGCCGCGTACTGTAATCCCTCCCGTTTTCAAACACCGCCGAACCATACGATTAGAAGAAATCGGGAAGTGCCGTAAAAAAAATGGCAGCTGGTGGTAAGAAATGTCGCACCACGTACGTCAAATTTCACTTTTCAAAGGACAAACTGTTGTTACGAAAACAAAATGACTGATGAAAAAATCAACTAAATGACCTCAAAAAAAGGTCAAGTCTGTGAAAATTAAGTGGCAAAATTGCAACACTGAAGAACTGCCATCCTTGCGAGTGAAAATACAGCTTACTTAGGCAATGTCATCATGGTGTCATTGGTTTAAATATATTTTTTAACATATTGGACTAGCACCAAAGCTATATTATTATGGTTTTTCACAATTTAACAGTAATGGAAAGAAAAGTGCAAATGTTCATCATTTTTCGGTACAAATAATTTTGACAAAAAATGACTTCACGGACATAAACATCTCTTTAACTGCTTTAACATTTAGCAGATGAATACCAAGGTAGTCATGCTAATCTGCAGAGCTCCAACATGAACATAAAATCTGGAACAAATTAAGACAGTCATGGACTTATCAAAACAGACTCCCATTACAGGTACAGCTCTCTGTATATGAGACTGATGGTTTAAACTCCCTTCAAAGGATAAAGTAATCTCATGGTTAATTGAACCTACCTGATTCACATGCTGTACAACTAGTAGCACTTCCTGTGCTGTAAAACCCCTCGCTGCATTCCTGTGGGTCTCCTGCTGGATCAGAGCATTCATGTCCTGCAGGACAAGGTGTACAATCCGACTGTCCAGTTGTATTCTGATATTCTCCTGTAGGACAGTCTATAGGCTCCGACATCCCTGCACTGGGACACTTGTGTCCTGAAGAAGAACAATTTGAGAAATACAAAATTCGCAAAAACTTTTACAAAAATTGATAAGATATCAATAGACATGAGCCTGCCATGTTTGCAAACATGGCATGCATATCAACATGGAGGGGCAAAGTAGTGGACACTTACACACTAGCTGTTGCCATGCACCTAGTAAAGTCTAAAAATAACTACAGGTGCTTTCTATTTTTGTGTATTTTATACCAAATGAAAATGGAAATATGAAAAAAAAACCTTCTTTTTTCAGATTTTAGGGTCAGTCGAAAAGGGAAATTGCTAGGGCAACCTGGATCTGTCCCTGGACACAGCCCCTTTTGTACTTTGAAAAACATAGCATTAATTTATTTTGCCTGTCTCTAAATAGCTATTCCTGTCTCAGAGAATTAATTATAAATATGCAGGTTCAATTTACTTGTTTCTGTCAAGGGAAAGGAAGACATAGAATGACATCCGTTAAGATAAGAAACACACTACAAATAAAACCTTTATCAATAATTGATAGAGCTCTACAATGCATGCTTACTCCATATAACTGTGTACAAGTCGCCAAGCATCATAAACAGGTCTTATCTATATAATATTAACAGTACCTAAGAGCAAATTTGTACATAACATGTAGTACGTCTGGGGACATTTGTTTTGATAACAAATACAGCAGATCTATATCCTATAGTAGGCCTATAGCCAGTTTCCCAGTAATGGGCTATCCCAATAAAAATCCACACTACCCCTGTGGAAGATTCTGGAAATATCTTCCATAGGGGGAATATGAATTTTAAATGCAATGAACACATTAGCAGCTTCATTTGAAACTCATTCTCTCTCTGTAGAAAATTCAGTTTGAATCTTTTGCAGAGGGTGTATGAAATTCAAATGGAAACCGGAGCTGCCTAATGTGTTCCTTCCATTTAAAGGTATGACCTTAATCTTCCACATGAGGGAGTGCAAATTTCAAATGGGGTTATCCTGAGCTGATGATTTCATTTGAAATCTACACTCCCTGTATGGGAAATTATGGTCATGTCTAGGGTGTGTAAGGATTTCAACTGGAATAGTCCAATGGACTTACCAATGAAGTCTAATAAGATGTGAATGAGGCTATTTCACTATTTTATTCCTTCTAACCAGAGTAAAAGAGTGAACTGTTTTTATTGGAGTAATGAATTAAAATGTTGACATGAGTTATAGGAGTTAATGTTTTTTGCTGTTTCAGTGTGCATGTTCTCATCATTGCTGGTTTGGTGGACTGCCATGTAACATGGATGTAAGCGCGATCCTAAAAATGCCTTTCACGGTGACCCAAACTAATTACAAGACCTCTTTTACATTGAGGCTGGCTTTCCCTTTTAAAGGGAATTTTCATTAAAACAGTTACAAAAGTAGTTTAAAATGTGAAAATTCTGAGAAAAAAAAAGTTTCAAGAATTTTAAGAATCTGGGCAGGTATTCTTTTGTACAGAATAAGTTATTTATTTTTTCGGTATTGTAGTGTCCCTGGACCTAGACCTAAATGCTAGGATCATTCATGGTTGACATAAAAAATAAAAAAATTTGCATGATGTTTTGTGCTTTTAATATGAAAATTTATCATTTATTTTCATGTCATACTCTATTAATGATATCAAAATGCATTGAATAGTCCGTTTTGGAGATAAGCTGACCAAAAAAACAAACTTTTTTGGGCAACAAAAAATAAACTTCAGTATTGTTTTCTCTTATTACCGTACTTTCCAAAAACCTGTCACAGCAGGCTTACACTTACCCTTAGTGCAGTCATAACACATTGCTGAGGCATTATAAGCATACGTTCCAGCTAGACACTCATCACAACCATCTTGCCCTACGGTGGGTATGGATCCACCGGGACAACTCTGAAAATAGAGACAATAACTTGTCAGAGGTATCACATCTAGAGATGCCAAAATACATTTTTAGAACATCAATAATTATTGTTTTTAATTAATTCATCTCCGAAAGTTATAAAATATTTGCATGTTATATCTGCATATTTACATTGTTTGCAAAATAGGAAATGATTGGTTGATGCATTCACGTGTCAAGCAACATCGCTCGGAAATTGAGATTTCTTCAAATTGCAAAAGTGATATTGTTTTCACCCAAGCGATTTGTATTGATTGATCGGCACAACGCTCTGAAAACAAAAGTAAACACTGAGCTTAGGGATGAAATTAAAACTCGACCAGTGGTCAACTGCAGTTCCACCTAGTTGGTGCCGGTTTCTACTGTTCTAAACAATGGAACATGCTTCAACCGCCAGTAAAATCCGGTCAACCGGCAGTCGAGTTCTGATATCATCCCTAAAGATATCTTCAATGATAACTTACCATTGGTGCTTCAGCAGTATTTGCACAAAATGAACCTGACGGACAAGTGTTACATGCAGTTTCCCCGTCTAATGAGTATGCGGGTGACACGCAGGCTGTGAGGGCGCCAGTGGCTGTATTGCATTCGTAGCCAGCAGGGCATACAGTACATGAACCTGATCCTGCTACAGAAAAGTATCCAGTAAGACACGACTGAAAGAGTAAAAAGCAGTACATAGAAATATTTATTAACCCCAAGAGAATTGGCCAAAATGAATATTGTATCCGATTTTGAACCAATCAAGGAGGGTATTAATAAGATCATCTGCAAATGCCAGTTTTACCATGAATAGTTTAAAGCCTAGTCATAATTGGCAATTGAAATGAGCATTTCAAGATGTCAACCAATCTGAAATACTGTTAGATGACCAGTAGTGTCCAGAGGGTTAAACTCTATATTGAATTTGAAAATATAGTTACATGTAGCACAGCACAAACATGGATTACAAACATCCCCACACACACACCCCACCACCCTCCTATACACACCCCTATTTGTAATGACTGGCAAATGATAATCTAGGATATTCCAACAGAGGGCCAAACTGTGGACCTCCTTGATGCCCCCAGTTGATGCCATATAATCCAACTGAGACCTGCCCCTTTACCATCAGCAATACATGGTCTTTACATGTATATTATACAAATACAACATGTTTTGTGGGGAAATAGTCAAAACTTCTGGTCCCGAGGTATTGGATGATTTGACTATTTCCCCGCATGCGCGTAATTACGCAAATGCGGGGAAGTAGTCAAAATACCATACTCGGACGCTGGCGTTATTAACCAATAAAATGTCTGGATTACCTAATAAATATTTATGAGGCAGAATCTGATGATGGTCCATTATTAGGATTGTATTCCCCAATACCACATGCTACAGGTGCATTAGAAAGGCCTTCACAGTCACCCCTCCCCCCAACCCCACCCACACCACACACTCAGTGACAGCTTACCAAGCAGTCTGAATCTGATGGATTGTATTCCCCAATACCACATGCTACAGGTGCATTACAAAGGCCCTCACAGTCACCCCCCCCAACCCCACCCACACCACACACTCAGTGACAGCTTACCAGGCAGTCTGAATCTGATGATGATCCATTATTAGGATTGTATTCCCCAATACCACATGCTACAGGTGCATTAGAAAGGCCTTCACAGTCCCCCCCCCCCCTTACACACAGACCGCTACACCCCACACCACACACTCAGTGACAGCTTACCAGGCAGTCTGAATCTGATGATGATCCATTATTAGGATTGTATTCACCAATACCACATGCTACAGGTGCATTAGAAAGGCCTTCACAGTCACCCCCCCAACCCCACCCACGCCACACACTCAGTGACTGCTTACCAAGCAATCTGAATCTGATGACGATCCATTATTAGGATTGTATTCACCAATACCACATGCTACAGGTGCATTAGAAAGGCCTTCACAGTCACCCCCCCCCAACCCCACCCACACCACACACTCAGTGACAGCTTACCAGGCAGTCTGAATCTGATGATGATCCATTATTAGGATTGTATTCACCAATACCACATACTACAGGTGCATTAGAAAGGCCTTCACAGTCACCCCCGCCCCAACCCCACCCACACCACACACTCAGTGACAGCTTACCAGGCAGTCTGAATCTGATGATGGCCATTATTAGGATTGTACTCCCCCAATACCACATGCTACAGGTGCATTAGAAAGGCCTTCACAGTCACCCCCCGCCCCAACCCCACCCACACCACACACTCAGTGACAGCTTACCAGGCAGTCAGAATCTGATGATGATCCATTATTAGGATTGTACTCCCCAATACCACATGCTACAGGTGCATTTGAAAGGCCTTCGCAGTCACCCCCCTCCCCTTACACACAGACCGCTACACCCCACACCACACACTCAGTGACAGCTTACCAGGCAGTCAGAATCTGATGATGATCCATTTATAGGATTGTGCTCCCCAATACCATATGCTACAGGTGCATTAGAAAGACCCTCACAGTCACACACCTCAACCTCACTCACACCACACACTCAGTGACAGCTTACCAGGCAGTCTGAATCTGATGATGATCCATTATTAGGATTGTATTCCCCAATACCACATGGTACAGGTGCATTACAAAGGCCCTCACACTCACCCCCCCCCACCCCAACCACACCACACACTCAGTGACATCTTACCAGGCAGTCTGAATCTGATGATGATCCATTATTAGGATTGTATTCCCCAATACCACATGGTACAGGTGCATTACAAAGGCCCTCACAGTCACCCCCCTTCCCCCAACCCCACCCACACCACACGCTCAGTGACAGCTTACCAGGCAGTCTGAATCTGATGATGATCCATTATTAGGATTGTATTCCCCAATACCACATGCTATAGGTGCATTAGAAAAGCCTTCACAGCTGAAATCAAATTAAAAAAAACACACATTGATTAATATCTATTTAAAAAAAGTAGATACAACACAATTTTTAGAATGTTCTGCTTCATCAAATCCAATGTTCACTGATGAAAAAATTATATTATTCAGCTATAACACTCAAATAGCAGCCATATACATGTAATGGCTGTGGCAAATTATTGAATTATTACACGATACATACTCAATGAAATAATATTAAAAGTACAATCAATGAACAAAAATTCAAATTTTATAGTTGTAGCTCATACTCAACCGCACTAAACCAAACAACATACATGTATGTGTATCTCACACACCCCCCACACCCCATGCACATGCCCTGGTGGGTTCAGTCTTCACTGACGATGTGTACGCATGATGGTTCCAATTAGGGGTACTTTTCAAGAAATGTCCGCGGAATTTTCGAGGACAAAATTGTTCGCGACTGTCCAAATTAGGGGCGTTTTGGAGCAAAATTTTCCTTGAAATGAAATATAGGGTGTATTTTACCGCTACAGTTTCATTTTTTGTATTTTTTCTGTCCGTTTTTTAGAAAATCCACACAAAAATTGATATGGTATTTTTTCCTGATAAAATTTTCCTCATTTCCCCGTGAAATAGGGGTAAAAATTTAAAAGCGTCCTTGAAATGGTAAAAATAGGGGTATTTATTTTGGAAAAATGTCCTTGATTCCTCGTGATAAGGGGGTGAAATGAAAATGCGTCCTCAAAATGATAAAAATAGGGGATGTATTTGGGGGCAAATTTTCCTTGATTTTGCGCAAAATAGGGGGTCATTTTCAAATCCTGGAACGGTCATACGTCCTACCTTTAAATACAAACTGAACCCACCGGGGCACATGCACCCACCAACATCCACTGATGTACTCCCACACTTATCATTCCACAAAAACTCACCTATTCAAATAGTATGACAACATAATAAAGATATGATAATATGACAACGGGGACTTATGGGTCTTTTGGAAATTGCAGGAGAGCATTATATAGCTCTTAGCCTTCAGGGAGATCTATTTAGAACATTTTGTCACCATTTGGGTTTTTTGACATTATTAATTTCCTGAGACTCCTTTAACATTACCTGAAAATGTGTATTTCCCTTAGATACTTTGTACAGGGAAGATCCAAGCAAAATTTCCTGAAGATTTACATCCCTGTTTTCATTTTCAGTTATATGTATTAAATATTTTTCTCATTGCTGGCAATTTTATATTTTTCAGATGTCGCATCTTGTTCTTTGTATTGCAACATTTCGATTCTATTTTGTTCCCTCTTGTATTTTACCCCTGTAGCTAGCACAGACTAAAGACAAAGAAGACTGGATTAAAACTTTATTGTCATACAATCACACACATCTAATTTTCACACAAAAAAGAAGAAAAAAAATCAATAATTGTCCCATTTTAATTTAATAATACCAGTAGCTCTATTTGCACAGGCTCTATTTGGCTGTTTCATTTGAAATCCATACACCCCTTGTGGAAGACATGTATGTCCTTAATCTCCCATGCTGGGGGTGTAGTTGTCAGATGGAATCACCCATTCTAGTAACCCCATTTGAAATGCACACTCCCTGTGTGGATGAATAAGGGCATATCTTCCATAGTAATTTTTTGTATGTAATTGTAATTTGTAATTATTTCCTTATGTATTTTTCTATTCCAGCCTTGGCTGTAGTTTGTAAAGGCGCTTTGACCTTTAATTAGATAATATGCGCGGTATAAATTGTATATGTATGTATGTATAGGGGGTGTATAGATTTCAACTGGAATAGCCCCAAATGGTATCACCATCACCTCCACTGCAGGTGTACACGGCCTTACAAATTAGAACATCATAATAAAACTGTCACTTATTGATCAAATTAAGGTTAGCAGCTATTTTAAACTAGGTAGTTTACAGCATCTTGCGAATGGTATACGTATAGTGAGCTTTAGCAAACATTGCATTGATCATTTCTTAGCTAGTGTGTAGAAGAATTCAAATATCACAGATATACTTTTGTAGGTCCTGTGGTTCTTGAGTTATGTTGCAAAGAGGGTTGAAACAACAACAGGTATTTTGTAAAACATACGAGTGAAAGAAGTGAAAGAGCTATATCAATGTAATTTTGTCAGTGCAATTACTGGTCCTTATGTACACTATGGTGCAAAAATGGTCTCATAAGTATGTTTACTTTTTTTTACAGGAGCTAGATGTCACTACTTGCCTATGTAACCGCATAACCAGCAAAATGGAGAAAATTGAGGCATGCAGCATGATAAAGTTCCATTTTAAGGGTTGCAGTACCCAGAAAATCTGTGATAAAAATAAAAATTCCTTTTCCAAAAAGCGACAGTGACATATCACAATCACCACCAAAGATAACTTTCATTTCATCATCAATTTTCTAGGCACTGCAACCCTTCAAAAGCAGGATCTTAATAATACTGCTTTCCTCAATTTTCTCAATCTTGCAGTTTATGCGCAGTATTGGGGCAGCGGGTTATTGGCATCTAGTGCCATCCCGTAAAAAAAGCAAACATACCTATGAGACCATTTTTGGACCATAATGTACATAAGGACCAGTGATTGCACTGACAAAATTTCATTGATATAGCTCTTTCACTTCTGGGCGATTTCTAAAACTTTTTGATACCCCCTCGTACATACATGTACCTCATTAACAACAATAAATCAAGCAAGTTTTCAAAGTACCATATGATTTGCAGAATGAACTTTTGCAAAACATCAAAGTGTTATTCCTCAATAATATATTGATTTAGAAAATGAAAATCAATTTGGGGGGGGGGGGCTGCTTCGACCAACAATACCTCATCTACCCTTAACTTCACTAGTTTACTACAATGTATATCATACAAACATGCTTAGTCTTTTGCTAGATAATCTTCTTATACAGCCATTATTATCTTAAGAAACATCCTAATAGGATTTTGACAACTTCCGTACTTGAAAACTGTCATGAAACACGCATGGTTTTACAAGCAAGTTCCCTGCATAAGCATTTAGCGCCTAAGCAAATATTGAGCGTCTATATTTTGCGAGCTATATGTGCATAGCTAGCAGACGTTGCTAGGTTGAAGCACTCTCCAGAATGTACACAGTAAATACAAAGTGAACAAATCAGTGGTATAAGATGTCATTGAGAGCCTATTGTTGGGTAAATATCATGGAGTAATTATTGATTTGAATATGGGGAATTATATAAACCAATAGTTTGGTAAACTTAAGGGTTCATGTTATGCCATGTTAATTGAGTATGGTAACTGATTGTAATTGTAAATGTGACATGATCTGGTCAAGTGGGCCAAATTAAGGCAGCAAATTTGAAATTGAGATCAGGCAAAAATATCTAGCGTAAAAAACAATAAAATACAAAGACAATCAGGGTTATAGCTAACCAAGTTGTTCGGCTATTTAGTAATTTTACTATCCAATTAGAGCGCTGGCTCAGGGCACAATCTTTTTTAAACGAACATGAGGGATCGGAAATAGGCTAGGGGTATAGCCCCTATTTTTTATTTTTTTATTTAAAAAAAAAAAAATTTACACTTTTATGATGAAAAACATTTTTTTAAAGTTTTGGTCGGCACCGACCAGCATACGTGTAGCTATAACCCTGAAGACAATACACATCGCAAACCTTCAGAACTTCAGAACCAGTATGTTAGACCTTTGGTATTCAGTATGATAACCTAGCCTAATGTTGTATGGTAATAATTATAGCAACTCAATTTTCAAAAATGCCTCCTTTGGCCATCATGGAGCACATTAGTGTCACAAATCATAAGATTTAACTCAAGTTATGCCACTGGACATTTGATAAGAAATTGTATGATCTTCTGGCATGATACTTTTACTTCCAAATAAGGAAACCTGGGAAAATGAGGAACCATTAACCATCTTCCACAAATCTTGATACAGAAGTGAGCAAACCAAAACACCAACCAAGTAAACTCCTCAAACCCCTCTCTCCACAATGAACCAAAACGGGTTTTGTTCATAGGACTTTATCAATCTTTTGGTTCGTTCCCTAAAGGGTATTAAACTTGAACACTCCCTACAAAATGAATATGGGGGAAAAGGTCTTTTTGGAAGCTATGGAAGAAAATGCCTTTTTACCCAATAGAAAAAACCCAAAAAAACATGTGAAGTCATGGAAAAAAAACACCTAGATCGAAAATAAGATAATATGGAAAAAATAGCCCTTCTGTAAGTTCTGTACAAACTATATAAAACCCTATAGTATTGAGGTTACAAGAAGATGCCATGCCAATCTTTTTAATGAAAATGGCAAAAAAATGAACTTTAAAAATTATACAAGTGAATCACTGTTTAAACTTTACTTGCTGTTTAAAAATATAGTCACATTCATTTTTAATGGGAGAAATTAGAATGGGGGAAGGAAGGGCAAGAACACACAAAGTGGAGGGATTCATGTACAGTACAGTAATGTTTTTAAGAAAAGTCACTTTTTGTTATTTCTCTGTAGCTTTACACATTTTGTACAATGTATGCATTACTTGTACAGTTTATGACTGAAAAAAAACCTGCAGAGTTTTACAAAGGTTGGTTTACTGCCTATTTATTGTTTCAGTTATGAGTACGGTACCAAGAGTATCCCTGGCTAGGACCTGGAGTGATGGGGTCAACTAATAAAAGGCTGTAAACAAGAAACAGTTGCCATGGGAACTACTAGTTCCTAAGCAGCATATCAACAATGCTTGTGCAACATATACAATAGGACGCAACATAGCATGGCTAAAATGTGTACTCTTCAAATATTATTGAAAATGAACATGGTACAATGTATGTCATTCAATTGTGACTATATAATGAAATGTTTGCTTGATTTCTGTGCAGTTTAAAATTTAAAAAAATACATGACACTACATGAAAAATCATGGGGTTGTTTCACAAAAGAGGAACATCTTTAAAAATTATCCGGAAATGGTTACATTTTTTATTTTTTACAATTTGACATAATATTACTTATTAGTTACCAGGTGGAAAGTTACACCTTAAAATGTTCATTGCCATGTGTAATAAAACAAGTATATTTGGGTATGTTTGCTTGATTGGCTGGATTCCTTTTCAACTAAATTTTCTTTTAAAAAAACCTAGAGATTTTCTGTTTCTACCTAAATGTACATGTAGTGACAGTAGTGTGTATACTGCCCCAAAAATGTATCCTCACATTTAAACAATTTAAGTACCGTAATTTTTAAGACACTAAAACCAAATTACTAAACTGGTTGATAGATGGACAAATTATTATTTTGATATCTCCTTTGGCATGATGCAACTTTATTCCCCAAGCTATGCACATTTGGATGACAAAAGATAAAGCTTCAAAGGTGACAAAATACTTTGATACTTTGGATTCTCACCATAGCATGACAGACTAACACGCCACCAAGTGTCTTTAACTTTAAGAAATTGCTTTTGTTTTAAGTATCAAGATACTTTTTGTACACAGCACGGGCGGCGCCAAAAAAGGTGAAAATGGTGCATCAAATGGCTTCATTTGTGCTTTCATTTTGAAAATTCTCAGACACCCCCTGTTGCGCAAGAACGACAGCCAGCGCTATCGGGCAGCATAACAATTTTCCAAAATTGTGTTGCCCCCCCTAGCAAAATGGCGCCCGCCCTGGTATGCAGTATATGACACGTTTAAATGGAGGTAGATTTGTAAAAAAAAATCTCTGTTTAGATTTTTAAAAGAAAATTGAGTGTAAAGAGAAAACCAACCAAATCCAAATATACTTGTTTTATGACATAATGACAATGAGCATTTTGTGCTGGACAACCACTGTATTTGGTAATTTAGTTATGCAGGTTGACAGTGTGCATTGTGTTATGCCAGGACATGACATAAGAAGTAGGTCTATATCACAAATCAATCAATTATTGATTACCGAATTCACCTCATACCTACGTAAATCTTATTCAAGACAATTGATCCTAGCACAACATGATGTATACAGGTCAATAATAACACTGTGGACATTGCTTGACCATGTCAATTTCAAGGAGCATATGGGTGCTATCTTCACACTCTTCATTTCAGATAGCTTCATTTCTCATAAGCAGTGGCTCCGGAACCAGGGGGGCTGGGGGCCTGGCCCTCTCAATAATTTTGGTGAGGGGGCCCAAGTACCCTAGAACCACCACCCCCAAATAATCTGAGGTCAAAATCATAATTTTAGCTGGTAAAATTCATAATTTTAGGATCAGATTCATAATTATAAGGTAAAATTCATAATTTTCCTATAATTCAAAATGTAAGGTACAATTCATGTAAAAATGTATGCATTTCAAAAGCTTCCTTGGGAGGGGAATACCCCTCCGCTCGAACAGGCCAAAAATTGCCCCCCCCCCCAATATTCAATATCTTCCAGAGCCTATGATAAGACCATCTTAATTAAATCCTGTGTCTTCAAAAATATCCAATGTTGCAAATGTTGGAATAGCAGACAAAAAAAATCACTGCAACAAACTATTATCCTTCTCTTTTATTATTTTTGTGTCCAACGTTTGCAAAAAAAAATCGAAAACTTGAAATCAAATACTGAATTTTGAGTTTTATTTTCGGCTTTTTGTTAAAAAAAATAAGAATAGATAAAAAAAATTGAATTTCTTGATTTTCAATGAGAACTACGCGCACGATTTCACTAACGCGCACGGCAGCTTTGAGACACAGAATTTAATTAAGATGGCCTAAATATTTCTAATCTCTTGTCATTATAGTATGGGAAAAAACACAAAATATCATAAACACTGATTCTTTATTATTTCTTATTTAAAAGCAGTAATTCTGTTTAACGTGGATGTGCACTTGAGACATTGTTTCTTTTGAGGAATTGAGCTTTTTGGATGTATACATACATACTTTGTGATGGTTTTTTTTAATACAAGAAAAGAAAATGCAGATTTGTAAAGCGCCAACCGCATTTTTTTTTTTAATGAATTTTTCAAGTTTTTATTTCACTCATCTTTGCGATTTTAAAAAGGGAACAGTGGTGGCGCCAGAAATTTTTTCGGGGGGAAAAGTGAATGTCAGGGGGGCAAGATTAACGCCTAAAAAGTGGTATTGTTCAGAATTTGTGGATCTTACTGGGGGAAAAACAGGGGGGAAAGAGTTCTGACTGGGGGTATTTCCCCCATTCCCCACCCTGTGGCGCCATCACTGAAAGGAAAGAAACGCTTTGTTGAACCACCATACAAAAGACATGCAATTTTGGACACATGTATTTTTACACTCCTACATGTGTACACCCAGCTTTCAACCACAATGTTTAATAGCACTATACATAGGAGCAAGCTAGTACAGCTACCTGTCTATTATTTAGATTGAATTCTTTCTCTCCTTTCTTGAAAAATAACAGGATTTTTGATAATAAAGTTGCTTTTTTGATCCCCTTTTTATTTTTGGGGAGGAGTTTTTTCTGAAAACTAGTTCAAAGCAGGCCCATCACGATTCCAAAAAAAAGCATAATTTTTTTGGGATGAAACAAAATATATCCTGTTTTGCCAAATAAAAAGAGATAGGCCTATACATCCTAATCCTTTACTTGGTTCTTGAGAGTCCAGGTTTCATTTTTGGTCTATTGATTGATTCTGCCTCTCCTTTCTTGAAAAATCACAGGATTTTTGATATTAAAGTTGCTTTTTTGATCCCCTTTTTTTATTTTTTTGGAGGATATAAAGAGATGTTTACCGTATCCCAATCCTTTACTTAGTTCTTGGGAGTCCAGGTTTCATTTTTGGTCTATTTTTGGAAATATGGGGTAGAAACATGGGTTATGAGGGCTTGAGGGGATGAGTTCCACCCTCAAAAGTTGGAATAACTGCAAAACGAAGGCTCAAGCAATGCCATTTTTGACACTATAATTATAAAGGTTGCTAAGAATACACAAAATTTGCATTATTTGCGGTGCTATTAGCATATTTTAGCTGCGAAAAAGTGCGAATGCATTTTTTTTACATTTGAGTCAAAAATGTATGTTAGGCCTCAGGGAAAAAAATATTGCGTTCCGTGTTCATGTCGAGATTCTTTTCTCATTTAGTGAATATAGTTTCATTTTAAGAAATTTATTTGATTATATTTGAGTGTAACAATACTTTAAATGCACTGTATTACAATAGGCCTGTACAGTATGTATACATACAATGTACCGTATTCATTCCAATAAGCGCCCATACCCCAATAAACGCCCACCCAGAGTATTTTCAATTTGTTTTAGGGTTCCATTAATGTTGAAGTGACTGATAATGTTGATACAGTGAAATCCTGTGTAAACTTGCAATACATTTACTGCATCAGAAATTGAAAAGCTACTAGAACGTCTTGGGACCCTTTTGTAACATAGGTAAATTTGTCTCCGATACACGGCCATTACAAAAATATTAGGAAATACAGGCAAAAAATAAGCACCCACCCAAAATGACTTTGTAAAGCACCCTGGGCGCTTATTGGAATGAATACGGTAGATCAAAATACAATCAAAACTTTTCACTGAAGTCACAAAATTCTCCTTCATTATGGACTAAACTAGTCTGAAATATCTTTGCCCGCGGAAGAGTGCAAATGTTCTTACAAAATACATGTGTGTTCATCTCCCGCTATAAATTTTATGCTTCTGCCACCACTGTCGATCTTATATAACTTGGTCACTTGAGTACCTGTACATGACTTCCTCACGGTAAGTTTAGGGGCCTCCAAATTTGGCCTGGCCAGGGCCCCCAAAAAGGTAAATCCGCCTATCTATGATCAAATCCTTTTGGAAATGCCAATGCCAATTCTCAGTACTTCTAGGTAAATATTACACAATTTTGAATAAATTTAGGTTAAAAGATAGTGCTGTCTCAGTATTTCGTTGAAAGTGAATTAAAACTGGATGTAAGATTGTTTTGTTTGCTATTTCTCCCTTTTCCACTACTAACTCCTGACCAAGAAGGTGATTCCCTTTCAAAAAAGAAAAACAAAAACACTCATTAGGCCAAAAAAAGTAAGTCTGTCTCAGACACATTGGTAAAAAGTAGGCGGTTCTCGAACCATGATCCCCCTGGCTGGGCGGTCAGTAAACTTGTACCTCAGATGACCCCTGGTAACCCCGAAATGAGCTTCCAAAAATTTGGCTCTAAATGTAGACTGTACCCACCAAATTTCATGCCCATCCAACAGTTTTTACTAATTTGACCTCAGATGACCCCTGGTGACCTCAAAATGACCTTCCAAAAATTTGGCTTTAATGTTGACTGTACATACTCACCAAGTTTCATGTCCATCCGACAGTTTTTACTAATTTGACCTCAGATAACCCCTGGATGACCTCAGTGACCTTGACTCACTAACCAATACAAATCGGTTCTGTCTCGGGTAAAGATGCACCCACCCACCAAGTTTGAGGAACGTGTGACCCCTAGTCTCCAAGAAAATAGGCGAAAAGCAAAACCTAACCAAAATGGAACACACATACACCCCACCTACATACATGTAGAAGGAATAACACTATCGCAATATCCCCCTCATGGCTAAAGCCATGGGCATAAAAAGCTAAGTGCAACACTTTTTTTCTTTTATTTATAAGAAAATGAGATATGAGATGTGCGATATACTTTGTTTTAACAGTCAAAGCACAATGTTTACAATGTATGTACTTTTTGATATTCAAATACAGAAACATAGTATACACAATGAATAGTTTTGTTTGTCTCTTTTAAAATCATGGTGATATGTGTACAAAAACAACAACCAAACTGCAAAAAAAAAGACAAAATTGGATCGCGATACGATACTGAAAATATATTTTTTAATTGAACATATGGGGGAAAAAAAAGTAATTTTACGGCCATTGCATAGAGCTAAGCGCTAATTGGAGTTCACATGTGACACGATCAAGGGAAATGAGTCAGATGTCGCTAATATTGATTTCGAGATATTAACAAAGAAAGTGTTAAAATTCTTTTGTTTTATATTGTTTTCAGCGATTGATAAATTGATGTAACTTTGCAAAGAAAGGTTGTATCAACATGGGGTTTTCAGTCTCTGAAAGCCCTAAATGTCCTCGTTAGAAACATGTGAAAAACTCATTTTCGACATGCGACTCATTCCTCTTGATCATGTCACATATACATGTAGCAATTATGCGTGCCGGTGTCTGAGACAGACATTTTTTTTGGTCTTAAATGTATGTATATGTACCAGTACTTACTAGTATCCAGGTGGGCATTCAATACACGCTTCTGCCGTCATGTCAAAATAGTATCCTGATATGCAGTCATTTACACAGTCTACTGTACAGTTACATGAATTGGCTCTTGCACCTGCAACATAAAAGAATGTATGGTAAGTGCATGTTTAGCTGCTTTCTTTTAACCTAGTCAAGAAAGAAATATGGGGACTTTTTTTAAAGTATGTGCTCCCCATCCCTTCCGATTATCTCGATCAATTTTCTACCTTTGCTGAGGAGAAGTTTTTCAAAAATGTTATCTTTACATGATTACTTTCAAGTTTCCTGTCATCTGCCCCCAGGGGGTCACTCCCATTGTGGCCTGTACACCATCCGCGATAATCAACTTTTGAAAAGCACCCTAAACAAGGATTAACCCTTGGCTAAAACGATACCCTAAACAGGGATTTTCAAACCATAAACAGGGATTTATTCCTTGCATCAAAATTCATACCCTAAATTTCATTTCCGCGTATTAGCCATTGCAATTTTGCTACCCTTTTTTCCAATTTTTCATGTTTTTGACACCCTTTTTTTACACGACACGCTGGCGTATCGTGCCTACTCAGGTAAAACTACCCTTTTACACGTTTTCATTATCGTGGATGGTGTACAGGCCACAATGGGAGTGACCCCGGGCATCTGCCACATTTCATTTTGGCCAAAACTTAGTCAAATCTGAAAATTAAGATGGAAATAACCAAAAATCAAAACTCTCAAAATGTCAGACATGCCCTGCTGATAATTTCAGCAGTTTGTCTTTGCGGATGTAGTAAATAATGAAAGGATTCTCTCATCATGATTATCTACCAGTACCTGGTGATTTATACTAAAATTCCCAATTTCTATTCATTTGAATTTCTATTCAACAAACTCAAAATCTTTTCTCAATCTGTTGCAAAAGTTGATCTATGTTAGGCACCAGGAAATTTTTTTAGACCAAATTTCGCGCACCAGTTCAGTTTTAGAAAATTTGCGATTTGCACTATTTGTCCATAATATTCCCAAAATGCGTGCATTTTCCCAAAAAAGCTCTAATTTGCAGTTTTTTTAAATTTTATATATTTTCTCTTCTTTTTTGTCTTTGAATCATTAATAATTTGTCAGCTACAGCCTATTTTCTATACAATACTTTTTTCTGCATGGATTGTATTGCAGATCGCCATGGATTCTTTCAATTTGAGTGAAAACTTACAGTTTTTGGAAAATGAATACTTTAAAAATGGATATCTTGGGAAAAATCTTAAAATTTGCGGCTGAACCTAAAATTCACCAATTTTTTGCACACCACAAATTCTCCCACTGCTTAGGCTATGTAAAACAATTACCAGTTGATTGTCCCCATCTGCTTCCTTTTTTTAGAGATTCTGAGATTTTCTTGTTTCAAATTTTCTTTATTTCAAACCAAAATTTTTTGTAAAAATGTTTCATAAGTTAAGGGATCAGATAGCAACATTGTTTGTACAGCATTTTTTGTGCGACATGAGAGCACATCAGACATCAAATTACATGCTGAATGCCAGGAATGTCCTTCTGATATTAAATAATGTTTTTTGGAATTCGCGATATAAGGCCCTTTCGCACTTGCTTATTAGTTTCCTGTTTACCGCCCGCGTCCAAAGTTGAAACTCTCAAAATAATTAATTATTTCATTTTTATTTCTAATTTTCTCCTGTAAAATAACTTTCAACTATTTCTACTTGCCATTTTCTGACTTTAATAATATCAACAATAATGATGAATGAACAAAGAGTACAACTCCACCTTCACTTATTTATAAAATCAAATATTGTTGTGAAATAATTAAATGCCCACTCTAGTCAAAACGAGTCAATAGTTATGGATTTGGCAATCATAAAAGTTAAGGGGGTACTACACCCCTGTGGTAAATTCGTGACTATTTTTGCATTTTTCTCAAAAAATAATAACACACTGGTAACAAGAGTTATGTACATTATTGGGGCAAGGAATCCAATTACTACACTGAAATGTCAGTGACTCAAGACAAGCGGTTCAGTATATATGATAGGAAATGAGGTACATTCTAGCGGTACCTCTTTTCTTATCATAAAAAATGAACCGCTTGTCCTGGGTCACTGAAATTCCAGTGTAGTAATTGGATTCCTTGCCCCTATAATATATATAACTTTTGTTACCATTGTGTTATTATTTTTTGAAAAAAATGCAAAAATAGGAACAAATTTATCGAGGGGTGTAGTACCCCCTTAACCAAGAGTCAATAGTTGCTTATAATAATTCAAACTAAATAAAGAAAATAAAAGATAATTAATAATTAATAATTAAAAGTCACCTCGTCCCTTTTTCAAAATCTTTAACAGGAAACTAATATCAAGTGCGAAATGCGAATGGCAAATTATTAAAAATTGATATTTTTTATTTTTGATATAAATATCAAATTAAACTTTATAAATATAATATAGGTATGCCAGGCAAACACATTTGCTAGTCAGCCAAATTCGCCGACAATGTCAATGCATTTTTACATAGAAATTTAAAACAACTGGCCGAAGAAAGAAACCTACATAAATATGTTTTCTATACTTCACTTGACCCAAATATATGATTTTTTATGGTGATAAGACACTCGCACATGGAATTTTAGAGGGATTTTGATAGCAGTTCCATTTAAAAAAGCTGCTATCATAATGAGACTAAGAGCTAGAAACACCCCCGAAATGCCGTTTGGGGAATTTTGCTAGCTGAATCTTTTTGACATTGTTTGATGAAAGTCAATCTTTGACAAGATGTAACTTTGCTATGGAAAGTGCTATGAAAAAAAAGGTTTTCAGTTTTGGCTTTGTTTACTCAAGGGCTTTAGTTTGATATATAAAATGATGCAGTTTGATGGCAAATTTGAATTTACCTAGCATACCTATATAATATGTACGATACTAGTCAAAATGAGTTGAAGGTTGCTTGTAATTGTTCAAACTAAATAAAGAAAATAACAGATAATTAATTACTAAAAGTCACCTAGTCCCTTTTTCAAAATCTTTAACAGGACATTAATTAATTGTTTAAAAGTGCGAAGCGAAGGGCCTCATTTGTTTTAAAAAGGCAACAGGAAAAAAGTTTAACAGGCCAGACCGACCGACCCAGGCTTTTGCTTCCCCTAAATGCATACCTTTTGATCCAAACATTAACAACATGCATAATATCCATGCAAGAAGCCATAACGTCCTTAGTTCCATTCGCCTGCTACTACTGCTGCTAGTGCTATGTAAAAATCCAGTATATTCCAGTATTTCCATGTTGTTGATTTGAGCTGTATTTTCTTAATGAGAAGATTATAAAGGCACGGCCTAGAGCCGACCTGGTAAATTCTATATCAAACTTCCATTGAAACGGAGAACTTGTTCTGGTGTATCACAGTCTTTATAGGTAAGCTTAAAGTCAACGTTATATGTATAAAGCTTACGTACTATGTGATAATTGATTATCTCGAGTCGAGTTCTCTTGTCAAAAAGCGGCCAAGTTTCTTCGTAAAAGTACAGTTTCTTCCTTAATATTTTGCTGTGAACTATTTATCACTGTCCGTTACGTCTTTTAAAGCACCATAAATCAAAGAATAATGCTCTATTTCGCGTTAAACTTCTTCGTATCTTTCAATGCTAATTTTGTGTTGTTCTTCGCAATCTTCAATTATCAAAACTTTTACAAGACTTCCTAATTTTGCAACAGGTGCATGTGTTTCTATACTGTTTACAGTAAATTCCCTATTGAGTTATATTTAAATAATTTTATGAAATTTATCCCCATATTTTACAATTTATCACTTTTGTCATGAAGGTTTATATAATACATACTAATTTTGTATCACTTTATGTTATGAATGATAATATGAATGGTAAAATTGTATATAAATATTTTGTTGGCGAGGTAAAAACGCCGATAATTGGACAGCAGATTTCCGAACTTGATTGACGTCATGGCGTTCGATCTCCAAGCAACCTGGGTCTTGGTGGCCTGAATTAAAATATAATTCGTTTACTTGTACATGTAGGATTTGGATTTTGGGTCAACTTTAGTAGACAGGTGGCGCTATTTCATGTTAGATCATAGACCATCAGCACTGAAGTGAGTGAGACCATCAGGATCTCTGGATCACAGTGATAGTGAGAAAGAGAATCCAGGAGAAAATGAAGTTGAATTAATAATGAAAGATGTCAATTGCTTTAAAGAAAGATGCAGGTATACCTGCATAATACGGAGTAACCAATCCAGATCCAGATCCTCTTTCTATGACATTTTTCAGTAGATATCTGTGAAAAAAGCTGGTCCCTAAAATTTCAGTTGATTCCAATTTTGCATCATTTTTTTCGTCACCTAAACTACGATAGTTGCCTAAGTCATTTTTTTGTTATTTAATTCAGAACAAAGTACAAAAATTATGTGGTTCAAATCAAGCATTCATCAGTTAGGCCAAGTAAACAAACAAAACAACTTGTCCCCTCCCGCTTCCCTTTTGAATATTCTTAAATGTTCTTTTTATTTTCTAAACTTTCAGTTATAACTTTTTCATGAAGATGTTTGAGGCGTATTATAATAGCCTTCTATAGCCTTACAAATGTATAGACGAATCCAATTTCACGCATTCCTTTGCCTTAATGGCTGTTAAAGTTGATGGGTCCCCGTCGGCTCAATCCCACCTAAAATGTGAAATAATGCGGCCTTGGAGGGTATTTTAAACTGCATTCTATCACCCGTGTTACACATCACGACAAAAGAATGATGACAGTTTACAACACAAACGAATCTAACATCGATTTTAAGCGGCCTGCGGGGACCCAAAGATGGCCGACCAAATCCTGACCGTGACTTGGCTCATTGGATTCGTCTATAATAAGAAGCACTTCAGGAAAAGTTTGTGAACTGAAAAACACAAGTTTTTCATATGGGAAGTGGGAATCCGTTCGTTAGTCTATCTTTTCTGATTTAATATCGTAAGTTTTTTTGGGGGGGGGAGCAGTGGCGTAACCAGCGGGGGCCGGGGCAAGCCTGGCCACAAAAAAAACTGGGAAGAAGAGCAAAAAAATATGGAAAGGAAAAGGGGCCAAAAAGGGGAAAAAAGACGGAATAGAAAGGGAAGGGAATGAGAAGAAAAGAAAAGAAAAAGGAAAGGGGAAGGAAGAAGAGAAAAGAGGGAAGAAGAGAAAAGGAAAAAAGAAAATAAAAAAGAGGGAAGAATTTTAGTGCAGCTTCAAACAAATCTATTGTGAAATTTATAATCTGAAACACAACGCGGGCCCGTGCCCCTGGACCCCACCCGTTTAACGCTTCTTGGGATTTTTTTAAATCTTCTCTCCCCGGAACTGAAGGTCAGGTCTGGTTACGCCACCGTGGCAGATTCGCAGGAAAATGAATGCCAATGCGAGAGGGCTATCTATCTATAAGATGTTCAGTCGATTCATGGAAGAAAGATTTCTGGCTTAAAGCCCAAACCATCTATGTCCAAATTTACATAATATTATGTTACTCATTTCGGCAACAACTGGACCCCAGTCAGAAGGAACCGGGAACTGGAATACCTTTCAGCCCCCCAATAATCTTCAATAATTTTCAATTTTCACCTCCCCCCATGTTGATAGAAAGAAACTAAGAAACTTTTTACCTAAACCAAAAGCCAAAATATAACTTATTTAGCTTTATTTAAACGTTTTAAAACGTTTTCGTGTTTGCTGGTAGGGACAACCGCCGCAGTGGCGTAACCAGCAGGGGGGCAGGGGCTGGAGCCCCCCCATTTTGAACTCTTGCCCCCTGTTTTCCCCCAAATGAAAAAAAGTTAAAGTAGGCCTACTTCTGAGAGTTATTAATTAACCTCATATCTGGTCATTTTAACCTTAAAAAACACAAATTGCCCCCCTCCCCCAAATGAAAATGTCTAGTTACGCCACTGAACCGCCGTATACGCGTATTTCACACAAAACATGTGCAATTTTAGCCCCAAATCAATGAATTTGAATGTATAAAAGCATGAAGTGCGCGTGGTTACACAAGGTACGAGGGGCGGTCAAAAAGTTCGTAGAACAATTAGGTATGTTACTTTGTCGCACGGTGAAGAATTTGGATTCATTTGCAAGCTTGTTCCTTCAAAACATTACTGCAAAAATATTCGATTTTTGTATCACTCTATATGGGCAGGACACTCTGCAGAGGACGCCTGTACCTGCTTGAAGTCACAGGTACTCCCAGAAATGAACACAGGGTCATCCCCGGGGTCATCACGGAAATTTCTCCAGATGGTGGTGAACATGGTGAAAACTCAAACGAAATTTAACAATGAACAGTTGTTGTAAATGATGATAGTCCTTGATTAACAGCAACGAAATGGTTATAAGAGTTCAATGAGCGTCCTTGAAGATCATACAAGGTCCGAAAGGTGACGTTACCATTAGGGCCTAATGATATTCGTGCCCCTGGTAGCTCCTGGTGGTACAGTGGTATTGATAATGAATAAAGAACTAAACTAGAAACCACAGTTGTGTTTGACCAAACACGAATATCTATGCCCGTGACCGCACCTAATTAACCCCTTCCCCTATTCACAAACGAAAACTTGGTGAGCACCATGTGAAACCCTTTGTTTTAAACTTTCATTTGATATACAATGTAATGCTCATAACACTAGACTGGCCCACACTCTCTCTAATACCCTACCAAGCCTTCACTCTCATTTATACCCCACCAGACCATCACTCTCTCTAAAACACCACCAGACTGGACCACACTCTCTCTGATACCCCACCAGACCCTCACTCTCTCTTATACTCCACCAGAAACTCACTCGCTCTAAAACACCACCAGGCTGACCCATACTCTCTCTAATACCCCACCAAGCCTTCACTCTCTCTTATACTCCACTATACACTCACTCTCTCTAAAACACCACCAGACTGGCCCACACTCTCTCTTATACCCTACCAAGCCTTCACTCTCTCTTATACCCCATCAGAACATCAATCTCTCTAAAACACCACCAGACTGGACCACACTCTCTCTAATACCCCACCAGACCCTCACGCTCTCTTATACTCCACCAGACACTCACTCGCTCTAAAACACCACCAGACTGGCCCACACTCTCTCTCATACCCCACCCACCAGACCCTCACTCTCTCTTATAATCCACCAGACACTCACTCGCTCTAAAACACCACCAGGCTGGCCCATACTCTCTCTAATACCCCACCAAGCCTTAACTCTCTCTTATACTCCACTATACACACACTCTCTCTAAAGCACCACCAGACTGGCCCACACTCTCTCTTATACCCTACCAAGTCTTCACTCTCTCTTATACCCCATTAGACCATCAATCTCTCTAAAACACCACCAGCCTGGACCACACTCTCTCTAATACCCCACCAGACCCTCACTCTCTCTCTCTCTTATACTCCACCAGACACTCACTCGCTCTAAAACACCACCAGACTGGTCCACACTCTCTTTAATACACTACTATTAAGCCATCACTCTCTTTTATACCCCATCAGATCCTCACTCTCTCTTAAACACCACCAGACTTGACCACACTCTCTCTTATACCCCACCCCTTAACCAACCACACCCCTTGTCCTATCATGACAACCTATTGAGGTGATCCAAGGAACCAAAATCAAAATGCCTACACATTCCCTTTTAAGGGAGTTTTTGTCAAGTGTTCAGTTTCCTTGACGTACGATTCAGGCCGTTATCATTGCAAATACAGGTAGCTAACAAAATGCGGCCTATTGCGCTACACTGTGTTAATAGTTTGTACCTAATTTGCAGTTTAAAGCCTTTGAACTTTGACCTCTGGGGTTGCGGCTTTCACAGAATACATCTAGGGTTATGGGCCATCATTGTACCAAGTATGAACCCTGAGGGCGCTGTAGTTCTTGAGCTGGAGATGTTTGAAATTTTACACATAATGATCCCTGTAGCCCATGACCTTTGACCTCTGGGGTCGATGTTACTGCAGAAAATATCTAAGGGTCATGGGTCATCATTGTACCAAGCATGAACCCTGAGGGCGCTATAGTTCTTGAGCTAAAGCGATTTAAAAAATTTAAATATATTGCTCCCTGTAGCCAGTGACCTTTGACCTCTGGGGTCGTGGCTACCATTAGTTACTTCTAGGGGTCATGGGCCATCATTATACTAAGTATGAACCCTGAGGGCGCTGTAGTTCTTGAGCTAGAGCTGTTTGAAATTTTACACATATTGCCCCCTGTAGCCCATGACCTTTGACCTCTGGGGTCGAGGGTACCCTAGGATGTTACTAGGGGTCATGGGCCATCATTGTACCAAATATGGGGCACGAGGCTACTTTAGTTCTTGAGCTAGAGGAGTGCAAAGAAGTGGTCTTAAGAAGGAGAAGGAGGAGAAGCCGAAGACTAAACACAACAAATACAATATCTATGCCCCGTTGCACGGGCATAGATAACGGGCATAGATAACGGGCATAGATAACACGGGCATAGATAACAAGAAAGATGAGATAGCCACAAAATATTACAGGCTCACGCTATGATGAAAGTGTTTTCAACATTAATATATAATCTATTAACATTTGCGTATTCCAGGGTGTCTTCTAGATGGGGTCGAGTCCAGAATCTTCATGTACAAAATTGATACCAGTTGACATATCCAGGTCCATATGCCTTCTATACACTTAAAATGAGGACAGAGACACAATTAATCTAAATTTGGCTAAAGGTGATAAGACATACATTAATCACTGGAATTATGAGTCCATTCAGTGGAAGCACCTGTATAGGCTCCCACCCCTAAGAAGATCATCACTGGGTCACCATAGTGCAAGATCTTCATAGGCTGTTTTCTGAGATCCAGGGAGAGTCTCTCACGCTCTGATGAAAGTGTTTCCAACATTAATATATAATCTATTAACATTTGAGTATTCCAGGGTGTCTTCTAGATTGGGTCGAGTCCAGAATCTTCATGTACAAAATTGATACCAGTTGACATATCCAGGTCCACATGCCTTCTACATGTATACACTTAAAATGAGGACAGAGACACAATTAATCTAAATTTGGCTAAATGTGATAAGACACATAAATTTATCACTGGAATTATGAGTCCATTCAGTGGAAGCACCTGTATATCTCCCACCCCTAAGAAGATCATCACTGGGTCACCATAGTGCAAGATCTTCATAGGCTATTTTCTGAGATCCAGGGAGAGTCTTGATGACAGATTATTTGCCAAATGAAAGTTCATTGAATTTACAGCCATAATATGACAAAGGAGGCGAAAATAAGTTTTTGCAATTTAAAGAGAATTGGCCATTGCTCATTCTAGTGACGCGCTAGTATATGAACAATATTAGTGTGCTTTTTCATTTAATGACATAAAAATTAAAAAATATTGTAAGGAACACTTCAGGTTTTGACTTTTAAAACCTACATTTTGGTCAAGAATGTGCTTGGATAGGTAGTTTTCAACAGATTTAATAACATTCGCATTGCTCATTGAATTGCGTTATCTGTTGACCTAGTGACGAAAAGTGTTTTTAGGGGAGTGATAGCTTTCGTTTGATATGAAAAAAAAGTCTGATTGGATGAAGGGAATTAACACTTGAGGTTTCGACAAAAACCAATCAAAGAGGTCCATTTTTCAGCGCTCCACAGCTCTTCGATGCTATGCATTCAACCGTGTAGTGTGTGTAATCAAGGACTGTAGTGGAAGACAATCACTGCTTGCTTGAGAGCTCTTGGACGAAAATGTGTGCTCAGGTGTATCGAGGTGGAAACGGTTAATATAAGAGAATCGTTTTTGTATAGCCACCTTTCCATATGCATGGTCCTGCACCATATGGTACAGGAGCATGTTCATATACTTATAAATACTTTCAATTAAAGTACATGCTCAGCATATTTGACTGCTTATAAATATTTTTAATTTAAGTATACATGTTCCATGAGCTTAGAAACATGTTCTAGGAGCATGTCTGTCAAACATGCTCCTGGAGCATTCTAAGTCAAACCATCGAGATGTTCAAACATGCTCCTGGAGCACTGAGACGGATATACCTAAGGTATACCTTTAGGTAGGCCTATATTCGTCTCAGCTGGAGCATGTACTTAAATTGAAAATATTGAAGTCAAACATGCTCCTGATGTACCATATGGTCCTGGACCATATTATCGGGCCAAAATCAGACAAAGCGTTCGAGTCATCTCAAAAAGTACGGTTACGTCACCATGGTCACAAAGCCTATTCGCCATTGCACTTCTCTTGCACTTCACCATGCAAGCACCACTTTAAAATTAGTGAATGACAGACTATTGACGCTATATTGATTTGGATAGATGAATTCCGAGTTGAATACATCAAGAAAGAAAATTTCCTTTCTTTTCTTCCATGGAATCCGATATAGGCCTATGCTACTTTTTTTGTATAGTTCATTATGAATGACAGGTAACCACAAACAATGAGATGGTACTTCAAGTTCAACCTCAAAGTGCTTTCATAGAAAAAGTCAGGTGGTCAACAAAAATTGAAAGAAAATAGGAGGTTGTTCAATATAAAGTACGGTAACGCTTTTAATATTCCGATTTATGGTAGAATATTTTAATATTGTAGCAAAATATCTGAGCATAAGTTCTTAATATTGAAAGTCAAAAAGTTGTATATGTTTGGTCAATGTTTAAAAAAAGGCAAACCGCTAATGTTTGCCTATACACAATTTATTTTTGGCAAATTCATGATAGACTTTAAAGCAATTATAAAGTCTAGGCATTTAAAACTTTATGATGGATTTATTTTGCCGTCTTATTCATTTTTGGCCAATTCATAGAAAGATTATTAGCATTCAAATCTTACGGTGGAAATAACTAATTGTTATGCTAAATTTCACTCTATTAGTTAAAATATTCTACGGTTTTGCCTTTTTTTTCACTTAACATTGTTTGAATGTGGAATCACAGAATCTGTGGTGTGGAATGTAAACTTTAATATTTCCAGTAAAATGAAAAGGATTGGGATTGAGCTATGTTTCATGGTAGCAAAATTTCAATTTAGAAGTTTTAAAACCCTGGGACTCTGTGACATCTGGGAAGGAGTTCTGTCCATTTTAATTTCAGCTGAATAACAATAAACCCACCTGGATACTTTGGTTATAATGGAGTTAATATATCGGGGATAATTATGATTGCAAAAAATGCTCAGTTGACCTGAAACATAACAAATTTGGCTGATTACAGGTGTAAAATAATTTTTTTAATGATCGTATATCATACGTATGACTTTAAGACAAAAATACTTTTGATAAAATAATTTTGATTAAATGATGCATGACTATAGCAAGTTCACGTTTTTGCCGGCGGATTTAAATTAACATCTATTTGCTTCTTCATGATATGGAATAAACCTTTCTGGGTTTTGAATAGTCATAAATCATTTATATGTTTCTTTATAATTGTGAAAATATTGCACGAAATCCAAGTGCCGTTTTTTTTTCACTATTTTTGCTATTTACTGTTTTTATTTTTATTAAAAAGCTTTCAAGCATCCTTGATATATCACCATTAATTTTTTATTATTATTATTATTTATTTTAATTATTATTATTTTTTTTTTGCTGGAAATATTTTACAGAATAAACAATAATTGCCCTTTACATTTATAGAGTAATTATTAAATATATTATTTATTAGGCTTAATTTAGAGATGTAAAAAAAGAATGCTAAAACGCCACCAAAAATTGTTACATTAAATAACTTAGGCTATACACCTGTCACGACCAAAAAGTCAACCTATTGCGGACGTGAGAGAGCTACCTCATTTGCATGAAAAATCACGATTGGTTGACCGTTTTATACACGCACGACGTAGATTTTATTTGATTGGTTAGGATTTTGGATCCTTCCCGCCTATCCCGGCGACACGTCTCGTTTGATTGGTTAATATTTTGGATCCTTTGGCGGGAAATTCAGAAGCTATAAATACCCGAAAATCGTTGATATTTTATCACAATTCACCGAACCTCTTTAGCGTTAACATCTCGTCAGAAAAGAAACAAAATAAAATCATCATGTCTGGACGTGGCAAAGGAGGCAAAGCTCGCGCCAAGGGAAAGAGTAGGTCATCCCGTGCTGGTCTGCAGTTTCCAGTTGGTCGTGTACACCGTTTCCTTCGCAAAGGAAACTATGGTGAACGTGTAGGTGCAGGTGCCCCAGTTTACCTCGCAGCCGTCATGGAGTATCTGGCCGCCGAAATCTTGGAATTGGCCGGCAACGCAGCTCGTGACAACAAGAAGTCAAGAATCAACCCACGTCATCTTCAACTCGCTATCCGCAACGACGAAGAGTTGAACAAGTTGCTGAGTGGTGTAACCATTGCCCAAGGCGGTGTTCTTCCCAACATCCAGGCTGTTTTACTGCCAAAGAAGACTGGATCTGGCAAGAAGAGCTCGCAGTCGCTCGAATATTAGACGGTAGAAAAGAAGAAACCCAACGGTCCTTTTCAGGGCCACCCAAATCTTCCAAAAAGAGAGATGACATTGTGTCAATTTTATACTATGCTTACAGTGTATCAGTGTACTATATTATGTGTGTACTAATGTGTTTAAATATTTTATTAAAAATTGCCTATCCACGATGGCGACCTAGAGTGCCTGTCCCAAAATTTTTTTAAAAGCCTTCCAGGCAATCCCAGAGTGCTTAATCGCAGATTTCGTAGTCTTTAGAATGTATTTTTTTACTGTCATGCACCTACAGGCGACATTAGTAAAACAATGCGGCCCGGCAGTTAAGTTGTTATACGCCAAAAAATAATGTCGCCGCTGCCTGTGTTATACGAGACGATAGTGCACGACAGCGGTTAAAAACAATTCACTTCTTGGTCGGACATCGAAGCTGCTGGTCCAGGTTGCTGTGCTCGCTCTTGTGCAAAATGCATAACCATACAAGCTGAAATTTGTGTAGCATGTTGTCCATGGGGATACAGCAGTTAGAAGCCCCCACACTTTAAGAATCATGTAAAAGTCAGCTGTTTATTGACGATTTTAGTCATAAGGCGCGTGAAAGACGATTCCGAGTTTATCGTCCCCCGTCTGCGTCACTTTTTGGAAACCAAAAACATGCACGTCAAATTTTCAAAAATGCCAAAATAAATATTTTCAAAGTATCAGTGTTTTCACCAGTCTTCCAAGTGCTGTTCTCCTAACAAAGCAAAGCTTATCCAAGGAATAAGGTGATGATATAGTTACACCAAGATATTTGTCACTTTCCGTTTTCTCAATAATCTGGTTTGAAACACAATAGCTATTTTTAGCAATTGGAAACATATTTTTGTTTGTAAAACATATAAATTCATACCGGTAACTTGGAAGCAAAACCAGGCTCTTTTCTAACTTTTCTAGTCCCTACCCATATAAAAACCTGTTTATAAATAACATAAATGTGGCTTTAAATCGACACGCATTTTAAGTCAATAATGAAATCCGATGAAATAATGAAAAATGAAGTCACCTCACCAACCCGGGAAAAAAAAGGGACGATAAACTCGGAGTTGACTTTCATGGGCCTAAAGCTCCCCTCTGAAAGCCCCTCCTGAGCCCCCCCAGGAACAGATCCTGGAACATTCAGTTCATACCACAAGGGGTTCACATGACATGTGCAGTGTTTTGTCCGATTTATGTATGGCCAGAGAAGATTCTCATCTTCTCTGGTATGGCATACATGGATTCAGCTGCAGTGTTGTCTGACTTTAAGAATGGCATTGCCAGCTGCGTGCAATAGAAGCAAGCATTTTGCCTCTATTGAACAGCCAGGGACACTGATTTAATTAGTATATGCATTGCTTGCTGTTTAATAGATGGGGTACACCCGTCAGTCCGAAAAACTGTCAATCCAAAGTCCCATCAGTCCTTGAAACAGACGTCAACCCTAGCCCTAACCCTAACTTCAATTAGGCTTAGTCGCCAATAGTCGTGACTATTACTGGTACTGCGATTTTCAAAAACCGAAAGTCAACTAACACACCTGTATTTTTATGTTAAAAGTGCCAGATATGGCACGGATGCGAGTTGTATCAGTGATGAACAACAGTGCAACAAGATGTAATACTTTTCAACAACGAAAACAAGCTAAAGATTGTCCAATTCACATGATTCTTTCATTCGGAATATCTGTTTGTCATTACCACTCAACCTTAAAATGAGATTGGTGATTTCTCTGTTGATATCAGCAATAATAAAGCGGTAATGTTTATTAGCTGCTACTTCCAACATATGCACAATGTTTTCCACATTGAAATACATGCTTGTGAGTTGTAGTATTTGAAAATAATGCGTCTGCATTTTCTGTAGTATATGTACATCCATGTCAAAAGGATGCACTCAGGGATGTAAATCTTTAGGAAATTTCAGGTGGTGGACGCATTGCATTCTCTAAATTCAGTAAATTTTCATTGTCATCCGTGTAATTGAATGGGATTATTTTGAAATTTTAAAACTCTTGAAATATCACAAACAAATAGGCCTATGTTGATAAATAATATAAATACAAGCTAAAACCGTTGGGGTTTGATAATGAACCCCACAAAACTAACCGACTATATTGGAAAATGCCATACGGCCGGGCGGTTTCACAAGTTACAAGTTGCCGGCTCGATCATGTCATCCGCCGCCTGGGAAATTTTCTGATTTCAGGAAATTTTTCGTAGATCTTCCCTGTACAAAGTAGAGGGAAAAAAAGACAAAACAGGAAATTTTGAAGCAGTTTTAGGAAATTATGTTGCTGCATATTACATCCAGTCCAGTGGATGCACTTGTCGGCTGCTAAACATGTCTCTTTTTACATAATAACTAGGAATGAATACCAGACTCATCTCAAGTGGAGGGGTCACTTCAAATCATCAAAAGTCTCATGGTTTAAGAATGTTCACTGCGTGTAACTTGGGGATGATTTAGAGGGACCTCCACTTGAGGAGAGTCTGGTATTTATTATGTAAGAAGAAATGCATATGTAGCAGTCGACAAGTGCATCCTTTTGATACATAAGCCCAGGCTATATGATTGGTCCGTTGGTCACTTTTGTTAACATTTGCTGATTAACAATATACCTGATGAATCTATTCACTGAATACCGTATATAAATTTCCTCGAATAGTCGCCCCCGGTGCCATTGCATTTTCCAAAGGGGGGATGCGTTTATTAAAATTTTTAAAATGATAATTCCCATTAAAATCATTAGCGGAAATGACAAACTATGAACTTAAGAACAATGACTTCCGGTTCACTTCCAGGTTTACCATCAGATAGTCACCAACTACAAACGCCATTAGCGATCATGTGTGCCAATCTTGGTAAGCTTGCTACACAAGAAAGCAGGGAAATATCAGCATTTTCTAAACATCTTGGTTGAAAAGAGTGGTGGGGTGTTTTATTGAAGGGGGCGACTATTTGAGGAAATATGGTATAGACGAATCCAAGTAGCCAAGTCATGGTCAGGATTTGGTCGGACATCTTTGGGTAGCCGCTAGCACCAACCTGGTGTTTTGAGCGTCCGATTGTGCAAATAAAAGCCGCCTAACACCTAGAGAAGATGCAAGGACGAGGAGGGTTAATAGAATAATAGCTAATAATATATATAATGGAGATAATTCCGCAGGTAATCCCGTCGCATCTATTCATATACATAGTCCTTTTGTTCGCAAGTACATCAATGCATAGATACCGCGTATAGTTTATCCGATTATTATGTCACTTCAACAACGAATAGACAATGCTGTGTGTTTTGTCGAAGGGAACTGTATTGTGTTATTCTTTTGTCTACCTGTGTTTTCGCGCAAGGTGTAAAACGGGTGATGGAATGCAGTTTAAAATTTCCGCCAAGGCCGAATCATTTCACATTTGGAGTGCATTGTAGCCGACGGCTACCCAACTAAAGGCTGCTAGTCGGGTGTAGGAATGCGTGTATTTGGATTCATCTATACCTCATGCTGAGTGCTGACAAATATGAAATATATGACGGCCCCAAGATTGCAATCCCTGCTTTTCAATTTGAGAAAATGAGTACAAAAATAATTACAAGCAGGAAAATAATGTACAACATATATCTTCTTTTATTTAATCTTTTAAGTACCCTGTACTCAAACATTTCATACCAATAAATACCGACTTACTGTTTATTTTCATAGCAATATAAAGACAAATACTTAAATAAATATGTAAGTTTTTTTTTCTATATTTTATCATGGTCTTTTTGTATAGCAGGGTTGCACTTTAATGGGCTAGCCCAGTTAAAATCCATACACCCAATGGAAGACATGCCCTCCCTATCTTCCACACAGGGAGTGTGAATTCCAAATGGGGCTACCTGAATGGGTGATTCCATATCTAAACCCCCTGTGTGGGAGATTAATGTTAGTCTTCCATTGGGGTGTACATATTTCAAATGGAATAACCCAATGCTGGTTGCAGACAGTCATGCCGCTTGGCACTGAGCAGGGTGAAGCACACACATTGCAGGCAAGCGGACACAATCGAGGCTCGTCATTGGCTGATCAACATGCCACTTGCTGAAAGTGTGACAGTGGCATAACACTTCCTACTCACAACGGGGTTACCCATAAATGGTAATTATTCTCTTCCCTGCGTATCCAATATAGGTGCCATGTGCAGTAAAGGTGAAGGAATGAGGAATAATCATTTGAAATGTAATGAAGTAATTGCCTGGGAGTAATAATATTGTAGTACATGTTTTCACTTGGTTTTTGTCAAAGACCTCGTGATCCATACTGGGGGGCAAGCGGCAAAGCCACAAGCGAAGTGCCGAAAGGCACGACAGCGAGAAGCCGAGAACACTACAGGGCTCCAGGCAAAGCCTTGTTGAAAAGCTAGTTTCCACCCATATCCAAGATGGCTGGCTGCCATGGGCATTTTTGCACCGTGAGCAAGGAATAATAGTTAACTTGACATCAAATGGTACCATAGAATTCCATCTACAAGCATATGCCTCTAAACGATTTTTTTTAGAAAAGAGACGAAAAGGGCAGACACCCTCCACAAAAACATTAATTGAAGTGACTTTTTTTTGAGCAACTATAATATACTGCACAAACATGTATTATTGTAAGACCAATCTATTGTAATGTTTTTGTGGATGGTGTCTGCCATTTGTGTCTTTGTTAATAAAAAACTTGTTTAGAGCCATGATATATCCCTGTAGATGGAATTCTGCAGTATTTATTCAGGCTGCAGATTACAAGAGGGGCAGACTGGCATCAGAAAACTTTGTACAAGTGATCACAGTATTTTTTGTGGGACCTGAGAGCACATCAGACATATCAAAAAAGACCCACTTTTTTTTGTGTTTGGGGGGGAAAATCTATATCTTCAATACGAAAGGTCATCCCAGCTACATACACTTTTTAAAGTACATATTATTAGATTTATACAATTTAATTTGAGGACTTAAATTTCAAAAATAATTTGCCATAAAATGTGTATTATATGTCTGTTGTGCTCTCAGGTCGCCACAAAAATATGTAAAAACATCGCTATCCGAGCCCTTAAGGTAGGAAAATTATTTGAGTTTATATTCTTGAGAATTTCACATTTGTTTCAGCTCTGGCAGTTGCACTTGTGTTTACATCCCTGCAATCAAGCAAAGTAAAGAGTGGGAAGTCGGGCATATTAAATTTATTAAAATGTTTTTGGCATTTATAATGTTACATTTTGCAGCAACACAAATTAATTTGTTTTTAACATTTTGAAAATCAATATTTCTGACTTGCCGCCTCATTTTGCTTGATCGCATCACATATAAGCCCTTTCACAATTTCAGTTGCGCATGCGTGAAATTCCTTGCTTGGAAGATAAACATTGAGGACTTGCTACAGTATTTCAATGCAGGTGAACTTTGCACAAACACTTCAAACATGTACATGTGTTTTTCATATTTTTGGGTCTTGATCAAGGGTGAAAATAAAAATGATGAACCAGGGGCTCCTTTTTACACAAAATGGCCCCTGGTACACTTCATTCAACATGGAACCAGGGGCCGCTTCTAATCAACAAGGGGCCAATATTTGTTCTGGATAAGTTCATCATGCATTAATGGCTATAGAATTTAATTTTTGGGTATAGTGAGTGACCAGGGGCCAGTTTCTGAAAAGTGTCTCCTGGTCAGCTTAAATTTAGATGGAACCAGGGGCCATTTCAGGGTCTCTGGGGCTAAATGGCTCCCGCCTTCCACTTATTTTCACCCTTGGTCTTGATGTCTTCTGACAGGGCTGTCAACTCTCACGCATTGGCCGTGAGTCTCACGCCAAGGTATTATAATCTCACGCCTAGGTAGTAAATCTCACGCAAAAAGCTGGTAAATGAGTACAATCTCATGCATCGTCATGAATAATTTGTTGATCCTACCCCCCCGCTTTTCACATTCTCGAGCGCTGTTGCTCAAATAATCATGGTACAAAATGAACATTGGAATCCGCAAATCCCGGTACGCCTCTGTCTCACGCTAAGCAATTCCAAAAGGTTGACAGCCCTGCTTCTGAACACTTGCATAAGACAAGGAAAGTATTGATGAGCTAGCTACAAACTGCTAGATTGATCACAGGAAAGTAAAATCATGGGGGAATCCCTTTCAGTCGTGGTTCATTACACACATCGTTAATGGAGGACATTCAGTTGTCATCTCTCAAAAAGATCCGGATGTTGATGCCGTTAGTACCAATCGGGCTTGAAATGTGGGGGCAATCAGCCTGAATTGTCAAAAAGTGGCTGAAAAGTACAAAAAATAGGCCATTTTGCCAAAAAAGTGGGACGCATTTAATAGAAGAGGAGCGTTTAATGCAGTAAATACAGTACATGAATCTTGTAGTATAGGGCGTATTCACAATATCTTCATTAACCGGACGGTCATAAAAATCATCCAAATTCAGATTTTGGTACCTTTGTTATTTTCATAGATGTGCTAATGTAGCCTGCTATAGTGGGAATTCCAATTGAATGAACGCAGCTTTCAATAGCATGATGAATTTTTGCATACACTGCGCGATGTACGCCAGCGTGTGCGATTGTGCGTGAGTAACGCGAAAGCAAATCTAACCATGCCAACACACTCATGATTGGTTAGCATTGTATCCAAGGTCGTGCGCTCGCGTTGTAGTTTGAAATACGCGATATACGATTGCGGTTGGATCGAATACAGCAGTTGAATGCTGCATTCATTCAATTGGAAATCTTACTATAGTAGTTTGGCCAAAAGCTGTGTTTTTAAGACAAAATAAGGCATTTACACGAATCTGTAATTTATATACTGACAGTATATAAATTGGCTACATGTATTTGAATGGGGATTTGACTTACTGCTATTTTCTTTATTTTGTGCCAAATTTCAATATACCAAATGACAATTTCAATGACTTAATATCCTTCACTTTTAGCAATTTATAAATAATTTTATTTTTTTACACTTGTGCCGGTATCACTGAATGGGACATGCTTCAGTATTCCTAACAGGTGATTGTATTGTTCTTCTTGCACTCTTGGTGGCAGATAACCTTACAAACTCTTGTGTAAGCTCACTATACACAGACTATAATACAGACTATCCATCAACAGTCGAAGTCCTTGTGCTTTGTATGCTGTAAATTCTCGCATATTTATGGGGGCCGATCGTGAATATCTATACAATCACGTCATCCTTGCGTTCCTTTTACAAAAGACCATAAAAAGATGTGATATGTCCTTCTGAATGCCAGCCAGCGTTGCATGGCCATAACAGGTATCGCGGAGCAAAATGCTACTCAATTTTGATCACTTTGCTACACAATTTTGGAAATGTGTACATGTAGCAATTTTATGCCATAGACTTATACAGTGAAGTGTGCAAATGTAACAAAAATCAAGCAGTGCAAGCTGATAATGCTATGCATAAAAAATGTATTATGTCCATTGCTGATGCCAGCATTAATTATCAATGGTCTCTGCAACTGATGTGCTTGTGGATGGGACATCTATTTGAGATCTTGATGAGTTACCTGCAGTAAAAGAAAACAACACGGAAAACATATTATTTAATAGTACCGGTATTTTGACATGGGACACCTGAGCTTCAGATCATGGTTGTATGAGCACTCCATGTTCAGATAAATAAATAATAAATAAATTTTGGTTTTAATATTAAGCGCCTTTCTCCAGATCTTAGAGGACTCAAGTGCAGATAGGCACTTGATGTGTCTACTTCAAAGCCCCTTTTGGAAATTCATACTTAAATATCAATTCATCTCACAATGACAAATTCAGAACTAAAACCGCTCCAATCTGAAAACTGACGCCCCAAGAAATAAGGGTCTACTGACTTTGGATAATACAATGAACTTTGCATTAGGCCAAAAAAAAAAAAACATGTTTGTTTCCTGTAGCAGGTCAAAAAAGTCAAATGCAAAATGTGTTTTTTTATTTTTATTTTTTTTTATAATCCATGTCTTCAAATGAAAAAAAAAACCCTTTTTTGCTGCAAATTGGAATGGAAATTTACAGTGGGTCTCTCTGACACAAAAAAAAATCATATTTCTTCATATTCAAGAATATTTATGATCCCCTTTCAACCTGCATATTAAAAAAGTATTAAAAAAATGTTTGATATTTTCTCCAGTATAGTTTTTTTTTTTTCAAAAGTGAAAAAAAAAAAAATCTAAATCTTATAAAAAGCTGTCAAAAGCGAAATCTGCGCTACAGGAAACAAACTTGGTTTTTTGGCCTTATGCATGTAGCCATGGAGCTATTAAGAATGGAGAGGCAATAGATTATGTAACGCATTGTACACTTGTGCCGATTTGAAATCTGAGAAGCTATTCATCGAAAGGTACCTTTTGTTTGGGACAAAGGGCTTCCACCATTAAATCGGTAAGCTGACCAGACAGTGTATTAACGCTTTACCTAGCAGACTACTGTCAATAAGTGATCAAACGAAAGTCGTGTGAAAGCGCTTACTATAACGAAAAGTACCTTTTGTTGTTATACCACTCAAGGGTGTAATTGAGTAGCCGTAAGCTCAAAAGGCACATATTAGCCGCTGATGCAGTTCGTTGTCACCCCACTGACTGTAGGTGCTTCATTTAAATAAATTGAATGCGCTTGCTGAATGATTACATATCAAGGCTGCCATGTCTGCATGTCTATTACTGTATAATGGTAATAGCTACATATAGGCCTACATGTAACATATAATAAGTATACCGGTATAGGCCTATATTAAAGTTGTTTCACAAATTGACATTTTATTTTATTTTAAGAAGGAGAATGTCATAAACAGTGGCGTGCTGAAGGGGGCAGCTCTTTTGTGAGAGGTCTTGGGAGGGGATGAGGGAGGAAGAGGTGGAGGAGGGGACATGAAGAATAATGAGAGGGGGCTGGAGGAAGAGAGAAAGAGGGACAAAAAGTATGAGGGGATGGAGAAGGGAAGGGAGATAAGAAGAGGGAGTGATACTTTAGCAAGGAAAGAATAAGTACAGAGAAAGGAAAAGAAAGGAATAACAAATAAATGAAGGCCTTATAATAATTATTATAGAAACTAAACACACCCCCACAAAGGCCTAACACTAACAGCACTATAGGCAGCCATTCGATGATGTCAATGCCTTTATGCGTTATGTATTTAAAACGCCCAGTCAGATGTATTTTACACCTGCCAAGCACAAGTCACCCAATTTCGAAAATTGGACGTTGAATGTACACCCTCATGAATATTGATTGGCAACATTTTCCAATATGTCAGCGCTCAAATCGGACACAATAGAACAATAGACCATTCAGTGCGCTGCATGTAGCACATGTGATCCAGCTGGGAGAAGTCTTGCCCGGGGGTAAGACTTCTTATGCCACTGTTGGTCTTACCCAATGACGTAGAAAAACATAGATCGCTGAGCTCGAGCTGGTACGTTGCCGTTTCATTGACAATCACACACTGAATAAGCCATTATGAAATGAAGGGACCTAACAAAATCAGCATCAAATACAACTAAAATGGAAACTGAATTTACTCTAGCATGTATGGATCAATAAAATTAAATAAATTACTTGTTTTAGCATATTCAACTTTACTGTGTACCATTTTTTTATCAAAAAATTGCTGAATAATAAAGGCAAGCACGCTCCTAAATCTAGTTCATTCTCCCGTTGCCATGCAGCGCTACAGGAACGGCGACTGAAGGCGAAATTTCGTAAAGTGGTAGAGTTGTTTAGCGTGGCAACACTGATGAAATACCAGATTCAGGCATGTTTGCCTTTATATTTCAGCAATTTTTTGATAAAGACAATGGTATACTGGGAAATTTAATGTGTTTTAATACATGATTTGTTCAACTTTGTGATCTATACAGCACCCAAACCGGGACCCAAACCTGCTTCACAGATTCGGCGAGCAGGGCACTCTATCCTTTCTACCTCATTGGTCTTACCATTGTCTCCATCAGTGGACTCACTCTGATGAGCCTCTTCTTTCTCCGCTAGCAACTGCTGAGTCAGCTCAATACTTTCATAGCGTACTGTCTGCAATCTTAGCAGACCATCATCATGCTCCTTGTATCTGTTAACATGAAATTATGCATCAAATATGTTTCTTATTATAGATGAGTTGACTTCTGACGTCATTGCCTGGCAGTATGCGCATGCATCATCACAATTTCCACTGTTCAGAGATGCCACTTGCTTGTTGAAAAAAATCAGGAAGTTGTGAAGCGTAGCCATGCATTCATTGCCAAAATAATCCTGAATTCTTGGCTAAATATGGCAAAGATCAGGGATTCCTGATAAATCAGGAAAAGTGGCATCTCTGACTGTTTTTTGCCTGGCAGTATTCGCGCGAATCATATTTTGTTCAGGGCCATGCTTTTAAAACGACCACCACATCACAGTAAGGATATTGAACAGTGGTTGTATGTAGTTCGCTCAAGCATAACAATATACCAGTCCCTTGCCGTTGTTGACAAACATTGAGGTAAACTCATCTATATTATTTTAGGACAGACCTTGAGAATGGACACTAACATAGCCGAATAGATCATAATTTGTGCGAAGTCAAGATGGATATGTTTTGGCATGCATAAAGAACGGTTGACAGATAAAACAGTCCACTGTCACTGAGGTGAAGAGTCTATGATAAGTGTGTGCTAAAGCAGAGACTATTCATTTTTACCCAAGTACCATACATGCAGCTTAACTCTGAACTTCCTTAAATAAAGCTGGACAATACATCACTTTCAATAAATCATTGCAAGAGATAAAGGTACTAGTTTGCATCTGGCAATCAACTCTCCACAGCCTGTGATTGGCTACTAACGCGTAAAAGGAAGGTTGATTCATCTGGTGCCTTCATCGAAGAAAAGGAATTGCAGAAAATGGTGAAATATGATGGCACTTTTACCAGGCAAAAAGCAACTTTTCTAGGGATTTTTGACATTCCTATTACTAAGACCTAACTTTTGAGACACTTTCTATGTTTGAAGGTGCAAAATTAGCCATAGGGCACATTGTTTTACCAATGCATTCAGAAATTTTAATCAACTTGTAAACAACTTATTTCTGTTAAAGTTCTCAATTATGTGGTAAAATCCAGTGGCATAGCTGCCGGGGGGGGGGGTCGCCCCCTGGCAAAAATTGCCTATTTGGGCCCTCGCCTCCTAGTGCAAGGAAAAAGGAGGGAGAGAGAGGAAAAAAGAGAGAAGAGAGAGGGAGAGGAGGGAAAGAGAGATATTGGAATCCATACGATATGCAATACCATACGATTATTATCAATAAGCCTGGCAAAATTGTCTATTTGGGTCCCTGCCTCCCTAGTTTGGGCCCCCGCCCCATACAGGCTTGCCTCCCCTGGAAAAAATCCCAGCTACGCCGCTGGTCAAATCCAATGGAATTCTACTCACTCAGACAGTTTCGTCACACTGGTCGGGTGACTTCTTCAGTAATGCGATGATCCTGTCTGAGTGAGTAGAATTCCATTGGATTTGACTACATAACTTTAATTTACTTCACAATCCTGATGAATTTCTTTCAAGACAAAAACTCATTACAATACATGTACAAACCTGAATCGGCAGTGACCAGATGGCCATTTGAATTTATGTTTGGTTTTGAGGTGCCAAGTCAGACTGAACCCTCTTATGAAGCGAGTATTACACACATGGCAGCAATATTTGTATAGTCCAGCTTTCTGTATGGCAAAGAGAAAAACACTTGTTTAGTTTTCAGATGCCAAGTCAGACTGAATCCTCTTATGAAGCGAGTGTTACACACATGACTGCAATATTTGTACAGTCCAGCTTTCTGTATGGCAAAGAGAAAAAAAAACACTTGTTTAGTTTTGAGGTGCCAAATCCCTCTATGAAGCGAGTGTTACACACATGACACTGACAGCAATAATGGTACAGTCCAGCTTTCTGTATGGCAAAGAGAGAACAAACACTTGTTTAGTTTGAGATGCCAAAATCCCTTCACAAAGTGAATGTTACACACATGACTGCAATGTTTGTATAGTCCAGCTTCTCTGTATGGCAAAGAGGAAAAAAACACTTGTTTAGTTTTGAGGTGCCAAATCCCTCTATGAAGCGAGTGTTACACACATGACACTGACAGCAATAATGGTACAGTCCAGCTTTCTGTATGGCAAAGAGAGAACAAACACTTGTTTAGTTTGAGATGCCAAAATCCCTTCACAAAGTGAATGTTACACACATGACTGCAATGTTTGTATAGTCCTGCTTTCTGTATGGCAAAGAGAGAAAAAAACCCACATGTTTAGTTTGAGGTGCCAAGTCAGGCTGAATCCCCTTATGAAGCGAGTGTTGCACATATGACAGCAAATTTTACCCCAAATAGTGTGATTTTCAGTGATTTTTGTTCTGTTCTGGGGGTGGCAAAGCCCAAGTTGAAGGGGTGCCCCATGCTGTTGTGGTGATGTCACTGTTTCTGTATACAAAGATGAACTGCTGATCCTTCGGTCCTTTGCATAGTCAGTTATTGCATATGTGACCATCCACCACAAATCCAGTGTAAACTCATCAGTGCTTATAATGCAGAGATATTGACCAATAAAGCCTACAAAAAACAATACAAAGCAAAGGAATTTCAAGAGCAAAATTGGCTTTTTGAGCACCTATTTTTCCAGCAATCATTATTTTAAAAACTTGTTTTGAAGAGGATTATGAGTTGCAACTTTACACTAGGTTCGCTGTGAATGGTCACATATAGAATCCCTTGAATTATATTGTGAACAGAGATCAGTTGGTACTGTCAAATAATCTGGCATACTGCCCTCTGTAGTTCATTCACTAAAACTCAATCTTCCCTGAAACCCTTCAATGTGATCAGGCAAAATCAGTCAGGTAAATGGTAATGGCAACATTGATTTTGAGAAATGACTTAAAGGAAATCTGCAACTTCTTTTCTGCTTCAATGTTTTTAAAAATTTTGCTAGATTTGCTCGATCATGACAAAATACATTTCCACATTAGAGACGTAGCCAGCCTCATTGCAGATTATGTAAAATTCCTCCCCATTACCGGATCACCATTATCACACGGTCACACCATGCCATGATATCCGCATGTTCAGTATTGAATATTTTTAATTACCCAATTTCACACCCCCGTTAACTGATGGTGCCAGTGATCGAGATCCACATGATCAGAATGGCAAATTTGGAAACCAGCAATGGATTTTCCTGAGCAAAAAATATCAAACAAGTTTGAATTTTTTTGGACAACTGAAATATTTTAAGGACAAGCAGCAGAGGTGTACTGTAACTGTAACTGGCCACAAGCCAGTCGGGTAGGTAAATCATAAAACAGAAATGTTGCCAGTCCAACATTGGCCAGAGTCAGAGTAGGCCTAAGTACAATTTACACAACAAGGCGGTTCTCGAACCACAAGTCTCGCCTGCTTTTGCGTCCGCCTGCTTACGTGATTTTGGTAGAAGTAAGTAAATGAACCTGCAACAACCCATGGTGATTTGCCTGTTCAATTTGAGCTTGATTGGACCAATATTGAAATTGAACCTTTGACCCCTGAATTTTGGTGGTTCTCGGCTGGGCACAATTACCTGGCTGTTGGTGACTGTACCCACCAAGTCTCATGCCCATCCAACAGTTTTTACCCCTAGTGACAGGCTCCGATAATTTTTTTCTTAATTGCCCGATCGGGCAAGCTTAGGTCAACTTTTGCTTGCCCGAAAATTTGAGAAAGAAAACCATCAACAAGTTGCAGTATTGCAATAGCTAAAATTGTCTAAAAATAGCACAGGGTACCACAACCACGATAAACCTAGTTGACTCACTTGAGATGTTCCACTGGCTCTTTCAGAATCAGCCCGATCAGGAGCATCTGCATCTTTCCACAAGTTTGTGAATTCAAAATTAATCCATGGTGGAAAAATATCTCCAAAGAAATTCAATGTTTACGTTAACTTCAGAACAACGTTGTGCACTGATAACATGTGTAGTGTCGTGACCTGATTTTAATCGTCAGGGAAAGCCCCTTGTTGCTGATGCCGCCAGCCGATCACAAATATCTTTTGGTAATTCAATAATAAGTACAAGAAGATCAAAAGAGCCGCTGTGGGCTGTGAGCGGTGGTTATAATGTTCTATGCAAATTAGATGACTCTCCCAGGGCAGGCTTGCGACGGCCGGCAACCGCGTGCGCTGAATAATTCATGAGTGCCGTACCTACATGATCATATTATACAGTACATACGATATACACTGTACGTGTTTCGGGGTCAGGGAAAAGGCATAACGTCATCAGACTGTCCTCATTAATAATTAAAGTGTAAACATGTGCTTGTACGGTAACATACACTGCGATATGCACTGTACATGTTTCGGGGTCATGGAAATACCGATTGACCTCATTAATATTGAAAACATTTGATATGGGGGAGATTCCCACGATATCAACAGGTGATATGTACAGTGTATGTATGCTTTGGAGAATAGCCTGCGATCAATAACAATTAACAGTGGAAATTAGTTGAAAATTAGTGCAGAAATATATTTTGTTTGTTTGTCTAGCAAAAACATGCGGTTACGAAGCAAACTTGGATATCCTCCCTCCCACCAAGTAGCGCCCCCGTAGGTCTTACGGTTCCCCAGATACAGCACTGGACGGACACACACACCCCCACACCTCCTCGCGTAGGCAGGAAAACAAGGACCTCATTTTCACTTGATTTAAAACATACTAACCGAGGACTCACACATCCGTTCTTAATCGCCATCCTGTGGACCTCACTCACACACACCAGACCACTTTAATCCAACCGTGGCCCGTCCTGTACCACCCATAGGTGGACCTGTTTTAAATGCATTTTTACGTTATTTGCGATGTCTTGGATATATTTAAAACACCGAGGACGTCCACGGTCACCAGGTGTCTTCATTTGACATGTGTGTATCCATGTGTGTGTCCTCGTTTGCCTGGCTACGTAACGCCCACCTACACACCCCCACACACACGGACAGACAGAAATAGTGATTACTAAGTCCCATCCTGAACAATTAAAGTTCAGGCAAGACAAAAACTATAACTTACTCCGACCGTGTTGCAAGCCAGGCAAGTGGGTACTTTTGAAAATTCACATGCCCGACAGCAAAGTCATCCCCCCCCCTGGTGCTCGGGCCTGTGTTAAAATACATCCCTGACAAGCATAACCTATGCTTAGGTTGTCCTCAGGATTTTGCACACTACTTGCTCATGACCTTAATATACTCACATTTTCTACATGTTCTCTGCTATAATGTCTCTTAAGTGTCAACAAACTTCTTGCTGTGAAATTACATCCCTCGTGTTCACACCAGTATTGCTTGCCTGCATCATGAGTTGTTATGTGACGTCGCAAATCTGCAGCTTTTTTAGCTCTGGAATTAAATGGGGAAAGTTGAGAAATGAAACTATGAGCTAAGAGGCGTATCTAAGGGTTGTGGTGCCTGGGGGCAAGGATACAGATTGGCACCCCCCAATTCCTAAAACAATTGTGCAAAAATTTGCACAAATACCACTAATTTGGTTATAATCAAGTTCAACTTCAGTCCTAAATCAATCTTTCAAATGACCATTCATGATGAAATGCATGCACAATTTTTAACTTAGTTAAACTACCACCACATGGAGAGGCGCAGAATCAATCTGGGGGCACCCAGGGCACATGCCCTCCCTTGCCCATTGCATGTAGTTACATTGTATGCTACTGTATGAGCATAATTCTAAGATATCTTTCACATACTTATGGACCTGGAGACTGTTTTTGAAGATGGTCTTTATGATAGAAATATATAAATTATGAAAATTACATAGTCCACTGCCGTATTTTTGTGCTCAAAATTTAATCAGATCGGGAACAGGAGAATATTCTTCCCACCAATAGCTTTCATCAAGGTGAGGCACTTGGCCAAATATTGTGTGGTTTTTTTCACCTCCATAGCCTTGCCTTTGAGCAAAATTCAGTTCAAAAACCTTTTTTTAAGTTCTAAGCCTTCCATTCAAATTAATGTATCAATCAGTTCCCAAACCCCAAACACTATACCAATGTGAAAGTTGAGCGCTTTCCTCAACTTGAATTTTAACACCATGTGTACTACAAAAGAATGGAAACAGGGCATTGGTTAGTTCTCAGCAAGGGTCCTTTTGCACTTGCCTACATGAGATGTTTCTTGTGCTGAAATTGAATTAGCCAATCAAACCCACACTTCCTTATGCAATGCATACAAATACTGCACAAGCAAAATAAGTAATAAAAGTATATAAACGGAGTCAGATTTCCCTGAAGAAAGTTTATAATTTATGTAAAACTAAATACACTTTAAGGAGCACATTAACTTTGATTACAAGATGTTCACTCCACCACAATGTATCACACAAAACTAATACTTACTTGAAATTACAATACTGGCATTCATGCATTCTCTCCTCCGAGTGTCTGTATTTGATATGAGACTTCAAACCAGAGGGGGCTGGGCAGGTCATATCACAGAATGGACATTTGTAATGGTTCACTAGAAAAAAAAATGGTATAAAATGATAGGGTGAAGTTATTAAAGTTTTCACTTTACATGCATTGTACAGATTCATATTTGTTTCCATTAATTTATGGCCTGTACATGTATATAAGTGACTATAAGACAACTGTTTCAACAACTCTACCTATACCTTTGTACAGAAGACAACCATTGTTAATCTGTGATGAATCCACACTTTTATACTAGCATATATGCAAATGCAAGCACATACCTGTGAGTACGTAAAATTTGTCATGCCTGGAACCTGTGTGTGTATACATGCTTACAAGTTGAATTTAATATGGCTATGCATTGCTGTTTTATTCTGTAGTTTTATTCCTGATATCAACAGAGAAACCACCAATCTCTTTGCAATTATCCAAACGAATGTGTCTTTCTTTTTAGACATGTACACGTTTAGGGGCTTTTATTTCTCTGCACATGGTAACTCCGTCCATCTGGCCAAAATTACCATGGATATGTAGACTATATATGTGGCTTCACCTACCACCATGGTTTAGGGGATGGACGTTTGGTGGTCTAGGTAGTAGTTTGTCTGGTGTACGGTTGTTTGATGTGATCATTTATTAGTTTTTCAAACAAAACGTCATGTAGTACTTAATTTTAGACTTAAACAGCTAAAAGCGGTATCATGCTAATGTATACAGATCCTTTTTTGTCATTTTGGGGGCATATGTCCTGGTTTGATCAACATCACACAGGAGACACAAAAACAATTGTTTTTAAAGTCTGAGTACATTTCTATGATAGAAGGAACATGATTATCTGGAACACAAAAACATGTATCATTTTCATTAACAATAAGTCCTCTCTGACTTTCAAATTTGGTCAAGGAACAACATTCATATATTTTATTTGGATTTATTCTAGCAAAGCCAACTGGCTCCCTTACCATGGTGGCGCATATGGTCTCTTAGCAAGCGTTCGGATGCAAATATTTTGGAGCAATGCGAGCACTGGTAACTTTGCACTGTAAAAAACAGATAACAAAAAAGAGATGATAGGTTAAATATGACAAGTTTTCAACATGAGCTTTTGAAAGATAAATCTTATTCAGTTGTTGTGTCTTGTCAAGAATACACGCAATTTAATTGGTTTTCATCAACACATTATGACACAATAGGCAGTGGCAGCACCAGAAATTGTTTCGGGGGGTTGCATGGGGGAAAAGTGAATTTCAGGGGGACAAAATCAACAAATTTTGGGCAAAAATGCTGTAAAAAGTGGAAATTTTTGTTATTTTGGGTTTTTACTGGGGGAAACAGGGGGGCAAGAGTTCTGACTGGAGGGCATTTGCCCCCCCCCCCCCATGGTGCCGCCACTGATGATACAATAGTAGATAGTGATGTAAATAAGACAGTGCTCATACAGTGCCACACAATGGCAGCACGATATGACACAATATTGGGTAGGCAAAAGACAAAAAATCCTATCTTTTATTCTCTAAATTCTGGAGCCTGGCGGTACCTTCAGAACCTTCAGACTGCTTATCCTGCACGAAAACGCCTGGTGTGGCTATCTAAACATGCAGCGTTGTCATGCATGCAGCTGACTAATTAAAGTGAGCCTTCCTAGAGAGTTCTTCGAGGTCAATATTGTGAGATGTGAGATTCCAATATGATACGTACACATAAAGCATCTTCTCATAATGTCTAAAAGCGGGTCAGTCTTATTTCTAAAGATTGGTTGCACATTCATGTGATGCCAATTTCTATTGTGTTAATTTCTGTTGCAACATACACGCAGCTCTTCAATTCTCTCTCTCCCTGCAATGGACATGGTAAATAGAAATGATGGCTATGGAGGTCGCGTCACTGAAGTCATGAATTGGTTACGTATTTGTATTGTTAGAAAAAAACCCAGGTTTTCTACCTATGGCAACCTAGCTGAAATACAGCAAGATCTGTCTTTGTTTAGGATATACAAGGGGTGAACATATAACTGGTACCTTAATTCTTTTGCTTACTGCATTCTATAATTCTTTTTATGTTGAGTCTGCAAGTGATTGACAGTTTGTATCGACCAAAGGTCAAAGGTCACAAAGGAACAAATACTACATAATTATACTCACAATCTAATGCTGTTTGTCTGTGAATGTGATCAATATACTTGGTTCTATTACTGAAAAGCGCCCCACATTGGTCACATGCAAAGCGTTTTTCCTGGGTGTGACTCCGTAGATGATCAAGAAGCTTGTACTTGTCTTTGTAGCACCCTGTACAATCTGTAATTAAACAATGTATTCATCATCATCATCACAGTTACTCATTATCATCATACAATTGTTCATATCTTTTAAGGGGGTACTACACCCCTGTGGTAAAGTTGTGACTATTTTTGCATTTTTATCAAAAAATAATAACACATTGGTAACAAAAGTGATGTATATTATTGGGGCAAGGAATCCAATTACTTCACTGAAATTTCAGTGATTCAAGACAAGCGGTTCAGTAAATATGATAGGATATGAGGTACATCCTTGCTGTACCTCTTTTCTTGTCATAAATAACAAACCGCTTGTCTTGGGTCACTGAAATTCCAGTGTAGTAATTGGATTCCTTGCCCCTATAATACAGATAACTTTTGTTGCCACTGTGTTATTAGTTTTTGAGAAAAATGCAAAAATAGACAAAAATTTATGGAGGGGTGTAGTACCCCCTTAATGTGTTACACTGATTTGAGCCCTCCTTTGAGCCCTCCTTTTGTGCACTTGATTTAAAGTTGGAATATTTCTTTATTTGAAAGTTTCCATCCAAAAGCATCTCTTGGTTCAGTAGCAAATCAAGGGACTTGTAGATCCCTTTTTTAAACAAATTTCAACACCTCTTCCTAAACCCTTTGTACATGAACCAAACATTGTTAATCTGTGATGAATCCACATTTTTCCAGTAGCGTAACACACACGGAACGGAAGCGTGCATACTCGTTACGCGTGTCTGTGTGGTTTACTTCGCTCGGGTAACTAAAGCTGCCCTCATGAAGTAAACCACGCAGACAGTGCGGACGCATTGCTGTTAAATGATGATCAAACAATGGTGAAACATGATTGAATCCCTAAGTTAATCTCCTAGTCCAGATGCTGTTAATTCAAACCTGGTGCCAATCCATGCCATTTGTGAACTTTCAAGCATGTAAAAAATTTGTATGCTCAACTATATCACAATTGACTTACATTACTTGATTTGCTTCACATTGGGCTAGTCCAGTTGAAATCCACACACCCCCTATGGAAGACATGACCTTAATCTCCCACACAGGGGTGATCACCCATTTAGGTAACTCCATTTGAAAATCACACTCCCCAGGAAGATTAAGGCCATGTCTTCCATTATTGGGGTGTATGGATTTGCTTGACATTTCATTGCTATACCAATGGAACAACCATCTCTTACCTGACCATTTACACGGTACTACTAATTCTTTTTCCGGCACAATAATGGCCTACATCATGGGTGGCCAACCAATATTTACCCCCACCCCCCTCATTGTGACAAGTCAATATGGCAGATTTACCATAGTGTTACCTATCTTCTTACCTGACCATTTACACCGTACAAGCATTTAGCTCCCTACTAATTCTTGTTCTGCTACCTTGGCCCAAGTCATGGGAGGCAAACCACTATTTTGCCCCCCAGCCAATATGGCAGATTTACCAGTGTTATTCTCTTACCTGACCATTTACACCGTACAAGCATTTAGCTCCCTACTAATTCTTGTTCTGCTACCTTGGCCCAAGTCATGGGAGGCAAACCACTATTTTGCCCCCCCCAGCCAATATGGCAGATTTACCAGTGTTATTCTCTTACCTGACCATTTACACCGTACAAGCATTTAGCTCCCTACTAATTCTTGTTCTGCTACCTTGCCCCAAGTCATGGGAGGCAAACCACTATTTTGCCCCCCCCCAGCCAATATAGCAGATTTACCATAGTGTTATTCTCTTACCTGACCATTTGCATCGTACAAGCATTTGGTTCCCTACTAGTTCTTGTTCTGACACACTAGCATGCATGTCAGCATGACGATAAAAATGCTCTGCATTGTCTGTCGTGAACTGAAAATCAAGCAACAAAAAGAAAGAAATTTAAACAAAAATTAGGTTTGTTTCATATGCAATACAAAGATGACTATTTCTTCATTTAAAAAGCTGCTCCATGTCTCATCTTTACCCCAACATGTAGTCCTTCTCACTTTTCTTCTTGCTTTTCTTTCTATATTTTGGGGTTTCATTGAATTTTACGTTCCAGTGATGATAAAAGTTTATTTAAACTTAGCTGTAAAGGAAGATGGAATTTGGTGTAATCATCTTGTGCAAGAGAAAGGATTCACTTTGTGCTGGTACTTCAAAATAGCGTGCAATCAACTGGACCCTAAACCTCTATGAAACCGACTAGATCCATGATACACAAATTGCAAGAATATGGAGTCTTGAGTCATGTATCATCTGCCCATGTACATTTAAATGTCTGTGAAAGTTCTGAAATATGGTTGCTGGATCCAACACACATGGCCCCATTCTACAGCACACTTTTGCCTGCATAGCTGTAGGCCACCATTTTATCTTATAGTGATAGGCTGCATCATGAACCCTGCCCGAAATACTCACCCCACATATATCATCTGCCCATGCACAGTGAAATTTCTGTGGAAGTTCTGGAATAAGATTGCGAGTAGCGTGATCCAGCATACATGGCCCCATTTTACAACGTACTCTTTCCTGCGTAGCCCACCACTTTATCTTACAGTGATAGGCATGAAAGAAGAGATGGCGGGTCAACATGACAGGACCTTCCAAGGTTATAAAACCGCAGTCTGCCCATTGACAATGGTATTCATCTATAAAACAAAAAGAAAAGAACAAAACAATATTATACAATGGTAAAATAGATGTTTTAAACAGTTCTCTCAACAAAATAGTGACTTGCTTTTAATATTTCATCACCACATCTGTGGGACTTCATCAGAATTGTGACAGGAGCGGTATAGCTAATCATGTGACTCACAGGAAGACCTGGAGTCACAAGACCTGATGATCTGTTTCTAGACGGGGAGCAGGGAGTGTCCTCCCTTGTCCTGGTTGAGCTAGGGATCCATTGCAGTGATGTAGTAGGACTCCTTAATGCCCCGTTGTAATCATCTGGAGTCTATGTCCAAAATGTTGACAATAGTCTCATTGAAATTGTGTCCCCTGACTTGAGGTGAGCTCCAACTGGAGAGGGCTCCCTCTGGTGCTCAATATAATTCAATAATTTGGTTATCTACTTGTGGTTTAAGTAAGATGGAGTTCCTGATATCAATGAATGTCCTAATGCCATTTGTTTGGCTTTGGGGTGATCTGAGCCTTTAGAGAAAACTATTACCTGGTAAGCAAATGTTCTCAAAACAAATCCAATAAGTAGTAAATTTGCTTACCAGTGATTTATGAATGATCCTGATGAATCTGTTCAGAGAAAACTAATTCCATTTTATAATTTGTGACAAATATAAGAAAATAATAAATTTCTGAAATCTTACAATTTAGTGCTCCAAATTCTCTCAGTTGGGGATGTTTCATCAATTGCACTTACCCACTTCTCATGTCTGTCAAAGAGGAAACCCTCGCGAAATCCCTATTGGTTTGTACAGGGCCTTTTCAGTTCAAGTCAATTTTCTCAGCACAGAAAATACCAATTTGCCCTGTCTTTGGTAATTATTTAAAGTTGATTTCTCTGATAAGAAATCTAACATTTGGAATTGTCTCATTGAGAGGTATTTATTTTATGGCACGTTTTGTGATTTCCCCCATTGAGTGCAACGGTAAGTGTCCCCTTCATATCTGAGGGGGCCAGATGGAACGGCCAAATCTCGGCAACAGCAAACCAATGGGAAGAGGCAATCTATCGCAAGTGACGTCATGCCAACCGACAGAATCGACTATGTACTTACCCTGGGATATAATCTGGAATTGCACATAGTTATCGATATCGATGCCTGGGGGTAGGAACTCTGCAATGTGCTTATGAATGTGTATGGTAAATGCTTCCATGGTATCGCACTTGGTCTCACAGTCATACCATTCACATGGTAGCTGCATTGGTTTCTTCTTCAGGTTTGGAGGCATTCTTATCAGTTTTTCTTACTAGGAGTGAAAAACTGAAAATACAGAAAACAATGTTATTGCATTAGTTTACACCTGTCAAATTCAGAGATAACCTTGTCACTGATTAATTTGATAACCAGGCAGGTTTGGTTTACCCCAGAAGAACTTCTCTGGCAAGGCTTCCTCTTTAAAAATCTTAAAGCATATTTTGTGATTCTAGTGTCATCATTTTATGACATCTTGCAGTAGATATGAATTCACGAAAAAATGCTTATTCCCAAAATATCAGTTGATTCCAATTTTGCGTACTTATGTGTATTACACTCATAAACTAATACAGACTATTTTCCAAAAGTCTCTGTGATTTCTCGCATGTAGTCTTCACTTGGTTCTGATCCATCAGGATACCTGGGCATCAATGTCAACAGATGGGGCCTGTGTCATTGTAATTTATTCAAGAACTTTTACAAGAAAAAACTTTTTACAATTCATTTTGTGAGGGATGGACAAAATTTGATGTCAACTTCAATGACCCCCTTCCTTAGCAGGGACACATATTTTATTCATCTAAATTGTATTATTGATAGTAAATGTATTGTTGTTAATTTGCAAAACAAAATAAGCTACAGGAACTCTTCTTGTTATTTAAAGCTTTATTTTTAAATTTGTACTGTGATGTCCGTCCCTCACAGTGTAATTTTGTTGACCTAACTTTACAGACCCCATTTACATAGAACTACATGTAGGGGTGTCTACGTTTACACATTTCATGTTTAAATGACCGTAAAATGCACTATAGATCCTTTTAGGAAAATCAGTAACTGTTTAAACGTAAAAAAAAAAAAATTAAATCTTAAAAAGTTATAGAAAATAGACCCTAAATTTCTTGTTATTCAAGGTTGAAACCAGAGAAAAACTGCTACAGTATAATTTAAGAGTAAAATGACAATGTGCAAACTTTCAATGAATACTTTATTTATTTGCTCTGCCTGTCAGTGCTCACGCAACAGCCCACAGCAAGACGGAGTGGACAATCTTACGACGTAAGACGAACATATTCAGGGCTTCAACCCAACTCTTGCAAAAATATAGGGATAATATAGGACCATTTTGGGAAAAAATATAGGGATAATATAGGAATATTTTGGGAAAAATATAGTTAAAATATAGGTCAAATGATGGATATGTACGTAGAATAGAGGATTTTTATCAACATATTTTACACAAAATGAACAATATTTACTGTATTTAACAGTAACGGTTTCTTCTTACTAGTGCGCGCATAATTTGCACAGGTAATGGCCTCCTCCATTTCCCTGCATCTATCCACCACTCAAGAAAGCATATGATCATGTGCAATGAATTGGGATAAATGTGTTATATACTTGCTTATATTTTTATAAAATTGTTTTTGTTTCACACAAAAGTGTCAGTAATGCATTTGTCAAAAACATACTAATTATTTTGTTTTATTAGAAGTGAGACCTTACACTTGTACTTTTGTACATGTAAAACAGATAATAGGACAAAAATGTAGAAGGAACATGATTTCAGTTAACATGATGTCTGGAATGACACATGAATTTGTTGGAATATTCTACTGCACAGTATCTTCAAATTATATCTTAAGTATAATGGAAGTGCAGTGAACCTTTTGGTTTTATCGCATACATGTAGTAATGCTGTTTTAATCTACATCAATGATCTGCCTGACAACCTGTCTTTTGTTGCGAGTGAGATTATTCGCCAATGACAGCATTGTGTATCAAGAAATAAAATCTGCTTAAGATTCCAGGATTCTTCAAAATGACATAAACCATCTCAGTCTGCAACTGGGAAACCGACTGGGAAATGGGTTTCAATCACTCCAAATTCTTTTTAGTGAGAGTCAGGCATAAAAACAAGCCAATCTCATCAAACCTTGCCTGGAACAGACATATAATCAGATTGCCATACATGTAAAACCATGTACCAAACAGAACTTTGGGCTTCTCCAAAGAAACTTGCCCTTGTGTAACAAGTCAACAAAGTAAAAAGATCTTTGTTTGCCCAGTGTAGTCATATTGTCAGACAATATGGGATCCTCACCAGAGAAACAATATTGACAACCTTGACAAGATCTAGAGACATGCAGCCATTGAGCCCAGTTTGTCCATAACTATTCAAGACAATTTGAAAACTAAATGAAAAGTGTATCTATAACATGTTGAGACACCTTGAATGGAAATCAAGATGCACCAAAGCCATCTATGTTATGTCCTATGAAGGAGACTTGTGATATCATACACAGTAACATATTACATCTCATCCAAACCAAGACTAAGAAAACTACATACTAGGCTGTCCTCAGGTCATCTTCTAATCTACACCCACATCAGAGCCACAAAAATCAAATTGTAGTCAATATATCCACCCTAGAGTGGAACATGCTTCCTGACACCACCAGATGTGGAACAACTCTGTCACATTTTAAGTCATGCTGGACAATATGGACATGAACTATCTTACCAAATCTGCCTACATCAAAATTTTAATTGCCTGCAACCAGTGGCCATGCTAGCCTAACCTGTATGAGATACTAGCCCAACTGTTGGCATTTGGGCAGTAGCAAGCAGATGCAGATACAACCAAAGTACATTATTCCCTACTTTCCTATCTGTTCCAATGCCAGTGACACCTCATGCATACATGTATAGAGGTTATCTACTTGACTCATGTGTGACTTCTAAGAAAAGGCGCTGGTTCCCGTAGTATTCCTCATTCAAACCAATTCAATGCATGACCTCGGAGTTACCTGCATGACTTTGGCGGGCTATTTTGAAACATTCATGGTTGCACGTGCAGGTACTTCTTTTGAAAATCCTAAACAAGGTATAGCAGTCGCTGATAGGATATGCAGCTTATAGAACACAAGTGTCCTGGGAAAGATTAGGCCAGGGTTCATTGGATTCAGTGACATAATAACTAGCATTACAGAGCTCTAGGTAATAGGGAATAGATAATAGTAAAATGTCACTGAAGCACGTTGGAAAATGTAACAACTTCCGCTTTTTCTATGCCTCAATTACACATGACCATGACCATATTTAATATGACCATTCTTAATATTATAATGTTTGTTTAAAACACATTGGACCCTCTTAACTCAATGGAGCAAATTATAGATATCTATAATATAACATAACAAATCTGTTTGTTGCTCTTCTGAGAAATTTACAGCTTTCTATTCTTGGCAGATGTATCCGCCAGTACATTTTGAAAAAAAATATATAGGAATTATAGGGCATTTTACAACTTTATAGGGAAATATAGGAAAAGTGTAAAAATATAGGAAATATAGGAAATATAGGGCCAGTTGAAGCCCTGCATATTTTTGTTATTTTTTAGCCCGATTGATGTTGATTTCAAACATACAAAATTTAGGTGTGCGATTAATCGCACTTCTCAGCATCATTTTAGGCATGCAATCGCACTCCTTTTTGTTACCGGCCGGATTATGGTCCGTTTTTAAACGATTAGACAAATATTAAATCATAAAATTTACACCCCTACGCAGAACGTACGGCAAAATTTTACTCTTTCTTTTGGATTAGTAAAATATGGTGTTTTATTTGAGATCATTATGCACAATATGCACAAATTTAAACAATTTTAATTTTTGGCCAAATGTTACCTAATAAAATTGATTTATTGATTCCTGAATTGAAATGGCCCAATCACTGACAATTTAGTTTGTGTAAGCTTATGTCATCAGATGCTTATCACCAGACACCTGTCCAGTCCAATTAATACTTAAAACTTAACAAAGCAACTGCATGCGTATTTAACAATATATCATTGTCTACATAATCTGTGTAAATATGAAATATTGTACAAACCTGGATGAATGAAAAAACTACAAAGAAATCACGAAATTCTGATTTGAATTTTGAACAGTTTTTGTTTTCATCTTTCTAATGACAGCTCGTGTGACAAAAACACCGGTTACAACATGTAATATTAGTGTATGTATAAAAATTGAAAAAATTGATTTTTATCACAGTTATTTGCATTAAAAAGACATTAATTTACATTTTTAAATTACAATAATAAATATTTTAAAATTTTTAGTGCAAATAAACATTTGAACTAAATAAAATTATTATTTTATCCAGCTCTAAATATAAAAACTTACATGATCTGAACGTTATGGGAACGTTATCGACGCGACATCGTAAAAATCCGAAAAATAGAATTCAGAAAATCTTTACTATGAAAATTCCCCAGAAAATTCCCGAATTTCAGGGTAAAATGAGCTGGTTAGGTGGCATTGAATTGCATTGAATCTCTGGAGCATGTGGTAGGTTTTGAATTTTGTTCTGAGTGTAACTTTTGCTATATTATTTAAGCTTACTATATAGGCCTATATCATGATATCCATACTGCCTAGCCCTAGCGCGCCTGTGGTTGCTGTGCAGCTGTAAGCTTAAAATGAACTTACTAACTGTACATGTGTAAAGCTGGTTTCATACTACCCTGCTGAGCGGCGTGGTGCACGCGCATTGCAGACAAACGGACACAATCAAGGCTTGTCATTGGTGGAAATGCCCTGCCGCTTGCCGCAGCGGCAAGCGGCAGGAAAGTATGCTGGCGGCATTATATTAGCTTTTAATATTTCTGAGTCACGAGTGATGATCATGATGATACATGCTACACCAGGGGCCCTTATGCTGGTTTCATACTTCCCTGCCGCTGAGCGTCGTGGCGCACGCGTACAGCAGACAAACGGACCCAACCAAGGCTTGTCATTGGTTGAAACGCAGCGGCAAGCGGCAGGAAAGTCTGACAAGGGCATTAGGCGGCCCCTGGATCCCAACTGTTTGATGTTTCGCGGCAAGCCGCTCGCCATTACGAAAACTGTATATGCGGATATCTTCCACCAATAGAGGTTATCCACTTTACTCACTCATGTGTGACTTCTAACAAACGGCGCTCATTCCCATAGTATTCCTTATTCAAAAACAATTCAATGCATGACCTCGGAGTTACCTGCGTGACTCTTGGCGGGCTGTTTTGAAACAGTCATGGTTGCACATGCAGGTACTTCTTTTGAAAGTCCTAAACAAGGTATAGCAGTCGTTGATAGGATATGCAGCTTATAGAACACGGATAACCTCTATTACCTCAGTCACGTTTGGCCCACTCACACCACAGCAACACACAGAGCACATATAGGGACCCCAAAAACTTCACCCGATTTAAAACACACTTAGCTCTATCGTATATCTTCAGCACCACATTCAGATTTTACCTTTACCCTTCAGCTTCTCAAAACTAGGTGTATTTTAAAATTGTATAAATTTATGAATTACTGTTCAATATTACTATTTTACGAACTCATCTTCCAACTTATATTATGCCCGAGCAACTGGTAATTACATAGCCATAACACGGTCACCCAGCCACTGTGCAACACTGGGAACCAATATTTTTAATGAACCAACTATATTCCTTTCCTGTGCTCGAATATTTTGTGTATTGGTCTCATATAAAAGGGAATATATCACATGTGCAATTTCAACCAATAAAAATCAATAGATGTTTGCAAAATTACCATACATTGTATTTAGGTGTCTATCATTTACCAGAAACTACCGCGCTCTATCACTGGAAAATTACGCATGACGTAATCAGTAGTGCATTGTCAGTAGTACTTGCTGCGTGATCGATTACTGGCATTGTGCGCTGATTGGGTAATCGCCGTACCTACTAAATATTCATATTGTTACATCTAGACTATGAGTCATGCATGGTTGTAAATGTCCTCTCCACAGTGTGAAGTTTTCGTAATGCACATAAATACTACAACTTCTGGTTCTGGCTCTGGTAATATACTTCTCAATGCTTCCTACGAAACCACGCAAGGAAGATAATGTGCGCAGAACGTCAGATGCTTAGTTGTTTCGGGCTGTGTTTTGGTAGTGTCTTAAAACTTTTCTCTTTGAATGCTTTGCTTTTATGTCAACGCTGGTTCCAGTCTTTTGATCAGAAATTGAGAAATTTTAAAATCTTGTCCCCCCCCTCCCCACCCCCTTGGAAGGTCAGATCTGGTTACGCCACTGATCTTGGTATGGCTCTTTAGGCTTTTTTGATGGATGTTTAGTCTAGATCTGCCATTAGTTTGCCTCATAATGTCACAGATATGTCATCACCATAAACTTTCGATGCATTGAATACAATAAATTCTTGTCTTATTGTTTTTTTCTTAGACATAACATGCAATGTTTGAGGTTGAGGGTTAGGGTACTTTTCCGTTATCTCTATTCTTAAAGAATACTACTGGGTGAGCCTGTTCACCTGTTGTTGTTCCGCAGACTTGTGTAGCGCACCATTTCCCTGTTCAGTTTACTTTGATTGGTGCAGCCATGTTGACAGAATCTCTATTCAAATCCCCCCTAGCTATGTGTTTCATCCATTCTGACAGTTATATGAATATTGATGCACAAAAAGTTCATCTTGATGATCACTATGTATGGAGGTGTCCAAAATAGAACCCAAAATGGGTACCGTATTCGTTCCAATAAGCGCCCATGCCCCAATAAGCGCCCACACAGGGTATTTTTAATTTGCTAAAGGGTACCATTAATGTTGAAGTGACGGATAGACGTCGATACTTTGAAATAGCTGGGGGATTAGAAGTCCTGTGTAAATTTGCAATACATTTTCTGCATCAGAAAAGCTACTAGAACATCTCAGGACCCTTTTATAACATACATAGATTTGTCTCTAATAAACGCCTGTAACCATGTAAACCATGCAAAAAATAAGCGCCCGCCCAAAATGACTTTGTTAAGCGCCCTGGGCGCTTATTGGAACGAATACGGTACTTTTTTTTTTTTTTTTTCATCCATAGGCTGGTGGTGTCAATTGATGTTTATGTTGAAAACTCAGTAGGATCCATCAGATTGTTTGGTAAAGCTGAGGGTGACAAAATGCTGATAAGTTGCAGGGCAGACATGTATCTTATAAGTAAACGAAACAAAAAATACACATACATGTATGCAACACAATTGGTGCCCAGGTTAAAAAACATGACCTTATCCAGGCTAGTCCATTTAGTATGTCCATCATTGTGACAGTTGTCACACTTTGTTTCGTTCTTGCAAATACATTAGTGTCCTTTCTATAAGCAATTACTACAGTCTTCAGTGATTTCCTCCTTATAACAGTCATTTTGGCTAAACTAGGAGTAGTGATGCCGATGACCTTTTCAACCGGTGCGTTGGAAACTCAGGGTGCAAATACGATCAATTCAACTGATGAACTCAAAAGGTGTGCCAAAGAAGGTGTATAAGTTGTGCTGGTGCCAGTGAGACATGCTGTTTATTAGAGGCTTTTTAGGGTTGGTGGCGTTCGCATCTCCCTGATGGCCAGAAGAGCTGCCGTTTTGAACATCTCAACTGATGGAACACTCACTGCTGAGATGGGTAGCTTGTTCCAAGTGCGGACGGCTCTAGGGTACGGTAATATGAATACCCATCGCATCACTTGTCTTGGGTTAACAATTGTGATATAATGCTGAGTATGGAAATACATAATGGTAATGGCTCTGTAGGCATTTTTTATCTCCACTCTTCTATTTCCTGTTAGGCACTTGACTAACTTTCCTCCAACTCTCAATTGTTTTTTTCTTGCATTCTTCTTTGACTTCTGCACCAACCATTCTCAAAGCATCTTCTTTGACTTCTGCACCAACCATTCTCAAAGCATCGAGTATGCTTACAGAGGTACCCGGTATGTCGATCACACACATGTACACGGAGCACAGACAGAAGTGGAATAAGGATTTTTTTGATGGATTGTCACATTCTTACTTCTTATGTTTAGTCCATCTGCCAGTTACTGTAGTTTGCATTGTGATGCTACAGTGTATGTCAATGATGTGTCATTGTCATAAACTTCAATGTCTTATTGTTTTGTTTACAGCAATTTAAACTTCTTCATTGGTCAGGTAGTTTGTTTCTCTCTCCACGTCTCTATTCATCAAGTGGGCCTGTTTTGTTCAGCAGACTTGTGTAGCGGACCGTGTCCTTGTTCCATTTACATGTACGTTTATTGATACAGCCATGTTGACAGAATTTTTTCATCCATTCTGGCAGTTGTATGAATATTGAGTCTTATCAACTGCACAAAAAGTCCATCTTGATGATCACTTGTTTTTTATCCATATGCTGGTGGTTGGTGTCTACAATTGAATACTCAGTAGTAGGATACATCAGATTGGACTTAACCCCTGAGCACTACCTGCCAATCTATCATTGCCTCTGATTGGTCAATTACATGATATCTTCACTTTTATCACCAATCAGAATGGAGCTTTGCAAATAATTCATCCCAATTTTTTTGTGTGGTGAAATTATTCTAACAATGTTGCTGATTGGGCCAATTTATAATGAAAACTTCTTTTTGGCCGATAGTTCTAATGGGGTGAAAGCTGAGGATGACAAAATAATAATCAGGTGCAGTGGAGACATACAGGTGAAACTTGAAAAATCTGAATGGGTGCTAGCGATGAGGACTCTCATCTGATGCACGGAACTAGAAAGGGCAAGTAAAAACTGGATTCCTCCATGCCTCCAAGGTTGGTGCAGAATGGACAGCGACCAGCCAGGACGGAGTTCCAGACTCCAGAGATTTGACTGTTTTTGGGAAGAATGAACTTCCGTAGACCTTGGTGCGACTGGTAATAGTGCAAAGTTTTGAAGGGTGGTAAGATCTTTTTATGGCAGAAATCGCCATGGTATGTTGAATTTTGTTCCGACTTGTTTAATAGTTTTGAGATGCATAATGGACATCCGACTAAGGCTATTGACAATAGCCCGGTGACTGACTCTCTGTGTGTGAGTGAGCATGATATGCGCCATTAGGTCATCAGCTTTTAGACTGCCCCCACGAGTGTCCTACACTGCGCTATAGTTCGGCACATATAAAATCTGAATTTTTGTAAGTTTTTGAGTTCAAGATGCACAGTTGTTTCTCAAGACGCAAGCTAATGACTTATCATATCCGTTCAACACATATATTCAAGTGCAAGGAAATAAATATGGCTTCTTTAGAATAAAAAAATTATGGGATATATTCATCATTTTCTACCCCGGTATCCAAAGATTTATCGTCTGAATATCAAATCGTGCATAGCACATCACATGTATCGATCCCGGGTATTGATTTTAGTATCTCTGCTGTACCAAGTAATTATTAGCCAGGCAATGTCGGTGTGCAGGGATGATAGTGACAATGTTGTTTTGTTGGATCTTGTGGAGCATGGCCAGGCTTCAGCATCTCTTCTCCATTCTAGGGATTCCAGCACATATCTTGCAGCATGGAGGTGATGCTGTCTCTACATTGGTAGCCTTGGAGAATAAATCTGGTTGCATGGCGGTGAATGGTTTATACTTTGATGATGTCTTTTATGTGGCAGGGGCTCCAGACTGTACTGCAATACTCCAGGTGTGGTCTGACTGACCATGCAGGCCAAAATATGCTTGCTCCTGTATCTTCTGAGAATTTGATCTTAGGTTTCTGCGTAGCAGGCCTATAGGTCAATTAGGTCATTCTTAACGAAGCTTTATGCATTATAGGTGCGTGCATTTATCGCGGAGCTACAAGCATGCCGAGTATTCCTTCTTGACCAAGAATAAAGGTATTATTATTAGCCACTGTCGTTCATCTATCATCTCTTATAACATGGGCGACATCATTATTTTAAGGGTGGTCTTAAGCATGGAATTACGGAAACTTTTGGGCCTCATTACTGCTAAATTGTTGGTCTAAAGTATATAAAAGTATTAAGAATGACAAAGATTTGGTGAATTCATCTGTGAGGTCGAATTTGGGCTAAAATGGTCATTTTGGAGAAAATATAAAAAAAATGTGTTTTTGGCTCAAATTTTTTCCGACCATGTAACAAAAAAAATTCTGAGTAAAAAAAAATTATTAATTTTAAAAAACTAGATACAAATATATAGGACCATTTTTTTAATTTTTTTTAGAATTTTGACCAACTTTGAGAAATTTGCACCCTAAATGGTTGAAATTTGAGCAAAAATCAGGTTTTTAAAATAATTTTTCAACCATTTTGGTGCAAATTTCTCAGTGTACAAGTCTGCTGACATTATTTGGGGGAGTAATATCCATAAATTTATATTAAAACTATTTCTCCTTTCTTTATTCTTACAGGCTAATGTATGCTGTTCATAATCAATCATCATCACCATGGATGATATAGATGAATTTGATTTATTATGTAAGTACACTCTTTAAATATTTAAGGTGAACTTTGCCAGCAGGAATGAGGTTGTAACATGATGCATTTTATTAGGAAAATATGTTTAATTGAGTCAGGGATCATGTATGAAGGGACTGGAACTGGAAACGGCTTATATCGATGGCTATTGTATTCGGATCTATACGACTTTCAATTACATGAGATTTGCTGAATAAATAAATATCCCCATGAAATGATTGGTCTTCTGCCCTCTACTGTCCGATTCCCCTGAGTGGATCATTCAACACAGTGCCTTTGGCGGCTAATTGAGCTACTTGGCAATCACTTGCTGCTACTGTACTCCAAGAAAACCATGCCACTACTTGCCTTACATTTGTAAGGGGCCGGGACCAGGGCAGTTATTTTATGAGTCTATATTGCTCCAACTTGCGATAACATTGGGTTTTGTGACCATTTATTAAGTGGTAGGTAACTTCCCAGTAAGTACCTGAAGCCATCCTTGGGCATTCAAATTTAGGATAGAACCGTGTTGCCTTGTGCTCACCGGAATCTGTTTGCCGTACTTTCAGTTTACCCAAAAAAATATACCGTGCGTCCTTATACATGCGAGACACAGCTTTCAGTACAAACATGCTGGGTATTAAATGTTGGATCAGATCATGATCGGTATTTTGTCCCCAGAAAATAGTAAGTCAAAAAAGCTGTACGCTCAATATTTAAGGCAGCTGTGTACTCTAGACATTGTTTCTTTCGCAAAATTGAATCCAGATTTGTAAACTCCAACTGCAATATTTTAAGGATTTTATTTCACTATTCCACCCCGGGTATTCCACTCGTGTTTGAAATTGAATCGCGCAAATTGTTAACGCACAAATACGCTACGCATACGAGACGCTTATCTGCATGCACGGCGCATCTTATGGAAACACCACGGCAGCACAAAAACCTAGTGGTCAAAAGGCTCCGTTTTATAGCTGATAAAATGTGGGTTTTTCAAGTTCTTCCCCCGATTTAAATATCAAGTTATGAATGGATTTCGCTCAAACTTCTCAAGTGGCCGTGTATTTACCCGATGTTTATGTAATGTAAGGTAGAAAAATAAAAACTGCTGCATTCTCTTGCGAGATTCGATGAAAGTGCAAGATATGACCACTTTAAACTTCAACGGCCATTATTTCAATGTTCATTTTCTCGGTAAAATGATGATTTAGGTACACGATAACTCAATAAATACATCATCTATAGGTAAGCAAATATGATCATCGTAAAAGGCATGATCGACTCAAGAAACGGTTTTCTCATTTTTTAATATTTTGGTTATTTCCGATTTTAGGCATCATTGTCTGCAAATAGGCGTTTGTGAATTTTAAAAAGTTCAATTTGATGCCTTATATGGTCAATATCTCAAAAAATAAGGCCAATATCAAAAAACATAAAAAAATCATTTTTGGAATGGAGCCTCAAGATTGAGCTAAAAACAAAATAAAATATTTTGGAAAGAGTGTTTTTTTGTTATGATGTACCTATAAACAAATATTGCCAAAAACTCACTTTTTGTGATTTTCTTCATAATTGTTGTTTTTACCCCAAATCTGTATTTATATTAAGATTTATTGATGTCTTGCCTTCATAAAAATGTATACTTTTATATGTCTTGCACAAATAATTACAAAGTTATTGCACTTTTACTACATGCATGTCTGAGAGTACACAGCTGCCTTAAAGATGCTGTAAGAATGCACAGTGCAGGCCAGTCCTTGCGCCTGACAACTGAACCTGGTACTGGTGTCAGGGCTTGAATTTCAACGAAACCACCAAGGCCATTGCCTGCCCTTTTTCAGTTATGGCCTTATAGTGCCCCCAGATCTTTGTCAACTTCAATGCATTCTTCATCACTTGTTGGCCTTGGTGCCCTTCTTTGTTTTTGCCCTAGAAAATAGGTGCCTCAAAAATATAATTTGAGGCCTGACTGGTATATTTCAATAAAGTTTGATAAAAAGCCATACATGTATGTAAAGTTGCATAATATTTACAGAGGCGTAAACAAATTGCTGCTGAAAAAATGGCTCACAGACACTGAGGGGAGTAAAAAACCAAATTTGTCATGACCCCAACTACATAGCACCCTTTGATATTATGTAATGGTGCATCCCTTATACATGGCATAATGTTACCATCCCAATTTGCTTGGCCAAAAAAAGAAGGTTTGTCTCAAAGCTCACACGCGCATTTGTAAAATCGTGAGATTTGGAAAAAAAGAAAGGCAGAATTTTTTTTTATTTCAAAAAAAAAAAATTCAGATTTTTTTCTCCAAATACCATGAAAAAAGTCAGGAATAATAAAAAAAAAATGAGACAAACCATTATTTTTTTGTTGACCTTTTTAAATTAAATCCAGAAGCGTCTAAATTTAATTTTGAGAATATGTACTTTTGAAAATGCACCAAAAATCTAACTATGTGGTTGTTTGTTTACAAGTTAGTTATTTTCTTTTGTTTTTTGTCCGATTTAAAAATTTGATAAAAAAAGTGTGACTTGTAGTATTTGCTGTACTACTTTTTCAGCCTGTCACACCAAATCAATTTGTTTGTTTTTTTGGGTCCAATATAAACAATGAATGTACCTTGCATGGCAACCAATGTTGTTGATCTAGAAATAAAACAAACAAACAAAAATATGTCAGTGCATAAAAGGTTATGTCCACATTAGAATTAAAAAAACATGTGTCTAATTAAGCATAAAATATTTCTGTCCACACATATTTCATAACACCATCTGGCATAGAGCAAGAGCACACCCAGCATTGCTCAAGATGCTATTGATTTGATACACACAGCACAGGGATTGCGCAATTTTCCTAGCAGAGACAGGGTATAGGGAATTCCCCCATATTTTATACTGCCTTGGTATGTATTGAGCTGTATTGTATGGTGAAAATATTTGTGATTGATTTATTTTCACATGTCCAAAAAGAAAGAGTGATCAAAAGTTAAGCCTTTTATTAATTGTGGTTTTGTGGTCCATATTTTACAGTTATTTTATCTGGCAGGATGTAAAAAAAAACCCAAATCACTTGACAGCAAATTGTCAAAAGTGTCTTTTGCCAAGTTAGATATCTAAAAGAATCTCGCTACAGCAGTGGCATAGCATCATAGGGGTACGGGGAGGCAGGTGCATCAATCTAAAAAATTTAGAAAATCTCATAGGAAAATTATTTTCAAACTTTTAGGTGCAGACATTGTGAACAATAATGGTAGTGAACACATAATTTCCATAAGTTTCCATGTTTGTTTTTCTACATACTATAAATATTTTAATGATAAGACAAAGTTTAGGCTCCTGAAATAATGAAACTGATTCTAAATTTTCAAGCATTCTTTCTTTTTTAGTCTTTATGATAATGTTGCATTTTATCAAGCTTGAATACAAGTTGGTTTAATCAGCTTGCCTTTGTAGATAATTGTATCAACCTTGTTACAAGTAATATTGTGAAATTTTCAGGAATATAACCAATATAAACAATAGAAAAAACACACAAATTTCAGCTGTCCTTTTTTTATCATGGATAGTTGAACTTGAATGAAGTGATGTGGGATGACAATACTATGAGTTATTTATACTAAATGTGATACATCCTTTTTTTTTCAAAGAAAGCCCAAACTGTAATATTTTGTTGGCTCAAAAGTCATGATTTAGCCCCTGGGCAGGGAGGGAAGTGCCCTGGGATGTGGGTCAAAAGCTATTATAGATACCATACTTTAATGTCGTAAGGTATGATTTCAATCAAATTTTAATTGTTATAACTAGCCAGGGATAGCTAGCATAAGTGCTGCGCCCAAAGTTTGTGTGCATGCCATTCTGTCAATACATGATGTTATATGAGTCTCGTTTTTTTCACCCCGTTTTCACCTATTATATAGCCGAACAAACTTTAGTCCAGGGGTAGCGTTAACCTCCGATCAGGGGTGAATGACCCCCTAAATTAAAAAAATATTAATTTTTCACCCTCTATATTGGGAATATGTGCAAGCTCGGGGGTGAACTCTGACCCTCTACTTTTGGATCTTACTCTTACCCCTGACTACACTGCAAAGTATTTTCACCCCCGAGATTTAATTTTCACCCCATGTATTTGGATTTTCTGCAAGCTCGGGAGTGAAAAACACAGGAAAACAACCCCCGACTTTCGGGCCTTAATGCTACCCCTGCTTTAGTCAATCCCATCCACTCTGATGGATACTTTGCGCTTCAATTTTTTTTTTACATTTTAAAGTGCCACTTTTAAGGAATTTAGTTGAGGACCCATTCATTAGATCAGACATGAAATGTAATCATGTACATGTACCTGGGTTATATGTCTGAATAGGTTGGCAGTGACAGTTGAAAGCCCTTTCAATGTTTACAAACAAATGTGACTAATACAGAGACCTATGTAGTTATGCTAAGGGACTCACCATTATAGGTATATTGTTGCTGAACCATGAAATGGTAACAGCCAATATTTAGTGTATGTTACTAACTGACTAACCTGAAATGGACCTTATCTCAAAATGCCACAAAGGTATGACCCCCCACCCCGAGTAGTGTCAAATGAAAGAGAAAAAAGTAAAGATTATAATAAAGAAGATTTGTACCCAACCAGGGATGACACTGATCACTCATCATAAGACCTGGGTCAATATTCATATGGGTCCTTTTCATATCTCATATTAAATGACCCCCCCCCCCGAGTGTTGTCAAATAAAAGAGAACAAAGTATAGAATATGATAAAAAATTATTTCCACACCGGGGATAACACTCGTCATAAGACCTGGGTCAATGTTCATATTTTGGGTCCTTTTCTTATGTCGAAGTGCCAAGAAGGTATGACCCCCCCCCCTGCGTTGTCTCAAATGAAAGAGAACACAGTAAAGAATATAATAAAAAATGATTCCCCCACCAGGGGTGACACTCCTCATAAGACCTGGCTGGGTCAATATTCATATTGGGTTCTTTTCATATCTTGAAATGCCAAGAAGGTATGTAATCATGCACCTTGTTGGTTGCATATTTCATTGTCTGAACAAGATGGCAGTGAGAGGCGAAAGCCCTTTCAATGTTTACAAACAGTAGCAGCACCAGGATTTGGGGGGGGGGTGAGGGGGCATGCGGGGTGGGGGCAAAGTGAATTTCAGGGAGGGCACAATCAACAAATGTTTGTTATTTTGGTGTAAAGGGGGAAACTGGGGGCAAGAAAAATATTGGGGGAATGCGCATTATAATGACATCATCAGTCTGTTGCATTGGAAATCAGTGTTTCTCTTCAAACGTTGAAATGGGCCGTACGAACCAGAATTTTACCAATACAATTTGTCTTTTTTCAGGAAAAATGCAAATAAAAAATTGTAACAAGTGTTAACTTGTAACGTAATAATCGTTTTCTTTCGAGTTAAACTTGTTCGGCAATATATTCCCTTTTAAGCTAAATTTTGCATAAAATGAAAGCCCACATTCAAAGCTGTAGCCAGGCGGTGTGAAGGTGCAATGCACCCCCATGCCAATCCGAATAAAAAGGGCTACTTTTTTCTGTAAAAACATGGAAATGAAGCCCTTTTTGAATCATTATTGAACAGCAAAACACTGATGTTGTAAAGATGTGATCTAATGCTAATAACAATAACATGTACAGGTACTCTCTTGTGAAAGAAAAATTGCAGTACAAAGAGTGTCCTCACTACCACCAAGATACCAGTAATTTTTTTTTTTAAATCAATCATTCAGTTTTTATATAAAACTGTAGAATGTGATGTATACCTAGAGCTGCTAAAATGTAAAACCTCTCCAGCCATGCGATCATTACCACACACTATGCATTGAGAATTTTACACAGAATGCGCCTTGTGCAATTTCACCGGAAACCCACACAATAGCGGAGACTTGGAATAGCCCTGATAATGTTGGCACTTCCCTGGCTGGGCTATTTTGGGGTAGTCTACCTGCACTTTCCAGCTATCATCGACCTTTGGCCTTGCACTTGAATTTTGTTTAAACTTCCAACTTCCCAATTTTGTGTTAGACTTCATTCAAGTTAGTATTTCTTTAGAGACTGTAATTATTATGAGCCGGTGGTTTCCCCTCTGCCCTCAGTCTGCCAAAAATGTCCAGCCTCCCCAGTCCCCACCCCTTTGCACAAACCAAATTCTTGAGAACTAAATACCAATTTGCAAACCTTATAAAGTTATGTAATGCGAGTATAATGGGCAGGACATTTTACATATTTGAATGTTTCTCTATTGTTTTTCTTGGAAGCATTTTAGAGAGCTCAGTCCATAAATGTGTGCCAAACAGTGCTTGCCCCCCCCTCCTTTTAACCTGCCAAAGCCCCCCCATTTTGGGCTCATAATTATTACACAGCCCCATTGGAGTTCACAGTGTAGTTAAGTTATGACTGGACTCTTTCCATATGGCAGGCGGAGGGTGAAATATTTTTAGCACATCAAAAGGGGAAAGGTATGCATTTTTGACAAGCCAAAGGAGGGGGGGTAAACAATGTTTGGCAGATCACTTGGGAAATTCACATGCTGTTGATAATATAAATATAGTGTGCTTGAAGTATCATTGTGTTTTTGGCTCAAAATATGCTAAGGTGTCATATTATAGCCATATATTTTGACATCTTTTTTTTAAATAATAATTATAGAAATGGAATATTTGCTAGTTTAGTGGCAAGTTTAGGTAGTAAAGACATAGCATACACAATTTAAGTAAAATCCTTTCACTCTAAATAATAAAAAAAATAAAAAATAGCTGTAAAAATGCCTATTTTTACACTTTTATTTGTAACATGCCAAGAGACGCCTTTTTTCAACAGCTTTTAATTTTTTTATGGATCCTTATAGAAATTCATGTGACCTGTTTCCCAAAATGGTGCAGTAAACCAATAAAAAAAACAGAAAGAGGCATTATGAATTATAAGTTAACAGATCAAAAAAGGATTTAAAAGTTTGCCTTATGTATGTTACTATTGTCTGTCAAACTTTTGATTGATTTTGAAGTCCCTCAGTTTTTTATAAACAAAGACTTGAAGCATAAACTAAAGGGTAAATCTATTGTAAATAACTTCATTTCTCCATATTATAATCAATTTGTAAGTGGCTGCCATCTTTTTTTGAACATATAACAATTTTAAAATTTTTCTTGAAATGTCTGTCAAATAGTAACATACATAAAGACGGTGCTGTAATTCCTGCTAAACTAGGGTGATACAGCTAATTATGCTACATGACATAGCATTTAGCTCCACCTAGCTTTGTGGCACTATCACTTTGTGAGGAGAAGCTTTTTTGATGACACAATCCATTGTTAAGTGTTGTCTGTCAAACATTTGTATGCTTAAGTAACATACATAAGATTTGTATGTGTCTGTCAAAAGTAACATACATAATATGTTTAAAAAATTAAAAATCACTTGATGTTCACATTATGATGATAGTTTAGAGTTTATAAAAGTGTTTTAAAACATGTGATTTATAAACTGCATGTGATCTTTATTCAATTTCCCATCTTGAACTACTGTTTTTGCCAAATTATTATTCTGTATGTTACATTTGACAGACATCTTATGTATGTTATGGCTTGACAGACACACATATTTTATTTATAACAATTTATCCTCCTTATTGTAATATTTGGACACATTTTTTTCCACAATCAGTTGCTGTAGGTCCTACACCTAAATAACCACAAAATACCTTATGTAATACTTTATAAATTTTTATTTGATTGCAGAAAATCATCAAAATTGTGTCTGTCAAATATAACGACATAAGGGCTAGAAAATTAAATTTGTGAAGTAAATGGTCTATAACTTATCTTTCTTTTAGTGTATTATGAACTATATATGTGCATACTATAATTTAAACCTGGTTGGAGACCAAAAGAAAAGAGCTGGAAAAATAATTGTGTGTTACACTTTTATGACACCTTAGCTTATTTTGAGCCAATATATATACTGAACATTGCACAGACCCTAGAAAGAAAGGTGCCATAATTGTATTTTTTTCAAAATTCTGATTTTTGCTTGATTGAATGTGAACTTACCACTGCAGAAATCAAGTCTCACATGCTGTATTTGCGTAAAAAATGAAATTTTAAATATATCGTCAGGTTCATGGAGTGTGCGCGATGTTCATAACACATCAAACCAATCAACCGTAGTAACAATACAGGCGCTAGAAGCCTAGAAATAAATACAGATTTTCGTAATTGTACGTCACAATTTCTGAGGGTCACCTGTCAAATTTTTGGGCCCTCACAAATTCTGTGACTTGCCTTATTTCAAACCCTGTGTACCTCTTTTAGGCCAAAAAAAATATTGTTGTGTTGCCCTCAACCGTCCTACCCTAAATCCTGAAAAATCAGGGTCACATTTTTTTTTTTTTTTTTTTTTTTTTTTCAAAAACTCAATGTTTTTCACTTAAAATTAATATTTTATTGTAAGACTAGTCTTTAATTGTTGTCTAACAGGTATCCAGAAGTCAAAATTGACAAATGTCCCATTAATATTTGAGGGATTTTTAAAAACTGAAGGTTTAAAAAAAAAAAAAAAAAAAAAAATATCTGACCGTCCTACCCAATTTTCCCATTTTTCCACTTGAGGGCAACACAACAATATTTTTTTTTGCCTTATTTTGCTCAAATTAAAAGAGGACATATATTATCTGAAAGTGAAAACTAACAGTTTATGGAAAAATAAAAGTCTAATTGTTGCGGAAATGTTATTACAATATTTAACCGTACCGTCTATAAAGCTTACAAAATCTTACAATGAAAACCAGTGCGCATGCATGCATCCCACGTGATGGCATGGCGCAATCCGAGGGGCATTCCATATATTGACATACGTCATGTGCCCATGAAAAGGGCAAATTGTTGGCAAATCCTGCACCCAATGGCCCTGTTTTTTCAGCAGCCTACACTAAATGACCCCTTTTTTGAACAATTAGTCCTCAAAATTGAATTTTGTACTGTAAAATTGGGTAAAAAGCTATTTTTGATTGTCAATGATGTGAAATATTGGGTGCTCACATACAAAATCACCCCATTTTTGACGTTGCCAACACCGAATGATCCCCTTTTATCTGAAAATTTCTACACCGATAGACCCCTAGCTTCATACGCTGGTGGGCACATGTACGTCACTTTCATATTTGAGTGCCCCCAGCGCACTCACCCTAATTCATATACGCACGGAATCGCTGTGGCTACTGGCCAGTACTCTAAGGGCTAAGGTTCGATTCCTGAGGATACCAATTGACTTCTTTGTTCATCTAATTCCTCTCCTTTTTCATTCCTTCTTTCCTTTCCAGTAGCACAAAACCATTGACCATGTTAGGGTTAAAACTAAGAAGGCTTGGAGTAAGTTCAACAATTATGACGATTGTACTCGGAAGTGCACATATGAAATACTTATAGGAAGCTGTAATCAGACAAACTATGTGTATGATTAGATTTGTCATATTTGTTATTGGGAAGTCACTATTTACTTTTGTCTCACTCTTTACACATAGGGTAAGGTCATTTACGGATGGTACAAAGGTTGGCTAGGCTGAAAAAATTAGCAGAGATTAAGAATGCGGCAAATGATTTTGATTCATGTGAAAGAATTAACAAATTTACTGTATAGCTTAGTTCAGTACCACCAGGCATAGCAAGAGTCCAAGAGATACTATTTTGTTCAGATTTTTAATTGGTTGGGTAGACTTACAATGCCTAGAGTAGATGTCTGCAAGAAATTAGGATGTCAGGAGCTGAAATTCCCCTCTCTTTAATAACAGGACACACACCCATACACACACCCCTAGACCCCCATCCCTTAGGCACTGTGTTTGCAGCACAAATTGCATATATTAAACAAAAAATGGGCTGGGGAGGAGCCCTTGGCTCTTTCTTTAAAAAGAATATGCTACCACAGATATGTGTTCCAATATCTGTGATGCTACTGATTAGTAAATTTTACTGTTTAATAGCCTTAGGTAAAAGAAAATTGGCCAAAATCAGGGTTGGCCCTTTAATTTTTTTTTTTTTTAGTTTTTGAATTATAATGGGTGTTTTAAACTTTTTCTGTGTGTAAGCTTTCTCCAACTAATGCGATCTTGGGCAAGCGAAACAATTTTGTTTGGCTGCAGCATTCCTTCAGTATCTCAGTTAGTACAGTGTGCGCGGCCGTCCCGTTTTCCTCTTCCCATGTGGTTGAATATAAAGCGCATATTCTTTCACAGGCTCGCCATCTTCAAGACGCAGTATATGGCCGAGAAATTTGAGTTGATGAATCTTGACTCTGGAAACCAGTGGAGTAGTGTTGGTCAGGTTGTAGATGGTTTCATTTGGAATCCGATCCACACGCTTGATGTTTAACATGACTCTGTAGCAGGGTTTTCTTAAAGCATTTTGCTGAAGGGGTATTTTCAATTTTTTTTAACCCTTTCAATTGTGAATTTTTCCTCTGAAGGAGTCAAAAACATTGCCCAAGGGGTATTTTTATAATATGTGTGTTTTTGGAGCCATATAGGAATCTCCCCAATATTTTGCCAGGGGGGGATGATCCATACAATCATCCCCCAATGTTGACGCCTGTATATGGGTTTCTGACCAAATTAACCTCATATTTGGCCATTTTAGCCCTAAAAGTGCACATTTTTGCAAAATGGCAAAAAAAGTTTGTACCATAAACTTATTCTTTCTCCAATAAGTGCTGGATTCACTATACTTCAAAACATTTATTTTCACCCCCTCCCGAGTCAAAAAAAGAAATCTACGCCACTGTTTGGAGCAGTGTCGGATCTAGAGCAGTCAGAAGGGATGGGGGCAATGTTAGAAGAAAATAATAATATTTAAAAATGCCCCTGAGAAGTAAGAAACTTTTGCAAAATGAAGACCTAATTGAAGCAATTTGGTGGATCATTTTGGCACTAATGTGTAAAATGTTAGTTTAACAAAGCCGAATATTTGTGAAATGAGCAGTCCATGGAGTCTTTCGTGACGGCAAGTTTTCCCTATTATGGTAGGCCTATAAATTGTGTTAAACATAAATTGGCAAATGTCGAAAGCAGAAGTGAAAGTGGCCATTTGTTTGTCAACTACGCAGGATGGTGTTCCCCCCCTAAGAAAATTTTGCAAAATGAAGATCTAATGGAAGCGATTTGGTGGACCATTTTGGCTCTATTACTGTGTAAAATTTAAGTTTAAACAGTTGAAAAGCCGAAAATTGTGACATGACGGTCCATAAAGCCTTTACGTCCTAAATGCCAAAAGCCGAGAATAAATGCACAATATCAGGTGTTTCTCTATTCAAATCTTGCAATATCTGAACGCGTACGTTCTCAAGATTTTGTACGCATTGGACTTTGGGACTATGGATTTGAAGGAGTCAGAAAAGTGCCTGAACGCGTAAATACGCGTGTTTTGTGCGTTAAAGTAAACCCTGCTCTGTAGCAAGATGTTGCAAATGCATTGATCTTGTTTTCCATGTCCTTGGTACCCATGACTCGCACCCGTACAGAAAGACAGTAACACACATTGTCTGAAACAGCTTGATTTTTGTTTTGATTGGCAGGGACGAGCTTCTCCAAAGGCGTTCCAGTTTCCAGAAAGCTGCCCAGGCTAGTGCTTTTCTTCTTTTTAGGTCTCCAACACTAGAGCCCATCTTGGAACCCAAATACTTGAAATCTGTGACATGGTTGATGGTACTACCATAGACTTCAAGTGCTGGTTGGGCATTACAGTTTGCAGTCATATATTCTGTCTTAGGTGCGCTGATGACAAGGCCTAGATCTGCTGCTGCAGTATCTTCAATATGAAAGGTCAAAATTTTCAATTGATCGTCGGCCTTTCCACCCAGCTACACCAAAAAAAAAAAGTCTTTTTGGGTAAAAAAATCGATATCTTCAATATGAAAGGTCAAAATTTTCAATTGATCATCGGCTTTTCCTCCCAGCTACATACACTTTAAGAATATATCATTAGATTTATAAAATTTACTTCGAGGACTGTTATATATCAAAAATGTGAAAAATTTGTATTACATCGTGAATATCAAAAATGAAAATTATTTGATATCAGAAAGACATTCTTCGTATTCAGAATGCAATTCGATATGTCTGATGTGCTCACATGTCCCACAAAAAATACTGTCGAAACGCTCAAAACGCGCAAGATACCCATTACTGTAAATCCATTACTACATTTATAATGTTCATTCCTGTATCAATGTTTCCAATAAACTGTGTCTCACACCTGTATGCAGTTCTATTTGAATCCATTTCTATGGTGTATCTTGCGTATGCCTACAGACCTATACAGTAGTCAGTCATTGAAAAAAATGTGACCGACTGACCGACCCACCCCAAAAATCCCACTGGAGGGCAAGCAAACAATTTTTTGCCTTATAGCTATTGTCCTCAAGACGATAGGGTGTCCTCTAATCCTAGGATATTCCAGAAACCATACAAAGCACAGCATTCTAAACGCTATTCCAAGGTACCAACTCCAACACTTCAAGAAATTCCCTGATTACCTAGACTGCAGTGTTAGCCCTACATAAAAGTTCCTCAAGTCTTTGCAGGGTGTCCTTAAATCCCAGGATCTTCCTGAAACCATAAAGAGCACCAGTGCACCACATTTCAGAAACTATTCCAAGGTACTAACTTTAAAAAAGTTTGAAGTTAAAACCCAATACTTCAAGAAATTCCCAGGCTGCTGTGTAAGCCCCTATAATTATGTCTTTGCAGGGTGTCCTTGAATCCCAGGATCTTCCAGAAACCATAAAGATCACCACATTCCAGGCTCTATTCCAAGGTACCAACTATAAAATTTAAAGTTTAAACTTTGTGGTGATATCTGATTTAGGCTATTACGTTAGGCAACTGACTCACGTCGTTCGGGCTGGCAACCCGTTCCAAGATGGCAGCGCCCTGTGTCAAGAAGAAGCACCATTTCAGTAATGTGTGTTTATCACAGAAAACAGTTAACAGGATCGACCAAGGTGAAGACACAGATGAGTCTACCACAAGTTATGACGGTTAACAAGATAACAGTTGTGGAAGTAAATAAGTTGGAAAAAGAGCATCATAGCAACAATGATGATAGAAAAGCAGAAAGAAATTCAGTTTGAAATAGATACTGGAGCTTCATGCAATGTTCTCAGCAAGAGCCATTTGAAGAACATTAAATACAAATTGGAGAAGTCAGAAACCATCCTGAGGATGTATGATGGAAATCTTGTACGCCCGATTGGCAAAGCAAAGCTGAAGGTGATAAACCCAGAAGAACCAGAGAAAATATCTCGTAGTGTTTGAAATTGTGAGCTCTGACAAATATGTACCAATTTTGGGACATAAAACTTCAGAAGCCATGGGCCTGATAGAAATTATATATGACAACATTGCACAAGTGCAGACTGCAGCAGCACAAATACGGCCTCTGACAATACAGCAACTAGAAGCAGAATATCCAGATGTATTTGATGGTACTGGAAAATTACCTGGCAAGTATCATATAGAGATTGATAAAACAGTCACACCAGTAGTCCATGCAGCACGGCTGGTACCAGTTGCAGTCAAAGAACAACTCAAGACAGATCTTGATGACATGGTACAGCGCAAGATAATCATTGAAGAAACTGAGCCTACAGATTGGGTTTCAAGCATGGTAGCAGTCAGGAAACCATCAGGAAAATTAGATCTGCATAGACCGAAAGACTTGAATCGGGCCATAAAGAGAAGCCATCATCATATGACTACAATAGAAGAAATTCTTCCTGAACTCCATCAAGCAAAAGTATTCAGCGTACTTTACACAAGAAATGGGTTTTGGCATGTTGAACTAGATGAAGCTAGTTCAAAGTTAACATGTTTCAATACTCCTTATGGCAGATATCGCTGGCTGCGCATGCCATTTGGGCTGAAAAGCGCACCAGAAGAGTACACAAGACGCCAACAGCAAGCACTTGCAGGGCTGAAAGGAGTAGAGTCCATAGCAGATGATATGTTGATATTTGGAGTTGGAGAGACAAAAGAAGAAGCAGTACAAAATCACAATGAGAATCTCAGGAACTCATGAAGCGATGCCAAGAAGTTGGCTTGAAGATCAACAAAGATAAGGCCAAGCTTGAATGGAAGAAGTGCCATTCATTGGCCATATAATATCCAAAGATGGATTGAAACCTGATCCTGAGAAGATTAGAGCAGTTGGAGAGATGCCTCTACCAACTGATGTTAAAGGAATACAGCGTCTACTGGGATTTGTAAACTATCTCAGTAAGTTCCTGCCACACTTGAGTGATCTCTGTGAGCCATTAAGAAAACTCACTGTGAAGAATGTACTATGGGAGTGGACAGATCACCACACCAAAGCTGTAGACCAGATCAAGAAAGCTGTGACAGCCCATCCAGTTCTACGCTACTTTGACAGTAAGAAAGACGTAACTTTGCAAGTTGACGCCTCGGAGACAGGTCTAGGTGCAGCCTTGCTTCAAGAAGGCCAGCCAATAGCATATGCTAGCAGAGCTCTGACTGACACTGAGACAAGATACGCTCAAATTGAAAAGGAGCTTCTAGCAGCATGGTATGGATTGAAAAGATTTCATGCTTACACCTATGGCAGAAAGGTATGGATCCAGAGTGACCACAAACCTCTCGAGATCATACAGAAGAAACTGCTTCACAAAGCACCTAAACGTCAACAGTGTATGTTTTTGAAGATGGGAACCTATGACTATGAAATTCAATACACACCTGGAAGCAAACTAGTATTAGCAGACACCTTAAGCAGAGCATACCTTCCAGAGTATGATACCAATATACAGCAAGAACTGGAATTGGAAGCAGTTAATCTACTTGAAGAGGTAGACCTTGAAGAGAGTCTGATAGATGTTATCCAAAGAGAGACAATAGCAGACCAAATCATGCAGCAGTTATACAACATGATAGTTCGTGGGTGGCCAGAAGACAAGCAACATGTTCCACAGCAATTAAAGACTTACTGGGGCATCCGAGAAGAACTAACTGTGCAGAAAGATCTAATCTACAAGGGAGAAAGACTTGTAGTACCTCCAGCAGCACGCAGGAGAATGGTTGAGAATATTCATGCTTCCCATCAAGGCATACAAGCATGCCTGTCAAGAGCACGTGAAAGCATGTATTGGCCAGGGATGACAGCACAGATCAAAGACTATGTTGAAAAATGTGATGTGTGTAGAAGATACTCTGATCAGCAACAGAAGGAAACACTACATCCACATGATGTCCCAGGCAGACCATGGGCAAAAGTCGGAATGGACATTTTCCACCTTGATGATCGCAACTATTTGATCACAGTAGACTATTTTTCCAACTACTGGGAGATAGATTATCTACCTGACATGAGATCAGAGACAGTAATTTCCAAAGTCAAGATGCACTTCTCAAGACAAGGGATACCTGATACTGTAATATCTGATAATGGCACACAATTTACCAGTGAACAATTCCAAGAATTTGCCAGGAAATGGAAGTTTCAGCATACAACGTCATCTCCAGGATATCCCCAGAGCAATGGGAAGTCAGAAAATGCAGTCAGGACAGCAAAAAGACTGTTGAAGAAAGCAAAAGCGGATAATAAAGATCCGTGATCTAGCCATGTTGGACTTCAGAAACACACCAGGCCAAGATGGATTTAGTCCAGTGCAGAAACTAATGAGTAGGAGAACAAAGACTCGCCTACCAACTACTAAAAAGCTACTATCTCCAAGAGTGGCAAAAGGAGTCTCAAGAAAGATCAATGAAAACAAGCAGAAGCAAGCTGATTACTACAATCAAAACGCTAAAGATCTCAAACCACTTCAGTTAGGAGATCACGTTCTCATTTATGACTTTCAAAACAAGCAGTGGTCAACTAAGGGTATGATTGTCAAAAGATTACCTTACCGATCGTATGTGGTAAAGCTGTCAAATGGCAGAAATCTGAAAAGAAACAGAAAGCATTTGAAGAAGACTTACCAGCATGTTGATCCAATTGATGATGATGATGAACCACTAGGTCAACCACCAGCAGCAGCACCAGCACCAGTGAACCAACCAGTTCAACCAGCTACAGGTCAACAAGACAGCACCAGAGCAGCAGCACCACCGGTGAGAACCAGATCTGGCAGGATGGTGAAACCACCAGCATATTTGCAGGACTACCAACAATAATATGTGTTTCACATGCCTATACTGTGCACAGAGTCAAATTTAGTGAAAACAATTTGCCTGCTTAAACAGACTCATGTGGTGTCTGAACTGACTTTATGAACTTTCACAAACTTTCAGTGAATTTATGTAAATATGTTTTCACAAGTTGCAAGTTTTGGAATTTGTGTTTATTCAAAGAATCAACATCCAGGTTAACCTACATGCAATACAGTAACAAATCCTCATATATACAACATGTGATCTCGGTTCTAGCGTTCCATGGTTCTTCAGTGTTGGAGTTCAAGCAATAGGGAAAAATAACACCCTGTAACCCAGCACAGAGTTTTGGATAATCCATCCAGCTCTCTTTGTTTAAAATCTAATTTCTTTGTTTGAAAGTTAAAAAATAAAAAGGCACTGAAACTTGATTAAAGAGAAAAAAGACTCTCATAGATTAACAAAAACTCTAATGAATGGACATATTGCTGCCAATACAACTTGATCAATATTAGTTGCAGCAACAAGATTGTTCAATCTTCCCAAAGGGGAAAGATGTGGTGATATCTGATTTAGGCTATTACGTTAGGCAACTGACTCACGCCGCTCGGGCTGGCAACCCGTTCCAAGATGGCAGCGCCCTGTGTCAATAAATGTTGATTATTGCTACGTAGATTGCAAGTGTTTATGAATCACTTATTTGCCTCCGAACCCCAGCATAAGAATAAGACAAACTTCAAGAAATTCCCAGGTAACCCAGGCTGCTGTGTTAGCCCCTATAATTATGTTCCTCAATTCTTTGTAGGGTGTCCTCAAATCCCAGGATATTCCAGAAACCAAGATGAGCACCACATTCCAAAAACCATTCCAAGGTACCCATGCTTACACCTTAATCAGAACACCAATACTTCAAGAAATTCCCAGGTTGCCCAGACTGCTGTGGGTAGCCCCTATTTGTATGATCCCCAATTCTACGTACTGTACGCCCAGACTGTTCCGACGAAATGCCCTCGCTGATTGCGGGTTCAAGCATGAATGAACTATATTTATATCGGAGTACCAAAATATCCATATCGAAGTGGTTATTTTCGCACAATTAATTTTCAAAATGCATCTATCAAACTTGATGCCTGCTCGTAATTGTCCAATTTTAAGTTTATTTGCAAACAACTTAAACTATACTTTGATTGAACATTTACAGACATATGTCAAATTCTGTTTTGCACAAGTTTTAGAAGAGCGCAGATGGTGTGAAAATAAAATAAAATCCAAATGGTATACTTTTAGCAATTTGGGTACTTGTTTGGTTTAAACTCTCTACAAGTGGGTGTTGACTGCAGACGACAAATATTTCAAAAAAAATTCAGAATTGTAAATTTTCATGACCATATTTGGAATCAGCATGAAAAATGCAAACAAGCTCAGTATTGGTTCAGTGGTTCTTAAGACAGCTCTTGATATTTTGAGAAAATATCTCATAACTTTGAATTTTAATGTTGGAAGCCTATGGCTAGCTCGTAGGGTATTAGGTTGTTCTGTATAGAACATTTCCTTATCAAGACCTGTACAATAGCATTTTATGAAACTCAAATTACCTGTTTTCTTTAGAATTTACAATCTTGGAAAAGCTATGGAATGTACATGTATAAATATTAAGCTTAGTTCGGAAGTTTCTTTCCTGAAATGGTAACTTTGTGTTACAAAGGTCGAGTGTGGAAAGGGTTAGTGGTACCACATGCCCTGTGTAAAGTTCATTAATTTCCCCGATTTAGCCAGACCTTTTTATGTGTGTTTAGCGGAGCGTATTGAGACATTGAACGTGAATTGATTGTTGAGCGATCATTTCTGTGTAAATTTAGATTAGTCACATTGGACAAATTTCTTTTTATAGAATTTCTGAAATTAGAGCACTGTTATCCAGGGGAGCTGGTATTTTAATTAATTTCGTTTGAAGTGTTTTTGATTTAATTTTCCCAAGAAAATTGCATCTGCTGACCAGGGTTCTAATTTGATTTGAAAATATATTTGATTGAATTAAAAGTGGAAACTGATATTTTCCTGCATATTTTGTTAAAACACAGCTAAACTAAAGCACATATTTATTTTGTAATATTAGGGGATAAAACTTTGATAACAAGTGCTTTTGTAATTTAGGCACCTATGTGTTCAATCAGAAATGTCCATTTTCCTTCTTTTGACTGAATTCCTTCTTTTCAAAGTCAAACTTCTTGTACTTTTTATTTATTTTCAACTTGTTTTGGGACTTTGTACCCAAATTGACATGCTATGTAAAACTTTTCCACAAGTTTCAGGCTTTTTAACTAGCGCTGTTTTTTAAAAATCTGCCATACCTGGATATCCCTGTGTGGAATTGTTAAAGATAAGTCTTCCACAGACAGAGTATGTTTTTCAAATGGAATTGGCCCCAGAATTGGCTACAGTTAATTTTTTGAAACCCATACTCCCCCTGTATATGGCTTTACATAATATCTTCCACAACTGGAGGTTAACCAATTGTTTATTTTATTTGAAACTCTTACTCATGTCTCCCTCTGTGGAAGACTTCTAAATCTTCCACAGGGGGAGTGAGGGGTTTAAATGCAAAAGTCATTAGTGGCATCTCTACAATTGGCTGTAGCTATAGACTACCAAGTAACCGTTCTCTACAAGCATTAAATTCTCTTAACTGATTCTAATGGTATACTTGTTCAATTTGTATCTTTTCCAACCATTACGGTGTATTGAATGCCAGTGCTGCCATTGTCCAGATTGTCCTAGTCTGGGCATACTACCTGCTATCAGCGACACCCGTATTCAGTCCAAAGCTGTAACCAGCCTTCCTAGTAGCCTATATCTAATGGTACACTTGTTCAATATCTTTCTTTTCCAACCATTAGGGTGTATTGAATGCCAGTGCTGCCATGGTTCAGATTGTCCTAGTCTGGACATACTACCCACTATCAGTGACACCCCTATTCAGTCCAAAGCTGTAGCCAGCCTTCCTAGTAGTAGGGATGACCATCATAATTTCATGTTGCCCCTATTGCTACAAAAGATTGTTTTCTGGAAAGAACTCATCAACAGAAGTATTTTGGTGGTTAAATGGTCAAAATCGGTCAAAAACTTTTCAATTATGAATTTTCAAAGTTTCCCATTCTGACCGGTCATTGAACGAAATAAATTGACTAAGTCTAAATATAGCAATGTGAGCAAAATTGGTATAAGCATATATTTACCTTTTATATTTCTTTATTTTAATATATATGCAAACATGAAACAAGCATATTGTGAAAGTATCAAAGGGTTTCTTTTGAAATGGCACTTTACTAGTCAATAGCATTAAGTATTTCTTCAAACCGAGGCACTGAAATCATGCTTTTAGAAAACATTTGCCAAAAATCATCCATAATGGCCAAAGTGGCACAAAATCAAAAGTCCAGGTGAACTTTTTTTCCACAACAATATACACTACACATAAGAAAAATACTAATGTACTACAAGGGATTTTCAACATAGGAATCCAAATAATCAAGTACCAACATGCACAGCTTTGTCCTGATATCACTTCTGGGGTTTTAACAAAATGTTTAACCTCTATTGTGATTGGCAGCAGCATAAGGTATCTCTTTGATAGCTGATAATGCCCAGCCATTCAGCAAGTGGCTAATAACTGACCTTGATAGGCTTGAATGAATGCTGTCATGTGCTACAAAACCATCACACTCCAGGGCCTGGTCACTCCATATGCTACAGGGAGCACAGTACTTTAACAATGGAGTGAAAGACTCATTATTGATTTGGCGCGTATTTTAAAAGTACGGCTCCTGTGCGTGTATAGCAGCAAGTCAGTGCAGATGCTACACAGTGTCGACGTCCTATACGATAAATATAAATTTAATACTCCGTTGGTGAGCGACGGGCGAGTGGTATTTCACCGAACGCAAGAAAAGGAGCTCTATCTGATTGGCTAGCAATCGATCGCTTAGGTCGCTTAGTAGTCAACTACAAACTCAAAACTGAGCAATGTATTCAATTCGATTGAAATCGATATTCTATTATTGACGTAGATAAAGAGAGTGATAGTGTGTCAAACTGTCAATAATGTACATTGTATTGCACCTTGATTCTACATGCATTCCTTTATATAAATATTTTCTCAAAGAGTTGAAATGATCACAATTTTTACCCAGGATTTCAAAAGTTTACCGCAAAATTGCAGTTAAACATATCCACAGCAAAATACCGGTCCTCACTAATTAGTGCATTTAATTTCCAGTTAGTGTAATTAAGATAAAACCTGTGATTTATCTGACAACAAATAAAATTTTCTTGCAATAGAAATATCATATGGGATACTGATATGGTAGGTCGCAACCGCCTAACGTGGAGCTGCTACGCAGTAGCTGACTTTTTTGCTCCGTGGAGCCAAATTGACCAATCATGATCATGTTAGAGTTTTTCATTACTCGGAGGTAAAACTGACCAATCAAGTACGACTTACTCATTACGTGAAGCTTAATTTATTCATTAAGAATTTGCCAGACGAAGCGCCACGTAGTTGCAAGATATCCTCGGTCACGAAAGTTAGTTTATGAAAAGTACGAACCGACTTATTATTAAGATGGACATGCACTCATAAGAAACTCATACCGGGACTCATACAGTATTGTACATAACTATATAGCTAGGCAGAGTGGTGGTAAACCATGCACACAGTTCTGCGATCTGCAGTGTATCGCCGGGAGCTAATTTGTATAACTTGCGCGGTGTGGCCTGCGGAATTCGACCTTCAGCAAACTGCAAACCAGTTCGGATTTACTTTATATACTAGTAGTAGGCCATACATACTGTAGTTACTGTCCGTTTTCCTATACACATTACTCAGTGCGCTCACCATTGATGTGTGACCTCTACAAATAGTGTATGTTAGAAGTATAGGCCATTGCCTAGTTGACGCCACTGTGTAAAAAATAACCGCCAATATTTAAAGTATTCTCTGAAATTCTAGAAAATATAGTTTTGTAACATGTCCTAAATTTTAGCTAATTTAGGTGTTTGGAAATATTGGTACTTTTGTACCAAAAAATATGAAGAAATTATTTCTAAACCGTGTTAAGTCATTAAGCTTCTCATTTTCAAGAACGCTGGTTAACAATAAGCAGACTATTGTCTCATTTCAGTAAACAAAAGCCCACAGTATTGTTACCTTGCGTTCAGCTTTATAATCGTTCACCCAACTGAAACTATAATACCAGCTCATTGCTCATTGCACAGGTAAAACAGACACAAGTGCAGTGTGTATTTAACCAGAGAAGATCTGATGTAACATAGTTGAGCTGTTTTCATTGAGTGTTATCTTGGTTTAATAGCTTTTAATAGGGTTTAAGTCCTTCAAAGGTCGTGGTGAGTTCTACTGTAGACATGACTGCATCATGATTATTTTAAAGTCAAAAACATTCAACAATATGATCACCGTGATAGTATGAGAGTATCAGTACCGTGGGTGTCAGTGATCCTGGCCTGACACAGTAGACAAACAAACAAACAAACACGCCACACACATGACACATGCATGCAAGGTAACATTGACTATACACTAATCAAACAATGGTATTGATCCTGTACAACTGGTCGTGGTTTATTTACAATCGATTCATTTAAAATCCCCATAGTAAACATTAATTTTGGCAAGAGTTTTTCTCTCTGGAACGAGGATGCATCCACTGGCTCCAGCGTAATGAAAAGATCTAACATGATTGGTCAATTTAGCTCATGAAGTTTAAAAAGTAAGCTACGCAGTAGCAGCTCCACGCCAGGCGGTTACGGCCAGCCATATATTGATCATGCGAAAATCGTAAAACATAGAATAGAAACAGTGTGGCAGGCTCTCAAAATCTCAAATTGTATGCTTAGCCTGAGTCGCACGGCCTATCTCGAACAAAATCACCATGCGTAGTTGTTGAAAAACGTGAGGATTCATCGTACTATCACGGCAATTTTTAACACGACGATATAGGGACGATGACGGTGTGTGGTATAAATATAAGAAAATGTTTAGGGTTGAGATCAGGTGAATAATACAACAAATGAGCACGAAACTTCACATTTATGTTCAGAAAGGTGTCTATTTAACATGATTCGAAAGGTGTTTGGAAATTCCAAAGGGAAGATGGTATTTAATTTTTAACTCGAGATCTACTTGTCCATTTTTTAACTTTTTACAGAGGGTATGATAGAGGTAATAACGACAACTCTGCCAAATTACAGCTCAGTAGGTCAAGGTGTTCACCTGATCTTATTCATCTGAATATTTTGTGCCATTCTGAGCAGTGCTGCACTGGGCCACTGGCAATTAAGCGCACTGTGGCAATTGACCAATTTTGACTCACACTTACAGAAAAACCAAATAAGTTATGATGCTGTAATTTGCAGGATAGTTACAAAACATAATTGGCATTAACGTCTCCAATTTTTACAGAAAATTATGAAAAATAAAAGAATGAGCTCAATTTAGAAATGTCTGTGCAAGCAGTGCACAGTTGAGCTCCCTGCATGTCTATGGGAGTGTTCTAATCAAGTTGATGGTTCATTGGTCATTCCTACTAGTAGCCTATATCTAATGGTATACTTGTTCAATTTCTTACTTTTCTAAACATTTATGGTTTATTGAATGCCAGTGCTGCCATGGTCCTGACTGCCCTAATCTGGGCATACAACCTGCTATAAGTGACACCCATATTCAATCCAAAGCTGTAGCCAGCCTTCCCAGTAGAACATATCTAATGGTACACTTGTTCAATTTCTTTCTTTTCCAACCATTAGGGTGTATTGAATGCCAGTGCTGCCATGGTCCAGACTGCCCTAGTCTGGGCATACTACCTGCTATAAGTGACACCCCTGTTCAGTCCAAAGCTGTAGCCAGTCTTCCTAGTAGCCTAAAACTACATGTAGATGGTGATGGGGTAAGGAAAGTGATTGCTGGAAAGAACATCAACAGCAGGACACAGTTTGGACCTGTTGATGCACCTGCTGCTGATGATGATGAAGTGGAGAGGTCATCAGCAAGGCTTTTATTGAAGGTATGTGTAATCCAGTGATTTAACTGTTGTGGGCTCATTTCAATGTAAAAAAACACCCTACCCAACTCAAAACATAAATTTAAAATAAAAAATTTTGCAACCAAAGTCGGCAAAAAAAAAATTACGTCAAAAAAACCAACATTTTGCCCTACCCAAACTCCCATGAACCACCTGAGAATCAAATGGGGCATTTGTTGAGTCAAAGTTTTACAAAAGTAAGGTCTTTTGGCTAAAAGTGACATTTGCATATAATTTAGGGGGTCATTAGGTGAATGGGTGAAAGTGGACCCATCCATATACCAATTTTCTAAGAAATTTGGACCCGTAGGTATACCAAAAGTCAAAATTTTTAAAAACAAAACATTTAATGCAAGTTTCCCAAATTTCCATTAAAATTTTGAAGATCGGGAAGATTTTGAAAAAATGACTTATCAAAATTGACCTTGAAAAGGGGGTCATTGATATACCAAATGGCCAAAAATGAGACCCATGTTTGCGACACATCCCGTTTGGTCATTTGTACTGAGTCCCGTACTGAGTACCCCCACCCCTGGGAAATGAAATTACTAGGTAATTTACATGATTTATATTGTATATTTGTTTATTTGTAGATTTTTCAAAAAGATGGCTCCTCGGTAACGCTCAACCAGACTGATGAGAACCAATGTAATTGGATGTGCTTGGTCCGCCCTGCTGCTAACATCAATCATCAGAACCTGATAGCGTATCAATACAAAGGCGCCCTCTATTACTCGGCTACGCAAGATATACCCAAGGAGGTTGAGCTCAGAGTATGGTATGCTCCTCACTATGCACCTAGGCTTGGAGAGTCATTGCTCCTAGGTGAGTACAATTTTGCTTAATGCCCCATGAGAACTACCTGTCGATTGGCCAAAAAGAAGTTTTCATTATCAATTGGCCCAATCAGCAACATTGTTAGAATAATTTTACCATGCAAAAAAATTGGGGTGAATTATTTCCAAAGCTCCATTCTGATTGGTGATTAAAGTGAAACTATCATGTAAAAAAAAACAATCAGAGGCAATGTTAGAACAGAAGGTAGTGCTCAGGGGGATAATCAACTTGGCATGTTGTCACCTTCATAACCAAGTTACCTAAGTCATTTTTTTGAGGTTTTGAGTTTTTTTGCTTAATTCAATCTTTATAACAATTGACACCATGTAACAAAATGACTTAGTCATTATTACCATAGAGAGTGCCCTCGTAACACCTTTATGATTTTCTGTGAGTGTGACTTAGGCAGTTTATTTCAATGTCTTACGCAGTTAATATACCAGTGGCGTAGCTGGGATTTTTTCCAGGGGGGCAAGCCTGTATGTGGCGGGGGCCCAAATCCACCAAACAAAAATTTTGCCGCCCCTTCCTCAAAAAAGGTTGACCCAATTTTTTTTTTCGGTGGTTTGAAAAAGTGAAGAGAAAAAAAAAAAAGGAATACAAGGGATAGCGACTTCATTTTGATATAATATAGTTCCATTTTTTAACAAAATTTTAAAATTGTTCAAATTCTATCCGCACCTTATATCGTTGGCCTATGGATTCTCTCTTTCTCTTTCTTTTCCCCTTTTTCCATCTCTCTCACTCCTTTATTATTTTGCCCTGCGCTAGGGGGGGGGGGCAATTGCCCCCCTGCCCCCTGGCAGCTACACCACTGAGTTATACCAAGATTTGAATCACTATATCAGTGATGTTGTGTTTATCATTAGTTTGAACGTAAATTTATCTTGTGCACATAGCTTTAGTCCCTTTTTAATTTCAATACCACCAACACCACATCATCATTTCTGGTCTCACTTGTAATGACATTTTAGAATAGACTTAGAAACAAAGAAATTTGACATTTACATGTTTATTCATTATCCATATGCCCTCATGTTTATTTATTATCTATATAACCTGATGTTTAAATTCATTATCCATATGACCTCATGTTTATTCATTATCCATATGACCTCATGTTTATTCATTATCCATATGACCTAATGTTTATTCATTCACAGCTGCTCCACCTTCAGAATCAGATGCAGATGATGACATCGAAGGTTGCCTGACAATGGACACAGCCGACGATGATGATGATGAAGATGACGATGATGAAAATGATGCTCAAAAGTTGGACACTCCAAAACAAACTGATCCACAGGTGGAAACCCCATCATCAGGGAATGAAAAGTCATCAATAGTCAAAGAACCAAGCCTTTGTTTAGTGAAGCAGGATAAAAATTGTGAGGCACTGAAGATTGAGAACAAAGATGTACATGTAAGAACTAGCAGTCTGAGATCTAGAAGAAACATTTGTATGAAAACTGGTGAAAACGGGATTGAAGTCGGTGAAGTTGGGAACACAAGGAGAAGCAAACGTATAGGTCAGAAGTCTTCCAGTAGCAGTAATGTTGAGTCCACAAAGATGTGCAATATCAATGAGAGCAATGCAATGAAAAATGGTGAAAACCGGATTGAAATCAGTGAAGTTGGGAACACAAGGAGAAGCAAACGTATAGGTCAGAAGTCTTCCAGTAGCAGCAATGTTGATTCCACAAAGATGTGCAATATCAATGAGAGCAATACACCTTGCCCAGTATGTAGAAAAGTACTTTCTGAGAATGAATTCGGGAACCATATGGAAGAACATAAATCTGATGTTTGCACTGATACAGTCAGAAAAGTTTTTAAGTGTGGGTCTTGTGCTTGCAGCTTTCGTAAAGCTGAAAAGTTAGAGAAGCATTCTGCAATATGTCATGGGCATGCTGGTAAAGAAGGAAAGGATCTGTCTCCACAAGAGGAGCTTATGTTTCCACAAGGAGAGGACCTGTCTCCACAAAGAGCGGCCCTGTCTCCACAACAGGATGTTCTGTCTCCACAAGGAGCAACACTGTCTCCACAGCAGGAGGTTCTGTCTCCACAAGGAGCGGCACTGTCTCCACAAAGAGAGGTCTTGTCTCCGAAGACTAAGACTAATATGGTGAGAAAAAGCAAAAGAAGAGTACAGCCTGTGAAAAATGTGACAAGAAGCAACCGAAAAGTACAGCCGTCAAAAAATGTAAAAAACGTAAAAAATGTGAAAAAACATTCTTGTAAAGAGTGCAATATGCAATTTAAAACATTAATTCTTTTGAGAAAACATTGTAGAAACACACATAAACCAAGCAGATTGAAAGGAAAAGTTGATAAAATGAAGACTGATCCAAAGCATGAGAAGCAATCAAAAAACTATCGGTGCTCAGAATGCGCTGATATATTCAAACACGAATCGTTGCTATGCAAGCATCTCCTGAACGTCCATAACATTCGTAAATTCACATGCGATTATTGCCCACGGACATTCGCACGAAAACATTCCCAGCAGAACCACTATTTAACTCATTTGAAAGCGATTACGAGCAGCGATGGAAAAAGCGCCATCGTCGTCATAAGTAAGCCAACAGAAACCTTGTTTAAATGTAAAGAGTGCCAGTGCGAGTTTCAACAGTGGGGCAGTTTCAAGAAGCACATGAGTGGAATGCATAGTGAGGTTTTAGTGTGTTACTGCGATGTATGCTGTACGACGTATAGTGGACGTGAGGAATTGACGGCGCACATGGAAGGACATGAGACGACCGAGTTACCTGAAGGGAATGGGTTCCATGAATGCGATGTCTGCCATAGTCTGTTTCTGACACCATTCAAACTCAAAAGTCACAAGGTAATGTGATACGCTAAAGGTCCGTTCATACTACCACCGCATTTGCGATGCGTTGCTTTGCGATGCGGTGCGTTGCCGCACTGCATCATACTGCAAACTACTGCATTGCTATATAGCAATAAAGTTAAATACATTTAAACTTGGAAATGCGACGAGTTGCATTGAGTTGCGGCAAAAAATAATCGATATATATCGGCATCGCAAAGCAACACATCGCAAATGCGGTGCTAGTATGAATGGACCTTAACTGACAATTTTAACAAGATAATAAAGATAATAAGATAGTAAACCTACATGTACATGTAGATAGCATGTGGCATTGAAGCATAATATATACTGTAATAGTGGAAATTTTCACTGAACATTTATTTTCACGCTTTCACGCTCATGAAAATAAAATCCACAAATATTTTCTTTATGCATAGATCTATGTTATAAGCAAACAAAAAATTGTGAATTTAGGACAAATATAAAGTAGTTCAAAATTGGCAAAGCGCGGAATATTACCCATGTGAAAATTACCCATGCGAAAATTACCACAATTACGGTAAAGGGAAAGAAGAGTAGGGTCTTTATCATGTTTATACTTCCAGTATCATCAGCATGTAATATGTATCACAAGCGATTACAAAATGTTTAGACTGGAATTTGTGCCGGTGACCTTGTCCTTACATATCGCAGTGATAAATTTTACACTGTCTGGGCATTGGTGTCTGGATCCTGTTATTATTGTGATTATTTTTCACCATAAAATATCAATAAAGCATTTGCTTCTTTTACTACTCCGGGGGTGGGAGGGGGGTACTCAAGTTTGATTTTGGTAGGGGTGTGCCGCTGAGAATTTGAAAGTGGACAAATTGTCTTAATTTTTACAAATTTCCCTCATTTTTTTGAAATTTTGGCTAGATTGAGGCAAAATTTGGCTATTTTTCGAAGAAATTGAAAATTTTTTGAAAAAAGGACCCAATACACATACCAAAATTGGCTTAGAAAAAGGGTCATTGATATACCAAAAGGCCAAAAATGCTACCCATATTTGCGGCACGTCCCTGTATGGTCATGTGTACCGAGTACCCCCCTGGGTTACTACTTTCATAAATAAATTCAGATGTGTCGATAGCATTTTTAGGCAAACTAGCCAGGATTTATTCTGAGTGTAGGATGGGGTGCAGGATTTCCAAAATTGGGATCTTTTGGAGAAAAAAACAGAAGTTGTCTATTATCCCTCAGACTCAAGATTTGGTATCTTTCACTCAGTTGATTTTTCTTATTAATTGGAAAATTGGGCTAGTCCGGTTTAAATTCATACACCCCTTATGGAAGACTTGACCAGGGGCATAGCAAGAGCATCAGGCGCCCATGGACAAGGAGCAGCACGGGCCCTTTTACCCAGGGCGGGATTTACCTTATGGGGGGCCCGGGCCAGCCCCGAACTCATGTGCCGAGGAAGGCATGTGCACTCAAGTCAGTGGCCAAGTTTTGGTTTACGTATAATATAGAGGGGGACTAACATATTTTGTTCCGATGTAACTAGGACATTCAATTTCAGACTGTTTTAGCCCCAGATCAACATGAAATTTACTATTTGAATGCGCGCAAAGTGCGAAAAATATTGCCCTATTTTGGCCAAAAGATATGCTGTTGTTGGGGTTAAAAGAAAGATGCTCTCATGCATTATCAGCCCTTATTTAATTTTCACTTTTGTGCTTGGGCCCCTGAACCCTCAGGCCCATAGACTTTGTCCACCCTGTCCCCCGCTTGCTACGCCCCTGGACTTGACCATAATCTTCCATACAGGGAGTGTGAATTTCAAATTGGGTTACCTGAATGAGTGTGACTCCATTTGAAATCTACACCCTCTGTTTGCTAGATTAAGGTCATGTCTTCCACATGGGGTGTATGACGAGGTATTGTAAGCGTACATCACATATTTACTGCGTTGAAATGCACTTGTCTCTGATTGGCTGCTGAGGCAATCTGCTGTTGCCAAGTAGAAATTTATTAATGAACTTTGGGCCGTATGTGTTGTTAGCTCTGACTTTGCAACATCATGGTAGTACGCGCTCATCAAAGGTTTACTTCGAAATATTACAATAATTTTGGTTTTCCTTTGTACTAGAACCAGCATGCTAAACGTAAAGACCATGTATGCGAGATATGCGGTAAAGGATTTGGTAGATCCGACACACTGATGAGACACAAAGCTATGCATAAGGGTAAACAACCTGCTACTATGTGTACGGTAAGTTAATCGCTAGCTTCATCGTTGTCATAATTTGCTTAGGGTTTTTGACATGTATGAACTTAAGGTCAAAGGTCAATTGACCTTAAGTTGTCAAATAGACTTAAAATGTCAAATTGGTATAATTCAAATGGTTAAAGTGCAAAAGCAAACAAATATGGTGAAGTCAAAAGTCACATGTAGAGGTCAAAGGTCAGTTAAGATCATCAAAGTAGTTGACCTATATTGCCCTATAACTTTATACAGGGGTCAGAGATGAAAAGTACTAAATTCCACTATTTCAGGCAAAAATTGCCAAATTTAAGGCAAATTGCATGAGTTTTACACCCCATTAGTGAAACAGACCATGGCCCCTCAGTGTCCCCCCTCCCCTGGAAAAAAAATCAGATACCACCTATGCTCTGTGATGTGCTGCTCAAAAAGAAAAATAATGATGCAAAAAAGGCTTTTCTCTTTGTTAACAGATATGTGGCATAACGTTTCAGAACGCAGGCTCTGTAACTTTTCACATGCGGCTCCACGAAGAGAAAAGATCATCCAGTTTTGTTTGTAAGCAGTGCAACAAAAGCTTCTTACAGCTTGGTAATTACAACAAGCACCTGCTGACTCATGCCCAGAAGAAACAGTTCAAGTGTGAAGTGTGTGGGAATGCTTTTAATCATGCACAGACACTAAAAAGACACAGGTATGCTATTCCAATAGAAATCTGTGCACCCCTGATGGAAGACATGGCCTTATTCTCCCACACAGGGGTGTAGATTTCAAATGGAGTCACCCTTTCAGGTAACCCCATTTGAAATTCCGTGCGAAGTGTGTGGGAATGCTTTTAATTATGCACAGACACCTAAAAGACAGGTATATGCAGTTTGGGCTATTCCAGTTGAAATCCATACACCCCTTATGGAAGACATAGCCTTAATCTCTCACATGCACAGGGGGTGTAGATTTCAAATGGAGTCGCCCTTTCAGGTAACCCCATTTGAAATTCACACGCTGTGTGTGGGAGATTATGTCTTCAATATGGAGTACATGGATTTTAACTGGAAAAGCTGGACTATAAAGTCACAAACAAGAAAGGCTCTTACTATATATCATGATTATGTTGAATGTTAAATATATAGGCCCAATCATGTATAAACATTAATGGTGCAGACATGAACATTGACGATATCATCATAAGAATGAATTTTAAAAATTACTGTACTCCAGACAGGGTTTTTGACTACAGTTAAACGATGCAATTTTCTTGGCTGAATGTGTAATCATTTGGCATTGAGTATGTGATTAGAAACCACTGGGTGAATGAATATGAGTAGGTGCTGAAAAGTACCATTCTTTGTACACTTTTCTTGGGAATAGAACTGTAACTGTACCATCACTGTGTAGTGATGGCACTGGGGAAAAGTTTTTCCCTTCCCAACTTGTCCCCTTCCTGGCAAAATATGAACTTTTAGACCAAAATTTTTTTCCCTTCCCCATGTTCTTTCTCCTCTCGTTACCCCCATAAAACAATTCCTGATACATCCACTACTGATGTGTACAAGTTCATAAAAGCAATGTGTGTGAAAAGGTAAAGCGAAATCTCTCTTTAGAAGGGGGGGGGGAGGGCGAGTTATGACACCTCTGCAGCAGCAATTCAGTTACCTAGCATTGAATAAAGCAGGTACCAATTTGTACTCCTGGGTGGGGAGAGGCAAGAGGGGTGAAGAGCCTTGCCTAAGTGTACAACACATTGATTCCCTGGAGATTCGAACCCACGACCTCAAGCTACTGTACGATTAAGTCAAAAGTCTTACTCCCTATTCCAGAAAAATACAGAACTAATCTTTTGGAATTAAAAAAATATTATCCGGTTTTGCCAAATGAAACATAGCTAAATCCTAATCCTTTAGTTAGCCCTAACTGGCCATAAAAGTCCAATTTTAATATTTTTGCAATTTGAGGTAAAATGGTCCAAAAACATGCAATTTCGCATGTTTTCTTACAATTGCAGTGACAAAATTGTAAGACTTGGCACAAGTCTAAGCATTCAAAATCTTGAGTATAGGCTAAGAGTTAGCTCATAATTTTAATATTATATGTTATTTTTGTTAAGTGGTTATGAAAAAGATTGGAAAATGTGTTTTCCAAAAATTAGAATGCTTAACTTGAAATTAGTATTTGTTCAAGTCTTTGGGCTTGATTATCACAGAATATGAAAAAGTTAGAAAAACACCCTAAAAATGCATGTTTTTGGCCCTTATTTCCAAAAATTGACCACATATTAAAATTTGAACTTCATTGCGAGTTAGGACTACCTAAAGGATTAGGATTAAGCTATGTTTCATTTGGCAAAACTGGATAATATTTTTTTAATCCAAAAAAATTAGTTCTGTATTTTTCTGGAATGGGGAGTAGACTACTGCACCACCATACCACCATGTGTATATCAAGTTTATATTTTATATATTATTTGTTCAGTTACAGACACATGGACAAAGCCAACAAAATGCACAAGTGCGACTACTGCGGACGATGTTTCTGCGAGAAGTACGCCCTCATCAAACACCAACAAGATCTGCATCTCAGCAAGCGCTCATGCGTCTGCGAACTTTGCGGTATGTTCATCAAACGTCTGGAATCGTATTACCGGCACATGAGACGTAGACACCCACACGTGTCCGCCAAAGACTATAACCCGTTAAAGGTTACTAAGGATTTCAAAGACTTGCAGAAGAAAGGTGGTCAAAAACAGGTAGTTAATGAAAATAGCAATGATTCAATTACTAAAAAGGATGATTTGAATAGTAACTCAGTTACTGAAGTAAAAGAAAACGGTGGTATCAATACTGAAAGTGCAGAGAGTAAAGTAAACAAAGTTGAAGTTGACAAGAAAGAACCTCGGCTACCTGAACCCAAATGTAATGAAGTACAGAACAGCTTTTCAGAAGACGGTGAGCTCGTGAAAGCTCTTACAAAACTAAAGCAGACAATATCAAATGTTACTAGCAATAAACCATCGCCATCAAAACATTCTGAACCAGTTTTTCCTATGAAATTGTATAATAGCAACGATGAGGCGATGGTGAGGGATGAAGAAGGGTATCATGAAAGAGTGGAAGAGGAAGAAAGCAATCGGGGAGAATCAAGTCCGGGTTTGTATCTGGTAGTAGAAAGCAACGAGAGCCAATTAGGATCAGAAATGGAACTAGAAACCGAAAAGACAGACGATCTTGGAATTGAACATGTTGTTGTGGAAAGCGAACCCCAGGTAGTTGATTCGGATATTTTAATTATGAATATTGCTAGCGTTGATACCTTGATCACGTTGAACACAACTGATGATGACGATAATGAAAGTTCATCCATTCAAGCTGAGGAGCAGAATGTAGAGTCTGTGTCTGTTGCAGAGATTAGTTCTGTTGAAGAGATTAGTTCTACTCAAACTTTGACCCCAATAGGGAATGAACCGATGGCTGCTAGTGTGTCTCCTGGTCCCATGCTTGGTAATCAGTCACTGATATCTATGCCTAATGAGGCGATGAATAATTTTAGTAAACAATTAACCATCCCACCTGGCTTGAAGTCTGAGGCATCTACGAGTATTCCAAAATCCACTCCCGTCAATAATTTTATCAGTTTTGAATCACTTGGTAGCCAGTCCTTGATATCCATGCCCAACGAGACAATGAATAATTTCAATAAACAATTAATTATACCATCTGGGTTAAAATCGGAGGTATCTACAAGTTTTTCAAAATCCACTCCCGTCAACAATTTTATCAGTATTGAGTCGCTTCTATCCCTCCCATCGTCATCTTCTACGCTTCCGGATTCAGACCAGCTATGCACCTCTTTTATGACACAGCCGATTACAAGCTGGCAGCAGTCAACAAGCAGTGATATCAGCCTTGGAAACAGTGGCCTTGGTAACAGTAGCCTCGGCAATAGTAACATTGGCAACAGTGGCCTAGCATCTCATTTCTTTCAAGGAGTCAAGTTGGACTCATTGGTAGCTCCCAAACAGTCCACTAACTTCAGTAATGTGAGTTATCTTGCAATGCCATCATCCAGTTCAGGGAAACAAAGAGCCATCAAAAATCCACTGCTAGAGCCTCACCAACCAGCTGGACAGAGTATAGCTCTACATCACCAGTCGGCTGGACAGAATATAGCGCTACATCACCAACCAGCTGGACAGAGTATAGCATTGACTCACCAACCTGCTGGTCAAAGTCTAGTTCTGCCTCACCAACCTGCTGGTCAGAGTATAGCACTGACTCACCAACCTGCTGGTCAGAGTATAGCACTGACTCACCAACTTGCTGGACAGAGTATAACTCTGCCCCATCAACCAGCTGGACAGACTATAGATTTATCTTTCTTAACTAAACCAATGAGTGGGCATAGTTTACAGAGTTTGCAGCAGTCATCTGTTGGTATGCAGCAGTTTGTGCCTATAGCACCATCTCTATCACATATTCCAACCAGTAGTACGATTTGAGATATAAAGCTGGACAGAGTATAGCTCTTCAGTCGGCTGGACAGAATATAGCACTACCTCACCAATCTGCTGGTCAGAGTGTAGTTCTGCCTCACCAACCTGCTGTCAGAGTATAGCATAGCAGTGACTCACCAACCTGCTGGTCAGAGTGTAGTTCTGCCTCACCAACCTGCTGGACAGAGTATAGCACTGACTCACCAACCAGCTGGACAGAGTATAGCACTGCCTCACTAACCTGCTGGTCAGAATGTAGTTCTGCCTCACCAACTTGCTGGACAGAGTATAGCACTACCTCACCAACCTGCTGGTCAGAGTATAGCACTGACTCACCAACCTGCTGGACAGAGTATAACTCTGCCTCACCAACCAGCTGGACAGAGTATAGATTTATCTTTCTTAACTAAACCAATGAGTGGGCATAGTTTACAGAGTTTACAGCAGTCATCTGTTGGTATGCAGCAGTTTGTGCCTATAGCGCCATCATTATCGCATATTCCAACCAGTAGTACGATTTGAGACATAAGGTGTCTATCATTTTCTTTGGAAGGAGGGGGTCCCAAATATACCAGGGGGGTCATAAATGTTTGGAAAGAAAAATAGGGGGGTCATAAAATTTTTGATGACCAAAATGTAGGGAGTCACAAGATGACTACAGATAGTTAGTGTGCTTATTTTATTCAAAAAGACTGATTTCAATACAATTTTAGCCTGTTTAGGGATAAGGTGTATCGGTGGTGGGGGGTCATAAAATTTTTGTTACCGAAATAGGGGGTCGCAATTTTATTTACACCAACTTTTTGTAAATTTGGAACCCCCTTCCAAAGAAAATGATAGCCCCCTAAACTGGACTCAAAAAGAAACTTACAACTTTTCACAAGGTCATATCTTAAAATCCTCTCCATCAAAATGAACCAAAATTGCACACAACATTACTTCAGTACTCTACTCTGAATGCATTCAGTAAAAAAGCAGTTGCCCAACTGACACAACAGCAAAATACACATGTCACAGCCTATTTGATGCGTGTGTAAAGCAATTGTAACAGCAGTGTGAAATAACGTTCGTACCCAACGAACATAAACACACCCAGACATAGGCGAACAGGGACACATACGGCCAAAAAAACCTTTTTTTTTTTTTTTGGCCTAACGCCCCAGTGCGCCCCAACAGTCTCTCACAAATACCTTCATTTGTTTTGACTTCTACACATGTCTTATGTTGCCAAAATTTGTTGGCTGTGACATGTGATACAGCAAGCGGTTCCATGCCAGTGCATTTTCCAGTCGGTAAGGTAACCGTTTCATATGGACATGTCATTTAGAGTAGAGTATTGAAGTAATCCTGTGTGTAATTTTGGTTCATTTTGATAGACAGATTTTCAAAATATGACCATGTAAAAAATTATAAGTTTCTTTTTGAGCCCAGTTTATTTGTGACACGATCTGGCAAAAGTCCAAAATTTACATTTTTTGGAAGATACCATGGTTACTATATGAATGGGTCATATCAAGTAGGATTTAGGAAGGAAAGTCTGCAAGGGGTTGTAGGGGTCTAATTTTGGGGTGGGGCTAATTTTGTGCAATACAGTAACACCAATTCAATTTGCAGTATGTCCATCTTCCACAATACCAGGAACAACCCTTTTTATGCTGAAAAAACCCAACCAAGACATTTCTGTAGAACTTGCCACTTTACATGGGTAATTTGCATGATATTTTAATGTGGGACTGAATGATCGTAATGGGCCATTCCATTTAAAATCCACATTCCCCTTGTGGAAGATTTTGGATATATCTTTCACAGGGGGAGTATGAATTTCAAATGGAATGAACATATTAGGCAGCTCCATTTGAATTTCATACACCCTCATTCAACCTGAATCTTCCACAGAAGGAGGGGGGAGTTTGAAATGGGGCTGCTAATGTCTTCATTCCATTTGAAATTCATACACCCCCTGTTTCCAAAATCTTCCACAGGGGTAGTCTGGATTTTAAATGGTTGTAGTCTTGTTTATTAATGAAAACTAATTGAGCTCACATTTCATAGAATAACATAAAAATTTGCCTAATGGACTCCTTTGCCTTGGGGTAAATTTCATGTACAAATAGAAAGCTCCCTCTCCTCTGAAATCCCAACAAGGATTATGGTTCCATGCTCTTATTTGCTGGTGGGAATTTTATGGGAGGGCACTGTTAGGTTGTGTCCAAAATTCCATTTATGTCAAGGGAGACCATAGCGCTATTAGGCGAACCTTTACGGAAGTTATGGAACATAAATTCTAAGGAATCATCATTTACCATTGACAAAATGATTCTTATCTTGAAAAATGATACTAGTAATACAATATTATTTTGATGTAGTTTTTCCCGTATTACAATTCTGGTATTTATGACTGGATTTATAAATCTGTCAGTGTAAAAATGCAATTTATTTATTCATGGTTTCATTAAATCCAAGTGAAGTCACAGGAACAAAACATGTTTACATTTTTCTGAAAAATGCAGTTATCAATCATTGAGGATTACAGAATAGGTAATTTGAATTCTATATTGTCAGACACATACTGATGTAGAGGATTGGTACTGAAAATAGGCTATTCCAGTTGAAATCCATACACCACCTATGTAATACATGACCTTAATCTCCCACACAGGGGTGTAGATTTCAAATGGCATAACCTATTCAGGTAACCCCATTTGTAATTCACACTCCCTGTGTGGAAGATTAAGGTCATGTCTTCCATAGGGGGTGGATGGATTTCAACTGGAATGTCCCAATGTGTTATGCAGTCAAAAAGTAAATAAAGTATTCATGAGATGAAGTACATGTACATGTCATGTGTGTGATAAATCTTTGTTGCTATGTGGTAAGTTAATTGGTACTAGGCGGTTACCCGTATTTGGCGGCTGGTAGCTTTGGTATAATGATTAATTAAATGTTGTGTGACTTATTTCTACTAGCCCCATTTGACCAGATTTATACTGAATCGTAGTTGAAATACAAAATTAAGGGAATGTTTTTTGTGGATTTCTTTCCCTCTTTCTTCATGATATAAATCTTTGACATTCAGTTATTCAAATTCCTTTTTCTTGGCCAATTTTGGTATATGGATGGGTAATTTTTCACAAAAAATAATTTATTGGTATAGGGGTGGGTCCACTTTAAAATTTTCAGAGGCACATCCCAATCAAGCCAAAGTAAATACCCTACTTGTGATCTGTTGACTAAAATACTCTCAGGAAAGAAACCAAAAAATTGATGACATGACGGCATGATGACGCCTTGTAACACAAAATAGTTTCATTAGAGGGCTGACCTGCTGCCTAAAACATAATTGTGAAATATTCAAGTCATAATATTTAACCCATCTTTATGAACGGAATCCCATTCCCTTCCCCGTGAAATAAGTTAATTTGTAGGACATCATTGATCTTTTAAGGAATCGGATAGCAATGTTTGCACAGTATATATTGTGGGACTTGAGTGACACACCAAATTGCATTCTGTATACAAGGAATGTCCTGATGATATCAAATAATTTTTTGTTTTTTTGAAATTCGCAATATAATACAAATTTTATGGCAAGTTATTAAACAAGGCGGTTCTCGAACCACGAGTCTCGCCTGCTTTCGTGACCGCCTGCTTTTGCAATTACTTTTGGTAGAGGTAAATGAATTTGGTGGTTATCGGCTGGGCATGATTATCTGGCTGATGGTGACTGTACCCACCAAGAGTCATGCTCATGCAACAGTTTTTACTAATTTGACTTCAGATTACCCTGGCGGACTCGAAATGACCTTCCCAAAATTTGGCTTTAAATGTTGACTGTACCCACCAAGTGTCATGCCCATATGACAGTATTTACTCATTTGACCTCAGATGACCCCTGGTGACCCAGAAATGACCTTCCAAAAATTTGGCTTTAAATGTTGACTGTACCCACCAAGTTTCATGCCCATATGACAGGTTTTACTAATTTGACCTCAGATGACCCCTGGTGACCTTGAAATGACCTTCCAAAAATTTGGCTTTAAATGTTGACTGTACCCACCAAGTTTCATGCCCATCCGACAGTTTTTACTAATTTGACCTCAGATGACCCCTGGTGACCTTGCAAAATGACCTTCCAAAAATTTGGCTTTAAATGTTGACTGTACCCACCAAGTTTCATGCCCATATGACAGTTTTTACTAATTTGACCTCAGATGACCCTGGTGGCCCCGAAATGACCTTCCAAAAATTTGGCTTTAAATGTTGACTGTACCCACCAAGTTTCATGCCCATCCGACAGTTTTACTAATTTGACCTCAGATGACCCCTGGTGACCTCGAAATGACCTTCCAAAAATTTGGCTTTAAATGTTGACTGTACCCACCAAGTTTCATGCCCATACGACAGTTTTTACTAATTTGACCTCAGATGACCCCTGGTGACCTTGAAATGACCTTCCACAAATTTGGCTTTAAATGTTGACTGCACCCACCAAGTTTCATGCCCATACGACAGTTTTACTAATTTGACCTCAGATGACCCTAGATGACCTCAGTGACCTTGACCCACTAACCAATACAAACCGGTTCTGTCTCGGGTCAAGATGCACCCACCCACCAAGTTTGAGGAACGTGCAACCCCTAGTCTCCAAGAAAATAGGCGGAAGGCAAACTTTAACCAAAACTTTAACCAAATTTGTCACATCCACACACACACCCCCACACACATACATACACACATACGGAAAAGTGATTATATAGTCTCCTGCCTTATCAGGCGAGACAAAAATTATATTTTTGATATTTAACAGTCCTCGAAGTAAACTTTATAAACCTAATGATATGTACTTAAAGTGTATAGCTGGGAGGAAAAGCCATCCATCATTTGAAAATTTTTACCTTTTGTATTGAACATATACATTTGTCCCCAAAAGACCTAAATTCTTTTGATATTAGGACTTTCCCCGTAATCAGAATGTAATTTGGTGTATCTGATATGCTCTCATGTCCCACAAAAAATAATGAGCAAACGTTGCTATCCGATCTCTCAATTGGTTCCCTTACAACAATCCTATGAAATGATTCAAAACTATTATTATATTCAATACAATATTGGTAACTTTATTTACAAACACAATACACTATTCATTAATGTTATATGTACAGCAAAGACTACATATCGTCGCAGTGCAGCAAAAACCTATGTAAATTTTCACTGTTACTTATTTGCAAAAACAGAACAGTACAAAATGTCAAATTTTGCACCGAACTTCAAATTAACATAAATAATAAAAAACAACATATTTGAATAGTGAGGCAGTTATGTGTCCCCTGCAAAATGGTGATACCTTCAAATTTGACATTTTGTACTGTTCTCTGTTTTGCCAAATGAAGAACAGCATAAATTTACAAAGGTTTTTCTTGCCCAGCAACGATATTTGCATGCTTGTTAGGTTTATGAAGGGGAGAGGTACTCAGTACAAATGACCATAAGGGGATCTGCCACAGATAAAAGTTTCATTTCTTGGCCTCTGGAATAAAGAGGGCCTCTATTTAATCAATGTTGGTGTTTTTATTTATTTTTTTGCCAAAAATGCCCCATTTCCCCTGAACTGGAGCCCAAATTCAATTTCTTTTTGCAATTTTGTAAACATTTCACAAAATTGTGTTAAATTTCAATTTGGGTATAGAAATGGGTCCAATTTTCTTGGAAGATCTTGGAGGCACATCCCCCTACCCAAACTAAACTTGAGTACTTCCCCGGGTTTCTCGGATAAGAGCATCAACTGGACTGGACGGCAGATATATATATATATATATATATATATAACAACATTTTACTCATAGTTAGACTATCTTTTGAATAAAGTGCTCAATCCCAAAAGTGAGAGCGTATAAAAATTGAATTTTTATATATAGGCTATATATATACACATGTTATATATACACGTTTGGCGTGTCGGCGAACTCAGCCCGAGCATATACAAAAGAGAGTATGTGCATAAGTTGAGCGCTCTGTGTATGCTCAGATGAGTGATGTAGCCAGGTCCAAACCCTGGATCCAAACGCTGTACCGGTGTCAGCTGAATTCATGTACGCTTTAATAGAGGGCACAGTCATGGAATATTCCAATCTATGTGGTATTAATCTATGATTATACACATACCAATTAGTGCTGTACCTAAACATATTTTGACACTAGCCACAGTTAAATATTTCTTTCTTGTTATGACAAGTGTAGGGTTGTGACCAAAGAGATTACACCCAAAGAATGAGCTATTCCAGTTGAAATCCACACTACCCCTGTGGAAGATTGTGAAAATATCTTCCACAGGGGGAGTATGTTTTTCAAATGTAATTGGTCAGGGTTAGTCATTTTGAAACCCATACACCCCTTGTATTATGGCTTTACCTATATCTTCTACAATTGGAGTGAGCATTTCAAATGGAAGTTACCCAACTGTCTATTCTATTTGAAAGTCATACTCCCTCTGTGGAAGACTTTTGTTAAATCATCCACAGGGGTAGTGTGGATTTTAAATGGAATAGCCCAATACTGAGTCAAAATTGCCCTGTGTGTAACGCTATGGTAAATCTGCCATTTTGGTTTGTCGCTCATGGTGGTTACCTCTTGCATGTTTTTCAGCAAGAACCAGAAATCGAACAATAAGTAAGCATTACAAAGGCTTGAACACTCAGCATTTAGTGCACTTTTTTGCACGACATGTTGCACACAGAATGCAAACAACATGCACTTTGAATCAATGTTTACTGGTTACATATAGCACAGAGATGTAATCTTCAAGAAATTTTCTGATTTCAGGAAATTTTGCTTGAATCTTCCCTAATGTACAGGGAAGATCCAAGCAAGTTAAGTCCACATTTTCAGGAAATTATGTCAGTGCTTGTTTTCACCCCTGATAGAAAATTAATCAAAAGGTACACTATTTGCCCTCCATGAGCAACACACAAACATGGTGGAGTCTATATGAACACTTTATAGGGACAGAGTGTAGGAACTCGATGAGTTGAGACAAAGTAATATACAATGTATACCAAGATACATACTACAACTTAAAAGTACAAGTTCATGTTGGGGTGTGGGGAGGGGCAACTTTTATACACACCCACCCCAACTCAAAATTTTGGGCCCAAAATCAATTAAGTGAGCATGACGTTTGCCTCTTCTTGCCTGTGGTTTGGACAGTGGTCTATTCCAGTCAGCGTTGGATTTACTTGGAATTTTTTTTCATACAGGCGATGTTCCTATGACATTATGTTTACATTGTAAAAATTGCTATTCAAGCTAAATTTTGCGTAGCAGGTTGTCATATTTGGGGAGCATTTTGCACTGCTATACCAGGTAAATCCAACATTGATTCCAGTTGAAACCCATACATGGATGACATGACCTTAATCTCCCACACAGGTGGTATAGATTTCATATGAAGACACACATTCAGTTAACCCCATATGAAATTCACACTCTCTGAGTGGAAGATCAAAAGATTATGGTCATCCATGTGGGTGTATGGAGTTCAACTGGAGTAGCCCACTGTGGACCACATAAGTGTGGAAATTGGAATTTTGTGGACCACATATGTGTGAAAATTGGAATAATTATGAATTACTGTAAAAGTGGAAATTTTCGTGGCACATTAATTTTCGTGCATTTTGCGCGCAACGCAGCTACCGCAAAAGTAAAAACACACGACCATGTTCTTTTAATGTATAGGTCTATGTAAGAAAACTCAAAATCACGAAATTAAAAACAAGCAATGTAGTTCAAAATCGGTAAAGCGCGAAAAATTACATGCACAAAAATTATGACTTTTACAGACAGCAGAACAACTTCGTAATTAGACATACAAACAGCTTATTTCTTTTCTCACAAGTCATGACATACACAATTGTACCTGTAAACTTACTCAATTATCTATAGGTAGAAATCTAAAACGAAATCTAATGACCAATAGGTAGTTCTCAAAATGAGCCAAAATGTCACTGCAACTTTGAAGCCCTTGGCCTTAAAACTTTGAAGGCCCAAAATGCAAATGTCAAATTATGCATTTTCAAATTTATCAGCAAATGGTACAAAATGGTACAAACACTGTATTTTATACAGTTATAAAAGCTATATTCAGTAGGGAAAAAACCCCAATTCAAATGTGTAATATACCAATTGTTTGAAGGGGATACGAGTCTGTCATGAGTTTGAAGTACAGACTCTGCCCTGTATTCCACCCCTCCCCCATCGTTCAATGTTGGAGGGTCTCACAGACCTGTTGACAACATAATACGTAGTCCAACATTAAAGTGGGTGAGCACAGGCAGACTGTTCCCCAAAAGACAGTCAAAGAAGTGTGCCAGCAAATACTACAAATGCCATTGCATGGAGGGCCCATCAGATTTCAAGCACTGCCAATTGGCCTCAATTTTAAGAAACTTTTGATTTTATAATTTTAAATGATTTCTCATTTTTAACATTAAACTACTTTTTTATTAAATCAAATTTCACCAGATTATTCAAGTAGTGTAACGTGTATTTTCAATCAGATTACATAAAAATAATGAAAACTATTTTAGTGTTATCATATTTGCTAAATTTACAAAATAAATATTTGACAGTAACTCATACCCTTTCTAGCCTTATATACAACTAGATTTCGCGGTTCTCGGGTTGGCGCGGTTCTCGTGATAGGCCTATCTCTAATTACCCAACGCCCGTTACCCTATAATACTTGTCCTGACCTATACGATATATGTCTCTCAATGATTAAGACACAACTATCAACTCTGTTTTGTAGCGGTGACGCTTACTTCGGAACCTATAATCTGAAAACCCATCGTTCGCCTCTTCCAAACCCTGTCCTGCAACCACATCGGAGGACCTAAAAATACCCCGAAATTTTAGAAGTGTCTGGATGTAGGCCGTCAATTCAATCGGGAGAAATGTGAACGCAAACGGGTATGTTAATCATGTCTTTAAAATAGGCCTATTGGTCCGATGAGATGCACCTGTTAGTCACTGTAATACTTTCCGATGCTCAGACTTCGCGCCGCCGGCACTCCGCATCACTACGCGATAGCGCACACACAAGACGCGATACGACCACACAAGGCTAAGCGTTACGCGACCATGAAAGCACGCGTTAGCGAGCACGCAGACGCTGAGAAGCGCGGACAGAGGACAGACACGCCATAATTAGTATTAAGATGCTACTTGTTTAAATCAGTTACAGCTAATGGGCTATTCCATTTAAAATGCATACTACCCCTGAGGAAGATTTTGGAAATATCTTCCACATGGGGAGTATGGATTTCAATTATAATGACCACATTAGGCAGCTCCATTTGAAACTCATCCTCTGTGGAAGATTCAGGTTGAGTCTTCCTCAGAGGGTGTATGGAATTTAAATGGAACTTCCTAATGTGTTCATTCCATTTGAAATTCATACTCCCCCTATGGAAGATATTACCAGAATCTTCCTCAAGGGTAGTGTGGATTTTAAATGGAATAGCCCAATTGCTGTAGGGTTTCTTTATTTTAACATTTTACTTTAAATCTGGATGCATGCATTGTATAAAATTAAGGTTAATACAAAGTATCGTTATTAATCAAGCAATTGAAGAGCTTTGTTTCAAAACCCCTTACATCCACTTTTGGCTGAAATTGAGTTATTGACATGACATTATAGTGTGGGTAAAAATACACATTTTGGTGGTTCTTTGACCTTCATACCACTTTTCCTTCCGGAGATATGGTATATTTCCGTTTGGGAAATCTTAGGAATTTCGAAATCTGAACATAAAATGAATATAGAATTGTTTTGTTTTAATTTTTTGATGTATACTAGTAGCATGGAATGTTCTTTACCTATTAAAACCAAAGGGAACTGTTTTTGGATCACTATTTTTGAAAAAATCATTTTAATTAACAAAAGGTGTGGCTTCGGAAATACTCAAAAAATGCCATTTTCCCAAATTTAATTAAAAATTCATAATTAAAAAAGTAAATGAGATATTTCAATTTTTCTTTTTGATTTGGAAAGCACTAGTCAAGTTACATAAAGTAGTGCAAACAAATGGGCTCAAATGTGATTGCAAAGGTGGTTTCTAGAAAAGGGGTAAATTTGTTTTGTTGCAAAAGCCCTTACATCTACAAAAGGCACAATATAAAAGATATAATAAAATAAATAGGAAGGCTTCAAAATTGTACCAAACCTATTCTTTCAGTTTCTATTCATCAACACTTTATCCAAACCCAAATTGAATCAAATCGAACCGGTAATACTTGCACAATTAAAAAAGGCTGTTTTTCTCAAAAAGTCAAAAGTGGATGTAAGGGGTTTTGCAACAAAGCTCTTCAATTGTAGTTCGAAACTAAAACAGTTGAGAATAACTATGTAATAATACTATTTTAAGATTTTAAATATCATTTTTATTTATATTAAAGGAGTATTTCGTGATCCTAGCATCCTCTTTTTATGACATTTTTCAATACATATCAACGAAAAAAAGCATATTCCCAAAATTTCAGTTGATTCTGATATTGCGTTTGCGAGTTATGCATGATTATGTGTATTACACTGCTCCATAGTCAATACGTTGTAATTTCGTTCTGGTGCACCAGAACGAAATTCAAATTTCACGATATCTTTGCTAAACAAATTAATCTGCAAGAAATATTTTGTACATAAACATTATGTAGCCAGAGGTTTCCAGTGATATAAAAATCTCAACTTTTTTGAGAAAAGTGGGGGATGAGGCTGTGGATCACGAAATGCCCTTTTAAGTGACATCTTCAAGATTTTGGAAATATCTTCCATGTGGGGAGTATGTTTTTCAAATGTAATTGGTCAGGGTTAATCAGTTTGAAACCCGTACTCCCTCTGTATTATGCCTTTAACTCATACTCCCTCTGTGGACAACTGTAGCTAAATCTTCCACAGGCTATTCCAAATGGAGCCCATTTTCACATTTTGCCAGGCCTATTGTCCAGTTTGGAACATGACATGTGTATCTATCTGATTGTTCAAAATAACTTAAATAAGTAGTAAACTTAAAACAAAATAAGTAGTAAGTACACAATATGACAAAGTACAGTGGAAACTCATTATAACGAAGTTGTCAGGGACAGAAAAATTAGTTCTTTAATATCCAAATTTCGTTATATCAAGGTTGTAAAAACAATAAATAACAAAAGAATTTTGTATCTTGGTTCTGGAAAAATACTTCTTTATAACAGGGTTTTTCTTGTATCCGATTTCGTTATAATGAGGTTTTACTGTAATAGCTTTCGAACCCTTCACATCTTGATACCAGAGTAAACTGGTTTCAATATATGTGACATGATCAAGGGGAATGAAGCCAATGTTGTTAATAATTTTTGAGTTATTGGTAAAATTATTGGGTTTTTTTCAACAACTTACAAATTGTTTATAACCAGAAGATGAATTTTTCATTGGGCTTGCATAGCATTTTTAAAGAGCTAGTAACCGATGTAAAAAAAAACGCCTGAAATTTAATATTTTCAACATGATATATTCTTCTTTCCTTTGATCATGTCACATATTTGGTTCATGTGTAAGTAGCATTTAGAACTACTATCAGTTTATGAGTTTTTCCATACATAAACTTATATGACAATATGTACAGAAACCATTGTTACTGAAACTGAACAAGTCAGGTAAAATATGTTTCTTCACAATGCCTGAAAAGTTGATTACCCCCATTACAGCACAAGAGGTATTATTGTCATGCGTTTCTAATACATGTTCACTAGGTATATGCTGGATAATTGTCTCGCACAAGTTTGGAATGACTTCAGTGGTATAATTGGCAAGACATGTCACGATGTTGCACTGGCACTAGCACCTGCTTCATCATCAGACTCGTCATCGTATAACGGATCATGTACTTGTGCGTCCCAATCGACTTCAAACTCTCCGCTCAAATACCTTTTCCTCTCTATTTCCAAATATTCAATTTGTTTCTCCAGTCTAGCATTATCCTCTTTCAAATCTTTCTCTTGCTGGAATATGAGATAAAATAAAAAGGAATAAGTTAAGAGATATCACTTTTTTGCAGGGCGTGGCCAGCTTTTTTTGGTCGGGGGGCAAAATAAAATCGGGGGCACAGACGAAAAAAAAATGACAGTTGCATCATACAATACATGGTATTTTACACTATTTCTGTCCATTATCAGGATGGAAATGGGCTTCATCTTTGCAATGTGCACGCGTAACGTGCAAAAATTTTGTATTTTACACTATTTTGGCCCAAGATCGGGCTGAATTTCGGTTTCTTTTCTTTTGCCCTTCTCATTTTCTCTTATTTTTTGTCAGAGGGGCACTTTTTTCTTTCATTTTTTGTCAGGGAGGGCACTCTGCCCCACCCTGGCTACGTTACTGCTTTTTGTGTAATTTTCATATTGGTCATAATTTTCATATTGAAAACTTGCATGGCCCATCCTTTCCACGAGCATGTGTAGCCAACAGTTTGAAGAGTGCGGGACAGGGGGTACAAAATGAGGCTGACGACTGTGACATACCTGCACCAGTCCTACATGCTCTGCACCTTTCTTCTTTCTGCTTTTCATAGAAGCAATTCTTTGTTTTTCTCTTCTCTCAGGTGTTCTTGCTGGTTTACCGGGCTTACTTGTAGACTGTGGAAACAGAAGGAAATGTTGAGTCATTTTGAGTGCCTTTTAAACTTCATTCTATTACCCTCATCACAACTAAATATACAAAATTTGTTAAAACACATCACATGATCATGATGATTGCCCTTTATTCTGTATTCTTATTCAATGGGTGCGTCTTGTAAAGAATTCACGTAATTTGATTGGTTTACTGGTGTATAATATCTCACAATAGTTGATAGTGATATTAGTTAGGGCGCGCGCCGCCACGCAACGGCGGCACGCTTGTTGCTCCTCAATGATCACGCGATAATGCATTCAGCAGTAATACACGTCGGCGAGAACTAAGAACGCGATTCGGGCGGCTTAGATGCTCGTGATGGTTTCATTCATTTAAAACAACGGGATGTCCTCACAAAAGTAACTTTATTTTTTCTGAAAAAGGTACTTTTTCTCTAAAAATTACATTAAAACTGAATAAGAATGAGAATAAAAGATATGCGCCGGCATCCACTACTCAAAATATTGGCCAGCCCATCCATTATGACACGATATTGGATAGGCAAAAGACAAAATCCTATCTTTTATTCTCTAAATAACATTCTAAGCATAACATTGCTTATTTCTACAATATGTGCTGCCACTTTGTGTACACACACCACCTTGAAGTAAACAACTTAAAATAGTTGGGCAAAAAAGTGACATTTTCTCTTTAAATTACAAAGGTGTAGCATTATCCTTTACTGCACCTAGCCCATATATTACATTTTTACTGCCGTGGACACATTATTTATGGGTGTATACTGTATTACTACCCTTTATTTCTTAAATATGCAAAATATTATGACATTGAGCGCATAAGGACTGATTAATAGTCCAAATATTCGATCTTGAAAATTTGATGTATTCATTATTCAATCTGTTCAATTTATTTTTATTTTCTAATGTATGTTTGTTGACAAAATATCAATTATTTTGACATCTGTTATTTGGTGAAAAATTGGAAATATATTATCGATTTTACATCAACAAATATTTGTGAGAAGTTAAAAATGACTGGAAATACATTGAATAATGAATACTTGTTGGCGAGTTGTTGCATCAAAAATTATGAACCGGACCTAAGAAGGGGTTTCCATATTTGATTTGCATGTTAGGCCCACACCTTAATGAAGTGCTCAAGACACTACCATATGTTGCTCCCAATCATGGGCTTTGTCCCCACTCAACTTTCTACTCAATCAAAATAATAATCTGAAAAATCCCCCTCCCCCATGAGCCACTGCACATAGGGGAAATAGTGTATTGCCCAATTATGTCACCCAGCAAAATCAGTGTTTTTAAACATGTAGGGAGATGTGTTCCTGATTACCTAGACACCACCAGAACTCAAGAAGACATCAATTTTTTTCACTCTTCTGAGTCATGGTGTATCTGTTATGCCCCTGGTTATTTTCAGGATGATTCAGATGACAAAATGGTCTATTCATTTGGGCTATTCCATTCAAAATCCACACTCCCCCTGTGGAAGATTTTGGTAATATGAATATGAATATGGATTGAACACATCAGCTCCATTTGAAACCAATGAAACGCACCCTCCCTTAGTGGAAGATTCAGGTTGAATCTTAGAGGGTATATGAAATGCAAATGGAGCCACCTAATGTGTTCATTCCATTTTAAATTCATACTCCCTCTGTGAAAGATATTTCCAATAATCTTCCACAGGGGTAGTGTGGAATTTAAATGGAATAGCTCATTTTACCAATAATATACCAAAAGTCTACTTACATCTGGTTGTTCATCTTGACTTGCTGATGATGAAGCTCCTCCTTGACTATATGACATCTCCCCACCAGAGCTTGCTGGACTAGGGGCTGAGAGTACCGAGGATCCAACTGATGGAGGACCTCCTTGGTAATCTATAGGGGATCCAACTCCTGCAGATGTTGATGCTGCTTCTCTTGAGTAATGTTCAAGTGATACCATGCCTGCTGATGATGCTGTTGCTGATGCTGAAACATCTCCTTGAATTGATCCCACATTGTCTACCTGCTGATGAAGTTGCGGTGCATTATCAACTCCTTGTGGAGACCCTGATGATGTTGATGGTTCTTGTGAAGCCGGATCTGGTGAATTCTCCTCCATTGGTTCTTCCCCAGATCCAATGCTCACATTCTGTTGAAAAGATCTCAGCCAATTGCTGACAAAGTTCACACACTGCTCGCTAGTACGGCCTGGGATACGTCCGTCCTTCTTAGCCTCCAGTGTGACGCTAGTATGTCTGTTTTTATTGTCCTCCAGTGTGACGCTAGTATGTTTTCCCTTTTTCTTGTCTTCCTGTGTGACCGTAGTATGTCTGTTTTTCGTGTTTTCTAGTTTAATGCTATTATGTTCGTTTTTCTTGTCCTCCTGTTTGAAAGTATTTTGTCTATACAACAACACCGTACAAGGTGTAATGGGGCTCTTTTTGCCAGAGGGTTTCTTGAAAACGTTGTCTTTCAAATTCAAATGAAGGTTAGGTTTACCATTCTGGGTGAAAATCTCGGAACATTTAGTCTGCAAAAGACAAAAACAAAGTTTTTTTAAATAAGATAATCTGAGCAATATCTCAGATTATAAAATGGGTTATAGATTAGGGTTAGGGTGACGATCAACAGGATTAAGAGATGTATTAACTAAATTTGTCTAAAGTTTCCTTACTGTTTTCCTAAACTTACCCCCCCCTCATTTTACCCGCCCCCATGGCATATAATTATTGCACAGCCCCTCATTATTCCCCCACAAATTTGCAAACATTTTCCCAAATTCAGGGAAATTAAGCTACATTTTGAATATAAACTTTAGGTCTTTTCATTGAATTTGGTATCTTTTCAGGGCCAGTTTTCAGAATCCCAGCTTCTCATTCCCTCCAAATGGGCTATTGCAGTTGAAATCCATACACCTCTATGGAAGACATGACCTTAATCTCTCACACAGGGGGTGTGAATTTCAAATGGGTTACCTGAATGGGGGACTATGCACACCCCCTGTGCCTGTGTGGGAGATTAAGGTCATGTCTTCCATAGGGGGTGTATGGATTTCAACTGGGAAAAAAAATTACTTGTTTATATATACAAATGCCACACTTCTCCTGATTATTTTAAATAGCAATTTCTTTTATATTAGTAATTGTAAGCATATGCCCTCACCATAGTTTTACACAACTAAAGCGGAATCATGCTTTCAACAAAAAAATTAACATTGCCAATGAAGTACATGGGTGTGAATTTCAAATGGGACTACCTGAATGGGTGACTCCATTTGAAATTCACACTCCCTGTGTGGGAAATTAAGGTCATGTCTTCCATAGGGGGCGTGTGGATTTCAACTGGAATAGCCTAATTTCACATCTCTAGTATAGTAAAACAAGGCTGGCAAACATTCCTAAACAAAGGTCGACTTTCATAATATTATCAGGAATATCTGGACATTAATTACATACAGTTCAAGTTAAGTTCAATTTTATTTGTCAACTCATGATTTATATGAAGTGTACTTGAAAATTATGAAGTGCACCCCAACTTAGTCTACTTTAGTAGACCATTTCAATTTATCATCCCTCTTATCTCTCGGAATCCTGTTCTGATCCAACAGCTAGCTATCCATGAAAAAAATGCTATTTTCTCTGGGCAGAGCGGTCACTGGGGATGTGTTGTGTTTTATGCATGGAATCAGGGCGGATTTAGGGGGCGCAGCCGGCTGCGCCTCTATTTTTTTTTACTAGCAACGGGCGCCGCCTAACTTAAGGGCTGGGGTATGAACGTTTGGACAGTATTTATTTTGGGACATCAGAGCACATCAGACATATCGAATTGCATTCTGAATACGAAGAATGTCATTCTGATATCAAATAATTTTGATTTTTTGAAATTCGCAATTTAATACACATTTTATGGCAAATCATTAAAATTGATATTTTGATATTTAACAGTACTTGAAGTAAACTTTATAAATCTGATGATTTATACTTAAAGTGCATGTAGGTGGGATGAAAAGCCGACGATCAATTGAAACTTTTGACCTTTCGTATTGAAGATATGGATTTTTTTTCCCAAAACACCAAAAAAAATTAGGTCTTTTTAAGAATATATCATTAGATTTATATAATTTACTTCGAGGACTGTTATATATCAAAAATTTGAAAAATATCAATTTTTTATAATTTGTCATAAAATTTGTATTATATTGTGATTTTCAAAAATGAAAATTATTTGATATCAGAAAGACATGCTTCAGATTCAGAATGCAATTCGATAGGTCCAAGGTGCTCTCATGTCCCACAAAAAATACTGTCGAAACGCAATAAACGCTCATTTTAGATCCCTTAAAATACAAAAAATTAAAGAAATTAAAAAAATGAACAAATTCGGCCATGAACAGCAAACAATGGGCCAAAACCGTTGAGTTTTCGAGGGGGTAACCCCCTTAACACCATTTTTTCGTCGTCGACCAAAAGGCGCCCCCTCTATCAAAAATTCCTGGATCCGACCCTGGGAATGGTATGAATTGTTTATCAAAAAGGGAATGCAATCCCAACTAATCTCAACTTGACATAGGCCTATGAAAAGAGTAATCATGCAGTGGCAGCACTAGGTTTTTTCCGGGGGCATGGGGGATCAACAAATCTTGTTTGCACAAAATTGCTACAAAAAGTGGAAATTTTCATGATTTGGGGTTTTTGTTGTGGGAGGGGCAAGAGTTCTGACTTATATAACATGGTTCTATATACGAAATAAAGTAACTTTACAAATTATATTAATTACTTGTCTAAATGCATGAACATAGTCATCAAGAATAATTATTTTTATGAATAACAAATTAAAAAAAATATCTAAATCAATAATGCAAATGATAATGACGAGAAAAGTGGAAATAATTAATGCAGTAAAGCATTCAATGTAGGCTACTTCAGTTCATCAGGTGCACTGTCATTGGGTTATTCCAGTTGAAATCCACACATACCCCTGTAGAAGAGTTCAGAAATAGGTTTCATAGGGGGAGTATGTTTTTCAAATGTAATTGGTCAGAGTTAATCATTTGATACCCAGTCTCCCCCTGTATTTATGACTTTATATCTTCCACAACTGGAGTGAGTATTTCAAATGGAAGATACCCAATTGTCTATTCTATTCAAATTTGACACTCCCTCTGTGGCAGACTTTAGCTAAGTCTTCCACAGGGGTAGTGTGGAATTTAAGTGGAATAGCCCATTGTACTGATTCTGAGCATGTTATCTTTATAGCAACAGAACCAAAAGTTCATGGTTGATATCAATCATTTTTTCTTAAACTGATTACATTACAATTTCACATATTAACCAAATTTACAAAATCTTATACTTTGAACCACAGTTTGAACTAAGTAAGGCCAAAAAAAAAGGTTATTTGTCAAATCCACACGCATATGTATTTTAAAGCCATCCTATCGAGTAGTCATATGCGCTGGGCCTTTTTTACCTTTGTTTAGCCCATGTCCATAATGTACGATCTTATAATATGAAATTGGTTAATTTTTTTCAAACCTGATTTTTTTGCATATTTGTAATGTTTACACATGTCCCAACTTGCACCTAAATGGAATCGGCCAAATTTGTTGTCTTTGTAGGTCAACAGAGCAGAGTTCGAATATGTCCTCCCATAGAACTGCATGTTAAATGGTCAAAATAACCAATGGAGTTTCTTTCACTTTACCTTGTTATTTCAACTTAAAATGGACAGCAACCCTTCCCGGCAGTTATTACTAATATTATTTCAACATTTTGAATAGAAAATAACAAAATCAAAATTTGACGGAAATCGTACATTAAGGCTTTAATTAAGACAAAATTTTACATGAATCTGTACTGACAGTATATAAATTGGCTACATGTATTTGAATGGGGTTTCAATTTCATCAATACTGCTGGGTTTTTTTCATTTTTTGCCAAATTTGTCATTTCAAAAGTATCAAATTACAATTTCAATGACTTATCCTTCACTTTTTTAAGCAATTTATAAAAAAAATTAATTTTTTTACACTTTTGCTGGGATCACTGAATGGGTCTTTAAACACAGTGACTTTTGTTATCACAATCAGGTCAACTTTCAGGTCAACAGCCTTTTGCTAACTATTTTGACATATTCTTGGAAAAGAAGAACTGAAATAAAATTGACAGGGGCAAAATTTAAATCATAAATATTGTACTTGCAGATTTATTTTGTGTTAAAGTCCTGGAGCTCAATAATTCATGTTCAATTAAAAAAACACAGAAAACAAATAATAATATTTAACAATAATAATAATAATAAAGACATATTTTTTCTTCTGAAAGTTGAAACTATGCTACATTTATATAGTAAATAAATTTGATTGATTGTTTGATATAGTGAAAAAAAGTAAAATCAAAATATGGAAAGAGAATTTGTCATGGTGATTATTACATTTTTAGAGAAAACTTGATTTTATTGGTTCCCAAATTGAAACTACCAATGTTTACATTATTTGACCCTGCACTGAAACAAATCCACGTGTTTTCTCATTTTTTTGACAATACACTTCATAGATCACCACTATAAAACACCCACACTGACTATGAACACAAATACCACTGCCCGTAGTCCATCCAGTACACAAAGCGTTAAAGCGTAAAGTCGGGGAATCCCCTGTATTTCGCAATAGCATTATAGACTTGTTTCAAGTCCTTGGGCATCCTTAGTTAGTGAGTGATAACTACATGGAAGCTTTGCTGCATCTTCCAAAAATTCCTGTTTCTTTCTAAAATTCTGAATTTATTCTTTCAAAATAATTATTTACCATCATAACTTTGGCATTTTAAAAACCTATTTGACATTTGCCTTGCTTAGGCCACATAGTGGACTCTCTCCCGCTCTCATCATACTGCAGTCGGCCAGTGGCGGCACCAGGATTTTTTTCGGGGAAATGAATTTCAGGGGGGTAAATCAACAAATTTTGCACAAAATTGCCGCAAAAGTGGAAATTTATGTGATGGGGGTGCCTCAAAAGTGGGGGGCAAGAAAATATTGGGATTCCACATAGGCTTAGGAACCGGGGTTCGCAGCCCCTATCAATAATTTTTGAAAGGTATTCTAGCCCCCCCCCTCCCAATAATCCTGTGTGAAGTTAAAAATTTGTGATAAAATAGAGGGAAAATCCGGTGTTTGTGCAAACTTTCTGCCCACGAAGGGGGAAACCATCAGGGTGGCTCACAAAAAGTTTCCGATTTTCAGCCCCCCCCACCCCCATGTTGAAATGTTGAAAATCTTCCTAAGCCAGTGCCCTATGATACTAGTACTACTATCACTGGTTGGGAGCTGTTGGGTCCGGTAGGCCTACATGGCATGAATAAGAAAAAGTAAGGAGGAAGCCTTGATCAAGACTATAGTCTTAATGCATCAACAGGGCTATCAACAAAGCACTGCTCTGCACAAAATCTTACCTTAATATCCTTATGCTTTATATCTCCTACATTTTCTGCGCAACATTTACAACCTCCAAGTCCAATCACCTTTGTCTTACGACTACCCTTGTTCCTTGTTACAACCATTTTGAATGATATTTTGTGTAAATCTCCTTCTTCAACAAAAAAATGCTCAAATTCAAAGTATCGTAGCTAGTATCTGCAGCAGCAGCAGTGGAGCTTGGCAGTATTATTCAACCATCTGCTTGCACTCTCTCTCAGAGTTGAATTGCCGAGGCTTGTCAACATAACAAGTCTGGCGCACTGCGCATACACAGACTCATCCAATAATTTCCCAGTGAACTCATTATTAGTCTCGCGCCCAGACTGTGGTTATCATCACGAATATATAAGGAACCATGAGTATTTGGGAACAACAGAAATTGGATGTGAAGTAGACTAACTTATCAGCTATTATAAAGCTATATTTAGATCAATAGCTTTCACTTCACTGTCCTTGAATATGGAATGGGGAATTCCCCTACAACTCGTACACAGACATCACATAGCGATAGATGTATTTTTTAGTGTATATGGTTCATGCTATGTTTTATGTATGTTAAAGAGTTAAGCGTAATTCAATATCCGCACTTAATTATCTATATGAATACAAACGTTTTTAGTCAGGAACATTTCTGGCCACATTTAATTGGTTATAGATCTAGCACAATGATCTTTTCATGTGTAAGACATTAAACTTGTGGCATGCAGAGCTATGTTTTATATTAGGCCAACAGCAAATGTTGCATTTGAAAAAAAAAAAATATTATGAAACATGATTGGAGCGCAAGACAGCTAAAGTATAGTGTAGCCTATGTGAAAATGTGTTTTGATGAGGAGGATAATGATTAAAATTAATACAAACATTATTTATTGTTATTATTATAGGGGCCTAAATATTATTACTGTTATTATTATTATTATTATTATTATTATTATTATTATTATTATTATTATTATTATTATTATTGATGTTGTCATCATCATTTAATATCATGCATCCTTAATCATTATTATTTCAACTATACCCTTAAAGTATTCGGCCTCAGTGGAGTGGCAAGTTGAGATTAGATAGCGAAATTTCCTTTTACCCAGAGACCAGTCGCGGTAGGCCTACTACGTGGGGGAGGCATTTCCCGCCCAAATATTTTTCTTACCCCTCCCCCCAGTAAAAACACAAAATAACGAAAATGTCCACTTTTTTCGGCTATTTTGCGCAACATTGGTTGATTTTGCCTCACCTGAACCCCCCCCCCCCCCTTTCCTAAAAGAGTACCAGATACTGCAGACAGTAAAATTGTTCACTTGGTTATTGGGCAGGGAGTGGCCTTGTTCTCTATCTTCAAATATGTTTCTCACTTCTCTTTCCATAATATTATGGCTTTTTAGCCTCACGGGCTTGAGCATTCGAGCCTGGTCCTATCCGACCCCAAGTGTGTCTCGGATCGACCGTTTAAGCAAACAAATTCACACAAAAGAGACACGCTGGAGTGACTAGTTAAGTACAAAGAATACATGCCCTAATTAATGTCTCGTATCCGGAAAACCCAGGTCAGACGATCAGACATGGTTTCATACATGTTTGTAAACAAATGTGACATATATGATCAAGGAAAATAGGTCCTTATACTGCTAACATAGATTTGGCGATACGGCCAACAGAAATGTTCAATATCTTTTGTATTTTATTGTTTACTGCCACGTAAAAATATGCAATATCTCCAAAAACGTATGTCAAGCTTGTAGCCTCTTTTATTGGTAAGAATGTTGAATAAAAAAAAAAGATTTTTTTATTTGTTCAAGATTTGACTCATTTATAGCTGGTCTTAAATATTACATTTTTGTAATTGATAAAGTCAAAGCAGGTTGATGGCGAAACTGAAAATAATGAGCTGAAAGTTCACAAGTGCATGTCAAATTAAACTTGGTATATAAGCAAGTATATATGTGTTATTTTCATATCGAATTAATACAGTAACGGTTCATCCAAAGTTCTTTTTACTCGTCCCTCCTTTTTATTGGCTTAATTTAGGGTACACCTATATATATAGTTCTACTCTCTAACACTAAATATTAAATTTAACTCCAACCCTAACCGCAACTTTTCTTGTAGAAAATCCCATATTTTAGGAAATAGCCGAAAATTCAGACCCGGTGCCCCCCATAATGATCGGTGCCATGAACTCACGTTACGCCACTGTCTACCCTGCAAACACAAAAAATGTTCTTAAAACGTTTATTCAACAAACGTTTTAATAACATAAAAGATCATGAATACGTTTTTAGAATAGTTTTTTGCATCACGTTTTCAAAAATGTTTTATGAATGTTATTAGGCCTAGAACCAAAACATTTAAATATTTTCTGTTAAAATTTATGCCGGATCTAACGTTGGACCTAGTCTGGCTATGGAGATTAGTTCTATGAAATTTTTTGGAACTTAATTCTAAATTTAACTTTACTTGAACCCAGAGCTAACATGTATATAGGCCTATGGCGCAGCCCGAATTCATTTATGGAAAGTTTACCATGATTTGTCGATTGGTGGCGATTTTCGAAAGCAAAGTGTGCTATAGGCCTAAATGAAAATATTTTTGGAAAAGTTGGAACCTCGGACGTCAAATGTTTTTGACCCCCCTAAAAAAGGGGTTTTTTTTATCCCCCCTCTTTATGGTCTAAATATTTGTTGATCCCCCCTTCATGTCCTAAAAAAGAAACCAAAAATATACATCATTAACTGTGGCATAGATTTCTTTTTGACATTGGGGTTGGAGAAAATTTCTTGAAGTCCAGTGAATCCAGTACCTTTTGCCAACAAAATAAGTTCATGGTAAAAATGCGCGCGAACCGCACAAAATTATTTTGCCATATTGAAGCTAAACTGGTGAAATATAGTACAAAACTGGAATTAATTTGCGCGAAGCTCCAAAAAATTGGCACTTTTTAGTTTAAAATGACCAAATATGGGGTTAATTTTCGTTAGAAACCCATACAGGCGTCAACATTGGGGGGATGATTGTGGACCAGCCCCCCTATCAAAATATTGGGGGATTTATCCCCCCCCCAGCCCCCAGGATCTACCCCTATGGTCATTAACTCATTAGCTAAAAATTACCGTTTGGAGTTATTACTCATTGGAGTCATAGTGTTACACCCAAATTGTAAAGTGCGCACATTTTGTTGATTTGTAGCTTGAGATTACAAAACTGAATACTTAACATCCACAAATTTTCGAATGTACCATGCCTTCTCGTACATTTTACCCCGGAATTTTACCCTCAAATTTTTTGATCCCCCTATTAAGGACTGAATTTTTTTTTGATCCCCCCAATATTTTCCAACCCCCCCACCAAAGTATTTATGAACACTCCCTAAATAATTATTCTCATGTTCACCTCGATCATGGGCCAAAATAGTGTTAACTACCAAATATTTGCTCACTACGCGCCACGCGCGCACATTGTCCAATTGAAGTCTTTTTTTTTTGGAAGCTCGTAGACTTACATGAACTCCCAGACAAACAAGTAGGTGGTATGTCTATGCATGTACTTACATGTACAGTCTCTCTAAAAACCGCTATAAGTATATATCCCACCGATAATACCGGGTCAAAATTATACAACCGGATTTTTTTTTCGATTTTGCCCGATTTTTATTTTCCCCCACCCCCTACCAAGAAAGTTTGTTACGCCCCTGGATGGATGTACGCACATGTGATAATGATTGTAAGAGGAGTACATCAAAGTAGTCTGTTATCACCAGTGTGTTTCACAATATATGTCGAAATCATGGCGCTATTATATAATTTATGTATGGAAATAGACAATAGTTGACCAGTTTGATTACTAAAATAAACATGCTAAATGGACTGAGGTGAATAATTTGTGTTGTTCGGATTACTTTACAAAAATCCTGCAGTATATGACAGTGTAAAGGTGGGCGGTTATGCAGATGATCAAGCAAATCATGATCAATGAAACAAGATTCATGATTCTGTTGGTTATGCATATGCAGGAAAGGCTTAGATTAATGAACAGTTTGAGCGGAAAATCACGGAAATGATGTAAAATATAATCTGAAGATGTCACAGCAGGGTGAGAGTTTATACACTCATAGATGGACAGAAGGTAGTAGAGGGAACAAACATTCAAAATGTAATGTAAGAATACGTCAAAGGTGTCTTGTGGAGATGCAGGTTCAAGATCTGAAGATGGTGTTAAGTGAAGTGGAACTGAGCCACAAGAGATGTGACTCGGGAATGGAAAGATGCACAACTTAATCATGTTAATTGAGTTACAGAAGTGAAACGTTATGTAAAGAAGGACCAAAGGTCACAGGAAAAATAAATTGAATTGACATGTGAGACAAAAGATTGAAAAACATGCAAATGAGGAGAGAGTGGCTAGTAGTATGGAGGAAGCTTTGCGTCAAAGGTGTCTAATGTCACCATTGTTATTTACAATGTGGAGATGCAGGTTCAAGATGGTGTTAAATGCAGTGGAACTGAACCACAAGAGACGTGATTTGGTAGTTATGCAATGGAAAGATGCACACCTTAATCATGTTAATTGAGATGAGTCACAGAAGTGAAACATTGCCTGACTACTGAGTCACATCTCTTGTGGCTCAGTTCCACTGCATTTAACACCATCTTGAACCTGCATCTCCACATAAATTGTGAACAACAATGGTGACATTAGACACCTTTGACGCATTCTTAAGCTTCCTCCATGCTACTAGTTTACTCTCATCTCATGCATGTTTTACAATCTTTTATCTCACATGCATGTCAATTCAAAATTGTGAGGTTCAAGATGGTGTTAAATGCAGTAGAACTGAGCCACAAGAGATGTGACTCGGTAGTCAGGCAAATGGAAATATGCACACCTCAATTGAGAGTCACAGAAGTGATACATTATGTAAAGAAGGGCCAAAGATCACAGGGAAAAAACAACAACAAAGAAACATTTGAAACTGTTGGAATGAGCATCTATGAGCTGTGATTAAAAACTTATATCCACGAGAAAATGGCATTGGGGGGATTAAGAGTGCGTCAAAGGTGTCTATTCACCATTGTCGCTTACAATATGTGTCGAGATGCAGGTTCAACGGTATTATTATAAATACATTGAACAGGGGTTAGAGCTGGTTAGGGAGCCAAGTAGTCAGGCAATGGGAGGATGCATACCGGGGATGCATACCAAGCGACGGCAGCAAGTTAACAGACTGGTGGACGAAGGGACTGGAGGGACATCCTATCTGTAGCTGGAACTAACCCTTAGAGAATTGGACATAAGCAAGCAAGCAAACAAGCAAGCAAGTAAGGGTAAGAGAAAGAATGACAACAAACAAGCTTCTAATAGTACTCTAGCTCAGCGAAACTATGGAAAATAGACTAAGATATCATCTGTCATCTGTAAAAGACCCATTTCAATCAGACTGTTTCGAAACACAGACTACTAGGCGATTGTCTTCTTGCAACATCGGATGCATCGAATTTTGTTAATTACATAATAGTATTTGAAAAACTTAAAAACACATAATATTGAATTTCAAAACGTGTGGCACTGCATGGTCTAAATACTGACGATATTAATGTGCCGTATATAACATTAGATTATTTGGGACTGATTTATGGCTGTCATATCCATTTCACTGAGACAAAAATACTGAAAATGAAACTAACAGTAACAACATGAAGTGAACTATTGTTTATTATTACTATTGTACTATTTTATTGTTTATACTGACATGAAAAAACAAAAACAATGTGATGCCATTTTACATGTTTGAACTATATTATTCTAATCGCAACTTTTTTCATCCGATGCCAAAGTGAACTATTTTAATAGTCTTAAAAGACATCCCTTTCTCATGCAGTTGTCCCCAAAATATAAAGTTATTTTTGGCAATAGAATGGTTTATTGAACAGTTTGCCAGATAGCTTAGTTATACTGCATCTACTGTGGCATCCGTTAAGAATCAATAGGAAGTCCTACCTATCGAAGAAGAGGACTAAGGGTGGTGCAATAATTATGTGTACCCTGGGGTGAATTCTCAAAATGGTCTGCCAAAATCGCTTGCCCCCCTTTGGCCGTGGCAAAAACCTTTGCCCCTTTCGACGTGCCAAAAACCTTTGCCCCCCCCCTTTGACGTGCCAAAAAATCTTTGCCCCCCTTACACATGCAAGATTTTGGGGAACCCGAATTTAAAACCTTAAAGTGTCTTAACATATAATGCGAGCGCAGCGAGCAGGAAATTTTGCATATTTGAACATGTTCGTAACGTTTTCCTACGCCTTTTTAGGGCGTAATATAGAAACGGTGCCCAAAATATCTGTGCCAAAAATTGCTTGCCCCCCCCTTTCGACCTGCCAAAATCGCTTGACCCCCCTTTCGACCTGCCAAAAATGCTTGCCCCCCTTTGGCCTGCCAAAAATCTTTGCCCCCCTATAATTCACCCCCGGGGGTACACATAATTATTGCACCACCCCTAACCAACTAAGTTGGTACATCGGGGTAAGTATAAGTAAGAAGCCCGGTAAGCAGTGGCCTACAAATTAAAACCGACCTATCTCTAAAATTTATATCGTCTGTATAGAATCCGCATAATTCGTCACCCAAGTAGCGACAGACCGGTTTAAGTTAGCTACAAAAAAATACACCTTTGCATAATATTCACTTACCTTTGCACATTTTTCTGCTTTAGAAAGAATGATTGATGAAAACTTTTTCACACCGATCACATTTATTCTGGTGAAAACAGCGGTAGCAAATTCAAAATGTGCTCCAACTTTCGAGTCTATATTCTGCACATGCGTATACTTGAAAATATGTTGCTCTTCGACCTGTGCCTGTCTTGTGGAAAACAAATTACCCTGGAACATAATGTCCCACGTTCCCTCTTTATAAGTAAAATAAAGTATTGCGTTATCCGGGGCGTACCCCAAAAAACGCGATTGCATTGCGTTTTCATACGCTACATAGAAGAAATTTGCATATAAAATTGAAATTTAGAGCTGTTTAGGCCATGCTACCAAATTTTGCGTGATCTGCGTGACTGTTTTGTCCACGTCATTGCCGTAGTTTTTCCTACTGGTTGGAGAGGATGTTGTGCAATATGACAGTATGTAAAAGCAATAACCAATTTCAAAGCGCAATATTAGTTGGACTATAATAACATTACAGCGGTACTCATGATTCCAATGCTTCTTGCCTCTTTAAGAGACCATCTTTACTTCAGCTCAACGTGAGAGGTAACCATGTTTCTTAATTATCCTTCAAAAATATGTTTCCTTTATGCTCGTAATACAATCAATAATAAATTGTATTTGCTTATTAATTCTGAATTCCTGTACATGTCGGGCAGTTCAACGCCTCCAATCTTGTAGTTGTGAATGAAAACAATTTAAACCATTTAAACCCATAATGTATGATTTCCGTCAAATTTCATTTTTTTAAATTCTTTACCCAAAATGCTTAACTGCCGGGAAGAGCTGTCCATTTGAAGCCGAAATAACAAAGTAAACTAAAAACAACCACTGGCAACCACTGAAATCTCTTCATTATTAACTTTGTGCAACTTTGCAGTCTCTTCTAAATACAAGATCATATTATACTTTAATTCAAACTACACAGACTTATTATCATGATTATGTCCTTGTTCATATTGCTGTAGTTTTACTAAATTCAAAAGCATTATAATTTGTTACTTGCTTGGAAGTTTTAGCATATAATTAAACTCTTCAGTAGCTTGAAGAGCTTGAATCCCATAGTATAATCATACTGATTACTGACTCCTTCCATGCATCATGCATCTGAGATTCTTTGTAAACAAACTGAAGTGTGTAACATAAATTATACTTAAGTGGGTTTGTTTCTGGGATTTTTAGTCCTTTTTCACATACAATGCTTCACTATTTTGACACCAGTCTTCGGATCTTTCAATTTTCTCAGCCCTGCTTTCTGGTTACTTGCTACCGTTGCTTGGTTAAATCATGGAGGTATATAAATATTTATATACCTCCATGGTTAAATGCAATATTAAGATATACATCCTCACATTGCCTGACTACTCTTTTCACTGCATTTATAATAATACCATCTTAAACCTGCATCTCGACACATATTGTAAACAACATTGGTGACATTAGACACCTTTGACGCACTCTTCCCCTAATGCCATTTTCTCATCGTGGATAATTTACAGCTCATAGATACTCATTCCAATAGCGTCAAGGTATACATCCTCTCATTGCCTGACCACTCTTTTCACTGCATTTATAATAATACCATTTTGACGTATTCTTAAAGCTTTAAGTTTTCCCCATGCCACTCTCACCTAATATACATGTTTTTCAATATTTATCTCCCATGTGATTTCAAAATTTCTCTATAGGATGTACAGGAGTTTCACCCATGCAGCTATGTATTTTGAGTTTTTAATTTGAATCACACGTCTTGTTTCATGAAATGCAATTAAGGTATGCATCCTCCCATTGCGATGCCTGACTACTTGGCTCCCTAACTCCTTTTATAATAATACCATCTTGAACCTGCATTTCGATATATATTGTAAACAACAATGGTGACAATAGACACCTTGGCACACTCTTCGTCCAATATCATTTTCTCCTTGTGAATATAATTTTGAACCATTGCTCGTATAGATACTCATTCCACTCTCATTATTAAGGTGTGCATATTTTTATTGCCTGACTATTGAGTCGCATCTCTTGTGGCTCAGTTCCACTGCATTTAACACCATCTTGAACCTGCATCTCCACATATATTCTTTACATAATATTTCACTTCTGTGGCTCTCAATTAAGGTGTGCATATTACCATTGCCTGGCTATTGAGTCACATCTCTTGTGGCTCAGTTCTACTGCATTTAACACCATCTTGAACCTGCATCTCCACATCCTCTAACGCCATTCTATCCTCATGGACAAGTTTTGCTCAATTCACCCAACCGTATTTGTTTGTTTTTTCCGGTGATATTTAATCTTTCTTTACATAATGTTTCACTTCTGTGACTAAGGTGTGCATCTTTCCATTGACTACTGAGTCACAACTCTTGTGGCTCAGTTCCACTGCACTAATTTAACACCATCTTTAACCTGCATCTCCACATTATATTGTAAACAACAATGGTGACATGATTAGACACCTTTGACGCATTCATAAGTTTTCTCCATACTCTCATCTCCTATGCATCTTTTTTTCTCACATGTCAATTCAAAATTGGGTTTATTTCTTGTGACCTTTGGTTCTTCTTTACATATTTCACTTCTGTGACTCTCATCTCAATTAACATGATTAAGTTGTACATCTTTCCATTGCCTGACTACTGAGTCATATCTCTTGCAGCTCAGTTCCATTCCACTGCATTTAACACCATCTCATCTTGAACCTGCATTTCCATATTGTAAACAATAATGGTGACACCTTTGACGCATTCTTAAGCTGCCTCCATTCTACTAGTTACTCTCATCTCGTGCATGTTTTTCAATCATTTGTCTCTTTGTTTTTCCTGTGACCTTTGGTCCTTCTTTATATAATGTTTCACTTCTGTTACTCTCATCTCAATTAACATGATTAAGTTATGCATCTTTCCATTGCCTGACTACTGAGTAACATCTCTTGTAGCTCAGTTCCACTGCATTTAACACCATCTTGAACCTGCATCTCCACATATATTGTAAACAACAATGGTGACTTTAGACACCTTTGACGCATTCTTAAGCTTCCTCCATGCTACTAGTAGCTACTAGTTACTCTCATCTCATGTGCATGTTTTTCAATCTTTTGTCTCACATGTCAATTCAAAGTTTGTTTTAGTTTCCTGTGATCTTGGGTCCTTTACATATTTCACTTTTGTGACTCTCATATCTCAATTAACATGATTAAGTTATGCATCTTTCCATTCCCTGACAACTGAGTCACATCTCTTGTAGCTCAGTTCCACTGCCATCTTGAACCTGCATCTCCACATGTATTGTAAACACGAACAACAAAGGTGACATTAGACTAGCCACTCACCATTATGTGCAGATGTTTTTCAATCTTTTATCTCTCATGTATCCAAAATGTCTCGAGAAGGTTCAAAAGTTTCCCCCAGCTATGTATTTTAAGTTCTGAAAATTTCATGCTGATTCCTTTCATTATCTGTAAACAGATATTTTGGGATTTTTAGTCCTTTTTTAACATACAATGTTTCACTACTTTGACACTCTTTGGATCTTTCAATCTTTGCACCCCTGCTTCTGTTAACTTGCTACCGTCGTTTGGTAAATGCAATTAAGGTATGCATCCTCCCATTGCTTGACTACTTGGCTCCCTTTTCAACCTTTTTGCATATTTATAATAATATCATCTTAAACCTGCATCTCGACATATATTGTAAACAATTATGGTGACATTAGACACCTTTGACGCACTCTTCCCCCAATGCCATTTCTCCTCGTGGATAATCACAGCTCATAGATACTCATTACAACAGTGTTTATAATAAGGTATACATCCTCTCGTTACCTGACTACTCTTTTCACTGCATTTATAATAATACCATCTTCAACCTGCATCTCTAGTACATATTGTAAATAACAATGGTGACATTAGACGGACACCTTTGACGCACTTTTAAGCTCCCTCCATGCCACTTTCACCATAATGTTTTTCAATCTTTTGTCTCTCATGTCAATTCAATATATAGGATGTTTTAAATTCAAAAGCTGGGTGAAACTTCTTAAAAGAAGTTCGATTCCACCCAGGTTTTTGAATTTTGAGTTTTGATTCACAAAGTATTTTTTCCTGGGATCATTAGTACCTCACGTAATGTTTCACTTATGTGATCTTTTAGTACTCAATCTTTGTAATCCTGCTTTATATACTTGCTATACCATCGCTTGGTGAATGCAATTAAGATGTTCATGCTCCTATTACCTGATTACAAGGCTGTATATATATGTACCTCTTAAGCCTGCAGAGCATTTACACAATTTTTTGTATCATCACTTTACAGATTTATGTCAAGTAAAAAGAAAAGAGTATAAAATACACTTTTCTAGCATCTCATAATAACAAATAATTATGTTATGGTTGCAGATGAATTATAGATTCAAAAATCTACTATTTTCCACTCATTCATTCCTCAGACAATTTTCGATAGGTAACATAATAATTTCCTGTATGGAAGTACCGCGGGGTGTAATAACCCTTCCAGAATTGCGTGTTGCTGCGTGACAGAGGATGTGACATGTAAATCACATTTGGCAAACTGTCATCGCCTGATGGATGATACAATCAATTACATTAACAAGATCAGATCAGAGATTTAAATATCTTAAACCACAGTTGCTATCATCTGATCATAAATGTTCATTTACATGCGACATCTTCGTTATACCAGACACAATTTGGTTTGTAACTCCCATATAATGTGGCAATACAATAAGTGAGAAAACAATAAGCATTCTAATTGATTGTTGTTTGTAACTTCGTGCAATGAAAAAGCTTGAAAACGCGATTGAAATAGTCTATGCAGGTACAAGTTTCTCATGACCCAATTAAAATGTTCATACCAAAAAAATGGAAAGAGAATCTTACCTGAATATGATTTGAAATACTGTTTAAACTCAGGAGAATTCCAGGCTTGAATTATACAGCCTTATTGCTTCGAGATTGCATAACTATATGCTTGTATGCTTTTATTATTTTTCTTATACTGAAATACCATATTGCTATAGGTGTGTAGTTTTAAAAGCTTTACAATGTATATATATACTATGGGTGCTTTCCAATTGGGAAAAACCATGCATCAACTGACGTTCGTATAGCATCATCGCTATATATGCACCTATCTTTACTCGAATGTCTTCAACATCAGTATTATAATCACTCTCTCGTCTTAATTGGAAGCTTCCAATAAGTTTGTAGTTTTAAAATGTATATATACTACAGGTGCTTTCCAATTGGGAAAAACCATGAACTGACGTTCATAATATATGTGCGCCCATCTGTACTCGAGTGTCTTCATCATATCATCAGTATATTATAATCACTCTTGACTTAATTGGAAGAATAAAACTGTTTAACGTATGTCAGTTTGTCGTACATTTTAATGTTACCATATAAGTCTGTGAAATTACCTGCAATTTATATTTAATTTATAACCAAACCAAGAATCTAGGCATGTGAATGAGAAATCACATACCCTAGAAAAAATGTGTCTGTGATGAAATCTAGCACTCAATATGATATCGAGTTATTGACCTTTCTAGTATGGGTACTTCCCCAGCCTTACGCAATACTTTCTCCAATGTCATGTACATCAAGGGGGATCAAGGGAAGGAAAATATATTCCATTTTAATTTCATAGGGCATCTGCCATCTAATGCGAGTCTATTCCAGTCCAAATATAAACCGGATGTTTTATACCACTGGACATAGTGTATTATATATCGGTGCTTTCTCATTTACCTTAAATGTGTGAATTTTTTAGAAATTATTATAACAAATGCACGCAGATATTTTCAATGTACATAACAATTGATGGATTCCATCCCCTGTCATGATCAGTCAGAACCATCTTCAGAATGATGATTGTTACCGGAACTCTTTATTTCTTCATTAATTCGGAACCAATATTCAGATAAAGCTTAATGATACTTTCGATGTATTTTGACCGGTTTCTGGTTTTGCTTGTATGAAATAACAAGTCGTCAATTAACTTACGAAGTTTCTGAATTCACATATTTTACTTACTAATTTGTGGATAAAAATGCATTTAATAAAATCTGACATAATTAATTTCGTACAACTTACCATATTTATAAACATGTATGCATAATTTGTAGAACCAACGTGGATACCATGAGATGCACTGTATACACTCCCGAGTGGTAGAAGACAAAGGACTAATATAAAATTGAACTGTGCCGCCTAAAACTTCGCGTTTTTCGTGTGCTTGGTATGTTGACCTGACGACCTCTGAACTTGTTTTAATAGTTGAACTACTCGAGAAACTTTTAAACTACACTTTTAAACTACACTTGATATTAAAAGTTTAACCAAAATATCAAAATAATATAAATCATTTTGTAATTTGACGAAAATGCGTTAAATGAACCTAGGTTCGCGAATAATTTGTTTTTGGGCGTTTGAAAAATTACGAGTGTCCAATTGCATCCCCCGCTCATGCCACGTCATGTCAATGTTATGCATTTGTTTACATGTTATCTAATTTTTTTAATAATTCTATTATTCTATTACTTTCGTACATTTTTTTAACAGAACAACAACTTTCGTCGTATCATTTCAAATTCTAGACTGAGACTGTATTTATATACTATAAAGGTGTTTAATAATGTTTTAATCGGTACCGGACGATGCGATGCCATCATTACATACTACTTTTAGCATGGGGGTTAGTGGCAAAGTAGCTCAAAGTATCTGGACAATTATTACCTGAAGTCTTGAATAAAATAATTGAGAAAAATAATCATGACCTCAAAAATCTTCCTTGCTATTCATAACCGCATTATCAAAACGTTGCTGAGCTTTATAAGTCTTGACAGTTTTAATTAACATGATTAATTAATTAAAATTTTTAATATAATAGCCATACTGTATGAGCTGATGTGCAACATGAATATTTTGTATTCTGTTTATCTAACATATTGGTGCTAAATGTTAGAGGGTCTTGCAACTCAGTGAAAGTATAATGATCTTATAGTGCATGAGTACATAAGCAGTGCACTTTTTACTATAGTTCAAATTCACATGATGATTGCCAACAAAATACATGCACTTTTTGAGGCAATGAACATGACGAATGACTTGATAGTCACTCATGATCTCATAAATGTGTAACCCTATAATTAGTATCATAGAGCTATATAGCCTTTTGTTGATGTTTGTTGATTTTGTTGAATTAAATGCATGTTCAGATGTTGATTGCCAAAATTGCTAGTATGACACTATATTTCATATTGCAACTTGAAAACATACTTCTTAGTTTTGATAGACATGATAGAAGCACCTCATGATTATTAGCCTATGGAAGACATGATCTTAATCTTCCACACAGGGATAGTGAATTTCAAATGGGTTACTTGAAAGGGGGACTCCATGTGAAATCTACACCCCCTGTGTGGGAGATTAAGGTCATGTCTTCCACAGGGGGTGTACTATGAAGGATTTCAACCGGAATAGCCTACTATTTTAGCTTATTTCATAACATTTAACATGTTCGTTGACCATGGGTGATACAAAATGTTGTAGTTTGTAGAGTTCAAACGCACATGCAGGAAGGCTGCCAACATCCGATTACTATTAGTTGACACTATAAAGTTTCATCTCAAATTACTGATAATGAGCTATATAATGTATGATTTTATTTTATTTTATTGTTTTCTTAGATCATGGCATAACAACTCACTATTACAGCTTGAACTAGACACTGAGCTTCACTGGAGCTATGATGATGATCAAGCAAATGAACAGAGAGTGCAGAGTTGAGCTAATTAATTGGTCAATGTTCATACCTATTTTCTTTTAATTAATGTCCAATTCACTTTAACTTTCTAAAGTGCTCTGCTCATAAAATGATAAAAGTGCATGATACAGTCAAAACTTAACATTTGGTATGCAAAATGTAAGAAGTGTTTAAGTTAAGAAGAAATTTGCTGCAATAAAGTTTGTGTTTTCTCTAAAAATGTTAACCTTTCAATTATTTAAAAGCTTAGAATGCCTTAACACTGCATGCATTTCTATAAACATGTTTTTTTTTTTCAGAAAGTTTGAGCACGTTCAGATCTGTTAAGGTGTGCATACCTGAATATATTTTTGCAGTGATCTCAAGATTATGTTTAACATAAAATAAGCTTTATGATAACCACTTCATCTTTACATGACCTTAAGACCCAACATTATGGCATGTACAAAACAAGTCTACTTTAGACCTGGTCTATGGAGACCAGGTCTAACTAACTTTAGACCTGGTCTAACTTGTTTTGTGCATGGGTATGATCTCAAGTCTTCATCCAACCATACCCCCTATGTCAACCCCAACCCTAATTGTAACCTAAATCAATAAGCCTTCACTATTTCACTTGCCATGTTGAGCTTGATGCAATTGGGGTAACTATCAAAATAAATTGCAACTAGCAACTCCCAATCATACAATGTCCCTTTTTAAACAAGCAAATTAAAAAGTTAAAGAAGCAAATAAAATGCTTTGCATTAGGCAATTATTGTTAGAACAAGATTCATGCAATTGCAAGAAAACATCTTTGATTTTGATGAGAACAGCTAGAAGATGGGTGGCATTTAATATTATGCATCTCAAACTTAGTCAGAACTTTGTAAGGATCATGGTTTGTGCATGAACATGATGAATGAAATGTTAAAGATATTATAGAAACTTTTGCAATTTGCAAAAAAGCATCAGCAAACTAACTGTATATGTGTGTGCTTATAATTAACCAATCATGAGCTCTAATAGAAATAACCCTAAAACTCACCTTCATTTTGCACAAAACCTGAAATTTGCACTGCATGCACCTCAAAAATGGTTTCCACTTGCTCCAGCTCCAAAATCAAACAAAAAATATTTCCGATATTAGTCCAAAGCTATTACATCTGACCGACCATGCAGGTTTTATATCACTCAATGCTGAAATCAGCTCTTCTTCCAGATTTCCCTATTGCAAGTGTTCCTCCGAAAAGATAAGCAGAGTTTGCTCTATAGATAAGGTGATTATTGCCTGATTATTTCCATCCGGTTGGTCGGTAGCGCCCTCAATTACTTGGTATTACCGGTATTGCAGGTAAGTTTCTATGAATGAACTTTTGTGATCGAGTAAACAATGGTATCACAGGGTACGTTGGTCGATTTCACCTGTGGAAAACTTTGGAATCACTGGGTCTGTTCATTGGAATCGCCGGGTGCAACACCGCGCCGTTTATATGCACTAGAGCTATACCCGTATGCGAAAATGATTATTAAGCTCAATATGCCGTTATCTTAGTATAAAAATGGTATAGGCCTAATGCTATAGGGACTTTTATTGAGACCGATTCCTCCAATTTATTGTACGGCCAAGTTTAAACCCAATCCAGCTGATAGGATACTGTTTCACCCCATATGACCTTTGACCGCAGATGACCTGTTGGATGACCTGTGACCTCAGATGACATTACTTAATTACCGTAGTTAATTAAATTAATTAATTAATATTTATTTGTTTTACTGACTACTCTTTCTTTCTTCCTTCAAAACCCACAGTGGGAGACATTGGCTTAATATAGATTTTACCAAGTTCAAGTACATACATGTATCAGAATGCATCAGAGCTATTGATAGAACACAGGCAGCAAGTGCAATTGTTTATACCATGGTCACTGACTTGGGCACTGTGGATTTTTGAAAATTCACATTTTTGCGGATTTTGAGCCCAATCCTTTACCGATCGCAACCAAATGTGATCCCTCCATTCGACCGAAAGTAGCTTAGGACACTCCCCATATTTTCCTTGATCTCCCGTATAAATTACAGCCCAATCGGACCAAGTTTTAAATTTGACCTTCGACCTCCGATTTCAACCAAAGGTAGCGTAGGACACTCCCCATATTTTCCTTGATCTCCCATATGAATTACAGCCCAATCGGACCAAGTTTAAAATTTGACCTTTGACCTTCGACCTCCGATTTCGACCGAAGGTAGCTTAGGACACTCCCCGTATTTTCCTTGATCTCCCGTATGAATTACAGCCCAATCGGACCAAGTTTTAAATTTGACCTTCGACCTCCGATTTCAACCAAAGGTAGCGTAGGACACTCCCCATATTTTCCTTGATCTCCCATATGAATTACAGCCCAATCGGACCAAGTTTAAAATTTGACCTTTGACCTTCGACCTCCGATTTCGACCGAAGGTAGCTTAGGACACTCCCCGTATTTTCCTTGATCTCCCGTATGAATTACAGCCCAATCGGACCAAGTTTAAAATTTGACCTTTGACCTTCGACCTCCGATTTCGCCCGAAGGTAGCTTACGACATTCCCCGTATTTTTCTGCATCCCCCGTGCGAATTTGGCGAGGTTCGGATCAAAACTGACGGAGCCTTTTACACACATACATACACGCAACATTAGGCAAATTATAGTAAGATTACAAAATTTACGTGTCAAGTTCCATGGCTACCAAAGGCCAATAATATTATGATGAAAAGAAATGAATTGAACCTCGAGTAGGTGTTTAATGAACATCTGTGTAAATAAAAATGATAAGGAGCAAAAATAATTGCATGAATAGTAGCAATAATTAAGATATAACGTTTATTTCAGCTATACCATTATCATTATGGGCTAATTATCTGCTTCAGTTTTGTGTAACTCAAAACTTATGCAGGCTAGTTTGCCCATCAAGCAGTTGTCCATGAGCATGCATATCTTTTAAAAGCTTCTTTAGCACGGGCTAACTCACCTGACATGACAGTAAGTTTTCATTTTATTTGCTTTGATTGATATGTACGTACATGTTTTTATGATCATTGATATTTAATTTATGATAATTTGTACTATTTTTATGATCGTTAATTATTGCAATTTAATAGCTTTTGCTGTAAAGCACACATCCAATCCTAATTATAGCCTGACTGGCATGTAAAATTTGCATGGACACCTGCAATTTTTTTGGGGAAAGCGTACAAAAACATGCAATTTTGAATGTTTTCATACAAACACATATCCCAAAATTTAATGACTTATGGCACACATCTAAAGCATACCCAAGCAAACACAAAGCATTTTCGACATCATTCGAATATGGTTAAAAAAAGATCGACAGAAAACGTTTAAATGTCGGGTTATATAAAGGGTAGGGCCTATATAAAGAGTATAAAAAGTTTTCATATCATTCAAAAACGTTTTGTGATAACTTACTGCAAATACTCTAACAGAATGTTATTAAGGGAAGGGGTATGAACGTTTGGACAGTATTTATTGTGGGACATTAGATCACATCAGACATATCGAATCGCATTCTGAATACGAAGAATGTCCTTCTGATATCAAATAATTTTGATTTTTTGAAATTCGCAATGTATACACATTTTATGGCAAATTATTAAAAATTGATATTTTTGATATTTAACAGTACTCGAAATGCCGACGATCAATTGAAAATTTTGACCTTTCGTATTGAAAATATGGATTTTTTCCCAAAACACCAACAAAAATTAGGTCTTTTTGGGAAAAAAATCCATATCTTCAATATAAAAGGTCAAAATTTTCAATTGATCGTCGGCTTTTCCTCCCAGCTATACATACACTTTAAGAATATATCATTAGATTTATAAAAATTTACTTCGAGGACTGTTATATATCAAAAATTTGAAAAATATCAAATTTTTATAATTTGTCATAAAATTTGTATTATATCGTGATTTTCAAAAAATGAAAATTATTTGATATCAGAAAGACATTATTCGTATTCAGAATGCAATTCGATACGTCTGTGGTGCTCTCATGTCCCATAAAAAATACTGTCGAAACGCTCTAAACGCTCATTTCAGATCCCTTAAAGTGTTGACAAAATATTTGGCAAAAATTGTTTACAAAAATATTTGATAATAACATTTTGAAAACATTTTAAAATACTTTTGAAGTGTGTTTTCATACAAAACGTTCTAAATCGTTTTCTTGACCTTTATATAACCCGGCATTTTGCTGGAACTCTTGAGTTAATTCGACAAAAGTTGCTCCAGGTGTATTTTTGCACCATAATGGGTCGCAATACGATAACGCAATACGATATACAACCCTACCATAACCGATAACCCTAACCCTATAAACTGACCTCCGGGTTGTCATTAGTCTACTTCTGAAGTCGAAAATATTATTTGGCAAAATATGAAATTTTTTTTTAATGAACCGGGAGTACAGTTAGTAGTCTAACGGCCATTTTCCAAGATCCGGGTGGCCTTCCAAAGTGTTTCTGATATTATCATATCTTTCATGTTTGATTGATATAATTAGGATCAGGATCCCGAAAATTAAATTAAAGGTAAGATTTTCATTTACAATCATTTGATAAGGAAAATAATAACTTTAATTTGATTGGGTATATGAACCCTGAGCAACTAAAATGGCATAACTCTGGAACCGTAAGTCTAATTATGATGGTGTTATCAGCAAAATAAAGCTACGAGCCTGGCTCATGTAATAAAATTGATATCAGACTCATTTAGCTTGATCGCATCACTATCCTGTAGGTGCATGGTTAAGTCGAAAGCCGTGATTTAAAGACAAAATATGATTTTTTTACTACTTAGATTTCGTGATCCATAGCCTCGTCCTACAATTTTCTCAACAACAAAAAACAGTTTGTGTGCAAAAAAACTTCTTGCAGATTATTTCGCGTTAGCAACAATATCGTCAAATTTGTATAGCATTAACGTAACAATACACATAATCATACATAACTCGGAAACGAAAAATCAAAATCAACTGCAATTTTGGAAATAAACGTTTTTCGTGGATAGGCTTACCATATAAAAAGAGGATGCTTGAATCATAAACTTTGTCAATACTGCTGTTTTCCTCGTTTTTGCCAAATTTTTCGTTTCGGAAATTCCTAATGACAATTTTGATTTATTATCCTTCACTTTCAAGAAAATTATTTTAATTTTTTACACTTTCGCTGTGATCATTGAATAGGCATTTTATTTTGGTAATCGTTATAGCTCCATCACTGTATTTTATGCCATTTACTTATTGTGAAATATATGGAGAAAGGATGTGTCCTCTGCCCCGCCCAAGCCAGAGAAGAATAACGCATAATGCAATTCTTCGAATTAACTGCAATTTGAAGGTGCCGGGGATTTCCCCTGATTTCACAAAATATATAAATGTTACGCTTCGTAGCACAGACATGGTCATTTTTATTTCTTCACAAATATATTTATTTAAGTTTATAATTTATTACGTTGTTCTATAATATATTTTCGCTCGTATTTTTATCATAAACATATTTCTCTAGGGCCCATGCATATGCAAATTTTCTGCGCTAAGCTCGAAGAGAGGATAGCAGGACCTCAGCTATATCTGCGGGAATATTGGCGTAAAATAGTGTTTTTTATATCCTGTTTTGCCAAATCAAATTGCTAAATCATAATCCTTTTGTTAGTTCTAATTTATTATTTAAAAAAAGAGTAGCCCACATATCCCGGCTACATATTTGGCAATTTTTTGGAAATATGGGCCAAAAACATGAGTGTTTAAGGTGTTTTCATAATGATGTGACAGTTAAGACCAAAGACTTATAGGCCTACTGAGATTAATTTCAGGTTATGCATTCTATTTTTTGGAAAACACATTTTATAATATCCTTAATAACCATTTATCAAAATTAACACTAAATTTATGAGCAAAGTCATAGCCTATACTCCAAATTTTGAATGGTTAGTCTTGTGCCAAGTCTTTGAAACTAATAATTGTAAAAAATCGTGCAAAATTATACGTTTTTGGCCCATTTTCCCTAAAATTGCAAAACTATTGAAATTTGACTTTATTTACAAGTTAGAACTAAGATTTAGCTGTGTTTCATTTGGCAAAAGAGGATAATATTTTTTTTAATCCAGAGAAATTACTTCTGTATTTTCTGGAATAGGGACGGTAATCTCGTGTGTGATGATGAAGATGTACTGCCCGCTGCTACAATTTGCAATCACAAGCAATATCTGATATCGCAAGTGGCTGAACCCGTTATTTCGAAACATGCTCATCTGTTTAGCTAATTATAATGCAAATTGTGCAATAATTGAAGTTCAATTATTTTAGCATACATTTTCGGAAGTGTCGCGTATCACCGTACTGATATCACTACAGGTACTACGTAGGCCTACATTCATTGTAAAAACAAGAAATAATGTCTTGCGATTTTAAAAGACAATATATTTGTTAAAGACAACGACAGACAACATTATGTGAAGCCGACTTTGAGATAATGCTAAAGTTGAGTCTCTGTATGTGTGTACAAGACCACTCGCAGCTGCACCAGGGTTTTTGTTTTTATGGGGGGGGGCTTTTAGAGGGGGTTATAAATCCGAAAATTGGTCGTTTGTTTGACTTAAAAGGGAAAGTGTGTGTGTGGGCAATGATATAGGAGCATCCTGATTTCAATGTGTGTGTGTGTGTGGGGGGGCACTGTACAAGACACGTCTAAAATATAAGATGTGTCAATTGATGCCGGTTTTGAGACATATCTTGATCGTGTCTTCTTGTAAGCATCACATGCTGTCTTCAGTAGATATCATTACCATACCACACATAGCATCATGTGCTGTCTTCAGTAGATAGCATTACCATACCACACATAGCATCATGTGCTGTCTTCAGTAGATAGCATTACCATACCACACATAGCATCATGTGCTGTCTTCAGTAGATAGCATTACCATACCACACATAGCATCATGTGTTGTCTTCAGTAGATAGCATTACCATACCACACATATCATCATGTGCTGTCTTCAGTAGATAGCATTACCATATCAGACACAGCATCATGTGCTGTCTTCAGTAGATAGCATTACCATACCACATATAGCATCATGTGCTATCTTCAGTAGATAGCATTACCACACCACACATAGCATCATGTGTTGTCTTCAGTAGATAGCATTACCATACCACACATAGCATCGTCTGCTGTCTTCAGTAGATAGCATTACCATACCACACATATCATCATGTGCTGTCTTCAGTAGATAGCATTACCATACCACATATAGCATCATGTGCTATCTTCAGTAGATAGCATTACCACACCACACATAGCATCATGTGTTGTCTTCAGTAGATAGCATTACCATACCACACATAGCATCGTCTGCTGTCTTCAGTAGATAGCATTACCATACCACACATAGCATCATGTGTTGTCTTCAGTAGATAGCATTACCATACCACACATATCATCATGTGCTGTCTTCAGTAGATAGCATAGCATCATGTGCTGTCTTCAGTAGATAGCATTACCATACCACACATAGCATCATGTGCTATCTTCAGTAGATAGCATTACCATACCACACATAGCATCATGTGTTGTCTTCAGTAGATAGCATTACCATACCACACATAGCATCATGTGTTGTCTTCAGTAGATAGCATTACCATACCACACATATCATCATGTGCTGTCTTCAGTAGATAGCATAGCATCATGTGCTGTCTTCAGTAGATAGCATTACCATACCACACATAGCATCATGTGCTATCTTCAGTAGATAGCATTACCATACCACACATAGCATCGTGTGCTGTCTTCAGTAGATAGCATTACCATACCACACATAGCATCATATGCTGTCTTCAGTAGATAGCATTACCATACCACACATAGCATCATGTGCTGTCTTCAGTAGATAGCATTACCATACCACACATAGCATCATGTGCTATCTTCAGTAGATAGCATTACCATACCACACATAGCATCATGTGCTGTCTTCAGTAGATAGCATTACCATACCACACATAGCATCATGTGTTGTCTTCAGTAGATAGCATTACCATACCACACATAGCATCATGTGCTATCTTCAGTAGATAGCATTACCATATCACACATAGCATCGTGTGCTGTCTTCATTCCCATATCACACATAGCATCATGTGCTGTCTTCAGTAGATACCGTAGCATTCCCACATCACACATAGCATCATGTGCTGTCTTCAGTAGATAGCATTACCATATCAGACATAGCATCATGTGCTATCTTCAGTAGATAGCATTCCCATATCACACATAGCACCACGTGCTATCTTCAGTAGATAGCATTCCCATATCACACATAGCACCACATGTTGTCTGCAGTAGATAGCATTAACATACCACACATAGCATGTGCTGTCTTCAGTAGATAGCATTACCATATCACACATAGCATCATGTGCTGTATTCAGTAGATAGCATTACCATATCACACATAGCATCATGTGCTGTCTTCAGTAGATAGCATTACCATATCAGACATAGCATCATGTGCTATCTTCAGTAGATAGCATTCCCATATCACACATAGCACCACATGTTGTCTGCAGTAGATAGCATTCCCATATCACACATAGCATCATGTGCTGTCTTCAGTAGATAGCATTACCATATCACACATAGCATCATGTGCTATCTTCAGTAGATAGCATTACCATATAACACATAGCATCATGTGCTGTCTTCAGTAGATAGCATTACCATATCACACATAGCACCACATGTTGTCTGCAGTAGATAGCATTCCCATATCACACATAGCATCATGTGCTGTCTTCAGTAGATAGCATTACCATATCACACATAGCATCATGTGCTATCTTCAGTAGATAGCATTACCATATCACACATAGCATCATGTGCTATCTTCAGTAGATAGCATTACCATATCAAACATAGCATCATGTGCTGTCTTCAGTAGATAGCATTACCATACCACACATAGCACCACATGTTGTCTGCAGTAGATAGCATTAACATACCACACATAGCATCATGTGCTATCTTCAGTAGATAGCATTACCATATCACACATAGCATCATGTGCTGTCTTCAGTAGATAGCATTACCATATCACACATAGCATCATGTGCTGTCTTCAGTAGATAGCATTACCATACCACACATAGCATCATGTGCTGTCTTCAGTAGATAGCATTACCATACCACACATAGCATCATGTGCTGTCTTCAGTAGATAGCATTACCATACCACACATAGCATCATGTGTTGTCTTCAGTAGATCGCATTACCATACCACACATATCATCATGTGCTGTCTTCAGTAGATAGCATTACCATATCAGACACAGCATCATGTGCTGTCTTCAGTAGATAGCATTACCATACCACATATAGCATCATGTGCTATCTTCAGTAGATAGCATTACCACACCACACATAGCATCATGTGTTGTCTTCAGTAGATAGCATTACCATACCACACATAGCATCGTCTGCTGTCTTCAGTAGATAGCATTACCATACCACACATATCATCATGTGCTGTCTTCAGTAGATAGCATTACCATACCACATATAGCATCATGTGCTATCTTCAGTAGATAGCATTACCACACCACACATAGCATCATGTGTTGTCTTCAGTAGATAGCATTACCATACCACACATAGCATCGTCTGCTGTCTTCAGTAGATAGCATTACCATACCACACATAGCATCATGTGTTGTCTTCAGTAGATAGCATTACCATACCACACATATCATCATGTGCTGTCTTCAGTAGATAGCATAGCATCATGTGCTGTCTTCAGTAGATAGCATTACCATACCACACATAGCATCATGTGCTATCTTCAGTAGATAGCATTACCATACCACACATAGCATCATGTGTTGTCTTCAGTAGATAGCATTACCATACCACACATAGCATCATGTGTTGTCTTCAGTAGATAGCATTACCATACCACACATATCATCATGTGCTGTCTTCAGTAGATAGCATAGCATCATGTGCTGTCTTCAGTAGATAGCATTACCATACCACACATAGCATCATGTGCTATCTTCAGTAGATAGCATTACCATACCACACATAGCATCGTGTGCTGTCTTCAGTAGATAGCATTACCATACCACACATAGCATCATATGCTGTCTTCAGTAGATAGCATTACCATACCACACATAGCATCATGTGCTGTCTTCAGTAGATAGCATTACCATACCACACATAGCATCATGTGCTATCTTCAGTAGATAGCATTACCATACCACACATAGCATCATGTGCTGTCTTCAGTAGATAGCATTACCATACCACACATAGCATCATGTGTTGTCTTCAGTAGATAGCATTACCATACCACACATAGCATCATGTGCTATCTTCAGTAGATAGCATTACCATATCACACATAGCATCGTGTGCTGTCTTCATTCCCATATCACACATAGCATCATGTGCTGTCTTCAGTAGATACCGTAGCATTCCCACATCACACATAGCATCATGTGCTGTCTTCAGTAGATAGCATTACCATATCAGACATAGCATCATGTGCTATCTTCAGTAGATAGCATTCCCATATCACACATAGCACCACGTGCTATCTTCAGTAGATAGCATTCCCATATCACACATAGCACCACATGTTGTCTGCAGTAGATAGCATTAACATACCACACATAGCATGTGCTGTCTTCAGTAGATAGCATTACCATATCACACATAGCATCATGTGCTGTATTCAGTAGATAGCATTACCATATCACACATAGCATCATGTGCTGTCTTCAGTAGATAGCATTACCATATCAGACATAGCATCATGTGCTATCTTCAGTAGATAGCATTCCCATATCACACATAGCACCACATGTTGTCTGCAGTAGATAGCATTCCCATATCACACATAGCATCATGTGCTGTCTTCAGTAGATAGCATTACCATATCACACATAGCATCATGTGCTATCTTCAGTAGATAGCATTACCATAACACATAGCATCATGTGCTGTCTTCAGTAGATAGCATTACCATATCACACATAGCACCACATGTTGTCTGCAGTAGATAGCATTCCCATATCACACATAGCATCATGTGCTGTCTTCAGTAGATAGCATTACCATATCACACATAGCATCATGTGCTATCTTCAGTAGATAGCATTACCATATCACACATAGCATCATGTGCTATCTTCAGTAGATAGCATTACCATATCAAACATAGCATCATGTGCTGTCTTCAGTAGATAGCATTACCATACCACACATAGCACCACATGTTGTCTGCAGTAGATAGCATTAACATACCACACATAGCATCATGTGCTATCTTCAGTAGATAGCATTACCATATCACACATAGCATCATGTGCTGTCTTCAGTAGATAGCATTACCATATCACACATAGCATCATGTGCTGTCTTCAGTAGATAGCATTACCATATCAGACATAGCATCATGTGCTATCTTCAGTAGATAGCATTAACATACCACACATAGCATCATGTGCTATCTTCAGTAGATAGCATTACCATATCACACATAGCATCATGTGCTATCTTCAGTAGATAGCATTACCATATTACACATAGCATCGTGTGCTGTCTTCATTCCCATATCACACATAGCATCATGTGCTGTCTTCAGTAGATACCGTAGCATTCCCACATCACACGTAGCATCGTGTGCTATCTTCAGTAGATAGCATTCCCATAGGCGTATCACACATAGCATCATGTGCTATCTTCAGTAGATAGCATTACCATATCACACATAGCATCGTGTACTGTCTTCAGTAGATAGCATTCCCATATCACACATAGCATCATGTGCTGTCTTCAGTAGATAGCATTACCATATCAGACATAGCATCATGTGCTACCTTCAGTAGATAGCATTACCATATCACACATAGCATCATGTGTTGTCTTCAGTAGATAGCATTCCCATATCAGACATAGCATCATGTGTTGTCTTCAGAAGATAGCATTTCCATATCACACATATATACCGTAAAATGGGGTAACTTCGGTCAACGGGGTAACTTTGGTCGGTCAAATATATTTTTTTAAATGGTCATATTTTCGTACAACAATATTGTTTTCAGTCTGTTTTCAGATTGGTGTCAATTTCTTAAGAAATTGACCAAAAATTAGCATTTTTTTACATTTTTTTCAGAAAAAATAAAAATCGATATTTGTGAGCATGGATGTGTGCTTGATTAATTTTGCAAGGGGTCAAATGTCACAAAAAACAACAACTTGCCCATATACAGCGAAGATCAATTTTTTTGATTTTTTTCCCTTCATGGAATGTAGGCTAATACTCTGACCAAAGTTGCCCCAAATGCGGGGTAACTTTGGTCAGGCTATTTTGAACCCCTGGGGTACCCTTACGAAATTATTAAAAAATCTTGTTCAACTTCAACGTGTAGAAGGGAACCCTAATGTCATAAAAAAGAGTTAATTAGAAATATAATTGGTTTTGTTTGGAAGAAGTGATTTAAAAACTCTGAAAAGTGCCCAAAGTTACCCCATTTTACGGTAATTCAGTAGATAGCATTACCATATCAGACATATAGCATCATGTGCTGTCTTCAGTAGATAGCATTCCCATATCACACATAGCATCAATGCATCATGTGCTGTCTTCAGTAGATAGCATTCCCATATCACACATAGGCCTAAATTGTGAGGTCAAATTTGGGCCAAAATGCTTTGGGCCCCAACATTTTTCGGTCAACGTAACAAAAAAATTCTTGGGCCAATTTTTTTTTTATTAGGCCTAATTTTTAAAAACTAGATAAAAATATCTCTCTAACAGCGTTAACCGTTTTTTCTTCTTAACTTTTGATCAACTTCACCAAAAATAGGCCTGTTTGAAAATTTTTGGTGCAAAAGTTGGTCAAAATTCAAAATAATAGGCCTAATAATATAAAAAAAAGCGGTTCCTATATAGGCCTATTTTTCAAATTTTGATGAATTTTTGAAACTTTTGTAGGCTACCGTAAAATGGGGTAACTTTGGGCACTTTTCAGAGTTTTTAAGCCACTGCTTCCAAACAAAACCAATTATATTTCTAATTAACTCTTTTTTTATGACATTAGGGTTCCCTTCTAGGCCTACACCTTGAAGTTGAAAAAGATTTTTTAATAATTTTGTAAGGGTGCCCTAGGGGTTAAAAAATAGCCTGACCAAAGTTACCCCGGGGCAACTTTGGTCAGAGTATTAGGCCTACATTCCATGAAGAAAAAAAAAATCAAAAAAATTGATCTTCGCTGTAGGCCTATAGCCTATAGGCCTATGGGCTATCTTCTGAAGACAGCACACGATGCTATGTGTGTTATGGTAATGCTATCTACTGAAGATAGTAGGCCCTACATGATGCTATGTGTGATATGGACAAATATCGATTTTTATTTTTTCTGAAAAAATGTAAAAAAATGCTCATTTTTGGTCAAAAATCCCGAATCCCAAAATATGACCATTAAAAAAAAATAGGCCTAGGCTATATTTGACCGACCAAAGTTACCCCGCTGACCGAAGTTACCCCATTTTACGGTATCAACTTTTAGGCCTAGGATAGGCCCTTCGCCTACATTTTGATCCAAATTTTTTCGCCGGGATTTTTTCCAGTCTCAGTTGGAATGACCCCCTTTTCCCGGGCCCCTTTTTTTGGTACCGGTAGGCCTAAGTTTTCCCCAGCCCCACGGAAAGACCCCCCTTTTTTTTATTGGCCTTCTCACCGAAAAACCCATCCGGAAGACCCCTTTTGTTTGGTGTCTAGGCCTATACTAGCTCTCACCGAAAGACCCTATAGTTTCGAATCGATCTGCTGTAAGCACGTCCCCGTCACTTCCAAAGTCGAGTGCCCCCGGGCTGTCGTCTGCTCTGTATTTTTTTTTTAATTGAGAGACAATTTACTACTGATCACTATACGCAAGAAAACATATTGCATCGCACTCATTGTAACAAATATAAATCTAAGAGTATACCAAAAATAATCAAAATTCAAAATTGGTGCATTATTATAAATAATTCAATTAATACAGGTAGTTTGATTTAATTTTAAAAGTGTATATCTTTAATTTTGTTGGATTTTGTTTGTTTTTCCAAATCTTAGCGCACTAATACTTTGTGAGCCCATAGTGATTCGGTTCGTCGAACAGTGAACGAATGCGGTGATTGAAGTTCTTGGTGAGTGGGAAATTCAAATAAAACTCATGATTTATTAATAAAATTGCCTCAGTAGTATGATAAGATGCAATACTTTTTATTCACTTAAGTTTCTGTCTGCATGGATTTTGTCAATTTAAGTGCCAGTTTATTTTGATAGTGTTTATTAAATTTCATAGAAATGTTTTGGTGCAAAATTCGACAGGCATGACATTGACAGGCATATTTACAGCTCAGGTTATTGACATTTTCTGTTTCTGTAGCAATGAATAGGCCCTACTCACGTCTGATAGCTTCTGTTTGACATCGCAATAAAGACTCATATGAACCCATCTTTGCATGTTTGGCAGTGAATGTTGCCGTCCCCTCCCGTCCCGGCGTCCTGCCGGAAAGAAGACTCAATTTAAATATAAAATGATAAATTATGATATCAAAATTCAAATGCAGTATGCCAGTAGTCATCATGAGCGGATGATCATGGTCATGATTGATGGTAGTAAACCTTTCATGCCTTTGACGAGCACGTATTTTAACTTAAAGGCCCATTCAGTGATTTGCTCATCCGGACGATCGTAAAAATCATCAAAATTCAGATTTTGGTACCTTTGTAATTGGCATAGATGTGCTAACATAGCCTGCTAGTGGTTCGGTCGAAAGCCGTGTATTTTAGACAAAATGAAGCATTGCATGATTCTGGACTTTTGATACTGACAGTACAAAAGTCCGACTCGAGATCGAAAGAAGCTCACTCTCCACGTACCAACACGCGTTGCGTATTGTTTCTAATACTTATTAGGCCAAATAAAAAAATAAACATGTTTCACGTCCCCTCCGCTTCCTTTTTGAGGTTTCCTCAAATATATTTTTTATTTTTGAAATTCAGTTATAACTTTTCAAAAAATATGTCTAGGAAGTTGGGATGCTTTCTATAACCTTGTTATGATACAAGAAACATTTTAGGAAGGTTCTGTGATCATTAGAGGGGGTGTAACTCTCAGAACAACAAATAAAAAATGGCCTCCTCCTTTTTCCAGGCATTATTGTATACGCTAAAACAGCTCTAAGTATGGGTATTTACACCAATTTTGCGATAAAAATAGAAAATAAAAAGTCCCCTCCTCCTCCTTTTTATCGAAAACCGGACGTGAAACATGTTTTATTTTTACTTGGCCTTACATCAGTAGCTACTATTTTAAACAAAATACACAATTTTAACTGTTTTTCATATTTGAATTGACCGTTAGTTTGCCTCGGTGACCTTTAATTGCTTATTTTGTTTTCTACTACAAAAATTAAGCGTATGTTTTAAATCAATTTAGAGTTAAGACTCTACTTCCCCGTGTTAGAAACACTGGACTAGGAAGTTTTTCCAGTCGATTGGTGGCGCACTGTACGAAAATCTCGATTTTCTCGAGTCGATCTGAGTTGAAGTAGAAAACCTTTCTAAAACTTCTGTTTTTTTGACTAATTTGTCGATGTATTCAGGGGAAAAGTGGTTTAATGAAATTCTGTAGACTTATTCTTTATTTCTAAGCAACTCTGACAAATTTCCATTTTTTTAATGTTCCTGTGAAATCACTGAAAGGGCCTTTAAGTATACATCGCGTATTTACTGCGTTGGACGCACTGACACGGACGCACTGACCTGATCTCATGTACCAATACCTTGTGTATTGGTACATGATTGGTACTGGTATTGGTACTGACACGTGTATGCCCAGCGAGGCCCTGAACTCCCAATAACTTTCGTAAGCGACAGACAAATTGCAGGAAAGCGTGCCAATTTAAGCTTCCTGTAATATCTATTGCACATAACGTACGAAGTCACAAACTTACAAACTTCAATATGCACTTCAAATACAGCAGACCAGCTGTTAATTATTACCGATCCTGTAGAATAACTTACATAAGGCTAATGAAAGTTGATTCCCAGTTTCCCGTTACCCTACTCCGCTCAAAACAATTTGCTGGCCAAATATTTCATTATTTTGAATAAAATGTTGATTTCTAACAAACATTAACATTAAATAAATAATTGAAGTTTTAAATATATCATAAATCTCTTTCTGTTGATTTTCAGGGATTTTCTTTGCAGTAGGAGCATGGTGTATGGTTAATAATGAATTTATAATGAATACCTACTCAATTTTCTGTCCCGCACTTTTTGATTGCTCTTATACCTCATACCGTAAAAAATGTTGTGAAACTTTTGATAATAGTTGTACAATCACCTTCATCATCTGTAAACTACAAACTGTGATTGATCACATGTATACATGGGTAGTTATTGGTTCACACCTGTAACAGATGCAATCAGAGATGCAATAATGAAATGGTATAAAATAATGAAAAATGAATAATGAAATGGTCACCTACCTACACAGTCATAAAATATTATGTAACGGGAAACTAGGAATTGACTTTCATTAGCCTAATCTTCAATTTCATGGAATCCCGTTGCTCAGAATTGCAAATGTCATTTTTATCTGTCAAATCCGCTGTGTATGTGCTCAGCGATTTTATGATATGCTCCATAAATCACAGGTGTGAAACTGACTTTATACCACTCACTCGCTTTTAAAGCTAGCAGAAAAGCGAAGCCTCCGGCTACCTCGTGGTATGACGTCATCATGGACGTGTACAAAATTTCCGATGGGCGCCTTATTTATTTGTAACCCGTTTTGTGATTGGTTGCAAACACCATTCATCGCAATCGTAAGCCAATCAATGAAGGCGGCGGCCTTTTACGGTATGAATTAATGTGACCCGCCAGTAAAGTACGTCTAACCTGATTCATTGGTTTACAAAACTACTTGGATAATTGCTAAGCCAGTCGGCGTGCTCGATGCTTAACAACCTGGTCGTAGAGGTTTTTTTTTTAGGCGAATTCAGTGTCCGATTTACAAATTTTTTCCTACCTGCACTGGTGCATGTAGCCCAAAATTTCTACATGCACAGCAAAAAGTGTGCATGCACCAAAATTAAAGCAAACATAAAATCACATTGAATCACGATCATTGTCAGTTAAGCTTGTAATAATATTCCCGACTCCACTGTCATTGTCATTTTTATGCCGATCACTCGCCGATTTCTTAGCCAAAACACTGGATGCTGTGGCTTCATCTGTTCTAGAACTAGTCACCGACGAGGTGCACGATTTCCAGAATGATGCAAGTGTTTTTGAGCTATTTCCTTTTTGCTGGACATTATTATGATTTTTTCCGCACGTAAACAAATATTTCCCACGGTTTAAATTCGGTTCTTTTTTTCAATGAAATGAAAATGACAGTTTCTACATGTGCGAGGGTATCGGGAATTGGTGGATGACGTCACATTACGCTAGCCCCTCTAAGGGAAGTCATAGTCTCGGACCAGACTGTATGTGGCTATCTCGAATGTTCGTTAGGATCGACAAGTATCAGACCGACGCAAACTGGCTGTGTAGGAGACTAGGGAAGTCAATGAAAAAAAGTGACAGTTCTCACGTGATAGGGGTATCGGGAATTGTCAATTGCGCGATTTGCGCCAGCCCTTCTAATGAAGTCAGGATATTGCGCTAAAAATAGATTGGGTTTTTCCAAATCGGACTGACTGCTTGTTTACTTTTGTATATTGCCTTGTCATATGGCTAACGCTAAAATCGTACATGCACGCGTGCAGGCAGGTAGTGAAAAGCTGCATGCACAGAGGGAATGTTACATGCACTGGTGCAGGTATGCAGGTGGTAAATCGAACACTGGGCGAATTCACATGGTGATCCAGCGATCGAGTATAAATTCAGCATGACTTCTGCTTTAACAGGTGCAATAACAATACGTGGACACAATCAGTGACATTTACACAATGCAATAATGAATTATTTATGACATGCATGGGCTGGATTTTACGATCGAGGTAAGGTTTTCGGCCTGTCCCTGCATGAATATCGTTACTTTTCAGCATCAAAGATACTTGCGATGACCAGTTTTTTGCGGACACTTTGATAACAGGTAACTTTTATAGGTCATAGGGTAGAAACGATAGTTGTACAATTGTACGAAAATATACATTTTGTTATAGGCCTAAAATGTTTACAAAAATATATTGGTCCGTACGTTGTGCATGTATTCAGTTGTTCGACGTATATGACACGTGTACTGTCATGTCTCTGAATCTGATTGGCTGCCGCAATCTACTGTTGCCGAGTGGAAATTTATGAATGAACTGTGCGCCGTACACATTGTTAACTCCGAATTTGCAACATCAAGGTAGTCACGATCGTCAAAGGTTTGCTGCATCTGATTATATCATAGCCAATGATACTATTGATAGCTGCTTTCGCCAAACGTTTGACAAACATTTAGCGATTCCATTTGCCAAACGTTTACAAAAATGTTTAACAAACGTTTGCCAAGTTACGTTTATGAATAGGCAAAACATATAATTGATTCTCAATCATGAGACTTTAGAGATCGTACCTTTTGCGTATTGTTGCGTCAACGCGAAAAAAAATCCCCAAGACTTAAGTTTGTTTCCTGTAGCGCGCGCATTACGTTTTTGACAGCTTATTTTGCGCAGTAGATTTTTTTTTCACAAGTACTATAGCCAAAATATTAAATTCTCGATCATGAGAGCCAACTTGGGTACGCACAGTTATTTGCGCCGAGCGTACTATGCAAATACCGGCGCTTACGGCGCAAACACAGCTTTTGAGAATTGACCAATCACACGGTCGTTGCTAGGTAAGGTCAAGGTTCGTTCATGCAGGTCGCGCGATCGTGTTATTCTATGAAAAGTACGCTGACGCAGAAGGTACATCCTCTCATGATCGAGAAATTGTTATTTTGGCTTTAATAGTTACATAAGTTTAATACAAAGAAGAAAAAAAAACCAAAACCTGAAAAAAAATCGCAAAAAATAATATAAAACACTACTGGAGTAAACATTTTACACATCGCACAACAAACGAGCGTAAAGTGAAAAACTACTGGAGAAAACATCACACATTTTTTAAATACCTTTTTTAATCTGCAGGTTGAAAGGGGATCATAATTTAATATTCTTGAGTATGAAGAAATGTGATTTTTTTTGTGTGTCGGAGTCTCGGAGAGACCCACTGTAAATTTCCATTCCAATTTGCAGCATCCATAAAAGGTTTTTTTTTCATTTGAAGACATGGATTATAAAAAAAACCACAAAAAAAAACCATGGGATTTCGCATTTGACTTTTTTGACCTGATACAGGAAACAAACGTAGGTTTTTTTTTTTTTTTTTGGCCTTATCATCTTAAGTCACAAATTAATTGTTGTATGTCTAAACGATACTTTTCTCCTTAATATATATGCAGGTTTGTGTTCAGAAACTGTCAAGCTGCAATATAGAGGCTACATGGTAGTTATCTAGCAGCCATGGCAGAATCCAATACTGGGTCTAAGGCTCAACTAGATCCAGATGCAGATGGGACAAGGCGGCGACCCAGCAACGCTCCAGGCCATACTCCTCAAAGGATGCGTATGCCTCGAAAGAGTCTTACTGGAATGCAAGCTGAAACGCTCAAGGAGAGACAGGTAAAGCACTTGTTAAGATTTTCAGTTAGTGATTATAGTCTTAACTTTATAACGGTGTGCCAGATTATTTAGGGTAGCAGGCTTACTAGATGCAAAATCAAAAATGAATATGATCTATAATAAATTACTGAGTTTGGCGACTTTGTAAGGCTAAAAACTTCTACGTTTTACATTATTTCGAAAAGCGGATTTTTGCGCTGTGAGAGTAAAGTTGTCCGCACCCAAATAAAACGTCCAATTTTGTTTTTTGTTTACGTTAAGGGTGTCAAATTATGTTAATTAGTTTCAAAGGCACTAGCAAGCAACCTGCGAGCTAAGCACTGAGTAAAGGCCCGGTCACACTATGACGGACAATAAGCAACGAAAGGTGACGAACGTGGAAATCACAAAATGTTGACGGCAAAGCGACGACAAAAAGAGGAAAACAAGATTCGTGACGAGCGACAACACGACGGCAATCAATAATAATCAAAAATATTAATATCGATATCAATAATAATTAAAAATATTACACATATCAATAATATTCAAAAATATTACACATATCAATAATAATCAAAACTATTAATATCTTTATCAATAATAATCAAAAATATTACCATCAATATCAATAATAATCAAAAATATTACACATATCAATAATAATAAAAAAAACCCAATATAAATATGGCCGTGTGTTTTGAACTCGCCACCCTTAGCGTTACATCACAAATATTATGAATTTTTACACCAATCAAGTTTCAAATTAGAATATCTACACAACTATCAACCCTAAACTAGCAAAAGTATACATTTTTGAAAAGCTGAAGGCATAAGCAATTCAAATATACACATTTCAACTCATTGTACAGGGTGACCTTGAAGTTATACAGGTGGAATAAAAAAATTCCAAATAAAAAATTAATGCATTAAATAATACTAACTTGCAGTTATAAACTGAAAGTAAACAACATTGATTTGGTTAGAGGTTAGGGGAACCTACTGACTTTGGCAGAAACAAAATCACAGCTGTTTGGTAATCTCAGAATACAGGGTGTCCCAAAATATGTTCAAATTTTTTTACAATTCAACATATTTTGAACTGAAACATTTTACCCCTAACCCATACAGAAAAAGTAAGTCCATATTTAGATTCCTCATCAAATTTCCTCTCAGAAAATGTATACTTTGACTGTGATAGGATAAGTAATTAAATATTTACAGCAACTTTTAGATTTTGAAGACATCCGCATTGCTTACTACAGTGTTTTATGAAAACGGGTAGTTTTGTACGTAAAAGTTTGTATTTTATAGACTAAACCAATCATAAAGAGTTCAAAATGATTAAAAACAATTAGCATAATTAATAACCTTTCACAAGAGCTCTTAACCATGCCTGTAGCCCATATGGATGCAAAGATATGATCAGTTGATTCAACATGCACACACAAAATCTATATTTCTCATAGACTTTGTACATACCGCCACCGCCACAACCGCCACCGCCACAACAACCACCTCGGCCATTCTGAAAAAAAAAATTATAACTCCACTATCTTAGCTGATAAACAATTCTCCTTTGGAGGTCTGTTAGGTCACTCATTTAGCTACAAAATGACACCAAACACACTACAATACCTTTTGTTTAAGCAGAGATATAACAATTTGAACGAGTCTCGATTTGGAAAAGCGTAACAAAACCACCATTTTTGGGTGGCGAGTTCAAAACGCGTGGCCATATCAATAATTATCAAAAATAGTAAAATCAATATAAATAATAATCTAAACTTTTAATATCTATATCAATAATAATCAAAAATATTAACATCAATATCAATAATAATAAATTCAAAATTGCAATTCGCAGCTTAACATCGCTTGCCGTTTCACCCCTATTCGTCATAGTGTGACCGGGCCTTAAACACTGAGTAAACAGTCACAATACACAGTCATGCTGTTTAACATGAACACCCGCAAATCCTATGTCTGATCTGATCAATGCTGAGATTGGGTGACTCATACCATTACACAGGAGAATCTGACTTGAGTAATTAACATGCATTGTTTATTCAACTAATTTGTCAACATTATCATGCCAGTGTTCAAACTAGAACCTATTGTCAACAGTTAAATGTTTGTTTATTGAATTAGGAGTCTCCAAATCACCCAAATTAAACGGGGTTGCCAAACTGTGAATTAGTAGCCCAAATGGGTGACTTTTTAAGATCCCCCAACTTTTGACAATTTCCTGTCCCATAGAGACAGATGGTTAAGAAAAATGGGTGACTTTTTAGCAATGCAGGTACAAAAGTCTGGTTAGGCTCACCGTAACTCACAGGTTAGCGGCATAATCAGTGAATTAGGTCAAAGTCTCCAAATCACCCAAATTAAACAGGGTTGCCAAACTGTGATTTAGTAGCCCAAATGGGTGACTTTTGAAGATTCCCCCCAACTTTTGACAATTTCCTGTAAATAAAATTGTGTTCATCTGCTCAGTGATGTAGCCAGGACTTTTGCAGGGGGCAGCAAGGTACATTTCAAGGTTGGGGATGGACAAACTTGGACCGAAAATGGTAACAAATGGGCTAAAAGGTACAACAAATTTGTCCAAAATGGGCAAAAAATTAATGTATTTACAAATGCATAAAAATTTTAAATATCAGGGTCGGGGCCCAGCATCCCACAGGGCAAGACTTCTCACGGTGGATATGATATGGTGGCAAGAAGACTTCCATCATGATCTAATTGCAATTTCAAGCCATTGATTTATATGGAAAAGATACTAAATATTATATTTCTAAATGATAATCTCCTCTCATACCATTAATCACATTAAATAAAACATTTACATGTACAAAAAATATACAAAATTTACCAACCGCGAAAGACTCTGACCGCGAAAGACGGGTGACCGCTAGTATATATAAAAGCAAACTTAAACTTCTACGCTATTCAAATTTGGTACACTAACCGGAGCACTTTCACTGAAGATTTGTTGTTGCGATGTTGATTGTTGTTGAGACACCTCCGGTAACGTCACGGTAACGTCACACATGGATTGCTTCCAAGACCCTACAAGGGAAGTCCTTTGACTCCCTCTCTGACACTTTTATGTTTTCCCAGTCAATCTGGTGCCCTTTGCTCCTGTAAATATGTTCCTTGATCGCTGACTTGAAACCGGCTGCTTTGGATTTATGTTATGTTAGCCTCTTTTCGAGCTTGTGTTCAGATTCACCAATATAGAGGGACGTTTGACGTCGTCATCTACAATCTACATCTGACATCATTAGAGGTGTCTCAACATCACTAGCACCAACAAATCTTCATAACAATAACATTCGCAGAAGATGCAGGTTGACCCGGTGAAAGCGCTCCGTTGAGTGTTCAAAATTTAAGTAGCGTAGAAGTCTAATTTTGCTCTAGAGCTATTATTACGTTTACCACTACGTATGAATATGTACACCATTATGTGAATATGATATATTTTTACTGTATTGAAATTGGCAACATTATAGTATTAGCTAATTAGCTACGTGTTTTAATAGAAACTGGAGTTGTCATAAGTACTCATTTCGTCGGCAGAGTGCTACACTGTCGTAAGTGCAATAGAATGTTATAGCTGCCATTTGCAACATTTCAAAAAATGTACTTATTTTTAACCAATAACACTAGAAAAACACGCAACTACATGTAAAGGTGATATCTTGGGGTTAGCTTAGTGGCCATCAGGAAAGTAAAACAGAACATCAACACTTTACAATGAGCATGATGAGGGGATTGTGCTGCAAACAATAGGTGTTTTACAAAAGGCAGCTATTACATTCTACTGCACTTACGATAGTGTAGCACTCTGCCGACGATTTGTAATTGCAGCGTAAATGAAGTGACGGTTGAATTTGTTTCATTTTAGGCTAGATACAAAGAGCAGCGAGACCAGAGAAAAAAAAGATTGACGCCTTTGCACAAGTACCTGATGGAAATATTGTCATTCCACACCCGCATGGATATACCAACTATTGAGGAGTTTATCTTGGATGCTGAAGAGGTTTGTGGTCATGGAGTTCATATTTCATGAATAGAATGAGAATCATTTTTATTTACTATTCAATCAGTTTACGATTTTATGAATTTGGGCCTAAATGATCCAATTAGGAATCAAGTACCAAATATTAAGTTAAAACGACCCTATAAACAATTCAGATTGGCAAATGTTAATTAGATTCTTTTATGTGAAGAAGCACTTTGAAGTATTAAAATACTTGACACTTCTTATATCAAATTGTACAGAGTTCTGTGTTGTGATCACCAATGCGTCTCCCCTCTAAAGCTTGATGTATAATGCGTAACGCGGCCGTATGTGAAATCCAAATATCAATTAGTTTCTGCTGTGCAAAGAAGCACTCAATACTTGACTACACTTCTTATATCAAAATTGTATAGAGTTCCATGAAGTTGTGATCACCAGCACACGTCCCCCCAGAGCATGATGTACATGATGCGCAACACAGCCGTATTGTAAGAAATCCTGTTGTATGTGCAAAAGATTAACCAATCGTATACATGCACGATATGCTAGACGCACAGCAAATATTAATACAATTATAATACAGAGTTTAATAAATACATGAATCTGTGCCATTCTGTGGGTGTGTCTTCTTTAATTTTCTTTTGTTTTTCGTATTTGATTAATAGCATGTAGACTTGATGGACAAGTTCTTGGACAAGGATGGCTCCAGATCTGTCATGTTCTTCCTTCAAGACTCGGATCCCCCTGGACCAGGTTTGTTGAAATAAATATTGAGAATTGTTACTTGTGCACTAAAAATTATATATGTGACACGATCTGGTCGAAGGAGACCAAATAAATGAGGTATTTTTGAAAATGGTTCTAAAGTTATGAAGTTTTGTGATGTCCATTTTATTGTTTTTTCTACTCCATATTTTTGTATTTATCTCAATTTCAAATTTGCCACCTTTTGCCTCAATGGAACAGATTGTGGTTTTAGTTGAAAATTTTGTCTAGATCATGATAGTGTGTCATTGGATGACCTGCAAGGGCTTATGCAGCAAGAAGTGTAGGGAGTGTTTTACAGACCTAAATTTGTCAATACACACCCAGTTTTTGCCCATACCCTATACTTTGTACACAGTTCTTTTCGCACATTGAATTTACATACCCAAATCCTCAAATCCTACCAAAGATCTTGATGACCTATATAAATATATTTGTTTATTCACAAGTGAGACTAAACAGTAAAAGTTCAGGTTAATCCTTGTAATATGCAGCGTGTGTAAGTTGTGTTTACATTAAAGCAAATTAATTTTTTGACGTGACCTTGTAATGTAAGATGCCATTTTACCTTCATTTGGTCTTTTTTTTTAGAGTCTGGCAGAATGATGATGGTCCCGAAAGGCACCACGATTCAGCGGCTGTTTGTCACCAATGGCCTACAGGAAGGTTTGACTGGGCAATGCTTGTTCTTTCTCAGATCAAGAGCAGGAGTTGCCCTTACTCCAAGAAATGTGCAGGATGTAAGTCCGAGGATGCAATTTTGTTTTACAGTTTGGTAGTCCTCCAGAAGCCCAAACATTCTTATTCCAAGGTTGGAGTTAAATTGCAGGGACTGCCTTTTGAGGAGAGCGAGAGCAATCGCTCTCTACTGCTCTCCTTAAATCTGATATAGGAGAGTGATTTTTAGCTCTCCTTAGTTGTAGTTGTCTCTCCTTTCATTCTATTGTAAATTCTGAACAGCTCTCCTTGAAGGCTCCAGAAGAGACATTTAATGCTCTTCTGCAAATTCCAAAAGACAGTCCTTAAATTGCTCCAGTGGTTTGGATTCTAGAAACTAAAAGTGTATCACAGTGGTCCACAGAAACATACACTTTCAATGAGCAATTCCATTTAAAATCCACACTACCCCTGTGGAAGATTTTGGAAATATCGTTCGCAGAGGGAGTATGAATTTCAAATGAAATGAACATATTAGGTGGCTCCATTTGAATTTCATATACCCTCTGAGAAAGATTCAACTTGAGTTTCAAATGGAGCTGCTAATGTGTTCATTCCATTTGAAATTCACACCCCTTGTGTGGGAGACTAAGGTCATGTCTTCGAGAGGAGGTGTATGGATTTTAAGTGGAATAGCCCAATGCTTGTTTCTGATAATACAGGAAATCAACTTTGGCATGCTGGATGGAACTGGTACCGGCAGACTGACTGTTTTACCAGGCATCAAAACAGTGCTGAATAAAATGGCCAATCCTGCCATCAATGCCCTGGACAAGTGGGGTGCGCTGGCTGAAACACCGCATGGGAAGAAAACTAAGCAGAACTTCTTGGACTCGTTTGATAGTTTCCTGAATTATATGGATGGTAAGACTTTTTAAAAATGATGTACGAGGGGGTATCAAAAAGTTTTTGAAATCACCCTGAAGTGAAAAAGCTATATCGATGAAATTATGTGAGTGTAATCTTTCAGTCATTTTAGCTTATTAACTACAGTGGTAAAAACAATAAGATACAAAGAAAATATAAATGGATGTATTACAGTATAAAAACCGTATGTCATATTTGCTTGAAACAAAAGGCATATTGATCAGTGTACTTTATACTAACATGTTCCAAAGAGCATTTTCTAATTTCCAGAAATATCCTCATATGATACTGCCTTAATGAAAGCCAAGACTGATACATTTTAGAAAAGGGATGATTTTTATGACCATCCAAATTAAATAATGTGTATATTCTGCATTATGTGATGTAATTTCTCCAGGTTAGTTCAGTACAGGGTTCCCGCGGTCCTTGAGAGTCTTTAAAAGTCCTTCAATTTGAAAACCTCTTTTCAAGGCCTTGAAAGTCCTGGAAATTTGCACAAAGGTCTTGAAAGTCCTTGAAATTTGTAATTTTACCTAAAGTATAATTTTGACAAAGTTTGGGGAGTGAAGAGGAGTCACTTTCGTTAATATGTGTTACATGGAGAACCGCATCATGATTTTTGTGTTGTGGTATTATGTGGTAAGTCCTTGCAAATCATGCTTTTGGACCTTGAAAGTCATTGAATATTTAAAAGGCTTCAAGGTGTGGGAACCCTGTCAGTATCTTTGACCGAAATTGATTTTTGTAGGTGCTGAAGTGAATGTGGCAGGAGCTGTGAAGCTACAGGAGTGTGAATCTGTAGATGTGACTACACTGCACACAGTGAGTGACTGTATGGCAGCAGCATCCAACCCGGAGATAGTTGACACCTTTGAGGTTCTAATCCATCACTGGTGCAAGGAAATTGAACAGGTACTGTTGGGCTATTCCAGTTGAAATCCACACTACCCCTGTGGAAGATTTTGTAAATATCTTCCACAGGGGGTGTATGAATTTCAAATGGAATGAACATATTAAGCAGCTCCATTTGAATTTCACACACCCTCTGAGAGAGATTGAACAATCTTTTACTGAGGGAGGGTGAGTTTCAAATGGAGCTGCTAATCTGTTAATTCCATTTGAAAGTATTACCCCCTAACAATTACACATTTTGCAGTCAATTGTGAGATATTAATGACCTCCATTTGCGTTTGTGTTGTTACAAATAATAAAATATGATTGGATCATATGTATCGTGCATATTCATGAGGTTATGAATATTCAATAATGTCAGCCCAAAAACCTTATGTCTGAGAGCCATTTATACCAGGCCTCAAATTTTAATTTCTTGGAGCTCCCATTTCAAGACTACTTGGCAATCCTATGTGTACTGTACCCCAGAATAAAATAGACTTTGTAGGAGTACTTAGCAAAAAGCACAGATCATGAGCATCAAATATATGTAATTAAATTTCAACATATTGTATCTGACCACGTAGTAGACATTGCACAATGTTCAATATGGTGCATCAAATAAGAGCAACGCGGTTCATGATGGGTGTGAACAAGTACTAGTATTCCACACCACACACTCATTGACATGCTGTCGTCAGTGTGTGATTGGCAGGGGTAGCGCGAGCTCAAAAAATCAACGGGTCCAATTTAATTTTTCTGGACCCTGTGGTACCTGCAAAACCAACATTTAAGGGGTCCAATGAGAATTTAAGGAGTCGACCTGTCCGAAATTCTAAACTTTGGAACTTATCAAATATTCCAGTGAAATTATTAGTGTCGTTGGCGTATGGTGATTTGGAAGATTTACTGATCTTTTTATTTTTTTACTTTTGATCGACGATTCTTATACTGATTTACGCCTCCGTGCATCGTAAAACTAAGGAGTCCATAAATTTTTTATCGGACCCTTTGGTCACTTTCAACTTGTGATTTAATGAGTTCAAAATGGCCAAAATCAAAAAATAAGGAGTCCCTGGACGCGCAAACTCCTTAAATGCGACCCCTGGTGATTGGGGTTTTGTTTACTGCATGCAACATCTTTCTGAACTGATTCAAAGATTTCCATTCATCTGCTGAAAAGGTCTATGATACAGTTTGTGTTACCATTGCTCATATTTTATAAAGTACCCTCTTCAGGATTTACACATGATATTGATGGCATCTGTTTATAAACTTTCTAATTGCTGCAACAGGTGTTGACGGAGAGTGAGCAGATGCGCAAAGAGGCAGATGATACAGGGCCTCTTGCTGAGTTGGAACATTGGAGACTGTTGACAGCTAGGTTCAACTCCATCGTGGATCAGATTAAGAGCCAGAAATGCAAGATGGTCATCCAGGTTCTCAATGCTGCCAAGAGCAAAGCACTAAAGGTATGGTATTGAGACTTCAAGGGCAAAATATCCAAGACCGACTTGACGAACTGCTTCTATCCGGGTTGTGAAATATCAGCATTAACATTGATTTCAGCATTTTGTTTGGTTTGGATATTTTTCCTCACTTGCCCTGTACAAAAGTATATGGTTATTAATATTTCAGCATTTTTTATCCATCCATGGTCACTCACACCCCTCTACTCTTTTCACCTTGGGGAGTTGGCTATGTCAGTGCGCATTTCATTGGCTGCAGCTTCAAATTGCGAGCGTTCGGCCAAAGTGCTGGTGTGCACAATGCTATGTATACGTTGAAAGATGCAAAACAGTTGCCTCAATGTGTTGTCATCACTGACTCGACAAGACGAAAAATAGAATCAAATGCATTTGTGGGGAGAAAAAAAGCTTCAAAATGTGCTATTTTAAAGCTAAATTGTTTGGTCTGAAACAGGATTCATATTTAAAATGCATATTACAAATTTTGATTAATTTCCTCCCAATATTTATAGCCAGGGAGCAGCTGGTGCTTTGTTTTGTCTATATTACACTTCTAGTTTTCTCCCATATTACAGGCTTGGAAAGAGCTTGACTGTCGTATTACTGATGCAGCTAATGAGGCCAGGGACAATGTCAAGTATCTCTACACACTGGAGAGATTTTGTGAACCACTCTACCATGCTGACCCGGTAAGTTAATTAGTTTTGTCCCTGTAATAATACCAATTGAGATTGTCTAATTTGCCCAATGATATTTTTAGATATTCATGCAATAGTAGCAGCACCAAGGGGGTCGACAGGCATGAGAGGGCAAACCTTGCTCAAATACAAAATATAAAAATGTTGCAGAAATAAAATGTTTTATGTGTTTTTTACTTCCCCGAGACTTTCATTTATGTCCACAAGAGGTTAAAGCCAAAATCTTTAGGAAGCTCCTGAAACCCCTACCAGTGGGTCTAAGGGGGCTCCTTAATGCTCACAAAAGTTTTGCATCCACCATATATATTTATGGGCTTGGCCTCACACTTTCTGCCATAACACTTTATCATACTGTTGTTGCCACTAATTCTATTCTGCATTTTCTTATTTTCTGATGTCTGCTTAAAACATCTGTACATGTAGAAATTATATCGGTTACTATACATTTTATAATGTGAAACCAAACATTTTTCCCTCCTACTCAGGTTGGAATGATTGACTGCATCCCTAGTCTGATCAATGCCATACGGATGATTCACAGCATCTCCAGGTACTACAACACTGGTGAGAGAATGACGTCACTCTTCATCAAGGTAATATAGCGTGGTTGAAAGTTCCACGATGTACACAAATTAAATAATTTTTCTATAGTTCATTTAAGAATGCGTTTAGTTGTTTGGGGCAAAATTAGAGAGGTTTACACAGATGTTGCTGTGAACATCATTTATCTTAAATCATGTGAAGAGGTCAATCAGTGATCCAGTCTTATCAGTTGTAAACCAGCCAATCAATATTATGATGATTGTATCCCCTCAATATAATTTCACATGCCTATATATATTCTTCAAGATTTTACATCAATATTTTACATTTGAGTGACTATTTGTTTGATTTTTATTTCATATTTTGGATTTAAATAATAGTAATAAAAAATTCAGCAGCCTGCTTCATGCATTATATAATAAATCTTATTGGAGCACCTAAACAGTGTAAAGAGTGTATTCTTTTGTACAGGTTACAAACCAGATGGTAACTGCCTGCAAGAATTACATCACCAATAACGGACACAACCGTGTGTGGGATCAATCTTACGATGAGTTGATCACAAAGATGCAGGCTTCCACCAACTTGTACAAGGAGTACCAGAGATGTTTCCACAAAACTAAGAAGAAGATTGAGGAGGTGCCAGGATCAAGACCGTTTGACTTCTCCGAGATGTACATCTTTGGCAAGTTTGATGCATTCTGCAAGAGGATTGATAAGGTTAGAGCAAGGGTATACAACACTCTTATTCACGAGTTCACTCACAGTCAAATCCTGGTGGTTTGGAAGTGATGAAATGTGCGTACCCTGTGACTGATTAATCCCTGGTATGAATTATTTATTAGGTTTCTCAATGTAATCACCACTATCCATTTTGCTTTGATATAAAAAACACTTTCAATAGCAGCCCGTTGAGTTCAATGAACTACGCTTTGAAACCGTTAGAGTAGTGCCCCATCAAAAGAAGCCATTGCTCTCCACACACAAATGAACAAATAAAATGGGGAGTCCAATGACATGCAAATGAGCGAATGGCCACTCAAGAATATCTACTCTCTGGTTAGAGGCTTATTTTATTATAAATAACTCAAGCAATATGTGCATCATTAATACAGACAATTCTTAAGCGCACATTTGCCTTGAAAGTGTGATACATGGGGTGTTAACTTTTATGTGTCATTTCTTACATCGGGAGCATATGATGGCAATATTGCATGTTGTTTTCTGTCTCTTAAAATGTTAAAAAGCTGATTCAAGTCACAAATAAACCTTGAATTTTGCATTTCAGATAATGTCCATGCTGAACACTATAGAGACCTTTGATGTCCTCACCACATCCAAGATTGAAGGTATCGAGCCCATGTCCAATAAATTCCAGCTCATCTATGCCAACATCAAGAAGAAACCCTACGACATCCTAGACCATCGCAGAGTGGACTTTGACAATGACTTTGATGACTTCAAGAGGCACATCTCTGATCTGTGTGTAAGTATTGAGAGAAAAAATTAACTGGTTAGTTTATGTGGATTACATTTATCAGATGGAGTTCTGAACTGCATCTTTCTCTTCATATTGACATTGGGAACACAGAAAGAGTTGCAGGGGATTGGTAAATCATAAAGTTGTTTATGTAATTCAAAGCCTCAAATTGATTGCATTTGCTTAATGGTGGACCAGCCAAGTTAGCATAATCCTTGGACGAAAGATATAACAGACCGCGTACAATCAGTCAAAGTCTCAGCATCACCCGATAATGAGGGCCGATTGTTCCATGAAATGCGACAGGCAAAACTGCTACGCACTTACTGCGTATTTTATGGTCTATCGCGTAATCGCGAGGTCACGCAACGCTGGCGTGATTGTTAGGCACGGCACAATCAAACAATCGGCCCTCATGAATATGCGAGAATTCACAGCATACAATGCACAGGGACTTTGACTGGTTGTACGCGGTCTGTTATCTCTTTCGTCCATGGCATAGTCATTAAACTGCTGGACTCATAATATTTTAGTGCCAATTAATTGGACTATTCCATTGAAATCCACACATCCCCTGTAGAAGACATGGCCTTTATCTTCCACATGGGGGGGTGTCGATTTCAAATAGAGTCACCAATCCAGATAACCCCCATTTCAAATTCACACTCCCTGTGTGGGAGATTGAGGTCATGTCTTCCATAGGGGCCAGGGCTGGATTTCAACAGGAATAGCCCACTGTGTTTGTAGGATGGAGGGGAGAAACATGTGTTACACTTACAGCTCCTGTAGTTTGCTCTTGTGAAAAAGTGAGCTACATTTTGAGGGTTCAGAACCAGAAACCAGTAACTCACTATGACCAGCTCTCACAAAATGAGCATAAAGTTGGCTCCTTGCTTTGGTCTTCAAAAATCAATATTTCCTTCATAATGTCTTTGGTTTTCTATTGGATTTTGTCAGGATTAATGGACTGTATCTTCTATAGTGCCCTGGTGACTTTATGCTAATTTTGTGGGAGCAGGTGAATGTGAGTTGAGGTTTTCTGGCTCTAAACCCTCGATTTGTAGGTTGGACCAATAATTTCCTGCTGATTGTTCTTGTTTGTGTGTACGAAAGCTCGGAGTTAATCCTTGATGAACATGCAGGTTCATTGAGGAAGTGCAACTGTACTTCAATGTATAGTGTCTCTGAATGACGCTACATATTGGTCTCTGTTTTGGTTCAATTTAATCAGTCACTGTGTGGAGAGAAAATAATCTTGGGCCTGTTTCACAAAGCATAAACAAACTACTATATTAGAAGTAACTCTTTTGTAATTTTCAACCTGTTTCTAACAGGAAATGATGCAAACTTTTCTGGATGTGAGCTTTGACAGAATTTCGTCCACAGCTAATGCACTGAATCTGATTAGAAGGTAAGGAAACCTCCTTTTGCCATTTTCTATGCTGCTGTATGTTTTACATTTTACTAATTTGGGGCATCAAAATGGCATGCAGGTATGGTAATTCAGTATTCTTAGAAATGGATACCGGTACTTAAGGGCTGGGGTATGAACGTTTGGACAGTATTTATTTTGGGACATTAGAGCACATCAGACATATCGAATTGCATTCTGAATACTGAAGAATGTCATTCTGATATCAAATAATTTTGATTTTTTGAAATTCACAATTTAATACACATTTTATGGCAAATCATTAAAAATTGATATTTTTGATATTTAACAGTAGGGGAGATTGGGGTTAGTTGAAACATTTTTCACAAAATCGTCTTTTTAACGCAAACGGATTACTTTCAAGAAACACTAACCATATCAGTATAAACATATACATACATGCTACAAATACAGCCTTAAACTTTATTGGACCTGCTTATGATTATTCATATAATCCAATTTGAAAATTTGAGGGGTAGTGTTTCAACTAACCCCACCCCTGGGGTAAGTTGAAACATAGGTGGGGTTAGTTGAAACACGGCTTGTAAAAATGTCAAAATAATTATTATTGTGTTGTTAGGGTTATACTTCCTTGAAGGCACCCTTTAACATACAATCAGTGTGAAAAATGAATAAATAAATATGTGGAGTGCGGGTCAATACTTTGGACACAAGGTGACGAGTGTCACCATGGACCAAAATATGAGAAGCCTAAAATATTATAAAATGTACTTTCTGTGTGCACTTTTTGCTTGTATTATTGCTTTTTAATCATATTAAAGCAATATTGAAGAAATGGTAAACATGTTACAAATTTTAAAAAGTCAAATTTTTAACCATATTTTTCTATGCGATTTTCATGTGTCAACTAACCCCACCTCAAAAGTTTCAACTAACCCCGATGCCTATTTTTACATTTCAAAGTTCATTACACAAAATAAGAAATACAATAAAACTTTCATTTAACATTATTCTGAGACTTACTACTAGTGCTTAAATGATACTCAAAAAATAATCCCTTGAATCTTCAAACAACATGGAGATAACGCATCTTTTCTGAGGGGTATAAAAATTAGTCAGTAAGTCAAAAAACAGATATTCCTTTCCCAAGCCAACACTGGTGGGGCATCAGTGCTGTTGCTTATTTGGTGGATGACCCTTACTAATACCTATTACAAGGTGCCAGTATTTTACCAAATTAATTTTTTGTGTCAGAAAAAATACAATGTTTCAACTTACCCCGCTCCAACTAACCCCAATCTCCCTACTTGAAGTAAACTTTATAAATCTGATGATTTATACTCAAAGTGTATGTAGGTGGGATGAAAAGCCGACGGTCAATTGAAAATTTGGACCTTTCAGATTGAAGATATGGATTTTTTTCCCAAAGCACCAAAAAAATTAGGTCTTTTTGGAAAAAAAATCCATATCATCAATATGAAAGGTCAAAATTTTCAATTGACCGTCGGCTTTTCCTCCGTATACATACACTTTAAGAATATATCATTAGATTTATATAATTTACTTCGAGGACTGTTATATATCAAAAATTTGAAAAATATCAATTTTTTATAATTTGTCATAAAATTTGTATTATATTGTGATTTTCAAAAAATGAAAATTATTTGATATCAGAAAGACATGCTTCATTATTCAGAATGCAATTCGATAGGTCTGAGGTGCTCTCATGTCCCACACAAAAATACTGTCTAAACGTTAATAAACGCTCATTTTGGATCCCTTAAGTTTAGAGCAACTTGTATGAAATATTACAAATAGTGTTGACAGTGATGCTCAAGATGCAGGATAAATTTTAGTTGTTTAAATGGGATCCCTGCAGAATCTTTATCAAAGGATTTTGATAAAGTTTCTGTAGGGATGAAATTCTCAGGCCACTAAAACTTTGAATTTAAATACCAAGGTTTTTTGTTGTGCATAAGCAACATTCCAATAGCTTTTTTTTACCTTAAAAACAATAACCTTGGTTATATCCTTTTCAGATTTGAGGGGCTGAACATACCTGTGTTGAATATAGATGACAAATACACAGTCATCCTGCAACACTTTGGATCAGAACTGGAAGGAATAAAGAAGGTAATGCTAAAAAAAGACATTTGTTTTAGTTAATTCATTATTCAAGGTGAAAAATTAATTATTGCATTTGTTATGTAGTAAAACAATGTTTACTCAGCATAATTATAATGCTTTATTTCATTGTTATATTTTGTGTACAATGAGAATCATATATCATATCATTATGGAGGAAATTAGAAAATTGGAGGAAAGTAGTAAACTTGATGGAACATGGAAAATTCAAGTGTATTATTGATCTCTACCATCACATGTAAGCCTATTTCTGCATAACTGTGCATGTTTGTTACTTTTCTTACAGTTGTACCAGAAGAATAAAGATGACCCACCTATACCATGGGACATGCCCCCTGTGGCAGGCAAGATTTCATGGGCCAGACAGCTCTTTAGACGCATACAGGAACCTATGGACATCTTTAAGGTGTGTATTATTACTGGGAGAATTAGTTGCACTCGGTGAACCATATTATGTCAACCATAGCCCAACATTTACAAATTAATTTAATTTTCCAAATCTATCAGAGAGATAGTACCGTAGTCAAGTCTTTTCAAAGGGACAAAGTAGCAAAAGATCAGCTTGCCTTGTTGTGATCACTGTAACAAGCCAATCATCAAGTACTGCTGCCACCTAGCTACGGCACTGTAAATAACTTTTAAAAATGTGTTTTCCCAAGTGTCTAGGGGAACGAACCTTAAGATCCACAAAGCCCTATAATGTAATCACTTTCCTTACAAAGCTGCACCCTCTCTCTCCTCGTTTATAATGAAGCTAGAAGTGAATCAAAATAACATTGATTTTACAAGAAAGTTGGTGTATAAGTTTCATTCATAATCATAGGGCTTTATCAATCTTTTAGTTTGTTCCATTATTGTGTCAATAGCTGTGGCTGCTGATGATGTTGTTTAAATTTAAAAATGTATTTGTGAAACTCAAGAACTGCACATTTACAGTTTTGTTTGCTGTCTTTATTTTTTCTTTACATCTAACAGGATCTTCCTGTGCTGAAATCTTTAGAAGCACGCAAGGTGATTCGTAACTACAACCGCATGGCATCTGTGCTCATGGAGTTTGAAATCCTCTATCATAGAGCCTGGGTGAAACAAGTAGATGCAGTGAAAACAGGTACAACTACATGTAAATGAAGACTTGTTTTCAACATTAATTATAATCCTTTCCAAGCTTCAGCTGTCTGTAACCTATGTCACAGATGAGATGACTGTAGTGTTTATAAACTTAAAAGTCTGATTTTTTGACGTGTGAGGTACATGTAGTGCTAGGCATATGGCCGCTTCATTGTTATTGGAGTCTTATTTGCCTGTTTCTGATTTTGAGCAAGTTTTTAAAAACAAAGGTCATCAACTAAACATGATGCACTTGTATACTACTGGGCAAAAAACAGTAACAATTGCCTACCACAAATCTTCTGAGCTACACATGTGTTCATTCACATTGAGTATAAAAGTGGAATGATTTTCAAGTACTCTATCACTTTTTTATATGTGGTTTGGTCATTCCAGGTCTGCAGGCCACCCTGCTGATTCGACACCCAGAAACGCGAGAGCTACTAGTGAACTTTGACCCGATGATCATGCAAGTGATTCGTGAATCGGAGTGTATGCTCAAGCTGGGTCTTGAGGTCCCAGAGGCAGCTCGGGTTATCTACCTTGGACAGGACAAACTCAAGGAAAATTGCAATTCTCTCACTGTAAGTTTCACCGATTTCGTTGGGGGAAAACGGGGTTGTGGAGCAAAATATCTCTATATTTAAGATATGTAACAACCTCAAAATTGATAACCTGCCCAAAAGTGTCTCCTTTTGACATGACACGCCACATATGATGATGGTTCTGTTGCTTGTGTTCAATATATCTATTACCATATTACTTTAGTCTAAACAGACTTTTGTTTTAGTAACAGTTAGAATTTAAGCCAAATTGGGTCTAATATCCGATGGCAAAGTTCAATCATCTGCTTTCAACAATAATAGCTCAAACTCCGACCTGAAATTGCAGAGAAACCCCATTTCCTGTTTTTGGGTATCTTAATATTTATAGGTGATGGGGTGTGGTTCAGGACAAAAAGTGTAGCCTGGTGTTGTGATTTTTAATCTTAATACGTTACAGTAGGCAATTCATGTTAGGATTTCAGTTGATAAGTGAGATACTGCACACCATATGAAGTCATTAATAAGTGAAGGTACAAAAGCTCCATCAAATTCAGGAATTATAATCATGATAGTCAAACCAAAGTTGTGACTTGCCTATGGTATTGAATACTGTCTGATGATCCAAGCTGAAAAGCAGTATAGTTAACAAATAACTTCAAACTTCCCACTTCTCTTTTCATACAGTCCAGGATGCTTATTATACGCTTTTTAGCCTGGTTTGAGCATTTTGTTTGAGTCTGGTCCCACCAGGACCCAAGCGTGTCTCCACATGGAGCGACCGTTTAACAAACAACCATTTTCATTTCTCCAACTCGCAGATGGTTTTAGAGGAAGACCGTGAAACCAGGGCCCAGATTCCAGTGATCTTCCAACAGTTGATGTCACAACACACCAGAAAAGTTGAAATGGCCATCCAGCCTGGTCTGACTATGCTCTCTTGGACGTCCCTCAACTTGAAATCCTATTTCAGCACCATCAAGGTGGCTCTCAATGACCTTTCACTGCTCATTAAACAGGTGAAGTGCAACATTGTGATATAAAATTGATGGTTTGAACCAATACACAAATTTATTGAATTGAGCTATGAGTTTTAAAATATTGGACGAGAGTCCAATATTTTAAAACTCATAGCGAGACCAATAAATTTGTAGTATTGGGTGAAAAAAACCATCCAATTTTATCATTATTATGTTTTCAGAATCTTTACTTGTCTTACATCTTGAAGGAAAATTAGTTTGTATTTATAGTAGAGCTCTTAAGTTATAGGTTCGCAGATACACAGCTTCCAATTTCATGACCAGCAACATTCAGTGCACCTGCAATATTTGAAGGACTTGCCAATTCTAGCAGTAGAGTCTAGGGACTAACAGTAGTAACACAGGCACTTAGGCTAGGCCTAAGACTAGGCTTATTCTTAAATTCAGGCTCTGACATTGTAATTTGCATGATTTAGTTCTATTGAAAATGAAATGCAAGCTATGCATGAAAGCATAGACTCAAGACTACACCTATGCCTACAAAGTGAGCTTTCTTGTGATGCCAAAATCTCAATTTTGATGAGGTAATGATATAAAAGTGGGGGAAGAGGCTCTATGTGACAGCCAGTTGAAGTAGATATGCTGTTGCTTTGTGCATATGGGCTATTTCATTATAAATGACAACATTGAGTCCCAAAAGGGGTCAAAATTCAAACTCATTTATTTCATGCAAATTCATTATCATTTCAAAGTTCAGATGGTGTGTCAATAATTCTCAAAATATTAGAGCGTCAAACCCTCAGGAACCATTAAAAAATTAAATTGAATTTTTGCTGTGTAAAACATAGCTGCCGTCTGGAGGGACATTTTTTTAACAATTTAATACACAACTTTGAAAGAGTATATGTAACCAACATTGGGTTCATACTTATTCATATTTAGTCTGTAATAATTGTTGTATGTTCCTTTACACTTCAGTGTCTTAAATATGCCAGTTTCAATATAAAACAATTAGTAAATTGATACTAATCCAGATAAATGGTGCAAAATTACTACATATTTTAAGGATAAACTTTATCTTCACATGAAAAATTCATGAAATAGTCATTTTGTCCTGCCCAATAGCTACACTGATGCATAAGTGAGTATTCTGCGTCAATCTGTTGTACTAGTCATGGAAAACCTAAAATAAAAGACCCTCCTGTGTCATTTGTTCTGGATAGGACACATTTTTAACACATAATAAAGCATACTTTAACTTTAGAAATAGCTGCATCAATATTATTGCATCAATATTATTGCATAAAAGATCCCCAGCATTTAAAATCCACTACAAACAGGGTTAATATTCTGGTTGAATTAGGAATATTGCAATTTTTTTTTTTTTTGTTCAATGCAGAATAATATCATATGTGTTCTCAACAACTGGACAATAATTTGAACACTAAAGTGGTTTGTAAGCATAATTTGCAATAAAATGCAAAAATTTCTTGTGGGTTTGGCTCTTTGAAATGTTTATTTTTTAGTTTGTTTACCAATTCATGGAAATGACATAATTGTGCTGGAGAGGACATTTGTTAAATTGCAAACAGAATCGTGGATACAGGCTTGCAAAAATGCAACAAATACCAAATCATGTGCCACCTTGGTAGAAGGAAGACCACTCTTCCTCTACAAATTTCACATTCTATGATATAATCCTTCTTATTTCAACAATTAGTAATTAACTTCAGTTCTGGAGAGGACAAATTTTTAACGCGGAACTGTGGTATCAAGAACAAGTGGTCTACTGTATGTAAAATAAATGAATTCCTCAATCAGTGCCCTGTCCCATCAATTGGTAATATAACACAGATTATACAGGTAGGGTAAGGGTTTATATTTCCTCTTTAATGTTAACAAAAATGGAGGCATGAATTGGAGAGGACACTCATTTTTTTTATTTAACATAAAATGCCAATTTTGCAAGAATCTCTGAATTTTAACATTTTGCACCAATTTTCACCATTCAACTTGCATGATGTTCCACACATATCATATATTCATTGCAACAAGCACATTGCCATAGAATGTACCTAATTTTTCAAAGAATTTATTCAGAATACATGGGCAAAATGAAATGGGACTCCAAAATTGGGTTAAAAATGTACCTTTTGGCAATTTTTTTATAACAAAAAATAGACAGAATTCTGTAAAAATGCTCATGTAGCTTGTAGTTTGTGGCATACTTAGAATTAAGTTAATAACACTGCATTATCACCCTAATTATATCAACCAGATATGATAAAAGCCATTTTTGTGAACGTGTCATTTATAATGAAATAGCCCATATGCACCAGCTTTCAAAAGTATAATATGCACATCTTAATGTTAATTTTGGCAGTCATGTGAAGTGGAGTTGTGTTTCTCTACACCAGTTTTTTCAAGAATATGTTCCATAATTATAACCTTTGGGAGTCAGGTGAAATGGAGTATTCTGAATTCTGCTTTGTATATAATACACCAGCTTTAAGTAGTACATTATACACGTTGTGAAGTTGGGTATACTTACTTTGGCTTTGTACATCTGCACCAGTTTTCAGTAATACATTACACATATCTTAATGTTGTACTTCAGCAGCTAGGTGAAGTGGAGTATGCTTACTTTGGCTTTGTACATCTGCACCAGCTTTCAGTAATACATTACATATATCTTGATGTTGTTCTTCAGTAACCAGGTGAAGTGGAGTATGCTTACTTTGGCTTTGTACATCTGCACCAGCTTTCAGTAATACATCACACACTTCTTGGTGTTCTTCTTTGGCAGCTACTTGTTATGTATTACATATCAGCACCAGCTTTCAATAATACATCATAAAATTCTCTGTGTAATACTAGCAGCTAGGTGAAATGGAGTATTATGTTTTTAAGTTGTTTTTACATCAGCACTTGCTTTCAGTAATACATTACACATCTGATGGTGTTCTTCTGTGGTGACCAGGTTGAATGGAGTATACATAATGTTGTTTTGTACATCAGCATCAGATTTTACTGATACATTAAACACCTAGATATTCTTCTGTAATAATGCCACCAAGTATCAGCAGCATACATAAATGCTGATACAATAATAACAACTCATATAATCATATCAACATTCTGCATTTAATAATTCAGGTTTTACATCTCTACCCTTTCCTAATGTGCAGTGAATGGCTGCACCTACATGTAGATGGATGAAGATACACAGTAGGGTTGGAATTGTTACAACTGATTCTTTCAATGCAAATTTGCAGGAATGATTTGATTCGCACCATTGATCTACTTTGATTTGCTCAGATCTTTTTATAAGAATTTACACAAGACTTGATCATTGGCATTCTGTCCCTGATACAAGTTGATACTGGTATATTGCTAGTGACACTTGTGCTTACTGTAGGTGCAAGTGACATTGACCAGATGATGTTTTATAATGAGTATATTGGAATGGTCACTTGTGCGTCCTGAATTAACCAGATGATGTTTTGTAATCCTCTTTCAGGTGAACGACATTCGGGATTCTCGCATCGACTCAGTCCTGGAGGAGATAGGTAGCACGCCACTGTGTTTCCTGCCTGATAAGAAACCCTGGAGCGTTGATGAGTTTATTAACAAGACACAGGTTAGTGCTACCAACATGTGTATTGGTAGCTTCCATTGTGCAACATAAGATCTCACTTCTGTTGGGATATTCCAGTTGAAATCCATACACCCCATATGGAAGATATGACCTTAATCTTCCAGTCAGGGGGTGTGACTTATAAATGGGGTTACTTGAATGGGTGGCTCCATGTGAAATCTGCAACCCCTGTTTATAGATTTCATCTGGAATAGCCCAGCATACTTTAGAATTAGCATGCAAAATGTTCAAATTTTACTCTGTGCGGTCTTGTAATGATTCTGTTAAAATATGTCATAGTTTAGTTTTAACAATACAAAGCTCATTTGTCTGTTCTTTCAGTCACGTTTATACCATAAATTGCCACAAATACTAAGCAAACAGTGTCATTAATATACACCAGCATATTATATTCAGTTGCTACCAATATTTTAATAACTATCCTCTACCATCTTGACTATCCAAAAGAATGCTGAAGCAATTGTGTAAGGAGTTGGTTTCAGCAGTCTGCCCAAAATTGTTCAAATATTTATAATCACCTGATGTAAAAATGTACACTATGCCATTTTTCACCATGGCTTAGCAGTGACGTCAATGCGTTGAGGCAGCTGTTTTGTGCGCTCATCTATGCAGCATCTTTAAACGTACGCGTGGTACGCCAGCAACTAGAGGGAATGCTTGCGATTTGAAACTTGTGCCCAATAATATATGCACTGATGTCACTTCCAAGCCAGGGTGAAAATGATATAGAAGAAGAATCTGCACAACAGCCATTTGTATAGAAAAATGTTCAAAGATGTGTAGAAAGTACTAGCTTTGTCATCCTGTCATCACCCATAATTGCCATTGTACCTTTCAATACCTAAACTCATTCTTCATATTCTTATTAACAGTGCACCTGTCGGCCCTATCACTATGCACTCTTGTAACCAGGGTTTTATCTGTGCAGAAAATACAGTTGTGAGCAAAATATAGTCAGTGACCTGTTTCTGGACCAGCTATCCTATGTTTTGAAGCAGAGTTTTTCCCATTGGGCTATTCCATTTAAAATCCACACTACCCCTGTGAAAGATTTTGGAAACATCTTTCACAGGGGGAGTAGGAATTTCAAATAGAATGAACACATTAGGCAGTGCCATTTGAATTTATACGCCCTCTGAGAAAGATTCAACCTGAATCTTCCACAGAGGGAGGGTCAGTTTCAAATGGAGCTGCTAATGTGTTCATTCCATACGTAATTCATATTCCCCATGTGGAAAATATTTCCAAAATCTTCCACAGGGAGAGTGGATTTTAAATGGAACAGCCCATTAAACACAACCAATACAATGATATAGTTTGACATTTTGCTTGCAAGAACAAACCTAATCATTTGAGCAGAAAATTGATGAGAACAAAAAAACCTTGTAGCGGGGAGCTGAAAATGTGCTATCTGTCGCACCAGGACAGTGCACAGAAAATAAAAAATATACGGTACCGGTATTGATAAGTAGAAGATAAACCCCTGGTTATGCACTCATCGTCCATTATATTTATTACTTCTGTGGTCTGTGCTGTGCGCCAAGCGTAAACACAAAAGTGATAAACAATCACGCTGATTGGCTGATCAACGGTCTTGAGAACAAGACGGTTGACCCATTGGCGTAAAAGGGGAGGAGACCTTGCCACTTCTACATGATCATCAATCACCAATGCGTACCTGGACCACAGAAGTAATACAAATTTAACTGTTGTTAATCATCTCGTGCACTATTGCTAATCACCTCTTTCACCATGCATGCACATCACTCACTTATTAACCCACACTGTAGAAACACTGTGAAGTACAAGCCAAAGAGCTCGACAAGATGAGCTCCAAAGTAGAGGAAGCCGTCAACGAACTGGTCAATGTGTTTGTAGAGAAAGCCCACAAGGTGTCCGCTCTAGGGGCAAGGAACAACGAACATGGTGTGGCTAAAGAGCACGAAAATGTCGCTCCTGATGGTGAAGGTAGAATAGTTAATAGTATCAGCTAGTTTATTGTTTAGAATTATTTTTGTGTTTATTGATTACAGCATGTATTCAAACAATATTGAAAGTTTCTTTCAATATTTAGTAAATAAAGTTTCTTTCTCTTTTAGAGAAAGTTTCCCCATATGGAGCATAAATGGGAAACCGGTAGGGTTGCTTTCAATGGGGTACATGCTTAGGGACCTATAAAATATATATTGTCATGTTCTTGCAATGCTTTTTAATCGCACCTCCGGAAATGTTCAATGCAGATCCATAGGGGTTGGTACATGTAGCACACCTGGAGGGGGTGAGCTAACCGCTAAGTAGTGAAATGTGGCCAAAGTAGGCTTATTTCCCATATTTTTGGTTCAGTCTATAGGGGCTCAAGTCTTCAGTGCCCCACCTGGGTAGGTCAATGGATCCATTTTGTTTCTTAACACGAGGTTTGGTTTTCTTATTTTTTTGTCGTTGATTAATTTGATATTTTCTAACCTTGTAGATAAAGCAGAAAATGCCTCTGCAGAGGGTTCCGAGATGAGCATGGACATCGCCAGTGACAATGCAGAGCTAGAGGAGGAGCAACATCTACAGGAGGAATGTCAAGAGCTTATCATGCACTTCACACAACGCACATTGGAGGCCCTGCTCAAAGCAACACGTCTGTCACTTGATGCAATCAAGAGACGAGTCTTCTTTTCATCGTAAGTTCATGACTTGTTAAAATCCTTTTGGGTGGTTTCCTGAACGACTTGACTCAAACCACCACCCAATTGGCTGTTCCAGTTGAAATCCATACACCCCTGATGGAAGGCATGGCCTTAGTCTTCCATAAAGTGAGTGTGGATTTCAAATGGGTCTAATGAATGGGTGACTCCATTTGAAATTCATGTTCCCTGTGTGAGAGATTAAGGTCATGTCTTCCATAGGGGGTGTATGGCTTTCAACTGGAATAGCCCAGTATTACAGCAGCAGCTTGACAGAAGTTTCCCAGACAAACCCTAGTGTATCCCCAGCCTTTATTTTTGTTGGTGTTGTTTAAATTATGGTAGTTTTGTATCCTTCATGCACTAAATGTGATTTTTTTCAATGACTTTTATATAAAATAGTGACATAGTGATTTTGGATCAGTGATACACTGAAATTGCTATTTTGAAAGTGAATTGATATTGTTTGTCAATAGGTGGCTTGGTAACATAAAGAATAAAAAACAAACATGTGGATAGGTCAAAATTGTTACCTGAAATATATGTGAGTTTGCCCGCTGACCAACCCGATTTCGTCAAGAAATATAAAATTGGAGCCAGACTTATTTTTACCCAGGGTCTTTTTATCTTTTCAGTTTCCGTAAGTCTATTGTTCAGATACAAAAATGCAAGGGATTCAGTAAGTTTACTGTAATCTGACTTCATTGTTAACCAATCAGCTTATTTCAATAGAGGTAATTGCCTGTGTCAATAAAGGCTGGAGATAAAAGAGTATGGAACACCGGTGTCTGACCGGTGTTTTAATGGTCTAGCGCCCTCTCGTGTTTGACATTGATAAATTGATTCACATTATTATGACAAAATGCAAATCCGAATGAAAAGGTCCACTTTTTTCTGTAAAAACGTTGAAAATAAGCCCTTAAATCACAAAAGGTCCGTTTATGAGCATGTCGCACCCCAATGCACCTGTGCAGGGCCGCAGTATCGCCCTTCCCTCGTATCAATGTCTATCCCTATTTTGTTTCCTCCTCCCCCCTTACAATGATCAGTCTCCCCACTCTCTCACCGGTCCCTTCTCTCTCCCGCGTTCTTCTCTTTCTAGTCTTTCCGTCTCTCCCTCTCCTCTCTTTCTTCCTCACCCCCTCCCACTCTCACTTGTTCAGTCTGAAGTATCCCCTCCCTCCCCCTCCCTTGCGAAATTTTTCAGTATGATCCATGACTGAAAATAAGCTCTGTAAAATTAAACATTTAAAATAAACCAGAGTCTTATAGGCCCAACCAATTATCAGATTAGCTTGCCATTGCTACGAATGAATAGAATAAATTATCTTTGCTCCAATGCAATTCTTTTGTATTGCATTTCAATATAAAACATGATTACCAAATCGCCACTTGTACGCGCCTCATTGGGAGATATTTGGCTATTTCAGACGCTCTTTTCATCGCCAATATGAAAGACTTTTGCTTATAACTTGGCAACATGGTTAGTATATATTTCAATGCAAGACTATTTTTACGAGCTACTAAGTGCATATACACCAAACACAAGTCAATTGAAGCCGTACAATTCACCGCGAATTTAGGACCGTAAAATTTAGACTCTTCTTTTGTCTAGATTAGCACCCAACCTCTCATCTCAAGGTTTTATGTCAAAAATTAACATAACTTACCAAAACGAAAACTGAAATTCACAAGCTTCAAATTATTAGTAACTAACAAAAGGCTAGAATAAAAGATTGGTCACACCTGGGAGGCTACCACTTCAGAATGACAACGACTTACAAAAACGGATACGGAAACAGAAACTGAAAAGATAAAACGACGGCCAGTCTTAGAACTCACATGTGATTTATAAAATCATGTGAACCAGCTCGTATTTAAACATTTATTTTGATACATGTATTATTTTCTAGGCCAATAGGTGGCTCTCATGGGATTGAATTCATTTGCGGTACATCGCAGACTACTCGCAAGGTGAAGAGGGAACCATTCTTCAAAGTGAACATCACTTTGGCAATTCCTAATGTGGTATGTACATCTTATTTATTGTGTTTTGTTCGTTTGTGTAAAATTTCCACATCAGCATTTTATGCCACACATAAAAGATACACATAGATACACTGTTCTGTTATGCTGTATTTTTCCTGTTTCTTCCAAATCTGTCAAGTTTTTCTGATATACTGTTTATTTCAAAATACAACATCTGTTTTATGGATTCTTGCGGAAATAAAAATAATACACATTTTTAGTATATCTTTTTGGCATAACTATAAGATACCCTCAGTCATCACCCTGTGTTATAGGATTAGGGTTGCTTAGGATTAGTGTTATGGCTAGGGTAAAGTGGCAAGTTTTCTGTTTTACAGAAATTGGAAAAAAATCATGGAATTGGAGTAGAAAACACAGGAAATGCCTAATTTTGCTTACTTCCACCTAAACTATTGGCTATTTTGAATATAAGTTCAGCAAAAGGCCAAGCAAACCCCCATCCTTTAGTAATACTTTCTTCAATTCCTTTAGGTCTGTAGTACTCTTAAAATCCACTGAAATGAACTATTTTTTGGTTTTCCGATATGCAGAAACATCTTCCGATGCGCCATCTTGGCTCAGGGTTTCTAGAAAGTTTATAAGATTCCCTAGAATTTTTGAATTTTAGGGATTTTTTAGAAAACAGAAAACTTGCCACTCTAGGCTAAGGTGCAGGTTAGGGTTTAAGGCTGGGATGTACCATAGTTATTCCATACTTTCCTTGCATCCATGCTAAAATGGATTGTAGGGCAAAACAGTTCAGCGTGTTGTTTTCTTTTGTCAATTTGTGTTGATTATTTTATTATCTTTATTCTTCTTCTTTATAAAAACACCTCTCATTTAGGTTATGCAACCCAGTCTGGATGATGTACAGCAAGCTGTGAACAAAGCCACTGCCTGTGTGCTTGAGGTGAGCCGTAGTGTGGCCCAGTGGGGACAGAGGAGATTTAAAGCTTTAGACATACCTGAAGATGATGAAGAACACCATCGCAACCACACCTACAAAGCACAGATGAAGGGACACCATTATGTGCAATCTGGTGAGTATCTACTATAATTAAAGACAGAGATAAAAAGAATTTATCGCGTCTGATGTCATTGTCAATTACGATCCTTGATTGGTTTACACAGGTTAATCAGCGCAGAAAGGAAGACCGATCTATCTGGTGCTGATCGGAGAAAAGGAATAGCAGCAAATGGCGAAAAATTACGTACTTTTACAAGGCAAAAAGCAGCTTTTCTAGGCATTGTGGACATGGTGCCTTCGGTTATGAAAGTTTCCTACTATTAAAACCTAACTTTTGAGATGGTTTGCATGTCGAAAGGTGCAAAATTAACAATAAGTCGCCCGGTTATAAATCCGCGTTCAGCAAGTCATCATCACGACACTTGTAAACAAACCGTGCTCGAGTTTGATTGACAGATGACGTCAGACGCGATAAATTCTCTTTATCTTTGTCTTTCATTATATCTACAGGCATGAAAATATTCAGCGTTTTAGCTTATTTCAGCTAATTTGTTATTGTTTCAGTGTTTTCAGCCTATTTCTGAATCAAATTGACAAAAAATGGTAAAAAAACCCATTTCTTTAAGTGTTTTTTTCAAGACCAGTTTCCATGCCTATCTAACAATGAATTAAATGTAATTGTGTATCAGCCGAACATGTTTATGGTAATGTGTGGAGTGAAATGATACTCCCTGTCAAAAAAATGTAAATGGACCTACGACGTATACTTGCAGTGTCACAATCGAGTAAATCATCAATTTTAAATACTATGCCCATTTCACTTCGCTTCAGCTAAATGCCATTGCTTTTAATTTGGAGATTAAAATGAAGGCTTTACTCTCCCTATGTTTCATAAGAATTGGGTAATTGAACCATGAGAGTACTCTGTCCTTCAGAAGTTGATTCAGTGTTTATAGAGCATAGCAGTCAGTTTTGAAAAGAGTAGGATGTTTACTCTTGGCTGTTCCAATCCATTAGATTAGCATTGCTATTTCGGTACCTGCCTGCTTTTAAACCTTAAATAAACGCGGTCTTACGCGGGATCGCACCAATCACACCATTCAAGAGATTAGCACAAGAGAGAGAGAGGATGAGAGAAGTTTGTCGTTGAAATAAATCCTTCTAAATTCAAAATCAAGACGTTTTACAATTCCTTTTGTGTCTGAATCAACCGTAATTAGCAAGATATACCAGACCGATATCTCTACAAATAGTTTCTTTACACAGCTCCATTATTATTGATATGTCTTATTTTGCCTGTGTGTTTTGTTTCTAGTTGCCAAGTTTGAGCCCATACCATTGGAGAATTTGAAGAATTACTACAAGAGCATTGCAGAGCATAAGGACATCCAGAAACTGCAGATGATGTTGAGTAATGCCATCAGCCATACCAAACCCAAGATCCAAGAAGCTCTGGAAATATTCTCTGGTTTCCAATTTCTATGGGAAGAGGATAGGAACGAAGTTGTCACAGTTAGTAATAGATTTCATCAAAAAGGGAATGTGTTGGATATTTGGTAATCTGGAGGGAAATTATTGCTTTTTTAGATAAAGAAATACATAAGAAATAGTGAAAGAAATTACATAAGAAATAGTGGGAAATTCTGATAGTGATATGTAGGAGGGAAATTTGTCTACATTCCTGGGAAATAAACATTTTTCCGGGCCTGAAGCTCGGGCAAACCAATATAATACACTTATTGAGAGAAAGAAAAGTTCTGAACCAGCAGGGATTTGTCTGGGCTCTCTATAGTCTCGACGTCAGTACCTTGACGCAGATACTTGGCGGGTAATCGGGTATATAGATATACCACCTTTGATCGTGCATGTAAACATGCTAAATCAACATGCGCAATATAATACTATGTGCACTTCAGCAAGCACTGATGCCACTGCTTGAGGAAGCCAAATAAACTATAGTTAACCATTTGCTGACTCCATGGATAACTTCAGATATCTGCGTTTACATGGATTTCTGTGTTTTAAATTTTAGCATTGTAAGGGTATTTAAATTGCCATGTCTGTCCTTCCCCGTCTGGTTGGCCGGTGCTTGTAGTACAAATCTTGTAATTAGATTGTGGCATGGAGCCTAAAGGTTGTTTCCCTTATTCCTGATTCAGAATTTCATCGCCACTGAACCTATCCTGTCAGAGTGGAAGGCAGAAATCCTACGCTACCAGCAACTAGAAACGGATATTGAAGAATTGGAAGTGTCACTGCAAGTTGGTGCCATTGAACTCTTCACAGGTATGGGAATCTTTTAAAGGTTGAATGAAAAAAAGGGGGGGGGTGAGGGTGGCAGATGCCCCCCCCCCCCATTTACGAGTGTAGCTAGTGATTAGTAGAGGTTTTCATGCTTTTTGAGACAAAAGAGGTCAAAATTGTGAAAAAGGTCCACTTTTTCAAAATCTTTCCCCCAAATAAATTCTGGTTACGGGCCTGCACCTCCTGCATATATTCCTGGGTAGGATTGGGCAAATGTTCGCTGGAGGGGTTTGATGAAAACTAGTACTGCAGCCCTGTTATATTGATTTTTCAAAGTAAAATACTTATATATATTTTTTAGTCCAGGGAAATTAAGCAATTCTCGCTATTCACAATAAGGGCGCCTCCAGCGGTTTGCGATGTAATCGTGATGTATCATGGGAAAAGGTCGACATCCAAGTCTGGGCAATACGAATATTACCATGCTATTACATAGGAACACGTGACAATATTTTTTAGTTTGTCAAAATAAAGGTGTTACACGCGAATCGATATGCAATAATACTAAATAATGTGATTTGAAATGTGCACAATTCATTTTTTTCTCTATCGATTTGCGTGTAATACCGTTATATTGACAAACTAAAAAATATTGTCACATGTTCCTATGTAATAGCATGGTAATATTCAGACATGCGGACTTGGATGTCGACCTTTTCCCATGATACATCACGATTACATCGCAAATCCGCTGGCGGCGCCTTTATTGTGAATAGCGAGAATTGGAGATGGAACAGATAATAAACTGTAGTAAAGAATGTCATCAGTGGCGTAATGTCATGGGGAGGCATGTGCCCCCCCCCCACCCATTGATCTGAAATTTTAGAAAATCCCATAGGAAAATTGCTTGTGCCCCCAATCAGACGTTTAAAAAAACGGACTTGTGCGAATTTTCTAAAATTTGCAGAGTATGTAGTATGAACATGTAGAAATATAATCAAGTAGTTGCCCTACCTGCTCTTCTCCGAAAAAATAAAAAGTCCTATACCTCAATGATAATGAAACCTAGGTGCGACTCAGTGACCCCCAATCCTGACCGGTGCCCCCCAATAAGATGACCCACGCTACGTATGTCGTACTATCAACAGTGCATCAGCATGAAGTACTGTATTTGATCTAATAAGTGCCCCTAACCTTCTATGTTATATTGACAATCTGACCATATTGGCAAAAAAAGCAATGTTAACTCTTAATCGTGTTTACTAATGACAGTAGAATGTGTTTATGTTGATGAGATGATTGATTTCATTGACTTCTTCTCAGAGCCCATCAAGCTTGCCCTGAACATCGAGGCCAAGGCATGGAAGATGCAGCTAGGCAAGAGCCTTAACCAAGAGTACCGCATGAAGATGGATGAGATTTCGGAGTTTCTCAGCGATTACGCTAAGAGATTGGCACGCCCAATCCAGGATCTGGATGATGTACGAGGAGCAATGGCAGCTTTGGAAGACATACGTCATAACGAGATCAGGATTGATATGACACTGGGACCAGTAGAGGTAAAGTGTGCTGAGGCTTGTGGATCAACGACTAGGCGTTGTGCCTGTGCGTAGTGCACTCTAAATCACTGCGCTTTAAAAATTTTTTTAATTAAAAATAACAATTAATATGCTCGTTTGTTTTAGCACTCCAAATGCTGTATGTCCATTTTGCACTCCTCGTTTTCTTTCACCTTTTTTGTTAAATAATGAAATTTATTATTGACAAGAGTAAACCAATATAAGTGTATGATAAAAAAAAGTAAAGATACAAAGCTATATGATTTTGTTTAAGTCATCAAAAAATGAAAGCCACATATATGCGCATTTATTCAACATTAATATTTGATGTGATATTTTTTTTTAAATATCACATTTAAAAGTGTTAAAGCAAGTGGGATGGGAGGAGCCATATTTTCCAGTTTTGTGTCTGCTTTGTCTCAATATTGGAGTGCAAACACCGCTAGGTCATGCCCCTCCCCCTCCCACCTGACAATCTTTCTTTACTTCTTTCAGACTTTGTTATACTTTGTTATACTCAACTTACCAAATGAAATAAACAAAACCTAAACAAAGACAGTAATATTTTTAGTGAGCTAAGATTTGCAAAGTGTGAGAGATAAATAGTTACTATATGTTGTGAATAGCTCAAGGCATTACAATACCAAGCCAATGACTTTTGATGGAATGCCCCCCGCCATTTCATCTTGCAGCTAGGTACCCACCTGTCCAGCATCAAATAAGATATTTGTCTTTTTTCCAGGAATGCTATGCTATGCTTCAAAAGTTCCAGGTGACTGTATCAAAAGAAGAAGCTGACAAAGTTGACACACTAAGATACTCATATCAGAAGCTAACACAGCAAGCGGTAAGTTAATGCTTACATTGTGTGTAGTGAGTATGTCAAAAGAGGATTGCTATACCATTTTTCACTCTGATGTGTCGGTGACATCAGTGCACATTTCTTTGTGCATAGCTTCAGATCGCTAATGTTCGCTCAAAGTGCTGGCGTGCACATTCACACGCTTAAAGACGCCCAATAGATGCGCATGCAAAACAGCTGCCTGAACACGTTAACATCACTGCCACATGAGGGTGAAAAATGGTATAGACTCCTTGCTATTCAAAAGTCTTGTGGACTTAGTTGAAGAATGATTTGGTTTATTCAAAATGAACTTTTGGTAATCAATCTATTATTTTTAAGCTATCCTTGTGTTAATTGTTTTGATTTGAAATACCACCTAACTTGATTTCTTCATTTTGCATCAATGCTCTAAATACATTTATTTATAACACATAACTTACATCCATCAAGGTGCTGTAGTGAAGTGCTATTAAATGCAGCTATAGCCAGGCATGAGAATTTTCAGTTTAAAAACTGAATTCAGTTTTTTATAGTCAAAATTTCCGCAACTTTATTTAATTTCAGCCTGTTTTTGGTACTTTTTGCCCAATTTCACACGCATTTTCAGTTTTTTTTAGGAAAGTGCAGTCTCATGCCTGTATAGCACAACAAGGTGAAACGGATAAGATGGGTATATGGGAAGAAGTTCGATTTTAGAATGCTGTAGGAAAACCAGAGTACCCGGGGAAACCCGAGGACAGTCATGGATCGGCAACCATGCTGACTCCAAAGTACTGCGGGGAATCAAACCCGTGCCGCAGTAGTGAAAGGCGAGTGATATGACCACAACACTAACCCATCCTCCCATATAAAGAATCATTTATTAAGAGAAAACATTTTTTTTGCTTTGTATATTTTTTTATAAATAGGGTCAAGTGCAATCCAAGCTGGTGACAATTCAACCTCAGTTCAAAGGAAATCTGCTGGAGTCTGTGGAAATATTTGTCGGTGATGTTGATACATTTACCGAGTTATATGAGGAGGTATGTAGCGACTCCTAAATTATTTCAACTTTATCTGGTGTGTGTGTTTGTTTTTGTGTTTGTCTGCAGGAGTTTGTTTGTACTTTACAACAATCTGGAGCTGCTTTATGGCTTATATGGTACAGTCAGTTGCCAAAAAACAATTTAAAATTTTGTCATGGTTTCCTGTGAGTGCCCGGGCTATCGGACAGGCGATTTGTTGGAGCCTGATTTGAGAGTGCTCTTTTTTACTTAAAGAATATGTAAAGAAATCAGTTTCGAGTCAAATTCAGTAGCCGGGTCTTGGTTTGTTTGTTTTTTATTACAAGGTGCAATTCTAGCAAAATATCGAGAATTAAATGGATGATTCTTAATTCTTGTATATTGTTTTATTGAGATGATGTATTTTTATTCTTACCCATTTTAGGCTGGACCCATGGTTGATGGAATTTCACCACAGGAAGCAAGTGATAGACTGCACGTTTTCCAGGTATGGTGTATTTAATGATCTCATAACTAATATTTAATAAAATAAAATAAAATACTTATTGAAATCAGTGTTGCAAATTTTCAACTATTTTGAAAAGTCAAACTCTCTTTTAAACTATTTTGAAAGGTCAAACTCTCTTTTAAACCTATAATACCTTCCGCTCTGTTCCAGCGTGCCTCTGTGGCTCAGTTGGCTTGAGCTTAGTGCTAGTATTTCAAAGGTTGCCGGGTCGAATTGGGCCAGATGAACTTTTTTTCTTCCAACGTTTATGTGCGCTGGCTGCTCTGGGTAAAGATTAATATTTGTTTATCCTATCAACCCAGAGAACCAAGTATAATAATGCTAAGTATATAATATGTCCAGAAATTGTTGTTAGGCCTATATATCGATACTGAGAGCTGATAATTGTTAAGGGCTGTTTTATTACCAGTCAATTCAGCAGATTTTATATAAATTGACATGTAAATTGGGCTATTCCTGTTAAAAGAGATACAGCCACTATGGAAGAATGATCTTAATCTCCCACACAAGGGGTGTAGATTGCAAATGGAGGCACCCATTCAGATAACCCCATTTGAAATTCACACTCCATGTGTGGAAGATTAACATTATGTCTTCCATTAGATGTGTATTCATTTTAACTGGAATAGCCCAATACCTGACTCTGACAGATGAAAGACAGTCTGGTGTTGTACTACAACTGTTGTAGTGGAACTGGCGCAACCCTAACTTATAAAAAAGGATGTATTGTACAAATGATTACGTATACCCTATTTTTCATTTGTTCTGTGTAAATTAAGAACAAAATGTTCTCTTCATGTTTTTGACATATTTTCTGTAATAAAGTAAATTTTTAAATATTTCTGTGGTCCTGGTACACGATGGTGATGATTGATCGCATAGACGACAGCGTTGACAGTTTTATTGTTTATCACATCTGCATTCATACTTGTGTACACTCGGTTCACAGCACGGACCACAGTGGTATCAAAATTTACTTTAGGTATAATTAACAAGTTAGCTCAAGTTAGTCAAGTTAGCTCAATCGATATGGTGTTCGATTATGGTGCGAGAGGTTGCGGGTTCGAACCCTGGTGGTGCCTATTACGCTCTCGTGGAAAAATTGAGTTAGCTTGAAATTCCCTTGGACAAGGAACTTACTGCTAATTGTCTCGTTGTAACCCGTACGAAACTTGGGGAGCTGATCCTGGTTGCGATGGTTATTTGTGGAATGTCTAGGGTGTGCACTCTTGAAGCAGCAAAGTCCCTGAATAGTTGTTAAATGGTTTATGGAATGAAGTGGGGCGGTAGTGGTCAGGGACAACCTGTAAAGTGTGCTGAGGCTTGTGGATCAACGTCTAGGCGTTGTGCCTGTGCGTAGCGACTATAAATCGCTGGCGCTTTTTTTTTTTTTTTAAACACATATTGCCCTATATCAAAAATATATCCACACTGTCCAATCCTCATCCTGTTACACCAACCCAAGTTTTTCTTGGCCTATAAACATAGAATGGTGGTTACATCTGTAATAATATTTATTTCTGTAATCCTTCTCATCTTGTTTGTTTCAGACCCGATTTGATGACTTGTGGCGCAAGTATCAGACTTACTCTGGTGGTGAGCAGCTGTTTGGTTTGCCTGTAACAGACTACCCTGTCATTGCTAAGACCAAGAAAGAACTCAATCTGCTCAACAAGCTCTATGGACTCTATAATTCTGTTATTGATGGTAAGCATGTGTTGTTATTTCTGGCATAGTCTTCTATGAGGTTGTCACCTTCAAGTTGCGTCACAACTGTCCTTTTTTACATTTTTGAATTTGTCACATTTTTCATCATTATGGCGTTAGTTTTGGTCAGTTTCAGCTTGGGCATGTTGCCTCTTTCTTACCTGTTTTAGTGCTATGCACTGACCTAAGGGGGGGGGGAGGGTGAGGAGCAGTTGCCACCTCCCCTTGGGACATCCCCACTGGCACAATGAACTTGGCTAACACAGTCTTCTCTTTGCTTTATGTGTTTTAAAAACGGGCATTTTGAAAAAAACCCACCATATTTAAAAACTGGCATATTGATTGATGTTCACCCCATCAACAGTAGGAAAGTGCCAATTATAGAATGGTATACTTGGCACATGCGCATTGCAGACAAATGAACACAATTAAGGCTTGTCATTGGCTGATACGCCATGCCGCTTGACGCAGCGGCAAGCGGCAGGAAAGTATGATGTGGGCATAAGCATACATGCACTATTCACTTTACATTGCATTGCTTGTTAAAGTTGTGTTCTTTTGAAAATGTATCATTTGATGTTAATACATTATTTTTGAAGTATTATATACATTCTATATTTATTTTTCAAAAACTAATTTTCTGTTATGATGGACTATATGTAGTAACAACCTCTGAGATGTTGAATTTGGTTACCGATAAATTGTAATTTTTCTCGCATATATTTTTGTACCTCCAGGAGTCAATGGCTATTATGACATATTGTGGAGTGAAGTGGACATTGAGAAGATCAACAATGAGCTGCTGGACTTCCAAAACAGGTTGGGGAAACATTTGCTTAAAAATCGATTTGAATCAAACAGGACTAGAAACTAGTAATGAAAATGGACATTTAAAAATGTATCTTTTCATTTTTCGTTATTATGTATGTGACACAATCTGGTGGCCAAAGGAGGTATTTTTGAAAATCAAGTTTCTATAATTATTACAAACATTAGCCTATCATACAGAAAACATCAACGGTCTAGCATACTTGGTTCTAAAGGTATGAAGTTGTGTGATGCCTATTTTCTTATGTATTTGATTGTTTTGTTACTCCATATTTTTGCCGCCTTTGGCCTCCATGGACCAGATTGTGTCACATATTTACAATGGGATTATGGGGATGTTCAACATTATTGCCAGTGAGTTGCAGAAAACATGATTCCACCTTGTGGTACTGAGTATTTAAAGCCAAAGTAGCCCCAACCCTTTTTGTGATTTTGTGGTTGTTGTTGTTGTTGTTGTTGTTGTTGTTGTTGTTGTTGTTGTTGTTGTTGTTGTTGTTGTTGTTGTTGTTGTTGTTGTTGTTGTTGTTGTTGTTGTTGTTGTTGTTGTTGTTGTTGTTGTTGTTGTTGTTGTTGTTGTTGTTGTTGTTGTTGTTGTTGTTGTTGGTATTTACCTGGAATGTAATGCACTCTTCTGTGCATGCTTCAGTGTTTTATACAAGTAGTAGTTGGGTGTAATTGAGTAAAAAAGCATGATGAACAGAAGAGAAAACATCTTCACTTACTCTCTTGATAGGTGTCGCAAATTGCCCAAAGCCCTGCAAACGTGGCAAGCTTTCCTGGACCTGAAGAAGAAGATTGATGATTTCAACGAGACCTGCCCTCTACTGGAGCTGATGGCCAACAAAGCCATGAAGATGAGACACTGGGACCGCCTGGCCACTTGTACTGGTCATGTGTTTGAGATCGAGTCGGATACATTCCTGCTGCGCAACATTATGGAGGCACCTTTACTGGAAAACAAAGAGGACATTGAGGTAAACTCAGAGATGAGACCCAACATGTTGCAGTAATAGTAATTTTGTCGAGCGACGCTCACATTTCATATGCAATGAAATACGCACAAATATAGCATTGAATTTGTACTGTAGTTTGATTGGTAATTTTTTCCGATTTTTGTTTAAAACACCACTCACAGGCCTGAATAGTGTACCTTTAGATTGTGTAGCCATGCGCCTGACAAACTTTTTTTTAAAGTGTGTGGTGAAATTTTGACAATGAAAAAAAAACGACTGAAAAGTGCACACCAACACTGATATTATCGAGAACAAAAGAAGGCCCACACTGATAACAATAGCACTAGCCAGCTCATTTCAGTGTGATTAAATCAATGTCAGTTGGATTAAGGATGGCCGTTGATTTTCAGAGACATTTTAGTCCATTTACAGTTTAAGTGCTTGTTATTATCACTGCCATGGGTGTAAACAATTTCAGTGTGATAGAAGCTTTTCAGTAGATTTTCAGTGTGATTATATCCCCAGGTTAAACATTTCAGAGGTATTTCAGTGTTCTCCTTGCCATATTCTATATTGAATAAGCATATTTCTATCTGCATAACTAAGGATTTTTTCACACTGAATTTTTTTATTATGATTAATTTCATATGATCATGGAAATGACGTACATTGTATTTGTGAACAAACATGACATCTACAACAATGATTTACCCTTTGGCTCTCCCCATCAATTAATGTTGGAACACATTGGGGAACCGCTGAAGACATTGGCATTTATCAATATTGAACAGGGAGAGGGGGTGACAGTTTTCCATTTTTACACGCAAGCGTTCCAAGACACTTTTGTCAAAATTACTGTATTATGCTGTTACACATTCAGTCTTGATCAAAAATCTAGTGTTTTCTGCTCATCAGAGAGCGACTGACTTTATTTGTGCAATCAAGAATACTAAGGTAAACCTTCTTTTTCCCCTTTGGATGTTGATAACACAATAGGATATTTGCATCTCCGCGGTGAAAGAGAAGGACATAGAAGCTAAGTTGGCCCAGGTGGTGGCAGAGTGGAGTTCCCAGACACTGGGTTTTGCCAACTTCAAAACACGAGGAGAGCTGCTGCTCAAGGGAGGTGAAACATCAGAGATTGTGGCTCTCATGGAAGACAGCTTGATGGTGTTGGGATCACTACTTAGTAACAGGTAAGTCCTTTAGCTCAATTGTAGTCTATGCCATTTGGCTATTCCAGTTGAAATCCAGACACCTGCTATGAAAGACATGACCTTAATCTTCCATACAGGGAGTGTGAATTTCAAATGGAGTCATCCATTCAGGTAACCCCCATTTGAAATTCACATTCCCTGTGTGGAAGTATAAGGTCATGTCTTCCATAGGGGGTCTCTGGATTACAACTGGAATAGCCCATTTTTCACCCTGATGTGGCAGTGACGTCAATGTGTTGAGGCAATGTTTTCACGCGCACATATATGCTAGCACTTTAAGCGAACTCTAGCGAATTGAAGCTGTCCAAAGTAATGGCGCACTGACGTCACTGCCAAATCAGGTGAAAAATGGTATAGTTGAAATTCCTCTGGACATGGAACTTAAGCTTGGGGAGCTGAATCCTGCCTGTGATGGTTATTATGTAGGCTGAGTGGTTCATTATATATGTTAAGGAATGAGGTACATTCTAGTGGTACCTCTTTTCTTATCAAAAATAACGTACCGCTTGTCTTGAGTCACTGAAATTCCAGTGTAGTAACTGGATTCTTTGCCCCTAAAATATACATAACTTTTGTTACCAGTGTGTTATTATTTTTTGAGAAAAATGCAAAAATAGTCACAAATTTATTAAGGGGTGTAGTACCACCTTAACATCACAAATTTGCAACAAACCCAAATTGCGAAAAAATCACCCCCGGGCAGATGTTTTGCTATTTCTCCATTTACGATGCTGCCCAAAAGTGTCTCCTTTCGATATACCACGTCACATATTACCTTTATCTCCCATACAGGGGGTGTAGATTTCAAATGGAGTCACCCATTCAGGTAGTCCAATTTGAAGTTCACACTCCCATTGTGGAATATTAAGGTCATGTCTTGCATAGGTGGTATGTGGATATCAACTGGAAAAACCCAATACCACTTGGTCACACACACACAAATCTTAATTTTATAATGTCATTTATTGTTGGTATTATATTAAATTTGACCATGCATTATTTCTGATTGCAGGTATAATGCTCCCTTCAAAAAGGACATTCAGACGTGGGTACAGAAGCTATCCAATTCCTCAGACATCATAGAGAACTGGCTGATTGTACAGAATCTATGGGTCTATCTGGAGGCTGTGTTTGTAGGCGGTGACATTGCCAAACAACTCCCACAGGTGGGCATTAATGAAAGCAGGGCTTCAAGCAGCCCTATATTTCCCATTTTTCCTATATTTTTGATGTTGTGTTAACTTCAAATGTTTGCAAAGAATCACCTTTGTTTTAACGTAAATACGTTTGCAAGAATCATTATGAGGATCTGTGGTGTATTTCCTAATTCTAGATGTGATATAAACTGCAATTGCTTGCAGAGAAGAGCACTTTTTTGACACTTCAGCATGGGGGTCCCCCTAGTTTGGTCCCCCTAGTTTGGTCCCCCCATTGACAAAAAAATCTTAGAAACTTTACTATTTTGGTCCAAAATTGAACAATTTTAGGATTTGTTTTCAAATTTGTGCCCCACCCCCAATTTCTCTTTTCCTGGCACCACAACTGTTTAGCGCATACAACAGGCATGAAAAATTCAATTTTTTTAGGCAAAACTTCCGTAACTTTATTTAATTTCAGCCTGTTTTTGGTACTTTTTGCCCATTTTTACATGCATTTTCAATTTTTTTTAGGAAAGTGCAGTTTCATGCCAGATACAATTCAGAAGTGTGGTTCTGATTGGTGGATTGAAAAACGTAATTAAAAGCTTGAGAAACATTGACACTTCATTCGCTGGCCAAGCAGTGTAACATTATGTAATTCTGACGTGACCCCGTTCTTTTAAACGGGGCGTGTAAGTTGGCCAGTACAATTCCTCCATGATAGCAACTGTACTTTGATATTAACTGTTAACAGGAAGCCAAGAGGTTTGCAAACATAGACAAGTCCTGGGTGAAGATCATGCAGCGAGCTCACGAGAATGACAACGTGGTGCAGTGCTGTGTGGGAGACGAGACTCTAGGACAACTGTTACCCCATCTGCTTGAACAACTAGAGATTTGCCAGAAATCACTCACTGGGTATGTCAGTAAATATGTTGCCAAAAGTAATTCACATTCATCTTTTATAATTAATTAGGTGAATTAGGTTTCTAGCTTTCTGGAAACTGGAACGTCTTTGGAGAAGCCCATCCCTGCCGATCAAAACAAAAATCAAGCTGTTTGAGACAACTTGTGTTACTGTCTTTCTGTACGGGTGTGAGTCATGGGTAATCACCAAGGACATGGAAAACAAGTTCAATGCCTTTGCAACATCTTGCTACAGAGTCATGTTAAACATCAAGCGTGTGGATCGGATTCCAAACGAAACCATCTACAATCAGACCAACACCGCACCACTGGTTGCCAAAGTCAAGATTCATCAATTCAAATTTCTCGGGCGATATACTGTGTCTTGAAGACGACGAGCCTGTGAAAGAATATGCCCTTTATATTCCACCACATGGGAAGAGGAAACCAGGACGGCCGCACACACTGTACGTACAGTATGTCCAGCACCTCCTGGGAGATACTGAAGGGATGCTGCATGCAGCCAAACAAAATTGTTTCGCTTGCCCAAGATCGCAATAGTTGGAGAAAGCTTGTAGTCGCCTGCTCCGCAGCCGACTGATGATGAATTAGGTGTTGTTACACTATGAGATATTGAGATTAAAAATCACACTGAAACTACATGGTAACGCTGAACAATTATACAATAGATAATGCATGCCATTGAAATAGCATTGAAAAGAATTCTTTTGTTATGTCTAATCACACTGAAAAATCAACCACAAACTCCTGAAAATGAGTAGCCATTCATTAATCCCACTGAAATGCTGCTAATCACACTGAAATGTGTTGGACCATGCTATTGTTACAAAAAATAATCCCTGGACAAAAGCCACACTGAAAATACCAAGAGTAACACTGAAAATTGCTAGAGTAATGCTGAAAATGGTTTTTAGTGTGATTTTCAGTGTCAAAATTTCATCAATTTCATAGTGAATTAGTAGTATATGTAGTACTAGAATCCATTTGGCGTCCTCAAGAGGGTGACATCAGTACTTTGTCAGACTTACTTCACGCATGTACAGATGTACCTCTTTTGATCACACGTGTAAACACCAGTTCTGTTTGTCAACGTGCATTGCAGTATGCACAGGCGTCACTCTCTCGAGGAACTATAACGGTGCAGTTGTTAGGGTGCATGATGTATAAAGGCATTGGATGAATGAACTACAGTTTGTCCACTTTGAAGACGAAGTAATTAAGGTATGCACATCTTGCATAAGTAATTTGTGTGTCACATAGTAAGACGCTTTTGTGTTGGGGTGTGCCTACCAGTGTGTTAATTCCTTTTGACATTACGGCGTGCAGAATCTGCTAATTTACTGTGTACTTTACTTTGTACTTCAAAGTGGACAGACTTTAGGAGAGTACTCCATCCTATGGAGGGGACGTTAAGCATTTGGTCACATGTACACTTACACAGAGGGCCATGTAGTTTGTATTCACAATCTAATAATAGACATGATCTGTGCCATGTGGATAGGGCTGTGGAGGCAAACTGATTCTGAAAACCAGTGGTACTTTTGAACTTTAAACTAAGGAGCTTTGTTGTGTATGTATATATGTTTGTGTGCAGTATGACTCAATATTTGAAAATGATGTTAGTTTATAAAGTTGTAGTAAAGCTAAAATTTTGACTTTGACCTACTAATGTTGAGTTTCAATGTTTCTTTTAGGTATCTGGAGAAAAAGCGTCTTGTTTTCCCACGTTTCTTCTTTGTATCAGATCCGGCACTGCTAGAGATTCTTGGACAAGCCAGTGACTCGCACACCATTCAGGTAAACTATTAATGGTATATCCAGAAGTCCATACCTTACTGTATTTAGCTTCTCCTTTCCTTTGACTCTTCTTCTCAGTGTATCTACTTGAAACAAAACCGAGCTCTGTAATTATCTGACATGGTGATTTTCAGTCTATGACCATCCTTGGAGGTTTTTCTCCAGGTAGACCAGTTTTTATCCTGTTTTCAAAATCCAACCTCTTGCCATAATCTTTTCAGTTTTCTTGTTATGTTGTTGCTGTATTAAATTACGAACCAAAACTTCACCCTGCAATCCACTTGATAATTTTCATGTTTTAATCCAAATATTTATAATTGTACCGTTATAAAAGTAGATGTATTTGAGTATCAGGACATTAATATTCTACTGTCATTGGGCTATTCCAGTTAAAATCCATATACCCTGTGGAAGACAAGACCTTAGTCTTCCACTCAGGGAGTGTGAATTTCAAATGGGGTTACCTGAATGGATGACTCCATTTGAAATGTACACCCCCTGTGTGGGAGATTAAGGTCATGTCTTCCACTGAAATAGCACATTGGAAGTTTCACCAATCTTCCACACAGGGAGTGTGAATTTCAAATGGGGTTTTCTGAATGGGTGACTCCATTTGAAATATATACCCCCTGTATAGAAGATTAAGGTTGTGTCTTCCATAGGGGTTTATGGATTTCAACTGGAATTATAGCACATTGGGAGTTCAATATTGTGACAAGGTGTACAAGCCATATGGTGATATCACTTAATGAAACTCTTTTATCATTTACTTCCAGGCTCATCTGTTGGGTGTGTTTGAAAATGTGAATGAGGTGGAATTTCACGAAAAGGACTACGATAGAATCTTGTCTGTCATATCCAGAGAAGGAGAAACTATTCCAGTAAGTAAAAATGACACAATGCGACTGGTTTGTCTAAGATTTGTCATCTTTGTATGTTTTGCTTCAATGATATCAAAAATTAGCAATGAGGCATTATCAGGGTGCTAACAGATGTAGTGTACCATATTTAGCGTGATAGCAGCAAGATGCTGGCATACATAGGTGAACAACTTTGAGGAAGTGACTGTCATTTCTAATGTATATTTCCTGCTTTTGTGAGCCATCAATGACTCATCTTCTGAGCTCTTGGAAGTTTTCCATGGCTACTTGTTTATATTTTTGCATTAAAAAAGTTTTGTTCTTATTGAATTTCAGCTTGAGAAACCTGTAATAGCCAAAGGTAATGTAGAACTGTGGTTAGGAGAACTGTTGGACAACCAGATGAAATCTCTACATGGTATCATCAAGGATGGAGCCAGAGCCATCAATGATTCATCTTTTGAACTCCTGGGCTTCCTCAACAACTACATTGCACAAGTAAGTGTGTTCATCATTTCTCTCAAACACACAATGAAACTCTATAATGATTTTGTTTGATATGTGAAACTAGGATGAGTATTGATTAGTTATTGATATTTGTTTCGGGTAAGTCACATTTTATGGTTTTCAGGGTTTTTTTTCGAGGCAAATTTGTCTTGTTTTCATTTATTTTCGACCCATTTTGGGTTTTTTAATCCCAAATTTTCATGCTTCTTAAATAATCTGACAGGTGTGTGTTTATTTATTTACAATAAACAATCAATGATTGGAATAGCAAATTGGACTATGCAATTTAAAATCCACACTACCCCTGTGGAAGATTTTGGAAATATCTGCCAAAGGGAGAGTATGAATTTCAATTTTAATATTAATTTCTTCCCCTGAGGGAGAGCGAGTTTCAAATAGAGCTGCTAATGTGTTAATTCCATTTAAAATTCATACTCCCTCTGTGGAAGATATTTTCAAAATCTTCCACAGGGGTAGTGTGGATTTCAAATGGAATAGCCCAATAAACCATTGATGTAATTACTATGCAAGTTAAACATTCTCAAGACAAGTTTCAAATCAAATTATGTGTACTTTTTCTTTGCCCATGCAGGTTGGATTATTAGGCATCCAAATGTTGTGGACCAGAGATGCAGAGGAGGCACTGACCATGGCTAGATCTGACAAGAAAATGATGCCGGCAACCAATGCCAAGTTCCTTGAGATCCTCAACTGCCTCATTGATCAGACCACTCACGATTTAACCAAAGTGGAGAGAGTGAAATATGAAACGCTTGTCACCATACACGTCCATCAACGAGATATCTTCAATGATCTGGTAAAATGTTATTTCCTTATCACATTACACTTTAAATGTGAAGTTGTCAACAGATTAGTGACTTATTTTGTTGATGACTTGGTTTAAGAGAGATTGTCAATGTACAGGCTGTATCTGGGCCACAGAATTAGAGAAGGAGAACCGGGACTCCATATACCGCCACATACAATAGCGACGTCATCTATGGGTAGAAAATTGGGGGTATTCAGATCCTTGCCAACGGTGCACGGAGACGAACGAAAACAATTCTGCATCTCATCTGAAGCATTTTGTTCAGGTCGTATCAAGTGCATCTCTCAAATGTGCCCATCATCCATGTCACGCTTGCATAACAACGAATGCCTCAAGTGCATTCTGAGGGAAACAGAATACCCCCAATTTTTGCTCCATGCCTGTATCAAGAGGGTGGTCGAGTCCTGGTTCTCCTTCTCTAATCTGTGATCAATTCAAATTTTGCCTCCTACATTTGATATCAGTTAATACTAATAATTTTCATTATTAGATTTGTTGATAAAGTCTCATAATAACCAAAACCAAAGATTTGAAAATTTAAAGCATTTAATATGTTCAGTAACTTACTGAACGTATCGACTGTTCAGTGCCAAAAGTGGGTAATTGCAATAGCTGCCCTGTGAACATTTGGCAATTTACACACAGTATATTGTACTCATCTACACATGGCAGCTACACATGGCAGCTATTGCACTTACCCACTTCTGACACTGAGCAGTCGATATTGTTAAGGTGTAAGAATGATAATCAGAACATAACATTGATTTTAAAAATACAGCTTATCTTAGGTAACATTCCAAACTCTCATTATAAAGAGTATCAGACTCATTTCGGAGAGAATACAGCCCTTCAATACTGATGCTTATTTCACTTGTTTTCCCACCCACAGGTTCATATGCACATCCGATCTCCCAATGATTTTGAGTGGTTGAAGCAAGCCAGATTTTACTACAAAGAGGACACTGATCAGGAGATAGTGTCTATCACAGATGTGGATTTCATCTATCAAAATGAATTCTTGGGATGCACAGATAGGCTGGTCATTACACCACTCACTGACAGGTAAAAATGGATAGGCTCAACTCTTTGTCATCTGTCAACTGTGCTTGTTTATAAGCCAAATCGGCATTGGAAGTTTGCAATGCATTGTGGGACAGTTTTTGCAGTTTTGGGACACTTTGTCCTTTGACCTATTGGGAAAATTCAGAAATATTGGGTTTTTGTACATACAAAATATCATCTAAAATGTTTTACAATAATTGAAACAAATGTAAAAAATATTATTATTTTATGAATTAATTTAAGTATTTTCAATGATAACATTATGACAATAATAAGTAAATTAATAATAATTACGTCAATTTCCCTGATATGTCAGAGGTCAAAGTGTCCCAAAACTGCTCTCAAAAACCGGAAGTTAGAATGGTGATTGGGCTTATTGTGTGATGCCTGTTAGTAAGGACTGAAAAACTTAGCTTTCAAAATATGCTGGACTCAAGAAAAAACTTTCATCACATGATCACAGACCATAAAGGAACTGTATACAGGGGTGTGATTTGTCTGGGTTTTTCAGATTTTCTGGATATTTTGTGGCCAAAATTTACGAAATTGTATCGATTTTCAGTCCGTTTTAGGGTATTTTTGCCAAATTTCACACTGTTTTTCTGGATTTTTTAAAAACTATTTTCTGGATATTTCACAATCTTTGAATCACACCCCTGTGTATAGTTGATGTGAATTTAAATTGTAAAAGTTGATTAACTTGTTAAAAGTAATTTTCTTATTAATGCTAAGGGTTGAAAATGGATGTTGTTATAGCTTTTTCGGCTTACAATGGGCAAAAAATTGCGTGCATGCAGTGCATAATGCTGACTTGTGTGCGCATGTAAATTTACACGAGCATAAGTTGGAACATTATTAACACGCACAGTAACAAAAACTGAATAATTTTCACTAAGTATAAGCCAAATAAACTATATGTCTGGCCATTTTCAGGTTCATTTGTAATGGGGGGTGCTACCTGGGAAAGCCTGTGGTTGATTCTATATAGCAGTCACAAGTTATTGGGTAGGAGTTCTGAATAAATTATGCCCACTCTTGTAATTGTAATATAATAAACTGTCTCTTCCCCTTACAGATGTTACATCACTTTAGCCCAAGCTCTTGGGATGAGTATGGGAGGAGCTCCAGCTGGTCCAGCAGGAACAGGCAAGACAGAGACTACAAAAGACATGGGTAAAGCTCTGGGGAAGTATGTGGTGGTGTTCAACTGCTCTGATCAGATGGATTATAGAGGTCTAGGACGTATCTATAAAGGTATGTTTTATCCAGAGGGAATTTCAGTAGTAAATCTAGGGCATGGAGGGGAACGATGTTGGTGTAAACTCTTAGATATTCTGATTTTATCTATAGTATTTAGTTCTAGTAAACAATCGTGTTTGGACTGAAATTTGTGCCAGTGACAAGTCAAGGTTACCCCATTCCCATTTGTACATTGCTCTAGACATTGGTGTCTGGATTGTGATGGCTCAATTATCATAATTATGATGCTGTAAAACATCAATACAACTACAATCTTCTTTTATACTTCCTGAATGAAAAAATTGCCAAACAAATCTGGGCCAGTGGGTTTGCCCTTGGGCCAGCTGGAAACCTTGTTGCTCCTTATATATACCTGATGCTAGAATCACAAATTACCCATTTAAGGCTGTGCACTATACTTTGTTTTACTTTCATCTCAAATTTTGTATTGATGTATGTATTTCACTTGTGGGAGTATCAAATTGCCCCCTCTAATACAATCGTGCAGAGTTTATACACACACATACTTGAAGTTAAACAAAGTATACTGTTATGACTTAGTGATTCAATGAGAGAAAACTTCATCATCTTATTTGAATAGATTCATTACGGGAAAGTGGATCAGATGACCTCAGGCATACCTGATGAAGGATGATATAGGACGAAATATTGTAGCAATCAAAAATTCATTTGGTTTTGTCTAACAAAAATCAGAAATGTTTGTCGTCTTGCTCTTACAGGTCTGGCTCAGTCAGGCAGTTGGGGTTGCTTTGATGAATTCAATCGTATTGAGCTGCCTGTACTCTCTGTGGCTGCACAACAGATTGCCATTGTATTGACTGCCAAGAAGGAGAGAAAGATTGAATTCATCTTCAGTGATGGTGATATCGTATCTCTCAATCCAGAGTTTGGTCTCTTCCTCACCATGGTAAGTCCCATTCATTGCTGAGGTCTAAAAAATATTGTTGTAGTGGTTTAACCAGGCTGACCCTTAAAAAGGGCCTGACCCTAGACTCTTGGCCTAAAATGGTGCAGGAATAACAAAATGTAACATTGCTGGTGTCAATGCTTAGAAAATGCAGAGATAAAGTAATTTCTAATGATCTAGTGTTACGAATATCAATGAATGTTGTACCACTTCTATTGACGTGTGGTTGAAAAGGTACACGTTTCACTGGAGTGTAAAAATCTCTACCAGCCGACCTTATTCTTGTTCAGCGTGTATCGTCAATAAAATATTTTTTATTTAGGCCCAATTTCTGTTGACTTTTGAGTGTTACACTATGTGGTTCAACCTACACGTACAAAGCAGTTTATTCAAATCTTCTGGATGTTTTCAGCAGGGCTTTTTATTTTGTATATAATTTCTTAAAAATAGTAACTGAAACTGCATGTTTCTTCATTCTCCTTCTTTTGGTCCATGGATATGGGAAACAAACCAAACAAAAGAATTAAGATTCGGCAACATAGAAATTCAACAGAACAGTGATGGAGAATTGTACTAGGTGTGCTTATTTCAAGTTTGCATCTACACTCAAAGATAAGTGTAGGTATGCTTACAATGCATTACACTACGCTTCCAATGCGCTTTGGCAAACATATGTTCACAACAACTCGGCCAATGCCTTCTACCATGTGATAGATGACATCTAGGAACCAATGAAATTTGCCGCTTACAAGCTAAATCCCAGCCACTGACTAAGAATGCATGATACACCTTGGTCTGTGGCGGACATTTTAAAAATGAATTTAGAAGAGCAGCAACGACATCACTTGCATTACATTCCAGATGTTAAATCTACATCATATGCAAAATTTGAGGAAATTCGCATGAGTCCGTTTTATTTTAGGCCATTTGTCTATAACTGGTCTTTACATGTAGCCCTATGGAGAGAGTGCCCGTTGAGGGCGCTATAACCCCCATTTTAGGAACAAAAATGTGATTTTTAAAAAACTGACCAGTGCGAATTTTCTAAAATTTTCAGAGTATGTAGTATGAACATGTAGAAATATAATCAAGTAGTTCCCCTACCTGCTCTTCTCCGAAAAAATAAAAAGTCCTATACCTCAATGATAATGAAACCTAGGTGGGTACTTACTGTTGATCTAGATTAGCACTACAAACTGGGTCAAACTGTGTCACATTTTTGTCAACATTGATTTGTAAAATCGCATCCCTGAGTGACTTAACATGTGGCTCATATACATACACAAATTTGTTCAACAAACCCCTTCGTCTCACTTGTAACCAACAGAATCCAGGTTATGCTGGTCGTCAGGAGCTGCCAGAGAACCTCAAGGTGCAATTCCGTACCGTAGCCATGATGGTGCCAGACAGACAGATCATCATGAGAGTCAAACTTGCCAGCTGTGGTTTCCAAGAGAATGTCATCCTGGCTCAGAAATTCTACACATTGTACAAACTGTGTGAGGAACAGCTTACCAAACAGGTGAAGTATACTAGATTTTAAATTGCCTATATTATTTGTTTTGAGTAATTATGCAAAGAAATTAATTAAAATAAATTTCCTAATTGTTCAGAGTTTCGGGCCTCTTGTCATGATTGTTGATCAGCAATCAGCGTGATCGTATGTGCTTGATGCACTACACATAATTACTCAGAATAATTGTTAGGAAAGTTATAGTTTTCAGCAAAGTACTTCAGCGGTCTGCCAATTTGGCACAGTTTATGGCGTATACAGAAGTGGGGTTCTGATTGGCTAATTGAATCATGTCATCATCACATTGGCACCTCATTCGCTGGTCAAACTGCGTAGCATCATGTGACCTAGTTCTTTTTACGCGATAATCAGACAGAGCAGACGGACAGTCGGACACCACTGAAGTAATTTGCTGAATAGTATAGTTTAAGAGAAGGAGGACTCAATGGGCTATTTCAATGAAATCCATACAACCCTTTGGAAGACATGACTTTAATCTTGGGAATGGGATTGCCTAAATGGATGACTCCATTTGAAATCTACAGCACCTGTTTAAGAGATTAAGTGGTAATGTATTACAACTGGAATAGCCCAATAATGTTACGAGAAGTCTGTCATATTTGAAAATGCACTATTAGCCTCTCCATGAGCAATATTCACATAAACAGTACAGAATAAGTTACTTAAAGGAGTGTTTCGTGATCCTAGCATCCTCTTGTTATGACATTTATCAGTAGATATCCACGAAAAAAGCTTATTCCCAAAATTTCAGTTGATTCTGATTTTGCGTTTGCGAGTTATGCATGATTATGTGTACTACCGTACACTGCCCCAGGCCATAGGCCACTGTTGTAATTTGGTTCTGGTATACCAGAACGAAATTCAAATTTGGTGATATTTTTGCTAAACGAATTAATCTGCAAGAAATTTTTGGTACATAAACATTATGTAGCCAGAGGTATCCAGTGGTATAAAAATCTCAACTTTTTTTTTTTTTTTTGAGAAAAGTGGGGGGATGAGGCTGTGGATCACGAAATGCCCTTTTAATTAAAATATTTTCACTTTATCACTTTGTAAAGATTTAGATGTACTTTGCAGCATGTACTTTGATAACATAATCCACGTGTCATCAGAAGGAGAATTGCAACATTTTTACTCTAGCACTGTAAATTTTTAGTAAGATAACAATATTTAATAATTTCTTCACTACTTGCAGGTGCATTATGATTTTGGACTGAGAAACATCCTGTCAGTATTGCGTACATTAGGATCCAACAAGAGAGCAAGACCGGAGGACAGCGAATCCTGCATTGTCATGAGAGTACTCAGGGACATGAATCTATCCAAACTGGTCAGTCACAAACTATGCTTGTGATCTTACAAAACTTTGGATATTTGATATTAGTAAAAAAAAAAGAAGTGCAGTGTTATGTGAACATTTTTTGAAGGACAATTTCAACGACTGCTTGGAGCACATAAAGGCTAACTGCATTGACTGATTGGAACACAAAAAGGCCATCAATAATTTGGTTCACCTCAAGTTTGCTTTTTCGCGGTTACGCCGCAAGATGCAGCATGCCAACAAACCGCCACTGTGCGAGTGTGTGTGCATTCAGCGTGTTTAACTTTACGCAGGCGATTCGATACTGCGGAGAGCAAAATATGCACATACGGATAAGTCACTATCGAACTGAGGTGAAGCAAATTATTGATGGCCTTTTTGTGCTCCAATCAGCCAACGTGATGTATACGATTTCAATGATTATTGAGGTAGCCCATGGTACTGTATAGGCCTAGATGATGTTAAAACCAGGTTTTATCATAAAGTTTTTTGTTTTGATTTCAAAACAACTTCAGAATAGTGGTTGCCACCTCAGCCATAATCCTAACCCTAATCCTTTACTCTAGATCTTAACACCTAATCCTTAACCTTAAAATTAAGTCTAGCCCTAAAATGTAACCCTAATCCTTAACCTTAAAAGCAAAGCCTAATCCTAATCTTCTCAGGATAGCAGCAGTCAGTCTTGTCTTATTTTCTACATTCTTTGATAGGTGGATGAAGATGAACCATTGTTCTTGAGTCTCATCAGTGATTTGTTCCCAGGTATTCAACTAGACAATGCTACCTATGAAGAGCTACAGGCTGCATTAGCCATTCAGATACCAGATGCAGGGCTTGTCAATCATCCAGCTTGGAATCTCAAAGTTGTGCAGGTAATTCAGTTTTCAGGATTTTTTTATCAGGCAAAAAAAAAAGTATGTCTCAAAGCTGCTGTGTGCGTTTGTTTCGCAAAAAATTGACAAATTAAATATTTTTTCCTCCCATTTTGTTTTACAAAAATACCCCAAAATAATGGAAAATGTATGTTTTAAAAGCATTTGTTGGGAGAATTGTGTGATTAAAACTTTAAATTAGTGCAAATGTTTCATTATGTGTATAAGGTTTGAAAGCTCTGATTATCTGAAGCTTCTTAGTGAGTTTTGAAGGGAGAATCAGACTATTCCATTTAAAATCCACACTACCCATGTGGAAGATTTCGGAAATATCTTTCACAGAGGGAGTATGAATTTCAAATGGAATGAACACATTAGATGGCTCCATTTGTATTTCATACACCCTCTGAGAAAGATCCTACCTGAATGTTCCACTGAGAGAGGGTGAGTTTCAAATGGAGCTGCTAATGTGTTCATTCCATTTTTATACTCCTCCTGTGGAAGATATTGCTAAAATCTTCCAGAGGGGGAATGTGGATTTTAAATGGAATTGTATTGCATTCTGCCTTGGATTTTAAAATCTTTGCAAGCTTCAATGCACTATTTTTGTGTGTTACTGTGAAATATTATTATTAAACAATCTTGATTTGTAAAAGAGCCCTCAGGTAGAGCAGCAGAAGTGCTGATGAGGCTGCTCTGTATAAATCACTCACTCACTCACTCGGCCAACTTCTGTTGGACTCACTGAATAAATAAAATGTAAATAAATAAAAATACATGACTAAATAAATAAAATAATAAACACTTGAAACTCTCACACAATAAACTCACTCACTCGGTCAACTTCTGTTGGACTCATAAATAAATAAAATGTAAATAAATAAAAACACATGACTAAATAAATAAAATAATAAACACTTGAAACTCACACACAATAAACTTACTCACTCGGTCAACTTCTGTTTGACTCTATAAATAACTAAAATTTAAATAAATAAAAACACATGACTAAATAAATAAAATAATAAACACATGAAATTGATTATGCACTTTCTTATTTTTTTGTTTGAACAACCGCAATCTGTATTAACTAGTTAATAAACTTGACTTGATATTTGCAGCTTTTTGAAACCCAGAGAGTGCGTCATGGCATGATGACTTTAGGCCCAAGTGGTGCCGGTAAGACCTGTTGTATCCACATCTTGATGAAGGCCATGGGTGACTGTGGTGTTCCTCACAGAGAGATGAGAATGAACCCTAAAGCCATCACAGCTCCTCAGATGTTTGGTAGGCTAGATGTGGCTACTAATGATTGGACTGATGGTATATTCTCTACACTGTGGAGAAAGACACTCAAGGCAAAGAAAGGTAAAAAAAAAAGCACAGTGATTTATAGTGCGCTACGCACAGGCACAACGCCTAGACGTTGATCCACAAGCCTCAGCACACTTTACAGGATGCTGGTAGGATTTGATGTAGCCAATTACACTCCATTTGTTGGAACAACTAAGTCGCAGTTATTTGATAAAGTAAAATGAATAAATACATTTTGGATATATACAGCACATTTTTCTAGAGGATTCAAAGTGCTGTAATTTTACTGCCACTGGTGAATCATCAGAATCAGATCGCATCAACTAGGCCAGTTGCAGCCAAACTCGGCGCAAACCTATCGGCACTTAGATTGTAACATCCTGGTCCAGATCTGTGCTGCTCCCCAAATTCCATTGGATGAAGGAAGTTTTTGATAACCAAACAACTATTCACCGATTTTGAAAGCAGGAGGAAACCGGAGATATCAGAGAAAACCTGCAAGAGCTAGCATGGATCAGGATTAACCAAGTTCACATATAATTCTTGGGCGTGGCAGGGGCTTGAACCCAGGACTGAGTGGTGCAAGGCGAGAGAACAACCGCCGCATCAACTCGCTGTCCCTTCAGGAAGAAAGGTACAGGGATTCATGTAGCTGATGCTACCATTGTTCTTTTGTTTGCACAATTCAGTCTCAAATTAAGTGGTACTACATTGATTGTTTATTCATCAGGTGAGCATATATGGATTGTCCTGGATGGCCCAGTCGATGCCATCTGGATTGAGAATCTCAACAGTGTACTTGACGACAACAAAACCCTAACCCTGGCCAATGGCGATCGTATCTGCATGTCGCCAACCTGCAAGATTGTGTTTGAGGTGCATAACATTGACAATGCTTCACCAGCTACAGTGTCCAGGAATGGAATGGTCTATATGAGTAGCTCAGCATTGGACTGGAGACCTATACTTGATGTAAGTAAACACATTTGGTAGAAAATCAGCTTGCAAATTTCAAGTAAATCTTGTTATATACGGTGAGAATACTATCACTGCACTTAACAAAAAAAAATCCATAATTTGTATTGTTTGTTACTACATCAGTATCAGTAACTTCCTACGAAAACTTTGTTGACTGGTATAACTGACATAATTGTGAGAATTTGGCTTTGCTGAATAGATTTGGCATCATCCCCAATACCACTGTAGAATTTGTACATTTTATTTTGGAACAGAAATCATATGTGACATGATCAAGGGAATGAGTCGCATACATATCAGTGATTTTCAATATTTTCTGGCATTTACAAATGCTACATTTTAATGCAAACCCCATCAAAATCGGACATCTGGTTACCGAGTTATGAGTAATTTATCAATGACTGAAAACAATATAAAACAAAAGAATTTGAACACTGTTTTTGCCAATATCTCAGAAACAATATTAGCGACAATCGACTCATTCCCCTTGATCATGTCACATATTTGCAATTCTTCTATAGATATAGTGAAGCTGCATTACAACAGTTCAATGTTGGGGTAAAATTCACTATCATATAGCTAGTAGTACAGTTAGCTGAATCGGTAATTGCCGCTAGACTCTGGTGTGTGAGTGCTTGACGGTACAAGTTTCAGCCCCTGGTGTGACTATTCTGTTCTTGTGGAAAAATTGAGCTAGCTTGAAATTCCCCAGGTCAAGGAACTTATTGCTAATATTCTAGGTCTACCTATACAAAACGCGGGGAGCTGATCCTGATTATAATTACATAGGTTGATTGGGGTTCTGGGAGTGTATAGAGCTGCAGCCCTGAATGATACTAAATGGGCCGCTGTGAATCTATCACTGGTCAGTAAATTCTTGTATTAGGTAAAATATAAAGTAAAGGTGCAGTGATTTATAGTGCATTGTGCACAGGCACAACACCCACATTGATCCACAAGCCTTGGCACACTTTACAGGTTGTTCCTGACCACAACGACCACAACGACCCCATATCATTCCATAAACCATTAAACAACTCAGTACACCAACTTTCATTTTTCACAGGGTTGGTTAAGTTCGCAGCCTGCTGCAGAAGCCACCATCTTACGTGAACTCTACCACCAAATATTTGATGATCTGTACAAGTATGTTAGCTGTAACCTGGGAGCCAAGATGGAGATCTTGGAGTGTAATTATGTCAGACAGGTAAGCTCCAGGCAATATTTGTGTTGTTTTTCAGTCCAAAGATGTAACTGAATTAATAATATACTAATGATATTGCACATTTTTTGAGTAAATGTGGAATTTGCTTTCCTGGAAAGTAGTTTATATGTAACATGAACAATATCAGCAACAATATTTCATTCATGTGAAGCCATGATTTAAATCAACAAAATACTGAAGATTATAAAAGGAATGAAAATACATAAATAAAACAATCTCACTTCTTATTAGCTGTTGCGTTGGGCTATTCAAATTCAAATCCATAACCCCCTATGGAAGACATTAATATCCCACACAGGGAGTGAAGATTTTAAATGAAGTTACCCATTCTGGTAACTCCATCTGAAATTCACACTCCCTGTGTGGAAGAATAAGAGCATGTCTTCCACAGGGGGTGCATAGATATCAACTGGAATATATACCCATTTCTGGCTTTTATGTATACATCAAAGCATTACCATCACTGTTTTAAGAAGTCAATAAACAAACTTGCAACTATTGTACTGTTGTACTCCAACAAAGCAACAATTACTTTATATTTGTGAAACCCATAATTTGCAGCTAACGCTCATATAAATTCACAAATATGTGTGCCAGTCACTGAGTGCTATTCCAGTTGAAATCCTTTCACCCGATATGAAAGACATGACCTTAATCTTCCACACAGGGAGTGCGAAATTCAATAAGGGGTTACATGAATGGGTGACTCCATTTGAAATCTACACCCACTTTGTTGGTGACCAAGGTCATGTCTTCCATAGAGTTTTATGGATATCAACTTAAATAGCTCATTCACTCAAAGCACATGTGCAGTGCCAAATTAGCTGTTTGTACAGCATTCTATTTGAATCCAATTCTACAAGTCTTGCCTGTGTTATGATAAATTATAGAATTTTTGCTATGAAATTTCTCTAACTGTGTGAGTAGAAAACCGATCATCATAACTGTACAAGTCACAACACTTCATATTATACTATAAATATAATGAGACATTAATTTCTTACTGTTTACACACAGTCCATGGACCTATTGGAAGGTCTCATCCCGACCAAGGATGAGCACGATCACAGCGCCCTCCCAGCCACTTACCTTGAGAAACTGTTCATCTTTGCGCTGATGTGGAGCATAGGGGCGTTGCTGGAATTGGATGACAGAGCCAAAATGGAAGAGTTTATGGTGAATCATGAGAGTCACCTCAACTATCCTGTCATCGATAAGGAGAGCGGGCATACCATATTTGAATATGTGGTTACTGCTAATGGTAAGGCAACATGAAATTTGAGCATATTTTATAATCAATGAAAAAATAGAAGGCACAATTTGATATATGTTTGAACTCTTCATTGCTGCTATGCAAGTTCCGTGAGATCAGCCCTAACTCTATAAAATCTTACAAAGCAATACCACTGCATGCATGCGTCCCATGTGATGCCATGACAGAATTAGCCTATTCATATAGGCACGCTTTTTGTTGGCGGGCCAGGAAAGACCTGTATACCGGGGTACCAAGTAACTTCCTTGTTCATCTTCTCTCCTTTTTTTGTTCCTTCTTTCCTTTCCGATAGCCCAAAACCACTTTCAGTGTTAGGGTTAGTATAACTAAGTTTGATGAGAAGTACAAACCTTCCCCTTTCCCGTTCCCCTTCAATATTGGGGAGACTTGAAAGCCCAATGTCAAAAGTGCTTTCATAGCGATTTACCTTTAGTATGCCAGGATTAGTCTCCTCATCTGCCATTGCCTTCGCTCTCTACACAATCTGTATTCCAATGGTGATATAATCTTACTTTACCTCTGTAGGTGAGTGGGAACATTGGTCAAACCGTGTGCAAGAGTACATCTACCCACCTGATGAGGTGCCTGAGTATTCATCCATCCTGGTGCCTAATGTTGACAATGTCCGTACCAACTTCCTTATGGATACCATTTCTAAACAAACCAAGGTAGGATTATCAGTTATTGTCAAAGTAACCACAAGATGCGCTGTAATCCATATACGAGGGGGTATCCAAAAGTTTTTGACATCACCCAGAAGTGAAAGAGCTATACCGATGAAATTTTGTCAGTGTAATCACTGGTCCTTATGTACATTATGGTCCAAAAATGGTCTCATAACTATGTTTACTTTCTTCACAGGTGGCGCTAGATGGGAAGTAGGCGCATAACCTTTTCATGATAAGATCCTCCACTTTCTGGAGTTTTTTCACTGTGGCCGCATCATCCGTAAGTGATGGACGTCCACTTATTGGCTCATCTGTGAGGGACATGTGGCCAGTTTGGAAATGCCTTTTTCAAAAAGCAATAGTGCCATATGATGGGCAATCATCACCGTAGATTGCTTTCATTTCATCATATTTTCTGAGCATTGTAGGCCTAACCCTACAAATGCAGGAACTTAATCACACTGCGTGCCTCAATTTTCACCAACTTGCAGGTTGTGCGCCTACTGCCCATCTAGCGCCACCTGTAAAAAAAGTAAATATACTTATGAGACCATTTTTGGACCATAATGTACATAAGGACCAGTGATTACACTGACAAAATTTCATCGGTATAGCTCTTTCACTTCTGGGTGATGTCAAAAACTTTTGGATACCCACTCGTACACCCTATGGAAGACATGACCTTAATCTCCCACACAGGGGGTGGAGGTAGATTTCAAATGGAGTCAACCATTCAGGTAACCTCATTTGAAATCCGCACTCCCTGTGTGGAAGATTATGGTCATGTCTGTGTATGGATTTCTTCTGGAATAGTCCATTTTGGTATATATATGCAAATATATGTTGCGTTTGTACTACCTATGCTAAGAAGAATTTTCTGTATAGTGCAGTCACTGACATCAAAGCGTAGAGGTAGCTTTTTAGCACTTGCACCCACGTTTGTACCCAGTGAAATGGGCTACCATTTTAAATCCATACCCCCCTATGGAAGACACAACCTTAATCTTTCACACAGTGGGTGTAAACTTCAAATGGAGTCACCCATTCAGGTAACTCAATTTGAAATACACATACTCTCTGTATGAGAGTTTAAATAGAATAGCCCAATATACAATTACTGTCACTGACTGAAATAGAGAAAAAGCAGTATAGACAACAAAATCATGGTAGAATCTAATTTTGACATGCACTCTGTCATCAAACCAAATTATCAAAAATAAATATGTATTTTATCTGGTATGTATCCTTTGCTTTGTGATCCTTGCATTTATTGTTATATTGTTAATGTCTCACATTGACTGATGTCCTGCTGAGACACAGCAGATAGGCTGCTCCTCTCTTTATAAACTGAATTTTAGATATATTTGTAACTGGTCAGCCAGCCCTCGAATTAAAGATCTGAAGGGGCATGGCAACTTTTTTAGGGCAAGTTGAAAATTGTCTTGGATTTTCACTGAAAAGGCAAGGCAGCACGGCAGTTTTAATATTTCAAGAGGGCATCATGGCAACTGTTGAAATTTGAGAAGGGCACCAAGGCAATTTCTCAAAAGTGAAGAAAACACACACACACACACAAACATAGATAGATGATTTTATAATAAAGTGAAGTGTAGGTTAAAGTTAGCAAATACAACATTTGTCTTCCTGTGTAGGCTGTGTTATTGATTGGTGAGCAAGGTACAGCTAAGACTGTCATGATCAAAGGTTATATGAGCAAGTACAACCCTGATGAACATGTCAGCAAGAGTTTCAACTTCTCCTCTGCTACTACAGCATTGATGTTCCAGGTATGTGTATGGGGTAATATTTGTTGATTTTTAAATTTGTATTCAAGGTTCTCTAGCTACTCAGGGAAATCAGGGAAAATGAATATTCATTTTCCAGACCGGGAAAACTCCAGGGAATTTGAGATATTAGCCAAAATCAGGGAATTTGAGTGGCCTAAGTGGGCGATCATTTTTTGACTGATTCAGCATCGATTAATTGATCGATTAAGCACCTTGCCAAATGGTGAATGTCCACATGCTGGTATTGTAAAGTGGAAATAATTCTCATGGAATTTTGGAAATTCATTAGGGGAAATGCAGGGAATTTTGGTTTTGTGAAATGCTGAGAACTCTGGTATTTCATAACATGAGAACTTATGGACTGTGGATAATGCATTAGGACGTCCCCAACTGCATGGATTTCAACTGGAATAGCCCATAAATTGAATGATTCCGTGTTTTCCTTTGCAGCGGACCATTGAGAGTTATGTAGACAAGCGTATGGGCAGCACATATGGGCCTCCAGCTGGACTTAAGATGACAGTCTTTGTGGATGATGTCAACATGCCTGTCATCAATGAATGGGGAGATCAGGTATAGTTTAGTCATTGCCAAAATTAATAGGCAGGATCGTTTGTTTCTCAGCGGACAAAAGCAATAAGTAATTGGCTTTTGTTATGTGCAGCTTGTCACTACACCTCTTGCATTCATGTTGGGCCTATGCTGTTCAGTATTAACTTGTGTTGTACTGAAGCCCGCCTGTTTGGTACTCTATTAGAGACACAGAATTAAAACCAGAGAACCAGGACTCGACCGCCATCTTGATACAGACATGGAGCAAAAATTGGGGGTATTCGGTTTCCCTCGGAATGCGCTTGAGGCATTCGTTTTTATGCAAGCGCGCCATGGATGATCGCACTTTATGCGACCTGTACGCGAGTACCAAGACGCTTTAGACGAGACGCAGAATTGTTTTCGTTCATCTCCGCACACCGTCGGCATGGACCTGAATACCCCCAATTTTCTCCCCATAGCTGACGACGCGATTGTACGTGGCGGTATAGGGAGTCCCGGTTCTCCTTCTCTAATTCTGTGATTAGAGATCATCTGACATCAGTCGATGATCACCGACCTCATAGGCAAGGGCCAGCCTATTTATTTATTCATAAGCACATAAAGAGGTACGGGCAACCTACTTTGTTGCAAACTCTCTGCAGTTGCATCAGCAGATAGGCGAGGTCTGCTTGTTCTCGGTTGACAAGAGGTAGTCTTCAGTAAACAGCTCTTTTCAGAGCCATCAGTAGGCAAGGGGTGGCCTACATGTCTCATTTTAGGTACTTTGTCCTGAAGAAGTCAGTGCTACGAAAGCTTCACAGCTCTAAATTTGTCTGACAGCGATCCCGCGAAAAACTTACTAATTGTTATAGTAGAGAGATGAGATAACACCATAACATGGCAAAGCGTTATGCATTTGTTTTTACGACCTTGCAGGTAACCAATGAGATAACTTCGTCAGATGATGGAAATGAGTGGCATGTATAATCTTGAGAAGCCGGGTGATTTCACCAACATAGTGGACGTGCAGTTTATAGCTGCCATGATCCAGCCTGGCGGAGGGCGCAATGATATACCAGAACGATTGAAGCGGCAGTTTTGTATATTCAATTGCACACTGCCATCTAATGCCTCTATTGACAGGATATTTGGTAAGCATTCATTACGGGCAGAGAAGCTTTCCAAGAAGAAATGGTCAGTCAGGATTTTTTGTCTGGAAGAAGCTAAATGACCCTAGAATATCACAGAAAGTTTGAAAATTCTGAACACATTTTGCAAACAAATTCAAAATCAACCCACTTTGGTTAAAAGTGGGTCCGTAGCACAGGTTTTATGTTTTGTTGCCTAAGGCGGTTTAAAAAAATTAAACATTTATTTATCTCAGAAGACAGGCCAACTGTTACTTGTCTGGCTAATTTTAGGAGTTATTTTTTGAATCTTTGTAAGATTTCACAATAGTAGTGTTATATATGGAGAAATTAGCAAATTTTTTTCCTCCCCAAAACAGTTATTTTTATAATTTTTTTAAATTTTTATAAAAGTATATAGTAAAAATATGTTTTAAAAGCATTTTGTTGGTTGAATTGTGTGATTAAATTTTTGAAAATATTACATTTGTGATGATGTGATCAAGTCTGAGTCGTGGGGGGGTGATTCCTCATTGGATTTTAAAACCTTTGCAAACTTTGAGACATAATATTTTTTGCCTTGTAGATACCTGATACTTTATTCTGATATTCTCGGCACATTCAAGTAAGAGCACAACGGTACATAAATAATACCGGTTGGTTGAAAACTGGTTCAAATCGCTAAAAGCTCATTGGTTGAATAGATTTTGATGGTCCTGCATTATCAGTGCTTTTCGTGAAACGTCCTCCATAAAAAGTATCATTTTTCCTAGCTTCTACCATGATGAGCCTATCATTAAGGGCTGTAGGGTTGCATATGACAGTAAAAACATTGTCTGTGCATTTATTTTTTGCAGGCATCATTGGGTGTGGTTATTTCTGTGCAGAGAGATTCAGTGATGAGGCTGTAGAGATGGCTAGTCTACTAGTGCCTATTACAAGAGTTCTATGGCAGTCTACCAAGGTAAGACAAAATTTCACTTGAAGTACAGTATCCACCTGACTGCACATTTGCCAGATGCTGTTTGAAAGTGTGCAGAAGAGTGAGGGCCCATCTGGTATAGATGAGTTGACTTCTGATGTCATTGCCTGGCAGTATGTGCACGCATCATCACAATTTCCATTGTTTTTTGCCAGGCAGTATGCACGCGCGTCATATTTTGTTCAAGGCTTGTGTTTTTAAAACTCCCGCCACGTACAATAAGGCTATTGAACAGTGTATGGGGTTGCATGGGGTTCACTCAAGCATATCGATATACCAGTCCCTTGCCTTTGTTGATAAACACTGAGGTCAACTCGTCTATAGCTCTTCTTAAAGTTAGGTGGTCCGATGGTTGCATATCATCAAACTAATTCAAGTTTTGAGTTCAAATGCTTCAGTAGTTTGGATATTAGAAACAAATACATTATCACAATGGGCTATTTCAGTTGAAATCCATACACCCCCTATTTAAGTCATGTCCTTAATCTAACACACAGGGAGTGTAGATTTCAAATGGAGTCAACCATTCTGGTAACCTCGGTTTGAAATTCACACGCCCTGTGTGGAAGATTAATGTCATGTCTTCCATAGGGGGTGTATGGATTTAAACTGGAATAGCCCAATGGTCCATAGAACAGTACCTATTATAAGAATGAAACTACTACTTCTTTTTCATACCATATCAAGACAAAAACATATTTCAGGTGTAAAATTCACTGGGGTATATGAACTTTCTTCAGATTCCAAAATCTCAATTTTGATTGGTTTAAGTGGAAAGGATGAGTCTTGTCTATCATCACCCACATAAGTTCTTTTTAGGTGCATATTGTAAAGCTTCTTGATTTATTTCAAAGACATTGGACTACTCCATTTTTAAATCCATATGCGCCCTATGGAAGACATGACCTTAATCTTCCACACAGGGAGTGCATGTACATCTCATATGGACCCATTCTGGTAAACTCATTTGATATTCACACTCCCTCTATGGAAGATTAAAACCATGTCTTTCATACAGGGTATATAGATTTTAACTGTAAGAGCCCATTGAATGATGACTAAGTATGTGCTGGAGAGGGATCATCTAATTTAATTTGCATTGTTTTAATCATTATGGATCAATCTATTGCTGATTTCTTACCAGGTTAAGATGTTGCCTACCCCTGCCAAGTTCCACTACATCTTCAACTTGAGAGATTTGTCTCGCATCTGGGAGGGCATGCTGCATGTGGCAGGGGATGAGTGTCCTGATAAGGCTACAATGTTAGCGCTGTGGAAGAATGAGTGCATCAGAGTTATTGCAGACAGGTAGGGAAAAAAAGTCAACCCTCATACAACCCTATTGGCCTTGACTTTTTTTGTGATGTTTCCTTGGCAATGAGCATTGTAGAATATAGACAGTGCAAACTATTCCTTTTCAGACTTATTATTACATGACTAACAATTTGAGACCAGTTTCATTGAAATTGGAGCACATTGAAATTTTTGACCCCTGCAGGACCTTTGATTTGACTTTTGAACTCGTTGCTTATAACATGAGAATGGTACATCACAAATAGATTAAACTATAGTGTTTTTAAATTCTAAGGATGATTGTCATACTTTGGTATGCTTTTAAACCAAAATGGACTAATATTGAAATTTGACCCCTGTGTGACCCTTCAATGTCAAATTTGAGGACTTTTGACCACTTACACATAAACGATTCGAAATTGGCACCACAAAATTGACCATTTGAAATCTACACCCTCTATGTGAGAGATTAAGGTCGTGTCTGACATAGGATGTGTATAAATTTCATCTGAAATGTCAATTTTCTAGGTTTTCAAACAACATGCATGTTTCATGTTGCAGGTTCACAACAGATGAAGACAAGACATGGTTTGAGGCTGCCATCAAGAGAGTCGTGAAGGAACAGCTAGGTGATGACTGCCTGGCCATTATGGCTGAAGAACCATACTTTGTGGACTTCCTGAGAGATGCACCTGAACCTACTGGAGAGGAACCAGAAGATGCTTGTCTGGATGCACCCAAGATTTATGAACTGGTAAATTGTTTGCAGATAATAAAATGTTGAATTAAGTTGTGGTGTGCTGGGGTGTGTGTGTATGTCGTTGCCTGTCGCAAACAACACACACAAGACTTCAGATTTCAAAATTGTAAAAGAGACCTCAAAATTTAAAGTCTTTTTGGGGAAAAATGTATATCTTCAATACAAAAGGTCAAAATTTTCAAATGATGGACAGCTTTTACTCCCAGTTACATATACACTTTAAGTGCATCATTAGATTTATAAAGTTTGACTGTTAAATGTCAAAAATATCAAAAATATTAATTTTAATAATTTGCCATAAAATTTGTATTATATCGTGAATTTCAAAAATTCAAAATTGTTTAATATCAGAAGGATATTGCTCATTCAGAATGCAATTTGGTGTGTCTAATGTGCTCTCAGGTCCGACAAAAATACTGTGCAAATATTGCTATCCGAATCCTTAAATGGTTCTGACCTGGACTAAACTACATTATTGCAATATATTTCAACTTGCAGGTGCCGACCTTGGAGTTTCTCTCTGACAAGCTACAGCAGTATATGTCCCAGTACAATGATTCAGTCAGGGGAGCTCACATGGATTTGGTGTTCTTCAAAGATGCTATGACACATCTTATCAAGGTATGAAGTACCAGTGGTTACAATGAAATAATGGGTTACTCCTGGTGAAATCCACACACCCCCTATTGAAGACATAACCTTAATCTCCCACACAGGGGGTGTACATTTCAAATGGAGTCGCCCATTTATGTAACCCTATTATTGAAATCCACGCTCATTGTCATCTGCATTATTCTGCGTTCACACTCGTATACGCTATGTACAGCATATAACTCTCAATAATTAGAAAATTTGGTTAAGTTGATATCAGCCTACCTGTTTTTCAAACCTAGTAAAATTTGAGCAGTGTCTAAAAGATTTTATAAACCTATATAAAATCCTCTTAGCATAGACTGGATGTTAAGTTAATTATTTTAGTTTATTACCTTTATTGCTCTTAAAACACTAAAATATGTGGTGCAAAAGGGTAACCCTGAACAGGCACAAAGGCCCACATCAAATAAAAGATTAGATAAAGGTTACAAATTACAATTGAATAGAGTATAAAACATAAAATATGAGTAGAAAGACATACAATATATGTATTATTATTAAATTTGTAAAAGACATAAAAGGTTCAAGCAAATGGCATAAATATTGCACAAGATTGAAAACCTATTTCCTCTCCATTACATATTACTGGCAAGGCTAGTGATCAAGGAGACCATATATTTAACTGGAGAAAATTGTGAAAAATAAAGACAATATATGAATAGTGTATAACTGTCAAATATCACTTAGTTCAGTTTGATATTTCTTTGACTGCACAATTTATTTGTCATGGCATACGAAAATGTAGCATCTTTATAAAGAACTTCTTTCACTTGTGATTTTTTAGATATCTCGTATTATCCGTACCCCACGTGGCAATGCACTGCTGGTTGGAGTCGGTGGATCAGGAAAACAAAGCTTGACAAGACTGGCTACATTTATTGCAGGCTACAAGATATTCCAGATTACTCTCACAAGGTATACAACTTTTTATTGAATTAAATGTTTTAACATTATACATATTGTTGGGTGTATTACATAGTGATGGATGTCAAAACTGGGGTGTTTTACGTAGTGATGGATATCGATAGCAAATTTATCAAGAAATGGATATTGGGAAAAGGTTGAGTAAGAGTAGATGAATTGTATTGGGCATATAGATTATAAATTTGCCATTAATGTGCAGCAGTTCACATGTCTATTATAAGTAGACCTTTGAAAGTTATTTTCAAAATGTTAAAACGTTGTACAATCGTATATCTCACATAGGCCTATATATAATAGATTGCCAAAGTTATCCATCACTATGTGGTAACCATTTTGTGTGAAATCTCAACATCCATCACTATGGGTTTTACCTTATTGTTCACATCCGTCATTATGTAATACACTCAACGATATGACTTCTAAGATTGGAACTAATTGATATGAATCAAAAGTGAATTTCTTTTTTTTTTAATTGAGATGTTCAAAATATTTGTTGTTACTGTTTTCTTTTAGATTTTCCAATGTGAAAAAATATTGTTAAATTTAAAATCTAATATATGTAAGTGTTAATTTGATTTTGTTCTGTATGCAACCCAAATATTCTTTTATGTATTAAAGGGATGTGACCAGATTGATGTCCTCATCCCCTCACTATCCAATAAAAATTGCCTGAAATATATTCCATTTAGATGTTCTGAACGAAAAAAGTGATAGCCTCATCCGGCATGGTGGTTACCACTGATATTGTTATATGGGTAGATGTGAAACACAATTTTGCTTCTAATTTCAAAACCGCTAATGCAATTGAACCCAAAACTTTGGAATTGGATTAGTTTGGTACTGGCCTCAGTCTGAGGTACAAAACACAATATGATAATATCTGACCAGTGACCACCCACTTTTAGATGCTCTTCTTTACATAATAATTCTTTTCAATCTTATTCCTTATGTACAGATCCTACAATGCCAGCAACTTGATGGATGATTTGAAGTACTTGTACCGAGTAGCAGGTGCACAGGGTCATGGCATCACATTCATCTTCACTGATAATGAGATCAAAGATGAGGCCTTCTTGGAATATCTCAATAACGTCTTGTCATCGGGAGAGGTACAAATCAAGAAATTCTTTGATTAGATATCTGCATTAACCGCTCTGTATTTTAATGCAGTTAAAAAAACTTTTTAAGATGTTCAGCTGTGCTCTAGGTGTGTGATACCATGCACACTCATCTTACATGCCTCAAAGTCAAGGTTGCCAGTCAACTTTATATGGCAGCAGGCACTTATTTTTCCTTACACTTGCAATGAATAAATCATACCAATGTCTAGTCTAATATTGTTCTTCTTTTTAATCATAAAATGCCAAGCTTTTTCCATGGAGCTAATGAAATCTCACAGATACGTATAGTTCATAGGGTGAAAAAGGGTATATATGGTGTAGTCAGTATGAGTTTCAGCCCCTGCAGTGTCTTATTTCATTAAAAAATTGAGCTCCAATCCACGAAAAAAAGGTTGGCACACTTTGCCTGTCTTTTGGTATATCTCTGCCCCCGCTCCCCCAATTCAATGTTGGACCAAGCCATGTTGTCAACAGGCCCGTGAGACCCTCCAACATTGAAAGATGGGGAGTGGGGAAGGGTGAGATATAGGGGGTAGTCTGTACTTCACATATACTGCATGTATGTTTCACTCGCCTCTCCAATTTTGATAGGGCACGCATTAGAATTGTTTAGTGCAAGTGTGCCAACTATTATATTAATTTCGGGGATTGTAGTTTGAAATTCCCCTGGTTAAGGAACTTTCTGCTGATAGTCCGGGTCCATCCATACCAAATTCGGGAAGCCGATCCTGATTGTGATTATTATATCTATAGGCTGATTAGGGTTCTGTGCCTGTATATAGCTGCATCCTAGAACAATACTAAATGGTTTATAAGGTGTGTGTTGGGGCAAAGTGGTCATACCAAACTCGGGGAGCCGATCCTGGCTGTGATGGTTATTATATCCATAGGCTGATTAGGGTTCTGTGCCTGTATATAGCTGCATCCTAGAACAATACTAAATGGTTTATAAGGTGTGTGTTGGGGCAAAGTGGTCCACCGAGATCTACGGGAAGCCGATCCTGGCTGTGATGGTTATTATATCCATAGGCTGATTAGGGTTCTGTGCCTGTATATAGCTGCATCCTAGAACAATACTAAATGGTTTATAAGGTGTGTGTTGGGCCAAAGTGGTCATACCAAACTCGGGGAGCCGATCCTGGCTGTGATGGTTATTATATCTATAGGCTGATTAGGGTTCTGTGCCTGTATATAGCTGCATCCTAGAACAATACTAAATGGTTTATAAGGTGTGTGTTGGGCCAAAGTGGTCATACCAAACTAGGGGAGCCGATCCTGGCTGTGATGGTTATTATATCCATAGGCTGATTAGGGTTCTGTGCCTGTATATAGCTGCATCCTAGAACAATACTAAATGGTTTATAAGGTGTGTGTTGGGGCAAAGTGGTCATACCAAACTCGGGGAGCCGATCCTGGATGTGATGGTTATTATATCCATAGGCTGATTAGGGTTCTGTGCCTGTATATAGCTGCATCCTAGAACAATACTAAATGGTTTATAAGGTGTGTGTTGGGCCAAAGTGGTCATACCAAACTCGGGAAGCCGATCCTGGCTGTGATGGTTATTATATCCATAGGCTGATTAGGGTTCTGTGCCTGTATATAGCTGCATCCTAGAACAATACTAAATGGTTTATAAGGTGTGTGTTGGGGCAAAGTGGTCATACCAAACCCGGGGGGCCGATCCTGGCTGTGATGGTTATTATATCCATAGGCTGATTAGGGTTCTGTGCCTGTATATAGCTGCATCCTAGAACAATACTAAATGGTTTATAAGGTGTGTGTTGGGCCAAAGTGGTCATACCAAACTCGGGAGCCGATCCTGGCTGTGATGGTTATTATATCCATAGGCTGATTAGGGTTCTGTGCCTGTATATAGCTGCATCCTAGAACAATACTAAATGGTTTATAAGGTGTGTGTTGGGGCAAAGTGGTCATACCAAACCCGGGAGCGGCGATCCTGGCTGTGATGGTTATTATATCCATAGGCTGATTAGGGTTCTGTGCCTGTATATAGCTGCATCCTAGAACAATACTAAATGGTTTATAAGGTGTGTGTTGGGGCAAAGTGGTCATACCAAACTCGGGGAGCCGATCCTGGCTGTGATGGTTATTATATCCATAGGCTGATTAGGGTTCTGTGCCTGTATATAGCTGCATCCTAGAACAATACTAAATGGTTTATAAGGTGTGTCTTGGGCCAAACTGGTCATACCAAACTCGGGAAGCCGATCCTGATTGTGATTATTATATCTATAGGCTGATTAGGGTTCTGTGCCTGTATATAGCTGCATCCTAGAACAATACTAAATGGTTTATAAGGTGTGTCTTGGGCCAAACTGGTCAGCGACTTCCTGTAAAGCCCAATGATCTTATGTCATTGCACTATATAAATATGTGGCTTTTTCCCCTTTTTTTATTCCCATCTTGGCAGGTGTCCAATCTGTTTGCTCGTGATGAGCTAGATGAGATCACCCAGGAGCTGATACCTGTCATGAAGAAGGAATTCCCTCGCAGACCACCATCTCAGGATAACCTGTATGACTACTTCATCTCAAGAGCTCGTAACAACCTCCATGTTGTGCTTTGTTTCTCACCGGTAGGAACATACATTAAGATTATTAAGATTCTATATCATTTAAAATTTTTATTTTGTTTTGTGCAATGAGGTAGAATCACAGACCGACACCATCATGTTTGCATGTCGCTCCTGGAAGCTACTTAAGGGTGGTCTTAACCCTGGAATTATGGAAACTTTCGGGCTTCAGAACTGCTAAATTATTAGTCTAAAGAATATTAAAGTATACATTTTTAGACTGGAAATGACTTGCTGAATTCATCTGTGAGGTCCAATTTGGGCCAAAATGCTCATTTTGAGAAAATCCCAAAAACAGGTTTTTGGCCCAATTTTTTAGTGCAGCGTGACAAAAAAAATTGTTTGGCCAAAAATGTTTTTTATTAATTTTTAAAAACTAGATAAAAATATCTAGGGACCGTTTTTTTATTTTTTTGAATTTTGACCAACTTTGAGAAATTTGCACCAAAAATGGTCAAAAAATGCAAAATTTTCAAAAAATCATAAAAAGCCTGATTTTCACCCAAATTTCAAATATTTTCGGTTTTTTTGGTCAAAATTCAAAAAAAATGAAAAACGGTCCCTAGATATTTTTATCTAGTTTTTAAAATTAATAATAAAAAAAATTTTTGGCCAAATAATATTTTTGTTATGTTGCACGAAAAAATTTGGGCCAAAAAAACAGTTTTTTGGTTTTTTCTCCAAAAATGAGCATTTTGGCCCAAATTGGACCTCACAGATGAATTCATCAAGTCATTTCCATTCTAAAAATGTATACTTTTATATTCTTTAGACTAATAATTTAGCACTTATGAGGCCCGAAAGTTTTCATAATTCCAGGGTTCAGACCAACCTTAATGTACCTCCATTCTCGCTATGCACCCGTTGGTGGTTCTTTGCGTTCTGTGTGTAATACTTTGTGTCAAAAATGGGTGTAGCACTGCAAGCGCATACATACATATACCTTCCGAAACGCTTGACATTAAAGACACAAATTATCGTTTGATGTTGGGTTCTTGCTGAATGCGGGAGGTACATTAAATGGCTTCTATGAGCAACAAACAAATATGACAGATTACTGTTTCCATACTGTGTATAGGAAAAAAGACATTATGTTGTTAGGCTTTGTTGTTTGAATAACACTTTCGGGTTATAGAGACTAAATCAGCCCAATTCATTTGAGACTTGCATAATAAATATCTATGAAAATGTGTGCTTTTTTGCAATTTAAATGTAAGAAGAGTAATGATACCACAAATGTATAACCACTTTATGTCAAATTTTTGTCCTCAGGTCGGCGAGAAGTTCCGCAATCGGTCACTGAAATTCCCCGGTTTGATCTCCGGCTGCACCATGGATTGGTTCACCCGTTGGCCTAAGGACGCCTTGATTGCTGTGTCCAACCATTTCCTCTCCAAATTCAACATAGTGTGTCCGGATGAAACCAAACAACAGGTGGTTCAAACTATGGGTTACTTCCATGATAATGTGGCTGAGATATGTGTTGAATACTTCCAGAGGTAGGCAACTTTGTTTAAAGTGGACATTTTTGAATTCAAAGCACGTATTTTAATTGTAAAAATGGTACGTACCATCAGTATTTACATCAGGGTTTACATGTAATTGGGCTATTCCATTTAAAATCCACACTATCCCTGTAGAAGATTTTGGAAATATCTTCCACAGGGGGAATAGGAGCACATTAAACAGCTTTATTTGAATTTCATACACCCTCTTAGAAAGATTCAACCTGAATCTTTTACAGAGGGACGGTGAGTTTCAAATGGACCTGCCTAATGTGTTCATTCCAATTGAAAATCCTACTCCCCCTGTGGAAGGTATTTCTAAAATCTTCCACAGGGGTAGTGTGGATTTTAAATGGAATAGCCCATTCTATGGAGAGAGTGGTCATTTAGGGTGCTATTACCTCAGTTTTCATCCTTAACCCCCCCCCAAAAAAAAGAAGTGTTTTGTTTTTCATAAAATGTGTGGGAGATTAAGGTCATGTCTTCCATGGGGTGTCTTTGCCCAGATATCGACATCAGACCGTGTAACACCCAAATCTTACCTATCCTTCATCGATGGCTACATGAAGGTGTACGAGGAGAAACACTCTCACATTGCAGAGTTGGCTAGGCACCCATGTTGTAGTGCATCCACTTGATATAAATACTAATACTGCATTATGTACCCTCTGCCCAGATATCGACATCAGACTGTGTAACACCAAAATCTTACCTATCCTTCATCGATGGCTACATGAAGGTGTACGAGGAGAAAGCACTCTCACATTGCAGAGTTGGCTAGGCACCCATGTTGTAGTGCATCCACTTGATATAAATACTAATACTGCATTATGTACCCTCTGCCCAGATATCGACATCAGACCGTGTAACACCCAAATCTTACCTATCCTTCATCGATGGCTACATGAAGGTGTACGAGGAGAAAGCACTCTCACATTGCAGAGTTGGCTAGGCACCCATGTTGTAGTGCATCCACTTGATATAAATACTAATACTGCATTATGTACCCCCTTTGCCCAGATATCGACGTCAGACCCATGTGACACCCAAATCTTACCTATCCTTCATCGATGGCTACATGAAGGTGTACGAGGAGAAGCACTCTCACATTGCAGAGTTGGCTAGGCACCCATGTTGTAGTGCATCCACTAGATATAAATACTAATACTGCATTATGTACCCTCTGCCCAGATATCGACATCAGACCGTGTAACACCAAAATCTTACCTATCCTTCATCGATGGCTACATGAAGGTGTACGAGGAGAAGCACTCTCACATTGCAGAGTTGGCTAGGCACCCATGTTGTAGTGCATCCACTTGATATAAATACTAATACTGCATTATGTACCCTCTGCCCAGATATCAACATCAGATCGTGTAACACCAAAATCTTACCTATCCTTCATCGATGGCTACATGAAGGTGTACGAGGAGAAGCACTCTCACATTGCAGAGTTGGCTAGGCACCCATGTTGTAGTGCATCCACTTGATATAAATACTAATACTGCATTATGTACCCTCTGCCCAGATATCGACATCAGACCGTGTAACACCAAAATCTTTCCTATCCTTCATCGATGGCTACATGAAGGTGTACGAGGAGAAACACTCTCACATTGCAGAGTTGGCTAAGCACCCATGTTGTAGTGCATCCACTTGATATAATACTAATACTGCATTTTGTATCCCCTTTGCCCAGATATCGACGTCAGACCCATGTGACACCCAAATCTTACCTATCCTTCATCGATGGCTACATGAAGGTCTACGAGGAGAAGCACTCTCACATTGCAGAGTTGGCTAGGCACCCATGTTGTAGTGCATCCACTTGATATAAATACTAATACTGCATTTTGTACCCCCTTTGCCCAGATATCGACGTCAGACCCATGTGACACCCAAATCTTACCTATCCTTCATCGATGGCTACATGAAGGTCTACGAGGAGAAGCACTCTCACATTGCAGAGTTGGCTAGGCGCATGAACACAGGTCTGGATAAGTTGATTGAGGCTAGTGCATCTGTAGCTGAGCTGTCCTTGGAGTTGGTGGTGAAAGAGAAAGAATTGGCTGTTGCGTCTATTAGAGCAGACAAGGTTAGGTTAAAGCCTCCATTTCTCCGTTTTACAAAATCAAAATTCCGTTTTGCAATTTTGCCATTTTCCGTGATTTTCCGTTTTACTCATAAATCCCTATAAAACACCTTACAAAGCAAAATGACAACATGAACTTGTTAGTTATTTGTCCTACCTTACTGAAGCCGACCTTCAACATCGCCATTGAAGTATAACATAAGTAAAATTGCAAAACATCTAACCGCCGTCAACGTAAAAATCCCCCTTGAACTGCGCTTCATCTGCTCTGTATTTTGCTGACAAAGTAGCACCTCCAAGTTTAGCACTACCCCGACCACTAGCCGCCATTTTCATACAGAATAAATTAAAAAATTCCTGATAAAAACTTCCTACCAATCAGCGAATTGACTAAGAACGTTACACAAACAAATCGCACATGGCATGCATTCAGTCAATCACTACTGAAAGCGCACACTCCGTGATCTAGTTTCAGCCAGTTCACTGCTAATTATATGCGCCACGAGGAGGTCATACGTAAAGCACGGTACGCTCGCACAGTAAACCAGTACAGCACATGTACAATGTACATGTACAGTGTAGTGTTTGCGGTCATGAGCTGTCATGATCGACCTGGCCTAGTTATTTTCCAACCATGTGATGCAACATCAACAGCGCAGATGTACTGAGACAAGGGTTGTATTGGGTGATTTAAAGTGAGTTGTTATGCTTGGAAATTGTATTTTTTAGTTCAGCTATTTCATGTTTGACAAATTTTTGGATAGCTTTAAATATTTTTTCAAGAAAATTCTTACTTTTCTGTCAATTTTAAGCTTACTTTTTCAGAATTTTTCATTTTCGATTTTCCGTGCTCAAATTCCAATTTCCGTGATTTTTTCCGTTTTCCGTATCGCGGGGGAATGGAGGCTTTAGGTTAGGTTTATGTGAGATAAAAAAAACACTGTTCTACAGGTAGGGTCAGTCAGTTTTGTTTTTCTTTTTTTAGAATTTTTTTTTTCTGCAAGAGGCTAAATGCCCTAAAAATCCCAAATCTAGAAAAATCTGAAAGAAATCGTTTTTTTTTGCAAAAATATGTTGACAAATATTTGAAATCCATCCACTTTGCCCAAATTATTGCTGTTTTTTTTTATTGCATACATCCCCAAAATGCAAAATCTGGGTCGGTCAGGCCAGTAGAACAGGTTTTTTTAAAAATTTGCTTTATATGTGATGCCATCAAGCAAAGTCAGTTGGAACTCGGAATTATTGATTTTAAGATATAGCCAAACAAAGGAAATAATTCCTTTCGTTTCCTGTTCTTTTGAAAACTCTGTAATTGCTCATATTTGAAACTGGTTGTTCAATTTCAATGGGGTTTTCTGCAAAATCCAGCTTTGTAAATGCTTTTTACTCTCCTATAAGAAACTGAAAATTTAATATTTCCGAGTTCCGACTGATTTTCCTTGATCGCATCACATATTAGAATTACACTCTTCCCATAAGCGTAGCTGCGACTTTCAACTGTAACCTGGTGATAGTCGAATATCTACTGTGTCCCCAAAAAAGCATAGATAAAGAAAATACACATTTTCACTGCAAATTGTTTTATGACTGTAAATCTGCAATGTTTATATCCTGTGTAAGTTGCAGTTGCAGCACACGACCTGTCAATTATTACTAAGCACTGCATCTGGGACTCTTTTGCGAACTCAGGTCGTATTGGTAAAATCTTATACCCATCTCAATTTACAGGTGTTATAATCAAGACCGAATTAAAAAGACTAGTTTGCGTCTGACGTCAGGGCAAAGACACAATGTGATTGGTTGTTGACCTGCGCAGTATCGTGAGTACGACGTTTACAGTATAGTTGACAGGACATCATATTGCAAACTAGTCTTTTTAATTCGTTTTTGAATTGCAGCAGAAGTAATAGTCTCTGCATCAGCTGCAGTCAAACCCCATTTGTGTCTCATTAACGGGTGTTAGCAGAAGTAATAGTCTCTGCATCAGCTGCAGTCAAACCCCATTTGTGTCTCATTAACAGGTGTTGGCAGAAGTAATAGTCTCTGCATCAGCTGCAGTCAAACCCCATTTGCGTCTCATTTACAGGTGTTGGCAGAAGTAATAGTCTCTGCATCAGCTGCAGAAAAAGTCAGACCCCATTTGCGTCTCATTTACAGGTGTTAGCAGAAGTAATAGCCTCTGCATCAGCTGCAGTCAAACCCCATTTTTGTCTCATTAACAGGTGTTGGCAGAAGTAATAGCCTCTGCATCAGCTGCAGTCAAACCCCATTTGCGTCTCATTTACAGGTGTTGGCAGAAGTAATAGTCTCTGCATCAGCTGCAGAAAAAGTCAGACCCCATTTGCGTCTCATTTACAGGTGTTAGCAGAAGTAATAGCCTCTGCATCAGCTGCAGTCAAACCCCATTTTTGTCTCATTAACAGGTGTTGGCAGAAGTAATAGTCTCTGCATCAGCTGCAGTCAAACCCCATTTGCGTCTCATTTACAGGTGTTGGCAGAAGTAATAGTCTCTGCATCAGTTGCAGAAAAAGTCAGACCCCATTTGCGTCTCATTTACAGGTGTTAGCAGAAGTAATAGCCTCTGCATCAGCTGCAGTCAAACCCCATTTTTGTCTCATTAACAGGTGTTGGCAGAAGTAATAGCCTCTGCATCAGCTGCAGTCAAACCCCATTTGTGTCTCATTAACAGGTGTTAGCAGAAGTAACAGTCTCTGCATCAGCTGCAGTCAAACCCCATTTGTGTCTCATTAACAGGTGTTAGCAGAAGTAATAGCCTCTGCATCAGCTGCAGTCAAACCCCATTTTTGTCTCATTAACAGGTGTTGGCAGAAGTAATAGCCTCTGCATCAGCTGCAGTCAAACCCCATTTTTGTCTCATTAACAGGTGTTGGCAGAAGTAATAGTCTCTGCATCAGCTGCAGTCAAACCCCATTTGTGTCTCATTAACAGGTGTTAGCAGAAGTAATAGCCTCTGCATCAGCTGCAGTCAAACCCCATTTGTGTCTCATTAACAGGTGTTAGCAGAAGTAACAGTCTCTGCATCAGCTGCAGTCAAACCCCATTTGTGTCTCATTAACAGGTGTTAGCAGAAGTAATAGCCTCTGCATCAGCTGCAGTCAAACCCCATTTTTGTCTCATTAACAGGTGTTGGCAGAAGTAATAGCCTCTGCATCAGCTGCAGTCAAACCCCATTTGTGTCTCATTAACAGGTGTTAGCAGAAGTAATAGTCTCTGCATCAGCTGCAGTCAAACCCCATTTGTGTCTCATTAACAGGTGTTAGCAGAAGTAATAGCCTCTGCATCAGCTGCAGTCAAACCCCATTTTTGTCTCATTAACAGGTGTTGGCAGAAGTAATAGCCTCTGCATCAGCTGCAGTCAAACCCCATTTGTGTCTCATTAACAGGTGTTAGCAGAAGTAATAGTCTCTGCATCAGCTGCAGTCAAACCCCATTTTTGTCTCATTAACAGGTGTTGGCAGAAGTAATAGCCTCTGCATCAGCTGCAGTCAAACCCCATTTTTGTCTCATTAACAGGTGTTGGCAGAAGTAATAGCCTCTGCATCAGCTGCAGTCAAACCCCATTTGTGTCTCATTAACAGGTGTTAGCAGAAGTAATAGCCTCTGCATCAGCTGCAGTCAAACCCCATTTTTGTCTCATTAACAGGTGTTGGCAGAAGTAATAGCCTCTGCATCAGCTGCAGTCAAACCCCATTTGCGTCTCATTTACAGGTGTTGGCAGAAGTAATAGTCTCTGCATCAGCTGCAGAAAAAGTCAGACCCCATTTGCGTCTCATTTACAGGTGTTAGCAGAAGTAATAGCCTCTGCATCAGCTGCAGTCAAACCCCATTTGTGTCTCATTAACAGGTGTTAGCAGAAGTAATAGCCTCTGCATCAGCTGCAGTCAAACCCCATTTTTGTCTCATTAACAGGTGTTGGCAGAAGTAATAGCCTCTGCATCAGCTGCAGTCAAACCCCATTTGTGTCTCATTAACAGGTGTTAGCAGAAGTAATAGTCTCTGCATCAGCTGCAGTCAAACCCCATTTGTGTCTCATTAACAGGTGTTAGCAGAAGTAATAGCCTCTGCATCAGCTGCAGTCAAACCCCATTTCTGTCTCATTAACAGGTGTTGGCAGAAGTAATAGCCTCTGCATCAGCTGCAGTCAAACCCCATTTGTGTCTCATTAACAGGTGTTAGCAGAAGTAATAGTCTCTGCATCAGCTGCAGTCAAACCCCATTTTTGTCTCATTAACAGGTGTTGGCAGAAGTAATAGCCTCTGCATCAGCTGCAGTCAAACCCCATTTGTGTCTCATTAACAGGTGTTGGCAGAAGTAACAGTCTCTGCATCAGCTGCAGTCAAACCCCATTTGCGTCTCATTAACAGGTGTTATAGGCAAAATATTAAATTCTCAATCATGAGAGCAAACTTGGGTACGCACAGATATTTGCGTCGAGCATACTACGCAAAGACCGGCGCTTACGGCGCAAACACAGCTTTTGAGAATTGACCAATCACACGATCGTTGCTAGGCAAGGTCAAGGTGCGATTGTGTTATTCTATGAAAAATACGCTGACGCAGAAGGTTCATCCTCTCATGATCGAGAATTAGTTATTTTGCCTATAACAGAAGTAATAGTCTCTGCATCAGCTGCAGTCAAACCCCATTTGTGTCTCATTAACAGGTGTTAGCAGAAGTAACAGTCTCTGCATCAGCTGCAGAAAAAATCAAATCGGAGGTGCAGAAGGTTAAGGATAAAGCACAGATTATTGTGGATGAAATCGAAGCAGACAAAGCTGTGGCAATGGTTAAGCTGGAAGCTGCCAAACCCGCCCTGGAAGAAGCTGAGAGAGCACTGCAGACAATCAAGGTACTGATAACCCCATGAGAACTACCTGCCTATTGGTCAAAAAGAAGTTTTCATTATCAATTGGACCAATCAGCAACATTGTTAGAATAATTTCACCACGCAAAAATGTGGGGTGAATTATTTGCAAAGCTTCATTCTGATTGGTGATTAAAATGAAGATATCATGTAATTGACCAATTACAGGCAATGTTAGATCAGCCAGCAGGTAGTGCTCAGGGGGGATATACAATTATGATAGATTCCATATTACATTGGCACGTTTGGAAAAGGTTAAAGAGCATTGGACCTCCACCATTGTCCAAAATAGATAACAGAATTATTATTGATCTAATGAGCCCGGGAATGAGCCCCTCAATAGAGGTTGTGCATATGACATATCATCCTGTAAATATGGTGGTCTTCTCAAATGCAACAAAAGTATGATTGCAATCTACCACGACAGTTAGTCTCACACATAACAAATGTACTACGATCAAATAGGTGGATGACAACATTACGGTGATTACGGTGAAGAACACCGGTTCAAACCCTTTGTTTGCAGCCAATCGATAAAAGCATGCAGGGCATCTATTGATATAATATCTGTACAAAAATAAAGGTTAAAAGAACAGCTATGAATATTATATATTTCCAAACTAGACAAAGAGAACAGATTCTGTCATGTTTGTGTGTCGCCCATTTAGGGCAAAAGATTTGAAGTGCATGCTTATATATGCATTGTGCGAGTATTGTGTTGCGCCGATAGTGCGTACTATGCATCTAAACCTTTGTAACACTCAAGCCTAAAATCCCAAGTTATCATTTGATATTGGGATTTTGCAGATAAATGTCGGAGGGACACCGTTTTGGTCTCTGCAGTGACCAAAACTGTGATGTGACCAACCGATATGGCAGATTTACATGTAGCTTTACGCAAGTGGAAATTCTGAGTCCGTCCTCTCTGGGACCACTCACTCTGTTTATTTCACTTTACAAATTATTTTGATATTAAGGCAATTCAGAGGGGCATGACCTATAGACCTTTTCATATCAAGATCGGAAAATTTCGGAAAACCGTGATATTTATTTAGTAAGCTAGGGGGTCAAATTGTACCCAAACTGGCAGACAAGAAATGTCATGAATTACGACACCCTTTTGCGCGAAAATACAGCTTATTAAGCCAATGTGAACATGGGGTCATTGCGAGAAATATTTACCTAGCATATTAAGCTAACACCTCAGCTACTTGGTTTTTCACAATAAGATACTAATGGAAAGAAATGGATAATGTCCGTAATTTTTCGTCAGTTGAATTTTTTTTACAGAACGTGTTTGTTTACGTTCATCACCTCTTCCATAGTCAGTCTCTTACACAACGCTACCACCACACGCTTAATTGCACGTTGAGTATCCTTGGCAAAAGTACCTCTCTCGTCCCTAAATTGACCATCGAAAGTTCATCGTAGTTATGATGCCTGTTACACATTGGAACTTCGCACTGTACATGATGATGAAGAGGTACTTTTAGACGCGCGCGACAGGGGAAATTATTTCATGCCTCGGGTTTTATCGGAATTACTCAGTATAAAAAGGTCTATAGGCTATGTGTTTGTACTCAAATCAGGAGACAAAGCTTTCAGATGAGGGAAATGATGAGGGTTCTTCTGTAAAGGAGATCCCAAGGCTTGGTGTAAGGGGTTTTATTTCTGCCCCATGTGCATGATGTTTCATGAGGAGGATAACACTCAAAACTTTAGGTTTGATATATTATTGATCTTAACTTGAGAACTGCAAGGAATATAAATGTGATTCTAATTCAGTTGGTGCGTCTTGTCAAGAATACACACAATTTAATTGGTTTTCACCTATACATTATGACACGATAGTGGATAGTCATATAAGACAGTGAGCACGCCGACACGCAAGCGGCGACACACTTGTAGATCCTCAATGATTGCTCGATAATGCGTTTGCGTAATACATGTGCGCGAATTAAGAACACGGTTCGGCGGCTTAGATGTTCGTGACGGTTTCGTTCATTTAAAACAACGGGGATGTCCTGACAAAAGTAACTTTATTTTTTCTGAAAAAAAAGGCAGTTTTACTTATAAAAATTATACTATGATGAATGAGAATAAAAGATAGGATTTTGTCCTTTGCCTTTCCAATATCGTGTCATAATATATGGGCTGGCCAATTTTTTTATCGTAGTGGATGCCGGCTTCACTACTCAAAATATTGGCCAGCCCATCCATTATGACACGATATTGGATAGCCAAAAGACAAAATTGTATCTTTTATTCTCTAATTTTTAGATTTCTTGATTCATTTCCTATAAGGCCAAAAAAAAAATTGTTTGTTTGTCCATAGAGGCTTATGAAACAGTTGGATCGGTAGGTCGGATTTTTTTTAATATTTTTTTTTACAGATATTGCACTTGAAACTGACAATTTGAAGACTGGTAAATAAGTCAAAACACACAGCACTTTACTGGTTTAACTCTTGAGATGGTTCTGCATGTTATACTGTTCATTTTCTTTACATTTTCTTTCTTTAAATTTATACTAACCACTGTTTTTATACGATGTCCCATCGATGCCCCCCCAAAAAAAAAATTTTTTTTTTTTTTTTTGGCCTAAGATCAATGTATTAATATAGTAAGCAGTCACTGCAATTTTTAGTTATTAAATGGTAAAACTTGGAAAAATATGGCTACTGCCATTCCACTTTTCATTTAATGGCAAAATATAATACATGATAATTGAAGTGTCCAACGTACCAAGGTCCAGACCAGTCTAAAAGAACGTTGTAATATGTAAGGACAAGGTTACCTGCCCAAATCCTAGTATAAACATTTAGTAATTGGTGGTATTTAGTTACCACGGTTACTGCACAAACATGGCCAGTTGGCCTGGCCAACAAAGTTAGACCTTTAACGCGGCTGTGTACTCAAGACGTTGTTTCTTTCGCAAAATTGCGCTTTTTTTATATTTGTTACTTTGTTATGTTTTTTATAAATACAAGGAAAGAAAATCCAGATTTATAAACTCCAACTGCGCTATTTTATGGATTTTATTTCACTATTTCATTCGTGTTTGCAATTTTAAAAGAGAGAAAATCTTTGTTGTATCAGCGGGTGACACGCTTGGCGCAACAACGCATCAGCGCTGGCGTATCGCGCAATTTGTTAACGCACAGATACGCTACGCATACGCGACGCTTATCTGCATGCGTGGCGCATCCTTTGGAAACACTAATTTCAAGTGGTCAAATGGCTCCGTTTTAGCTGATAAAATGTGGGTTTTTTCAAGTTCTTTTCCTCGATTTGAATATCAAGTTATGAATGGATTTCGCTCAAACTTCTCAACGGGCTGTGGATTTACCCGATGTTCACATAATATAAGGTAGAAAAGCGAAAACTGCCGCATTCTCCTGTGAGATTCGATGAAAGGGCAAAATGTGACCACTTTAAACTTTAACGGCCATTATTTCAATGTTCATTTTCTCGGTAAAATGACGATTTAGGTACACGATAACTCAATAAATACAGCATCTATAGGTAAGCAAGTATGATCATCGTAAAAAGCATGATCGACTCAAGAAACGGTTTTCTCATTTTTTTATATTTTAGTCTATTTCTGATTTTAGGCATCATTTTGTGCAAATAGGCGTTTGTGAATTTTAAAAAGTTCAATTTGATGCCTTATATGGTCAATATCTCAAAAACTAAGGCCAATATCAAAAAATAAAAAACCGTTTTGGAATGGAGCCTCAAGATTGAGCTAAAAACAAAATAAAATATTTTGGAAAGAGTGTTTTTTGTTATGATGTACCTCGCATAAATATTGCCAAAAACTCACTTTTTGTGATTTTCTTCATAATTGTTGTTTTTACCCCAAATCTGTATTTATATTAAGATTTATTGATGTCTTGCCTTTATAAAAATGTATACTTTTATATGTCTTGCGCGAATAATTACAAAGTTATTGCACTTTTACTACATGCATGTCTGAGAGTACACAGCCACCTTAAGTGAACAAAATTGAACATTTGAAAGAAATAGCATCTCATTAATAACACACTGCTGATAATGGATTAATGGTACTTAAAGATGAAGCCCCACTTTTGGTCTAAGTTCCTTAGGGAATTAGTCAAGGTTAAAATGTATCCATGTAAATTCTGTTCTGTCTGTCATCAAAATAACAGGTGTAAGTCAGTTCTTCTGTGGATAACTGGCCAAGCGGGGCTTCCTGTTTAAAAGTGTTCCAAAGTACACACAGGAGATGAAGGTACTGAATATGTGCCCATAAATATCATTTTTTCACCTTTCTGTATAGGCTGCCCATATTTCCACCGTGCGTAAATTGGCCAAGCCGCCTCATCTGATTATGCGTATCATGGATTGCGTATTGCTGCTGTTCCAGAAGAGGTTGGATAATACTTCCTTGGATCCAGAGAGACCGAGTCCCAAACCTTCTTGGAGTGAAGCACTCAAGGTAAGATATAGAATTATATACCGCATATATAGATTCCTGTCATCTGATTGGTTGAAAGTGCAGTCATTGAATAACTATGCCCGCAAAATGAACTATGGACCGGTCACGTGCGTCACGATCAAACTGCGCGTTTTTCCCAGCGTAAAATGATATTACGCACGCGTTGATGTTTTCACACGTTATAATCACGCAGAAATCGCAGATTGTAATCTGTGTGCCGTTCGCATTGAAACTATTAATTTCTCTTCCCAAAATCGATGCTTTTAACCAAACAGATGACAAGAATCTTAAGATTTGGTATATAAAACAAATATTGACTGCTTTTTATTCGGGGCATGGTTAAAATTATAGGCCCGCGGTGATCTCAAAACCATGACTATGACTATAATAAATATTTCCATTTTGCTTGACAAAACCAAGTGAATTTGTACCCACTACAATATTTTGTCCTTCACATCGGAGGACATCATCAGGTATGACCGATATAGGCATCTGATCCACTTTCCTGAGAAACTGGTTTGCGGTACTGCTTTGTCTCTTTCCAGTCTTTAAAGAGGATCATAGACGTGACTTTGGAAATATGTCAAGGAAGGAGAAGAGGGAACAAGACCATGAACAGAGAGGAGGGGACATACCGTAGAATTCTGTCTAGAAGCATATATGCCTCTAAACGAGGGTTTTTTAACGAAAGATATGAAAGGCCAATACCCTTCTCAAAAACATTGCAATAGATTGGTCTTACAAATATACATGTTTGTACAGCCGCCTTTATCAGTAATATAGTTGTTCAAACCCCAAATAACGTTTTTGTTGAGAGTGTCTGCCTCTTGTCTCTTGTGTCAAAAAAAACCTTGTTTAGAGGCATATATATGCTTGTAGACGGAATTTTACGGTATTTCCTAAGTCACATCCATGAATTCACAGCATACAATGCACAGGGACTTGTTACATAGTCTGTAGTAGTCTGGTATTTGTGTCCAAATTGAGGGCGCTATTTACATAATATTTTTAATTGAATGTAGCCCACTTATATGAGTTAATCCTTTTATTTCATGATAAAAAGTATTTTGAACATTTCCTTGCTATATGTCACTCATTTTTATGTTGTTTTAATGCCATTGAGGCCGGTCGAGTGCAGATCCATCGGAACACGCTTTTCAATACGGAATAAATGCTAACCTCATTGTGACATCATCCTAGCTGCAAAGTTCATTTCCCATTGAAAAAGCGTTATCCGACGTATCTTCAGTCGACCATTCTGCATTATACTAGTGTCTACCCCTTGTAAAGATGCAAACAAGATTTCAGATAAATAGCACTATCAGTGTTCAACTTTGCTTAAAAATTAATGCAGTTCTACATGCTATCAAACAACTCTGGATGTAGGTATCATAATGGGTTTCTAAATAATTGTAACCATAACCAATTCCATTTGAAAAGCATACTCCCACTATGGAAGAATTTTCTTAAATCTTCCACAATTTCAAATGGAATAGCCTAATTTAACTTTACCTAAACCATACACTTACAGTTAATGGGCAGCTCCGGTTTCCTGCAAGGTTTGCAGAATTTCGCCAAAGATACCATCAATGAAGAGCGACGGAACTACTCCGGCCATACCTGAGAATGGAAGATTACTCATTGGAATCGGCTAAGAAAGTGTGCAGTGATGTAGCTGGTCTGTGCTCTTGGACTCAAGCTATGGCTTTCTTCTATGGAATCAACAAGGAGGTCTTACCTCTGAAGGTATGTTAAACTACTCCCCATTGGGCTCTTACATTTAAAATCCACACTACCCCTGTGGAAGATTTAGCTGAAGTCTTCCACAGAGGGAGTATGTGTTTTGAATAGAATAAACAAAAACAATTGGGTTACTTCCATTTGAAATACTCACTCCCATTGTGGAAGATATAGGTAAAGCCATAATACAGGGGGAGTATAACCCTGACCAATTATATTTGAAAAACATACTCCCCCTGTGGAAGATATTTACAAAATCTTCCACAAGGGTAGTGTGGACTTCAACTGGAATAGCCCATTCCCATTCCAGAAATGGGGAGTAGTTTAATTTCTTGGGATTCAAATAAAATTATCCTGATTTGCCAAATGAAACATAACTAAATCCTAATCATTTAGTTAGCTCCAATTGGCAATAAAAGTTCAATTGCACTATTTGGCAAAATTTATTATTAAGGGCCAAAAATGTGCATTTTTAGGGTGTTTTCACATGCTGTGACAATTCGCCAGGGAAGTGTTACGTGTAATCCTATTATCACTATGTCAACTGGATCACGCTTTTGAGTTCTGCACCATGATCGAAATGATCGCAACACAAAGTCTATGACATGTACTACCAATTCCAAAAGGTGCGTGATCCAGTTACCAAGGAGTTATGTAACCACTTCGCTGGCGATTTAAGTCTAAAGACTTGTAATAAGTCTAATTTCAATTTATGCTTTCTAATTTTTGGAAAAGACATATATATTTCATTCTTATAACCAATCATTAATTAAAATAACACATAAAAAAGTGAAAATTAAATTGTGTATAATACCTTGAATAAAATAAACCAACATGTAATGCTTTAAGACAATACACTTTTTTATTTAAAGGGTTTTATTTAACTTTCTTTAGAAATTAAAAATTGAGAGGTGTTATTCAACAGTTGTTTAATTATTTTTCAATGATCTGCTACACAGCATAAATCTTAAATATGCTCAATTACCAAAACTGTATACCACTGACTATAACTTTTCTCATTTTTGGAAAGGACTGTCCCTGTTTTGAGTTATCCAAAGTAAAAGAAAAATGGGACAGTCCCTATTACTGAAATTCTTTTTAAAGTTAAATTAGAATATAAGAGTCAAAATGTGATGTCAATTTTATGACAAAACTTCTCACCAGCTTGCCTTCTAGTCGTTCAAGTTTGTTCGGCTTATATAAGGCAGAAAAAATAAGACTCATAACACTGTGTATTGATATAGAATGGCGTGCACGCTGTTTGGCGCAATGCTTACGCTAGGTGTATGTTACGTAATGCGTGACTAGTGCACGATTATGTGAATTTACGTGAGCGTGAGTTGGGACTTTATTGACGCGGGCAGTAAAAAAAGCCGAATAATTTCCGTCTTATATAAACCGAACAAACTTTGGCACATAAAAATGGTCAAACTGATTCTGTTCCATGTGTATATACTGTACTGGGGTAGTACATCTGGATACAGCTTTGACCTGATATGATGTCCCATTTTGTGACTTTAGTTTATTGTCAACCATGGCTTACAGAGGCATCACAGCTATACCAGTTGAAGACATGACCTCAATTTTCCACACAGAGAGTGTGATTTTCAAATGGGGTTACCTGAATGGGTGCCTCCATTTGAAATCTAGGAGATTAAAGTCATGTCATCCATAGGGGGTATATCAACTAAAATAGCCCACTACTGACTGTCTTTGGATATTTATTAATGTATATATTCTCTCCTAGGCCAATTTGATAGTGCAAGAGGCCAGACTGACCCACGCTAATGCAGAGCTTGCCAATGCCCAATCAATATTGGATGAGAAGCAAGCAGAATTGGATATAGTACAGGCCAAGTTTGACGCAGCAATGAAAGAAAAGCAGGTATGTTTTTGCATGTGTGACATAATTAAAGTGGAAATATTGTACAGCAATTAGAATTTCCACTTTAATTATGTCACAGCATGCCCCCAGCGCATTCTTCCGAGTCTATTCAGCCATGCTACCTTAACTGATTCGTTGGCTTGCAAGATGCGTGCAGGCAGGGATGAACTGCTCGAGAGGTTGCGTGCCATTCCCAATTCTATACTTGATGGTAACTTGACACCAAAATCTCCTAATTATGATTATAAAGGAGAAAACAGAAAGAACAACAGTAGTTTACTGAAGGTATATATTTCTCATTGCTGCCAATAAATGCCATCATGTCAATATTACATTCTATGCAAAAAAAGTATCCCTACTTGGTAAAGTGTTAAAGGAACCTTGTATTTGACTTGAATCCTGCTTATCCAAACCTGAACATTTAATCATAAAAAATGAGAAAAACTTCCCTAGACTTTGATGTGCTCTAAATGATAGTGCAAAACATTTACCTTTTGCTTGCATATATTTTAAGTTATCTTGTCACAAAAATCGTGCAATGTTGGCACAAGTGCACTATGAGAAACCGATGTTTTCGTAAAAAAATGTCAAAATTATGCACAAAACATGTGAAATAGGTAAGACTTTCACGCTTGTAAAAGTTGTATCTGGAGCATGGTCTAAATTTGCATCTTTTTGCACCATTGAATCCATAAGCTACTTTTAGTGCGTTAAAATTCTGAGTGGCATTTTGACTGCAAATCTTTGTTTTGTTTAACACATGTTTGATGGCATTAACAACATACCAAATGCAACTTGGCTGCGTTGGATGTACACGCAGGTCACAATATTTCGCGCATTCCTGACTCATTATTTCCCGCCAATTTACTGAGTTGTCTTGAGCCATGTGACTTTTTAGAGTTGAAAAGAGTGAAATAATGATTTTTAAATCAAGCAAAAATAGGAGGAAATATTAACCAGTTGTATTGATCAGTTTCAAATGAAAGAATACATCTTAGTGTTTATGAATATTAAGAAATCTCAAATTTGGGCGTGGACGAATGTGTCTCCCCTTATTCTGCCCTTTTAATATAGGACTTACTTGATGATGCCGAGTCGTGCAGGAATAAGATGCAGGCAGCATCTGCCTTGATTGGTGGTCTAGGAGGAGAGAAGGTCAGATGGACCCAACAAAGCAAGGAATTCACTGCTCAAATTAACAGGTGATGTACATCAATTGTGTACAATTCTTTATTAGATTGTAATACAGATACCCGGCAACAATTGTTCTTTTCTGTTTATACACATGTTGCTTGAGGGGGGTAGAAATTGGGAGGATTTCATTGTTTTAGATATGTCACTTTTTATAGGCAAAATATTAAATTTTCGATCATAAGAGGATGTACACTCTGCGTACTGTTGCGTCAGCGTACTTTTCGTGAAATAACACAATGGCATGACCGAACTTCTATCTTCGTGAACTTGCCTAGCGATGACCATATTCTAAGTGTGATTGGTCAATTCTCAAAAGCTGTACTTGCTTCATAAGCGTGTGGTCTTGCGTAGTATGCTCGACGCAAATATCCGTTGGGACCCAAGTTGGCTCTCATGATCGAGAATTAGATATTTTACCTATAGTATAGACCATGTTAGGCTATTTTATTTTTTTAAAGGGCAAAATATAAATTTTGATTTAAATTGTTTATTTTTACAAATTTCAGAGAATAAAATCTTGTTATTTTGTGAAGTGAGGAGTTGGAAAAATGATAGTTATTAATTTAATTAAAAAATAACCTACGATCAACAAAGTTCCTTAGCGACTCTCCTGTGACCGCATTCCAACCTCGTCACAGGTCAGGGCCAAACCAGTCAACCTGATGATGTGTTTTGGATGAGACGTGGTACCATAGCTATCAAGAATAGTAAGTCTACATGGAACTTATATAAAAATTAACCATACTTTATGATTATGATTATAATGTTTCCTTAATCTGCACCTTTACAGGCTTGTTGGCGATGTGTTACTGTGTACAGGATTCCTCTCCTACTCAGGACCATTCAATCAGGTGTTCCGAATGCAGATGAATAGCAACTGGCAGAACGAGTTGTCCAAGAGAAGGATACCCTTCACAGATAATCTCAACATCACAAACATGCTCACTGATGCTGCCACGGTAAGATGACAATGGGCTAGAGTCCAGTTGAAATGGAATGAACACATTGGGCAGCTTCATTTGAATTTCATACACCCTCTGAGAAAGATTCAACCTGAATCTTATACTGAGGGAGGGTGAGTTGCAAATAGTGCTACTATGTGTTCATTCCATTTGAAATTCATACACCCCCTGTGGAAGATATTTCCAAAATCTTCCACAGGGGTAGTGTGGATTTTAAATGGAATAGCCCAATTCACACACCCCCTATGGAAGAACCGACCTTAATCTTCCACACAGGGGTGTGTAGATTTTTGTTAATTTTTTTTGCTTGTCTGGGAATTGTTTTGTTTATTATGTAGGTTGCCAATGTATATTGTATTATTATAGGTGTTCTTTTGGAAAGCGCTGTGGTCACTGGAGGGTGCTATATAAATGTTTGGTTGTATTGTATTCAGTGTTCGATTTCCAGCATTAATTATGTGTAACAAAATGTGTTGCAATATCTTATATAGATCCAATCGTGTAGCATACATTTCATGCCTTTGATTGACCATTGCAATGTGTTTACATACTCAGATCGGTGAATGGAATCTGCAGGGTCTACCCAACGATGAATTGTCAGTACAGAACGGTATCATCGTAACCAAGGCCACACGTTATCCATTGCTTATCGATCCACAGGGTCAAGGAAAGTCTTGGATTAAGAATAGGGAGAAAGAAAGACAACTGCAGGTGAATAAAATTACGTCTATATAGATGTTTTCCAAAAATGTTTGATCAATTAATACTTAATACTGGTTTTCTCATCTTTTCTAGAACTACTTCCCATTCCAGAAAAATACATAACTATTTTGTTTTTGATTAATAAAATATTATCAAGTTCTGCTAAATGAAACATAAGCTCAATCCTAATTATTCATTTAGTAATAACTGGAGATAAAAGAAAAAGTTCACTATTTTATTAATTTCTTGAAATAAAGAGCCAACAACATGCATTTTTGGCTTGTTTTCTGACAAACTTTACGAGTCGTAAAAATCAAAGACTTGGAACAAATCTAAGCATTCAAAATAGTATATGCCAAATTTTTACTCAAATGGTCACTTTTTTTGTGTAACTTGAATTAAATGATTGGTTATGAAAATGTCCTTTCCAAAAATTAGAATGCATAAAGTACTGAAATTAGTCTTAGTACAAGTCTTTGGGCTTGATTGTCACAGCATGCAAAAACCACCCTAAAAACACATATTTTTGGCCCTTATTTCCAAAAATTGGTCAAATATTAAAATGGGACTTTTATTGCCAGTTAGAACTAACTAATGGATTAGGATTTAGTTATGTTTCATGTGGCAAAACAGAATTTTTTTTTTTTAATCCCAAAAAATTAGTGCTGTATTTTTCTGGAATGAGGAGTAAGCCACAGACTTGACGATTTCAGACAAGTAGAACAAAAGCACATTCTTTCCTGTCGTAATTTTAAATTTTAGCAGATTCTTGATCCCATCATGAAGTTTAATGACCTTTTTATTATCTTCTTTGGGCAGGAAAAACCTCCTATGTGTCATTGGCCCCTGAACATGTTTAAAGCAAAATCTCCTATGTAACCTCTTGTCAGTTTTGTTTTAAACATGTTCAAGGGCCAGAAGTACATAGGAGGTTTTTCCTGCCCAACGATGTTATGCGTCATTCTTGATTGTTTTAAGCTGAATTTATACTCGATCGCTTTTGCAGAAAAGCGATTTTCACGCATGCTCAATGTTTACTTACATTTCCAGAGCGTCAAGCCGATCAATCGATTCAAATCGCTGAGGCAAAAAGCAGCGTCGCTTTTGCAAGTTGAAGAAATCTCAACTTCCCTGCGATATCGCTTGACACGTGAATCGTCAACCAATCATAAACAACCATCTGGATCTATTATTTTGCTAATTAATTTACCTCTCTCGATTATTAATTTTTGGTGATGAATTAATTCAAAGCAATAATTATTGACAGCAACTGATGTTTTAAAAATGTATTTTGTGGCATTTAGAATATTTTAATTGTCGTCTGCAATCGCTATCGCCGTGATAAGTATAAATGCAAAAGCGATTTGAAGCGATGCATCGCATAAAATTCGGCGATTGCCCATCGCTTTTCAAAAGCGTTTAATCGCAATCGCTCAGCGATTGTGTATAAATTCAGCTTTATGTATCAGGAAATTAAGAAATACATTGTGCTATTCCAGTTGAAATCCACACCCCTATGGAAAACATAACCTTAATCTTCCACACAGGGAGTGTGAATTTCAAATGGGGCTACATGAGTGGGTGCCTCCATTTGAATTTGACACCCCCTGTGTGGGAGATTAAGGTCATGTCTTCCATAGGGGGTGTGTGGATTCCAACTGGAATAACCCAATTTGAAGTTCATGTATTGTAAGTGTATATAAATATTGCCGTTAACCATGTGATTGTGGCCCCTGAACATGTTTAAAACAAAACTGCCAACCAGTTACATAGGAGGTTTTGCTTAAAGCATGTTCAGGGGCCAATGACACATGAGGTTTTTCCTGCCCAACGACGATATAACATTATGAATAAGTGGTAGTTTTTTACGAATGCATTTATAACTGACTTTTTGTTCCATCTGTACCTATTATTTCCAGGTGACATCTCTGAACCACAAATACTTCCGTACGCATCTTGAAGACAGTCTGTCATTAGGGCGCCCTCTCTTGTTGGAGGATATAGGAGAGGATTTAGATCCAGCCTTAGATAATGTGTTAGAGAAGAACTTCATCAAATCTGGGTCCACATTCAAGGTAATGTTAGTAGTAAAGTAGGTAATGGCGGTACACATCCTGCACAAGAACAAATGAACACAATGGGGAACAATTGCTCGCTAATATTAGTAGGCCATCAAATTGATATAAATTAATGATTTGCTGTGATAATTAAAGTCCCTTTATGCTTCTATTGATTGGTTTCAAACAAAATGTGACCCATGATGTTGAAACATGACAGATTTAATTTAAAGATAGGAAAGTGGGTGTTTGTTTTATTTCTTATAACCTTCTTTAATCAGTTGAAAACACAATTAATCATCTGTTCTTCCTGGAACCCCAAGGAGTGTAAAAAATGAAGAAAATAATATGGAATTTGTACTACTATATTTGTTAGATAAAATCACTATTTTATATAAACGTTTATTGAAATACATCCATGGAAAGATAACTCAAGAAATTGAGCCTCCTTATTTCCGTTGGGGTCCATGACTAAGTACTGGGACAGATTCATTAACACCCTACTCTTTTGTAGAAACTGACTGCGGGATACATGTACACATCCAACAGAATCCAACAGCTTAACCCTAACTCTATAAAATCTGACAAGATCTTACAAAGAAAACCACTGTGCATGCATGCATTCCACATGATGACATGACATTTATCAGCCTAATTCATATACCCAGGGAATCGCTGGCCAGCAAAACCCTGTAGCAACAGTCGGTGATCTTGTGCGGGGCACTCGAGGGGTCTAAGGTTCAAATCACAGTGGTGCCAAGTAACTTCTTTGTTCATCTTCTCTCCTTTTTCGTTCCTTCTTTCCTTTCCAATAGCCAAAAACCATATTTACTGTTGGGCTTAATGTCCCCTTGGAAGGACGGTGTATTCTCATGGTTCATTGACTCAATTCTAAATGCACCATGTTACCCTATTTGTCAATTTGCAGGTGAAAGTGGGTGACAAGGAATGCGATGTGATGAGCGGATTTCTTCTCTACATGACAACAAAGTTGGCAAATCCTACATACACGCCAGAGGTAATGATCATCAATGAAGTTCCTTCTTTTTTTGACAAATATTGTGGAATGGGTTCATTTGGATCGAGTATAAATTCAGCTTAATATGGTACAAATTTCAAACATTTATTATTGAATAATCAATAGCATTGAGCTATTTCTTTAGTGGGGTATTCCAGTTGAAATCCATACACCCCCTTTGGAAGACATGACCTTAATCTCCCATACAGGGGGTGTAAATATCAAATGGAGTCACCCATTCAGGTACCCATTTGAAATTCTTACTCCCCCTGTGTGGAAGATTAAAGCCATGTCTTCCATAGGGGGTGTATAGATTTTTAACTGGAATAACCCATTTTGCACCTGAACTACTCAATTTGTTACAGCCTTAACATAACTTTATTTTACAAATTAGGTGTCTGCTCGTGCCTCCATCATTGACTTCACTGTGACAATGAAAGGATTGGAAGATCAGCTTCTGGGAAGAGTCATCATGACGGAGAAACAAGTAAGCTATATTTTAAAAATCATTTTATGATATCTTTATAGGGTAGCCATTATTCAGTGTATTGCTCGGAACTTACTGCGATATACGAATGGGAGTGATGGCGTAACATCCCTTGCAAATGACGGACAAAGCTTTAAAGCAAAATTGGCCAATCATATTACCGATTTGTTGTTATGATAGTACGACGATTGAATTAGCCAATTATGACCCCACTTTGAAAGGTAAACTAAGGCGGATTCTCTTCTGAAAGCAATCGTAAATGTTGAGTATATTATTTATGATTCATGTCATCTTATTTTATTGACCCTTAGGAACTAGAGGCAGAAAGGACGGCACTGATGGAAGACGTGACAGCTAACAAGCGTAAGATGCAGGAACTGGAGGATAACTTGCTGTTCAAACTAACCAGTACACAGGTATGTAATTGGACCAGGGCTGTGATAGAGTCCAGTCAATTTCATCGGTAAATTTGGAGCTTTTCAGTCTAAAATTTGATGGAAATACTTGCATTCTGCTTCAATAGTGGGACTGAATTTTCCCATAAATATTTGATTGCCTGTTGCTAGAAATAAGATCTGCAGGCACAAGTGTAACCCAATGGAAAGTATAACTATAATATAAATGTATTGGTTTTGGGGAAAAACATTTCATCAAATTTTGTTTGATAAGGAATACATCACCAATTTATATGTTTGAAAAATGCAAACCTGGATTACTACAACACTCAGTCTTGATCCAAGTCTAGCATCGTCTGCAGGTTTGTTCTCAAGATATTCACAAGACCTTTTCCAGTTTTCCTTAGGGCAATACATGAAATCAGAGCCTTCAGTTGTTTTTATAATTCAGTCCACATTTCGACCCACAGGGTTCTCTTGTAGAAGATGCATCTCTCATATCGGTGTTGGCTGTGACGAAAGAGACTGCAGCTGAGGTGACAGAGAAACTGATAGTAGCTGCTGACACAGAAATAAAGATCAATGAAGCTAGAGAAGAGTTCAGGCCAGGTAAGAATGATGTATTTATTTATTTGAGAATGTATCATATGAGAACTTTCCTGACTTTTAGCTTATCACCGAGCTTGTGACATGCAGTTATGTAAATTACAAGTAAATCTGAGGTGGCTTTCGATAGAAAATCACACAAAATATAACGGTAAAATATAGCAAATAAAAAATTATAATGGTTGGCATCAGTTGCACACAGTAAGTGAACATATGCAAGGCATATAATATGTAGTCATACACACAGCTAAAGGAGATAGTCTTTGTGCTGCTGAGCTTGTGAGCTTGAATTTTACATACATTCTTAAAATACAGGTATGCATTGGGCGTCCATGAGTGAACTTATGCATATCACAGGCTATCATACACACAGCTAATGGAGATGCGTCTTTGTGCTGCTCAGCCATTGGCTTGTTTCACTTAAGCTGACAGTACCAGCATGTTTATTTTGATATCATCAAGCAAAATGGGCTATTCCAGTTGAAATCCACACTACCCCTGTGGAAGATTTTGGAAATATCTCCCACTGGAAGTATGTTTTTCAAATGTAATTGGTCAGGGTTAATCATTTTGAAACCCATACTCCCCTGTAGTATAGCTTACCTTTATCTTCCACAACTGGAGTGAGTATTTCAAATGGAAGTTACCCAATTGCCTATTCTATTCAAAACTCATACTCCCACTGTGGAAGACTGCAGCTAAATCTTCCACAGGGGCAGTGTGGATTTTAAATGGAATAGCCCAATGGATCACCTGTCATTGGAGTTAATGTGAGATGCAGGGAAAAGAGGGGTTTGTTTGTTATGTTACTGTATTCTGGTAAATGGAAAGAATATGTTGAAAAAAACTATTGAAGAGGAAGCCTTGCCAAAGCAGTTCTTCTGGTGTTTACCAAACCTGCCTGGTAATCAAATTAATCAGTGACAAGGTTATCTCTGAATTTGACAGGTGCTAATTGATGTTTTAATGTTACTGCATCAATTAGCACCTGTCCAATTCAGAGATAACCTTGTCACTGATTAATTTGATAAACCAGCAGGTTTGGTTCACCCCAGAAGAACTGCTCCGGTGGGGCTTCTCTTTAACACATGGTTTATTTGATATATTATATTTTATTTCATAGAAATATTCAAACTTTCTATTGTTTTCTCTACAGTTGCTACTCGTGGAAGCATTCTGTATTTCTTGATCACTGAGATGAGCATGGTTAACATCATGTACCAGACATCACTGAGGCAATTCTTGGGCATATTTGACTTGTCCATGGCAAAGTAAGTAATATGATTAATGGACGGAGGATGTGCCGATTAGCATGGGTATGTCTAATTAAGATTTTTATGGTGCAGGTTATAATTAGGTTATATATAATATTTATATATATATTTGATTAAAAACAGCTGTGTGGAACTCTTCCATCTTTTGATAATTGTAAACTGATAAAACATCAGAGCAAGGTTATTTGGTTAAGGTTATTGAAATTTGGTCAAGTTTGTTGAAGAACTGAACCACACCATGTCACAATAATTAAAATCAAAAATTATTAGAGCATGCTTAGGGATGAAGGGGTTTGTCCTTTAACACAAATATGTATGTTTTTAAGAACATAACTGCAAAGGTTTTCATTATGATTATTCCATAATTATGAAGTTGTTTTATTGCTTTTTCTGGATATTGTTAATTAACAATGTAACAATATTTTCCCCTCGTGTAGATCCGACAAATCTCCTGTGCCTGCCAAGAGAATTCATAACATCATTGAGTTTTTGACCTATGAGGTGTTTAAGTACTCTTGCCGTGGGCTCTATGAGAATCACAAGCTCATCTTCACAATCTTGCTGGCTCTTAAGATAGACCTGCAGAAAGGCAATGTCAGTCATCATGAATTCCAAACCCTCATTAAAGGTAGGTTAAAAAGTTGCCAACCGATGAGGAAAGATTGGATTGCAAAATAAAAAAAGTGCAGACCATGGGACTTCAATTACATAAATTACTGAACTGTTATTCTATTTTTGCTTTAAGGTGGTACTACACCCCTTGATAAATTTTTGACTATTTTCTCAAAAAATAATAATACACTGGTAATAAAAGTTATGTATATTAGGCGACGAAAAAAGAAAACCCTGTTCTACGGGCCAGACCGACCCAGATTTTGAACAAATTGGGAAAAAAAATTCCTGTAAAAATGAATGCCGACCCAAATTTCAGGAACAATTTTTTTTTGTATTTTCTCAAATTGCAAATTATTTACAGATTTTGGTGATTTTTTGGGTCATTTAAAAAAAAAAAGCCGACCGACCGACCCTACTTGAAAAGTCTGTCCGCCCCTAGAACAGGGTTTCTTTTTTTCGTCGCCTTATAGGGGCAAGGAATCCAGTTAAGGGATCTAAAAGGAGCGTTTATTGTGTTTCGACAGTATTTTTTGTGCGACATGAGAGCACCTCAGACCTGTCGAATTGCATTCTGAATACTGAAGCATGTCTTTCTGATATCAAATAATTTTCATTTTTGAAAATCACAATATAATACAAATTTTATGACAAATTATAAAAATTGATATTTTTCAAATTTTGATATATAACAGTCCTCGAAGTAAATTATATAAATCTAATGATATATTCTTAAAGTGTATGTAGCAGGGAGGAAATGCCGACGGTCAATTGAAAATTTTGACCTTTCATTTTGAAGATATGGATTTTTTTCCCAAAAAGACCTAATTTTTTTTGGTGTTTTAGGAAATAAAAACCATATCTTCAATACGAAAGGTCAAAATTTTCAATTGATCGTCGGCTTTTCATCCCACCTACATACACATTAAGTATAAATCATCAGATTTATAAAGTTTACTTCAAGTACTGTTAAATATCAAAAATATCAATTTTAATGATTTGCCATAAAATGTGTATTAAATTGCTAATTTCAAAAATCAAAATTATTTGATATCAGAATGACTTTCTTCGTATTCAGAATGCAATTCGATATGTCTGATGTGCTCTAATGTCCCAAAATAAATACTGTCCAAACGTTCATACCCCAGCCCTTAATACACTGGAATTTCAGTGACTCAAGACAAGCGGTATGTTATTTTATTTATGATAAGGAAAGAGGTATCGCTAGAAATGTACAACATTTCTTAACATATATAATGAACCACTTGTCTTGAATCACTGAAATTTCAGTGAAGTAATTGGATTACCTGCCCCTATAATATACATAACTTTTGTTATTTTTTGAGAAAAATGCAAAATTATTCACAAAATTTATCAGGGGTGTAGTACCACCTTAACTTGCATTATTTTTAGTGATTTAAAAACAAAAGCTTTGCGACTGAAGGATTTATGTCAATATCTGTTTCTTGGACACAGGTGTACATATCTTGCGGTGTGTCAATGTGCTTGTGTACTTCGCAGAAGCTCTAACCTTAGCAATCGGCTACTAATTAGTAACAACATTGCTTAGCATTATATATGCTGTGTATGTTGTGTTCAGGGTTCGAATTCAGTCAATTTTTTTGCATCGCAGTTTGTGCTATGCAAAACACATGTTTGCATAGCAGTATAGCACTTTTAGCTATGCATTTTGGAAAAGTGCATAGCAGTTGATGGAAATTGCATCGCATTTTGCGATGCGATACCGTCGAATTCGATCGCTGGTTGTGTTGCATACAGCTGCGCTAAAGCTTTATTACTATTAATATACAATGTTATTTGGCCTACCTACTAATTAAAATGTACAATTTAAATGTTGGGGAAAACGCCTTTATTTTATCCTCTCAGGTGGTGCAGCATTGGATCTGAAAGGTGTACAACCTAAGCCAGCCAAATGGATCACTGACATCACTTGGCTTAACCTTGTGGAGCTCAGCAAACTCTCACAGTTCCAGGATGTTCTTCATCAGGTTGGTAAAGAAGATCATTGGGCTATTCCAGTTGATATCCATACACCCCCTATGGAGAAGACATCCCTAATCGTCTACACAGGGAGTGTGAATTTCAAATGGGGTTACCTGAATGGGTGACTCTATTTGAAATCTACACCCCCTGTGTGGGACTCGTGAGATTAAGGTCATGTCTTCCAAAGGATTTAAACTGAAATAGCCCAGTGTCAGCAGATCTATTTTTATGTGTCATTATAACAGTGTATTCAAATATTGTTACAGGTAAATTAGGTAATTCTTGGCAAGCTCGAACACTCGGAACGCTAGTGGCATCGCAATAAAGACACCTGCACATAGCCCGGTACAGAAGAAAGCATGCACGCGCCTTACATTGGGTACACGCTTAGTATGCTACACAGACGCAACAGGTGTGTTCGAGCTTGGCCAAGAATTACTTAATTTATCTGTAATGCATTTGACTTGTGAGAAAATCTTCCATTCCTCATGGAATGAATCCATGTGAGTGGGCAAGTGATCAAGATCCATCCATTTTGATCTGTTGGTTTTGTGGTTTACACAAAATTTAACAAGCTCATTTGTAAACTGTTTATTTATCTCTTGCTAACACATGCACAAAAATCATTTGACCAAATTATATCACCAAAGTTGGCGGAACTACAACTTCAGAATTGAAACTGTCATAATAGTATAGGCCTCTATGTTCATTTCCATATCAACAGAATCAAAATGTTACCAAGAGCATTGAAAATAAGTGATATTGTAAATAAGAGATCTTCTAGCATGTAGCATTGTGGAAGGCATGAGCTGTACCAAAGTTGCTGCCGTCCATTGCAAACACCTGTAAAAAATTGCTAATTTTGCCACTACATTTTTAAAACTTTATGGACGAAATTGTTCCACTTTTCTTCATTTCTAGTAAGTGACTACTTTCATCTTCATAAAATTGGTATGATATTTGAAGGCAAAAAACAAATGAAAACAAAATCTTGCTGATTTTGGTACCCTTGACATATGACCTGGGCCAGAAATGAGTATTACTGATATCATTTATTTTGCCTTTTTAGGTATCATACATAATAATAATTTCTAATTAGATTTCTCTTTCTATTCAGAATTTACACTTCAGTGCATAAGTGTATAATTGTATCATGTTGTGTTAATGTGCAGATTCAGAGAAGCGAGAGGAGTTGGCGGATTTGGTTTGACAAGGATGCTCCGGAGGAAGAGGTTATTCCAGATGGCTACCACACCCTGGATACATTCAGAAAACTTCTGCTAGTCAGGTACATGTGCAGACTTGTAAATAAAATGCATACTTCTACAACACACTTTTGATATCCTATGAACATTGTATCATTGATGTAAATTGTATGTCACAGACTCTTTGCAATTCACCTTTTCGGTAAATCCCATAACGCTTTGCGAGTACACCTGAGAACTCGTCATTTGACGTCACGCCGATCTGCGCCGATGCGCACATTGTTTATCGAACATCGTTACTGCGCATTGCAAGTCGGCGTGACGTCAAATGACGAAGTTCTCAGGTGTACTGCGCAAAGCGCTATGGAATTTACCGAAAAAGGTGAATTAGATAAACAACAAAATCACTTTAAGATAATCATATGAATAATAAAATGACTAAACAATGCATTGGGCCATTGAAATCCATACAAGACATGACCTTAATCTCCCACACAGGGAGTGTAGATTTCAAATGGATTCTGACATTCAGATAACCCCATTTGAAATTCACACTCCCTGTGTGGGGGATTAAGGTCATGTCTTGCATAGGGGGTGCATCATGGATTTCAACTGGAATAGCTAATTGTGTTTGCTAATCTGGAAAATATACATACCACAGGACTTAATCCAATTCTAGTATTTTTGAACTTTAGATAAATGTTTATGAGGATTGTGGGTACATTCTTTAATGTCTAAATGAATTTCTATTTGTGTAAATCACATCATCAACTTCTGAAGGTCTGAATGTAGGCTATCAGGTGTCCAATTGGTTGTTTCCACAATTATTTTATACATAGCCAGATCATAAGTTGCACCATTCCTTATTGTTTGAAGTGATTTTTCACTCCAAAATACTACACTTCTATAGTTTGTTCAGCTTATAATTGGCGAAAATAATGAGACTTATAACATCTTGTACTTACGCTAGTTACACTTACGTTAGTCGTGTGTTGTGTGACTGGCGTGTGCTTATGTGAATTTATGTAAGTATAAGTATGTCAGTTTGTGAACAGCTATGCTCTGGATCAATTTCTGAATCATAGTTCACTGTAAAATGCAAAATCTGATAAATGATACACTTCCATTATTATGTACGGAAAGTACAACTAACTTACATAATTTTTGCAGGAGCTGGTGTCCAGACCGTACATTGCCTCAAGCTCGCAAGTACATTGGCAATTCAATGGGTGAGAGGTATGCTGATCCAGTCATCCTAGACTTGAAGAAGACGTGGGAGGAAGGAGACATTCGTACCCCACTCATTTGCTTTCTGTCTATGGGCAGTGATCCTACCAACCAGATTGAGGGATTAGCAAAGAAACTTGGTGTTGGTAAGGGATACATGAATGGTTATGCCTAAAGACACTATTCTCTGTTTTAGAAAGGATAATAAAAATAAATGAATAATTGTTGGCATTTATACAGCACCTTTCTCATGTATCAAAGCGCTTTGCATTTATTCCGCTGTCGTTAGAATATGTCTGCTGCCATATAATACCCAAGGCATGCTCATACTTTTGGCGCTCAATGAACAATATGCCTAACAGTTCCCCATTTCGCCCCTGGGTAGAGAGAGGCAAGTGAGGTAAAGCACCTTCCCCTGTGTACTACACGATGGCACCACTGGGACTCGAACTCGCAACCCTCCGATTGCGAGGTAGAGCCAGTCTTTGAAAGAGCCAATCTTTGTAATGCAAGTAAGGGTGTCAATTTGTATTCTGGAATAACTGTTACTACCCAAAGAGATAACAGGGATGTAAAGACCGGAATTCCAGAAATTTGGCCAAAAAGGAAAAAAAATCTGGAATTTTTGATAATTCGTCATAAAAAGAGCCAAAAAAACTTTTTTAGGATGGGGTGATACCCTGCAGTCTATTCCTTGAACACCCCCCTTAAATTTTCAATACTGCATTTAAGCCCTCGGCCACCTGTCTAAGGACCAGATGGATTTCAGGAAATGGATATGTTGCCCATTTACATCCCTGAGATTATGATTGGGGGTTAGGAATAAGATTGGAGTTTGGAGTGGTGATAACCTTTCTAGTTGCTCCTGCCAGTGATAAGCACAGGCAAAAGAAATGTTTACATCTTGCTGCTTGGCTGTGTCATCCAGACTACAGTGGAGAGTGCTACAACCACAATACCAACCTGCCCAGGCTACCAATAATTATTACCTTTGCCATCATCATTGGTCAATGATATCATCATGTGCTTTTATAGTAACAGCCTTGTTGTAAAATTTATTCACAGAATGCCGTGCTATATCCATGGGACAAGGACAAGAGGTCCATGCTAGAAGACTCATAAGTCAATCTATGGCTGCTGTAAGTACAGAATTCAACTTGTACCTGAAAGAATAATGGTAATGGTGTGAGGCAAGAGAGTGATTCAGAAAGCACATTTCAGGAATTTCACATTTGGAGGAAGACATTGCCTATCCATAAAGTACATGTAATGATATGTAGGGAAAATGATACTTTGTAAATAAATAAATGTTTATAATTATATATTGGTATATAATTTTAAACTGGCATTCCCCTATGAAGGGCAGATGGTATAATACGTCCCACTCACTTGCAGAAAAGGTTTTATAAAAGTTAGGCAATTTAGTGAATAAAATTGTATTCCGCACAATCTTTGTTATAGCCTGCTTATATCTAATAATGCTGGGACTGAGCTCTGGCTGATAATGCAAATTTTTAGGGAGTTTGCATGTATGTAAGTGCAATAATTAATATTGATATATGTTCACAAACGTAAGCTTGTAATTCGTCGGACGCATCACATACTGGTCTATCTCGAAAACACGCATTTCGAGAAAATGTAATTGAAAATCTTATTATTAAGTTAACCTTTCTATAATTTAATTAGACTATGGATTTTAATGAAAGTGGTTTTAAATTAAAGCATATAATTAACAAATTAATTAAAGTGGAATCTTCAATTATATTTATGTATGCAGTAATGCTTAAAACTACACTAAAGTTGTAGTTCTGTATGTGAAATAGTTAATTTTACCTTGACTTTAGACGCATCACATACTGGTCTATCTCGCGATAGACCAGTATGTAATGCACTTTCAATACGATATCGGGAAATTAACGATTTCACATACAGAACTACAACTTAAGTGTAGTTTTAAGCAATATTACATACGTAAATATAATTAAAGATTCCACTTAAATAAATCTGCTAAGTATATGCTTTAATTTAAAACCACTTTCATGAAAATCCATAGTCTAATTAAATTATAGAAAGGTCAACTTAATACTTAAGATTTTCAATTGCATTTTCTAGAAATGCGATTTTTTCGAGATAGATCAGTATGTGAAAATACGTATTTTGAAAAAATCATAGATAGTTTTAATTAAACATTTTATAACTAATTATCTAGGAAAAATTGAGGTCTGTAATTTTTTGTATTGGAGAGCTCCGTAAAAATGAACTATATACCAATTTTCTCAAAAACGTCAAAAATTCAAGATAGACCAGTATGTGATGCACCCGACGAATTAATTTGACTCATTGTATTTTTCCACACAGGGTGGCTGGGTCTTGCTACAGAATTGCCATTTGGGTTTGGATTTCTTGGATGAGTTACTGGATACTGTACTAACCCACAACCCTGTGCATGAGACATTCAGAGTGTGGATAACCACTGAAGTCCACCCACAGTTCCCTATCAGCTTGAAATTAATTTGACTCATTGTATTTTTCCACACAGGGTGGCTGGGTCTTGCTACAGAATTGCCATTTGGGTTTGGATTTCTTGGATGAGTTACTGGATACTGTACTAACCCACAACCCTGTGCATGAGACATTCAGAGTGTGGATAACCACTGAAGTCCACCCACAGTTCCCTATCAGCTTGAAATTAATTTGACTCATTGTATTTTTCACACAGGGTGGCTGGGTCTTGCTACAGAATTGCCATTTGGGTTTGGATTTCCTGGATGAGTTACTGGATACCGTACTAACCCACAACCCTGTGCATGAGACATTCAGGGTGTGGATAACCACTGAAGTCCACCCACAGTTCCCTATCAGCTTGCTTCAGGTAAAATACAATTAAGCTCATATTCTATGATTTGTGTAATGTATTGTATTCTAGGTTCCACAATACAATCAAGACATTGAACAATCCCCATGGCTTCTGCAATGGATTTCAAAAATTAAGATTTCTTTAGAATGGGTGCTAAAGTCTGTTACTTTCAGGTGGCATTTATTAAAGAATAAAATGAAAGTCAAAATTGGGAATTTACACGCATAAACTTTGAAACTTTGAAAAATGTAGTGTATGTCAAAATCATCACAACCATATGCTTGAAGATTTACATAGTTATTTGAAATTGAGATCTTTGTTGCAATTTAGTTGTACAGGTGCCTGGAAAAGGGGGAGCTTACCCAACTGAGCTAATAGGGTTGAGATACACATTTGCAGGTTTACTTGTTAATATGTAACTATGTGTATCATTGATTTTCTCAAAACCCTTTATACTTTTGTGGATGGGGCTCTTCATGTTTGCATGTTTTAAAAGCGCTCGATAGTAAGCACATTTGCTAACTATCAAGTTTTTCGGTATGTTTATAAGAATTGTATTGATTTCAGTGACATCAAGAAACAAACTGAGCGGGGAGAAAGTGATTGAGTTTATTGTTACATTATTTTTACCTACATGTACAGAGTTCCATCAAGTTCACCAATGAGCCACCTCAAGGTGTGAAGGCTGGTCTCAAGAGAACATTTGCAGGTGTCACTCAGGATTACCTGGACATCAATAACCTGCCAATGTGGAAACCTATGCTCTATGCTACAGCCTTTCTGCATACTACAGTACAGGTGAGAAAATCTAGTTGAAAATAATGATACTATCTTGTTCAGTTTTAGGAAACACAGTCGACAGGTTGCAATTTCTTACGCCTTAATGCTTACATCGTCTAACTATTCTAAATCACTCTCCTGTTATAAGATTTTGAATAGTGAAACAGGTGTAAGCTCTAAGAAGTATTAAGAAATAACAACTTCTCTTCCTACTTTTTCTTCCTATATACGTGCTGTATCTCAATTTTGAGTATTGTCGCACAGGCTTTACGTGCACAGTTTACCTATGCACAATCCTGAACCTAGGATTGATTGCAGATATCAGAACCGAGGATGGGCCCCCTTCTCTTTTCGAATAGTTCTGACACTTAACGTGCACATGGTTTGACTCTTCCTGTACACAGGACCAACAGCTTTATGTGACTTCCAAACCATGAGGAATTCCAACCAAATTTAAACGGTTAAATTATTCCAGATCCAACCGATTTCATCCAAATAAATTTTGGGCCGATTTGTGAAATATTCAACCGCTTTGTATAAATTCCAACAATTTTCACAATAACCTTTGCAAACATTTCCAGCTGGATTAAACAATGGTGCAACTGGAATTGAGATGGTAATGAAATCTTCCACAGGTTATGTGTGGATTTTAAATGGAATAGTCCAATATGTCATACGCATTGGAAGCTTGTGGGTGATCAAGGTATTTAGATCATGTACTTAGTATCGGGATAAGTATATACAGACATCAAGGGCAGTCGATGGAGATTGCACATTGATTGTGATATACAATTAATAGCACATGCACAGCTATAAGCAAAACACTAATCTTCGAATGTGACTTTACCATTGTGCAGGAGAGAAGAAAGTTTGGCCCACTGGGATGGAACATCCCGTATGAATTCAACCAAGCTGATCAGACTGCAAGTGTTCAGTTCATACAAAATCATCTGGATGACATTGACCCCAAGAAGGTAAGCAAGTATTAGGGTAACAGATGTATAGACCAATTTTATACCCTCTTGAAATAATCACGTCAACTTCAGAACTACAGAATATCTTCAGCACCCTGACTCTAAATCCTAATCCTAACCCTGAGCATACCCTATTCCAAACCGTAACTCGAACCCTAAAACAAAGGGATCAGATTATAAGACATGTATGTATATTTTGAAAAAGGTTCTTGCTTTCTGTTCTTTTTGGCTTTAAAGCTTCAGATATTGAAATATCTGAAATGAATATCTGAAATGACCATCACTGGGGGATTTGTATATTAAACTAATTGTGAAACTTGGGCTATGGAAAGGTGCTTGCCAATCAGTTGGCCCTTTATTTGCACTACCATGCTAATTAAAATTAAAATTAATAAGACTGATGAGAATGCTTTTTTTTGCAATCGTAGATTTACAGTGATGAAACCAATGAATTGTGCAACATCCATCAGAAACTAAAAAAAAATACAATACTGGTATTGCTGGATCGTATTATATCAATGGTGAACTACAAACAACTCTTTTGTGTCATAGAATTGCCATTACAAAGCAAAAAGAAATATGATAATATCTTCTTTTCTTTCTGATTAGGGTGTGTCATGGAACACAGTGAGATACATGCTAGGAGAAGTACAGTATGGAGGGAGAGTCACAGATGACTATGATAAGACACTGCTCAACACATTTGCAAAGGTGATTATGATAGGATCTGAATACATAATTATTATAATATTGTCCAGTCCTCATAGTTAGAGTACTGTGTTGAATAAAACATTGTCAGGTTTCATCATGGCAATGTATCAGACAACATAAAACTCCATTAAACCTCCAGGATAAAGCCAGTAAGCAGCATGAAACAGTGATTATAAACTGTAACATGTATACCAAGAAAAAATAAACTGTATATTATTCTGAGGACAGTTTTTACCATGTGGTATGTTACTGATTAAAAAGAGGCGCCAGCTATTTCGGCAATATGGTTCACTGAATGTGTCAGAAGGCAGTGGAGAGTAAATGGATAAGATATTAAAAGGGTATTTTGTGATCCACAGCATCACCCTCCCCCTTTTCTCCAAAAAAAAGTTTTTTATACCATTGGAAACCTCTGGCTAAATTTCTTGCAAATTAATTTGTTTTGCAAAAATATTGTTGAATTTGAATTACGTTCTGGTACACCAGAACAGAATTACAACACATTGTCTATGGAGCAGTGCAATGCACATAATCGTGCATAGCTCACAAACGCAAAATTGGAATCAACTGAAATTTTGGGAATAGGCTGTTTTAGTGGATATCTACTGAAATATGACATAAAAAGAGGATGCTAGGATCACAAAATACTCTTTTTAAATTATTTGCAGATAGTTTATCATTAAAGCACAAGTTGTGCCTGAAAAAAATTAATGAGGCCGTAGATTTCTAGACCTAAGACACTAACACTGGTTACTTTTGTTATTACTTCCCACCACCCAATATTCCATTTGTAGGTGTGGTTTGGTGACCACATGTTCCAGGATTCCTTCTGCTTCTTTACTGGCTACAAGATTCCAAAATGCAAGACAATACAAGAATTCATGGAACACATAGAGCACATGCCACTCACAGACACTCCTGAGGTGTTTGGACTCCATCCAAATGCTGATATTACGTAAGTCTACATAATATAGCTGAGAGAAGTAGTAAATTCCATACAATCCATCCATACATGTACTTCTATTGGATTGTCATGGATGGGGATGAATGTGATGCACTATCAGTATATTTGGCAAAAGCTAGAATGATATATGGCATTTTAGATAGTTTGTTCAATAGGATTTCTCTTTCCATGTACAAACACTATGTTAATATGGGTTAGCTTATAGTTTGATCAGCTCTTAATAGGCGGGAAATGTTAGGCTTTTACCACTACGCCGAAAAGTAGACCCACTTTAGGAGTGCTATTAGTTGACCTGTCTGGCCTATATTTTGTGTGTTAAAGAAGTACTGAATTACTAATTTGTGATGCTTCTGGCAAGATAATTCTCAAAATAAAATATTTTGATATTAATCTGCGATGTTAATAAGTCCCGCCGATTACGAGCTAATCAAAGTATAGGCCAAAATAGCAGCTGCATTTCATGTAAAAGCAATTTGACTGCCCATTGCCCACTGAAGAAAGTGATTACTCAGAAGAGGCATACAATTTGAAGATCTAGATGACGACATAGCGTGTTCCTTGTCTACTGGATAGATGGGGAGTTGGTGACATGTGTTTGAGATCTAATAGTGAAGACTTCCCCATAACTATGGATCTTAATGTGAGTTTAGGGACTGTTCAGTATTAATGCCAATTTGGAGTGGTGGTATTAAGGGCTGGGGTATGAACGTTTGGACCGTATTTATTTTGGGACATCAGAGCACATCAGACATATTGAATTGCATTCTGAATACGAAGAATGTCATTCTGATATCAAATATTTTTGTTTTTTTGAATTTCGCAATTTAATACACATTTTATGGCAAATCATTAAAAATTGATATTTTTGATATTCAACAGTACTTGAAGTAAACTTTATAAATCTGATGATTTATACTTAAAGTGTATGTAGGTGGGATAAAAAGCCGACGATCAATTGAAAATGTCGACCTTTTGTATTGAAGATATGGATTTTTTTTCCCAAAACACCAAACAAAAATAAGGTCTTTTGGGGGAAAAATCCATATCTTCAAAATGCAACGTCAAAATTTTCAATTGACCGTCGGCTTTTCCTCTCAGCTACATTCACTTTAAGATCATATCATTAGATTTATATAATTTACTTCGAGGACTGCTATATATCAAAAATTTGAAAAATATCAAATTTTTGTAATTTGTCATAAAATTTGTATTATATTGTGATTTTCAAAAAATGAAAATTATTTGATATCAGAAAGACATGCTTCGTATTCAGAATGCAATTCGATAGTTCTGAGGTGCTCTCATGTCCCACAAAAAATACTGTCGAAACGCAATAAACGCTCATTTTAGATCCCTTAAGGGGGAAATTTCATTTTTATTTTGGTCTTGGGGGGAATCTGAATTTTTTACTTAAGCCATGAGGAATGTTAAGTTTTAAATGAAAAACAAGGGGGATCTGAAAATTTTGAGAGGGGAACACAATTTATTTTTGGTCAAAATTCCCACTCCTTCCTGGCATAAATATTCAGCTGTCCCCTAATGAAAATAACTTCTTGGTTTTCTGACCTTGTTTTCTATCATCACCATTGTTGTTTTCAGATATCAAAGCAACACAGCCAAGGAAGTGCTGGAGACCATACTCAACATCCAGCCCAAAGATTCAGGTGCTGGTGGTGGTGAGACCAGAGAGAGTATTGTCTATAGATTAGCTGATGATATGTTGGAAAGACTACCTCCAGACTACATACCACATCAGGTATGTTTACTAGGATTCTGTAATTGATTGATGTGCACTTGTTGCAGTATTATTGTGATTTGATTGATTTGATTTTATCTCCCTAACTTACGCAGTTGACCCCCTGGTTTAGGCTAGAAGAGGGATATTGAGAGTGCCTTGTTCAACTCTTTGGCAAAGTGCAATATTAACACCTGTTTTATTAAAATGAAGTGTTTGAATTTGGTTTGGTTTTCCTGCTCTTATTCCTGATCATTGGTGACTCCCTTATCATCACGGGGGAGCATGGGGTATTTCCCCCATCTTCCAAAGAAATATGGGTTTTTCATCCCCCAGTTTCCCCCATCAGATCAAAAAATTCACCAAAACCCATATCTTATCAATGGTGACTCTCTCTTATCCTCACTATGGGTAGTAATGGGCATAGACAATTCTCCCAAAGATATTGGGTTCTGCATTCCCAGTTGCTAAAAATAACCTTATTTTCACATTCCCCCTGATTTCACTCCCCCCTCTTTCCCTCCACATGGAAAAAAAATCTGGTGCTACTTCTGGTTATCAAGCAACAGCTAGCATATGTTTACAATGCTAAGGAAATACTTTATATATTTTCTCTTGCCAGGTGAAAGCCCGTTTCCAAAAGATGGGTGCGTTGTCGTCTATGAACATTTTCCTGCGTCAGGAGATAGATCGTATGCAGCGTGTCATTAGTCTGGTCCGCATTACGCTTACAGACCTGAGGTTAGCCATAGATGGTACCATCATTATGAGTGAGGTAAGGACATATACATATTTTGCTTGAAAATCGACAGTTACAGATTTTGTACTTGCACTTTCTAGGCTGTGCATCTGCCTTTTGCTTCTGTTTCTGTTTTGCTCACACACTTTATATCTTTGTGTCTTTGATATTAGTCCTGTCTGCAATGTCTCTTTCTGTCCCTGTCTTCCTTCTACTATACTTGGGCCTGTAAACAGAGGGACAGTAGCACCCTCCAATTTGGAAAATACTTCTTCAGCTTTAAACATAAATATTACAGGAGGACTATTTTGTACTTCACTTTTAACATATACAAGTGATACTTATTTTCCCTATGCTCAGAACCTGCGAGATGCCCTTGACAACATGTTCGACGCCCGAGTACCCCAGCTGTGGCGTAAGATATCCTGGGAGTCATCTACTTTGGGATTCTGGTTCACCGAGCTGTTAGAGAGGAACCAGCAATTCTCCACCTGGTGTTTTGATGGTAGACCCAATGTGTTCTGGATGACTGGGTTCTTCAACCCTCAAGGTGGGTCGCACTGTGATGGTAGGGATGTGGTTGTCTATCAAAGATACACATCTAAAATCTGTTGATTCTGGGCAATGTTACTAGATTGTAAAACAGCATTGAAACTGATTTTGAAAAATGTCTACAGTTAGAAGTTTAGGACGAGTCCGCACTTAGTGGTAAAGCAAATAAAACTCCGCTATGTATATCAATGGTACTTCACATTTGTTGGTGGTTACGTGTGATGTGCTCAATGCATATTAGAGTGACACACCCACATGTGTTTCAAGAAAACCAAGCTTAATTTTGATGCCTGACAAAAAAATAACCATTTTTGTTGTTAAAATGTGCCCAGATCTGGTCCAATCAGGCTAAAGTCGGTAATAATGAAATTGAAAATGAGATTAATAATAAAAGTGAGGATAAAAAACATAAAAAAATTAACCTATAAAAGGTTCATAACTTTGCAACCAAGTATTCAAGAGACCAAGGGATTCAACATCGGTAATTGTGCAACCAAGTATTCAAGAGACCTGGGGATTCACCATCAGTAATTGTAGGTACTGTGCAAGTTATAACAATGGTAGTAATTAAATTTTCTAAATTTCCAACTTTGGCCTGAGTGGATCAGATTGGGTCACAAAAATATCACAGCAGGAGTACCTGAACAAAAAAAAAATTAAAACCAAGTGTTTGGTTTTGAACTCCTTACCTGCAAGACTGCATATGGTCGATACACATCTTCTCAAACAAATTTTTGTTATTTTTGACATGTTCATCAGGTTTCTTGACGGCTATGAGACAAGAAGTGACCAGAGCACACAAAGGTTGGGCCTTGGATTCAGTCACTCTGCACAATGAAGTTGTCAAAGCATTTAAAGAAGAGATCACATCACCACCGCCGGTAAGTCACATGCACACACGCAAGTATAGTCCATCGTCTTTGCTGATATTTTCCGGTTGCAACAGAAGTTGCTCTTTCAGTTCCCCGCAGCGACTTTCAGTTCTTGGCCTTGATTAGCTTTGTTCAGGGCCATGTTCCACTTCTAAACGTTTTTTTTTGTAGCGAAAGACACTGCTGGGGATTTTAGCCGCTGTGAAAGACGCTGGCAGAAAATACGCTGCTATGTCTGCAGTGGAAAAAACCTGCAAGGCGTTGAACTATACAGTGGCCTGTAGATGATCAGTGATATGGAAAACCAGAGTCAGCAAATTATGGAGACAAGATTGCATTTATTTATGTAAAACCTTATTAAATCGAATAAGATTAGGAGTCTTTGTGAAAGAGGGAAGGCTAGCTGTGATTATGTTTTACCGAGCAATTGCCCACTGTATAATTATATAAATAATCATGAGTCAAGCAAAGAATCGGAGTGGTTATTTATTGCCAACATTACATGAACATCTTCATCAGTAGTTTGGTTTTTGAATATATTGTAAAGCTCTGTACATATGAATCATCAGGGTTGCTGTTACTTGGTGATACATAAATTGCACAATTGATCAATGGTCTTGTCTGGAAGAACCCATGCAATTGCATTATTAATTTTAGTAACACATATAATAAGTTACACATATTCTTAATCGTTTGAACCTTTCAGGAGGGTGTGTACATCCATGGGCTATACCTTGACGGTGCCGGCTGGGACCGGCGTGGCTGCAAGCTACAGGAACCCCCACCTAAGGTGCTCTTCACCATGCTGCCAGTAGTGCATATGTTTGCCATCAATTCAACGGCACCTAAAGACCCACGTCTCTACCTGTGTCCCGTGTACAAGAAACCACAGCGTACAGATTTGACGTACATCAGCTTCATAGTTCTCAAGACGGTGCAGAGTCCTGATCATTGGATTCTTAGAGGTGTGGCTCTGTTGTGTGACATCACATAGATCACAGACACTCAGAGCCCCTTCCCCCTCCCCTTCCCTCCTGGAATCAAGATCCCCACCCCTAATGAGAAAACCACAGTTACAATGAATTTCCACAGGCATGAGAATTTTCAGGGTTTTTTTTTTGTTATTATATTCAAGTTATATGCATTTTATTTATTTTCAGGCAATTTTGGACTGTTTTTCTGAATTTCACAAGCTTTTTTAGGTCTTTCCATCAGTTTCAAAGTTTGTTTATGAAAGTTTATTATCATGCCTGTGTGCACTTCTCTTCTATAAAGAGTACATGTTTTTTTTTTGTTCACTGAAGCTTACATTAGTTGTTCCTTGTTCCAAGACAAATTGTGTGGTGCTGCAATTGAAATGTGAACTGTTGTGCTTCGGACAGTCTACGAAGTTTTTACCAGTTGTATTTAGTAAAAATGGTATTGTACTAGCTGTATTTTTATTAAAACTTGGTTCAACCATTTGTGCAACTTTGAAAGTTCTATGTACATAATTTAACATTTTAATGCTTATTGTATAATATTTATTTTAATAGAGCGACTTATATTTCATAGGTTTTACATTACCCACCTCATAAAATATACGCATAAATAAATAAATCTTGGTGATTTAAGGTGCGCTACACCTAAGTACCAGCACACTTCAACAATTATTCCGCTGCCATTAGGACATATCAAAATCATTTTACCAACAATTATTCCACTGCCATTAGGATATTTCAAAATCATTTCACCAAGTCCGCAATTGATGCGCACTGCGCAGGTACTCTGAGCCGACTTGGATTGTGATTAGCACCAGCAGCTCCCCATTTTGCACCTTCGTGGAGTGAAGCATTTGGGAATTATGCTGTTTTGCCCAAGGATGCAACACACTGGCAGTGGTGGGGCTCATACCCACAACCTTTATTATTACAATTATGAACCTTGCACCCTAACCATTCGGCCACTGTTCTTCCCGAGAAGGTTTTACGCAGATGGAAAGCTGTAAATCCAAAACATGGTCCTCCTTAATGCTTTCACATCATTCAGAAGATTATTATAGTAACCAGAGAAGTGTTTACAGACCAACAATGTATTGATATTATTAATGGATGTTGGTGTTTTATGTATTCAAGTTCAATGTATATTAGCAGAAGTTTTATGAAATCAAATTTGAAATTAACTCTAACCATTTGTTTTTGAGTCAATTATATAATGATTAACAATAACAGGAATAATAATTGAAACAAGATTACAGAATTAATGAACTTCAGATTAATTACAGAATTTTAACTTCAGATCTGATGCGTGTTAATTGGGAACTGGATTTAAAGAACAAGATGGTTGATGTAAATGATTGTAATATAATAAACAGAATATCTCTTGCACATCCCATATTAACCTAATCACAGCCTTCACACTATCTGTAAACCTGATTATGATGCCAACCATAATAATCCTGATAAACTAAAAACATCATATCTTGATGAACCTTAATCCTTCTACACACAGTGCAAATAATATTCTGGAGTATTAAAGCACTTCTGGGTCCAAGTTAAACCATTTCTTAGATCCAAAGTTGAAAACCAGGTCCATATTATTTCAAACAAAATGTGTTGAGAATTTTTTGACAAATGTGATTGATTTTTAAAATTGCCCTATAATCACACATAGTCTGGATACTTTATTGCTGTCTAAAGATCCTGGAAATGGAATTGAATACACTAAGGTTGTATCTGTAAAATATTCAGTAATTTTTGCTCATAACTGCAATCACTTGTCTCACATGGGTCAGTTGTGAGTCACTTTTTAACTTACACATCTAGACTCGGTTTAGCGCTTTCTTACTCAAATAGTTTAATCTCCAGTTTAATCCTCATCAGTTCCAATTTTTCTCTCTCTCAATGTATTTACATACCAGTTTGTCTGGGCTCCCTTTTCTGTTGAACTACATGTAAATTCAGTGCTACTTATTTGATGTCTATAATTCACTTTCACAAAGTAATTATAGTTGTAAGATAAATATAATTTTTTCTTTGTAAGATGATAGGACCAGCTATAAGACGCTGATAGAACAATACAGTCCACATTACGAATTGACCACTAGAGAGTTGATAATCTCAATAATGTGAGAGAAAACTTTTAAGATAGTACAAAGCTAATTTTTTGGCAATGAAATAAACATCGCAAGATCAACAGTACGAAGGTATATATTGAGAATGTCATTAAAGTTCAGAAGTACATTTAGATACATAAAGTCTGACAAACTAAATTTACCGACATATTCAATTTCTTCAAATCTGTAAATATTTGCAATGTAATCAATCTCCTTTCATATTGAATAAAATTTACTGATGTTATTCAGTATTTAAATAAAATATTAATGAAATCTCTATTATATCTACAAGGTGTTATCTTTATGTTACAATTATTGATGTTGTCGTTGTTGTTGTTGTTGAAGAAGACATCCAGCAGTATTGTGCAATTTATTGGACGGTCATGCACTTTTGAGGACAAGCATGACATTTGGCATAGATATAGAGTTTGATATACTGAAGTGAATAAGATTTGGCAGAATTTAAAAAAAAATCAAAGTATCTCTATTAGGCAACAAAAAAACCCTCTGTTCTACGGGCAGATGGATCTTCATGTAGGGTCGGGTGGGTGTGTGTGTGTTTTTCTGGAGGCTGCGGTTTTCAGTTTCTGAAAGCTCTAAATGTTCTCTTAAGAAACATGTAAAACTCATTTTCGACCAGGGTCGACATGTGACTCATTCCCCTTGATCATGTCACATATGTTTGAAATGGACACATTCTCACGCAAACACACACAAATCAAAATTGACAATTACTATTTCACTTTGCTTTACCTTCCTTTACACTGTACTGTCTACACTACTCTTTACGCTACTATTTACTTTACTTTATTCATTACTCTATTCTACACCCTACTTTACTATAATCTAATATCTGCTCTTTACTTCATCTTTACTCTTTTATTCAAACTTTACTCTTTGCTTTACTCTTAATTTTCTTTAATTTACTCTTTAGTTAATCCTTACTCTGTAACTGTACTCTTTATTTTACTCCTTACTCCTTACTCTACTTTTTACTCTAACTCTTAACTCTTTACCATGATCTACGATACTTTTTTAATCTTAATTTTGCTATCTAATCTTTACCTTACATCTACTCTACTCTTTACTTTACTCTTTATTTTACTCTGTACTCTTCTCTTTACTACAATCTAATCCACTCTTTACTTTACCGTAAGTAATTTAAAGTAAAAATGAATGGTATAAAGAGGAATATGTTTTTAAATTAATTATATGTATGAAATTGACACATTTTTACCCAACACACGCAAATCTAAATTGACAATTATTATTTCCCTTTGCCTTACTTTGCTTGTTTTACTCTACTCTTTACTATTTACTCAATTTAAGAAGTTGGATATGTTGAAAGTTGAAGACAGAGTTAAACAGCTTAAACTCAATCATGTTTTTAAAATCTACAATGATATTGCACCAGAGTACCTAAATACTCATTTTGTGAAATTTTCTCAGACTCACAATTACTTTACCAGGGGCAGTGCAACAAATTTTTTGGTACCAAAAGCCAAGGGCCAGAAGTGTAATACCTTCTTTTTTACTGGTGTACAGGAATGGAATCTGCTTCCAATTGATGTTAAACAATCCACAACTCATTCACAGTTCAAAAAGGCAGTTAAGAGCCACTTTTTATCTTGAATTGAATCTGTTTTTTAATATCATAATTATGCAATTTTGTCATATGCAGTTGTTTCACCAAATGTGCAATCATTTTTTATGTATTTAATGTTTTTATTATATAAAGGACCCCAATGGAAATAAGCCCTTTTAGGGCTTTCTTGGCTATCCTTGGCATTGTATGTTGTTTTATAAATATGTTGTGTGATGTATTTTAATGCATTTATGATTTATGTTCTGATGTATCGTATGTTTTTTGAATTGCCAAATAAAATCTATCTCTATCTCTACTTTATTCATTACTCCATTCTACACTTTCCCTTGCTTTACTTTGCTTTAATATGTGACTCCTCGCCACAACTGAGCCCGGATGTCGCCAGTGCCACTATTGAGATATGCTCCATCGAACTTAACAATAAACAATAGGAAAGAAAGGATTTATTGACTGTTTTATTGATTTTTCACTACTTAAATGTCAAGTACTATAGACATGATATACATCATTTTAAAGCTAATTTCAAGCAGAATATTTTGGTTGAATATCTCAAAAATGATGATTGGCGACATCCGGGCTCAGTTGTATGAGGAGTCACATATAATCTAACTTATCTACTCTTTACTTTACCTTTACTCTACTCTTTTATTTACTCTTCATTTTACTCCTTACTCTACTTTTTATTTTACTCCTTACTTTACACTTTATTTTACTCCTTACTCTTTATTTTACTCCTTACTCTACTCTTTATTTTACTCCTTACTCTACTCTTTATTTTACTCCTTACTCTACTCTTTATTTTACTCCTTACTCTCATCTTTACTCTAATCTTTATGTTACTCTTTATTATATTTTAATTTACTCTTTACTTTACCTCAACTCTACTGTGTATTTTACTGTACTCTTTACTTTTCTGTAATCAAATCTATTCTTTACTCTACTCTTTGCTTTTCTATAATCTAATCTACACTTTACTTTACCTTACTTTACTTAACACTACTTTACAGGAATTGTATAAAGAGGAATATATGTTATTAAATTAATTATATGTTTGAAACTGACACATTTTAACCCAACACACGCAAATCTAAATTGACAATTATTATTTCACTTTGCCTTGTTTTACTCTACTCTTTACTTTTTACTCTACATTACTCTATTCTACACTTTACCTTGCTTTACTTGGCTTTAATATAATCTAACTTATCTACTCTTTACTTTACCTTTACTCTTCTCTTTTCTTATACTCAACTCTTTACTTCCACTCTTTATTTTACTCTTTATTTTACCCTTGACTCTACTCCTTACTCTACTCTTTATTTTACTCCTTACTCTACTCGTTACTCTGATCTTTGTGTTACTCCTTACTCTACTCTTTATTTTACTCCTTACTCTACTCTTTATTTTACTCCTTACTCTACTCTTTATTTTACTCCTTACTCTACTCTTTATTTTACTCCTTACTCTACTCTTTATTTTACTCCTTACTCTACTCCTTACTCTACTCTTTACTCTAATCTTTATGTTACTCCATACTCTACTCTTTATTTTACTCCTTACTCTACTCTTTATTTTACTCCTTACTCTACTCTTTATTTTACTCCTTACTCTACTCTTTATTTTAGTCCTTACTCTACTCTTTATTTTACTCCTTACTCTACTCTTTATTTTACTCCTTACTCTACTCTTTATTTTACTCCTTACTCTACTCTTTATTTTACTCCTTACTCTACTCTTTATTTTACTCCTTAATCTTTATTTTACTCCTTACTCTACTCTTTATTTTACTCCTTACTCTACTCTTTATTTTACTCCTTACTCTACTCTTTATTTTACTCCTTACTCTACTCTTTATTTTACTCCTTACTTTACTCTTTATTTTACTCCTTACTCTAATCTTTATTTTACTCCTTACTCTAATCTTTATTTTACTCCTTACTCTAATCTTTATTTTACTCCTTACTCTAATCTTTATTTTACTCCTTACTCTAATCTTTATTTTACTCCTTACTCTACTCTTTATTTTACTCCTTACTCTAATCTTTAATTTACTCCTTACTCTAATCTTTATTTTACTCCTTACTCTAATCTTTATGCTACTCCTTACTCTAATCTTTATGCTACTCTTTACTATATTCTAATCTACTCTTTACCTTACCTCTACTCTTTACTGTGTACATGTATTTTACTCTACTCTACTCTTAACTTTACTATAATCAAATCTACTCTTTACTCTTTGCTTTATTATAATCTAATCTACTCTTTACTTTACCTTACTTTACTTTACACTTGAAATAATAATTTACTACTTGACTGAATTGACTTTTTTTATACTATTGTACCAGATTTATTGCATGATTTCCCTCAATACTATTTGTTGTATATAATATAATCAATGAAGTGTAACCGGCTACCAGTAAACCTGAAGTTGCCAATTGAATTGCTCTTCCATTTGTAATCCTCACACCCCCTATGGAAGGCATGACCTTAATCACCCACACATGGGGTGAAGTTTTTTAATGGAGTCGCCCATTCTGGTGATCCCATTTGAAATTCACACTCCCTGTGTGGGAGATTAAGGTCATGTCTTCCATAGAGGGTGTATGCATTTCAACTAGAATAGCGCAATGTAATCTCTAACGGAAGAAGCCCCATACATACTGCAAAGCACAATATTTTTGCAGCACAAAATTTTCTGTGATTTTAAAAGAATCATTATTTTTGCAGCATTTTTTGTTTGCAAGATTGATACATTTTGCTTAAGGAATCGAATAGCAACGTTTGCACAGTTTTTTTTGTGGGACCTGAGAGCACATCAGACATCAAATTGCATCCTGAGTTTGTGGAATGTCCTTCTGTATATCAAATAATTTTGATATTTTTGAAATTAGCAATATAATGCAAATTTAATAGCAAATTATACGTGAAAACGTCGCTCTCCTAGGTCTATAAGAAAAGAAGTAATTGCAATCATAAAAAATTGCGAATCCAAGTCACTGGCAAAATTGTGTGAAATTTTCATGCATATGAAGATTTCATGCTTTAAAGGTTTCTTTTTATATCTTCATTCTACTGTATCAAAAAGTTGCCTCCCACTATTGTTAGTGTGAAATAGGCTATTCCAGTTGTTATCCATACACCCCTGTAGAAGACATGACCTTAATCTCCCACACAGGGGGTGCAGATTTCAAATATAAGTTACCCATTCAGGTAACCCCATTTAAAATTCACACTCCCAATGTAGAAGATGAAGGTCATATCTTCCATGGGGGGGTGTATGGATTTGAACTGGAATAGCCCAAGAGTTTTGATACAAAACACAGATTTTAGACAGACCTACATTTGTAGATTACAACACTCAGCTTTGTTACAACTCCGATATGGCAGCATGGATGGCTCATCAAAGTAAGAAGGACAAGTTCCAAGATGAATTTTTAACTTGTTCACTATGCTACCAGGTTTATGACGATGTGCTTCATTTGCCAAAAAGTTTTCCTTGTTTGCACACGTTTTGTTTTACTTGCTTACAAACCTATTCCAGATGGCAGTCGCAAGTTGCTTGCCCACACTGTGCGCAAAGAATCAATTTACCATTACCTGGACATGTTGAAGCACTACCAACAAACTTTTATGTTGAAAAACTGAAGGAATACAAGGAGTTGATTCATGATGGACCGACCACCACTTCTTGCGGAAGTTGCGCTGAAGGACAAGTCGCGGTGAAATATTGCCAAGATTGCGCATCGCAGCTTTGCCAATTATGCGTCGATGCGCATATGGGAAGACTAAAAAGTCTACACAACCATCATATGATTGAGTTAACAGATCTAGTACCACTACCAGACGATAGCGACAGCTCAGATGACGGTGATGTGAAACCGTTTGAAGATAACGAAGAACGGAAACCGTTCGAGATGGAAATTTGTGCTATTGATTTGAAGAAATGTAGTCTTCAATTATACACATCTCGTGGGGAAGTTTACAGCACAGCGACACTATTCACTGCTGATAAAGATAATCAGATGATGCAATATGGTGGTGCTATGGTCAGGGTTACGCAACACTGGTTAAATGGTAGAAAAAATATCTGTCTAGTACATGATAATGAAGATGGTTCATATATGATCAAATTCGAGACAATTTCATACCGATACCGTGCACAGGAATACGAATCGTATTTAACAATAACTATAAATCGTGAACCGTTTACAGCGGGATGTGATCGGCAGCTTGGTGGATTCAAAATATAACATTTGTGACCAGCTCCAACAAAACCCGGAACAAGTCGCCAGGCATGTTTTTGATTTATAGGCCTGACTTTCCATAAAAATAATCAAATTTTTGGAATTCTTAATTTCATGGTATTTGACTGTGGGACAAAGGGGACTTTCAAATCCTTGAAAGTACTTATTAAAATGAGGTTTATTTAATCAATAATTAACAATTGAACTATGATAATCCCTATTCAATTCTGTGTAAGGCAGGAAATCAATTAGCCCATTACTCAGAATAGCAATTTGGCAAAAATATCAAGGTATCATTTACAAAATTATCCACATCTTAAAAAGTATTGATGTTATGTATATAATTTTGGTATCATTTTAAAGCTTATTGTCTAGTGCTTACATTTTTATTCAAATCATGAAATGTCAAAAATGCGACTTGTTCCTGGTTTTGTCAGAACGGGTCACATTTACATCATCATCTAGCAGTTTTAAGTTAATTTTTATGCATGTGACTGATGAACACCGGGGATGAACAGTGTTCGAAATATGGAAGGCCCTCGGGCCAAAAACCTGTCAAGTAAGACAGACTCAATGCCGACTTCATCATCAATCAATGGCTAGTTTACCTGTTGTTGTTTTGCAAGTCAGAAGTCGTACAAATGTATAGTGTCACAAATATGGACCAGTATCACAGCAGCTGATAGGTATATCCCATCATGCTCTGCAGTACCATAGTAGAACTGCACATGCCATAGAAAGTGTACACAAAATCCCGCACTTCAACTTTCAATTACTCGTTTATATCAGGGGAGCTTAGACAAAAAAAAAAAAAAATATGATCTCTAAAGTATTGTGAAACTATCCATAGCTCTCAATATCTAAGCGGCTCTCGTTTATATTTTGCAACTATCCATAGCTCTCAATATCTAAGCCGCTCTTGTTTATATTTTGCATACATTTGCTATGGAGCAAGCAGATAGACTGCAATGCATGATGGGATACTCCCTTTAGCTGCTGTGGACCAGTATAAGCTGAGACCATAATACCTAATTATTTATTATGGTCTCAGCCTGTAGCAGGTCAAAAAAGTCAAATGCGAAATGTGTTTTTTTTTTTTAATCCATGTCTTCATATGACAAAAATACCTTTTTTGCTGCAAATTGGAATGAGAATTTACAGTACAGTGGGTCTCTCCGACACAAAAAAAAATCATATTCAAGAATATTTATGATCCCCTTTCATCAACCTGCAAATTAAAAAAGGTATTTGAAAAAATGTGTGATGTTTCCTCCAGTAGTTTTTCACTGAGATGCTCGTTCGTTGTGTAGGCCTAATGTGTAAATGTTTAGTGCAGTAGTGTTTTATATTATTTTTTGCTATTTTTCTTTGAAAAGCGCAAAATAAGCCATCAAAAACATAATGCGTGCGCTACAGGAAACTTTTTTTTTTGCCTAACATTCAAATTTTACAATTTTGAGTTGAGGTCTGTGGAAATTGATTCCGAAATTCCTCTCATCTGACTTTGAAGTGTTGGGAAGTATTAAAGAGAAGAGAACAGAGGGGGGCATTTTCCCAAAAAAATATTTTTCTTGCCCCCCCCCCCCATTTTTGAGGCAAAACACCCAAAATTATGTTTCCACTTTTTTGCATAAGATTTATCGATTTTGCCCCGAAATTAATTTTGATAAACAAGATAAAAGTCTGCCACAAAATTAAATATTTCATGAAATGTAGGCCTACTGTCAACAACTGTATTACGGTTAATCTTAACATCACCCCATTATTTCTCTCTTATATCAATTCATACCATTTAGTTTTGCAAGGACCAAAATGATTCAAATCAAATCAAATTCAAATCAAGCTTAACTTACGTGAAAATATCCATTTTTACTGACCAATTGCTTCTGTATAAAAATATTGCAACAATTTTTTGCTGTGTATCATTATAAAATGGTTTATTTAAAGGCCTAAATATTTTGTGCCAAAATGGATGTTATTCATATTATCATAACCAGTTGTCTGTGCTTGCCTGGTGTTTTATGGTTTGTGTCCAATGGGTCACATTTGTGTTTTAATTCATGTTTGTATACCAGTTTGCTAATTATCTTGCCATATATTAATTGTGTACAGGGCTGTCACTAGATCAATCAGAATGGTCCATGGTGGTGAGGGTGTACAGCCTGTTTTGCCAACTGAAGACCTTTTTTTTACCCCAATTTTTTTTTCACCCACACCAAGGGTGAAAATAAGAGAACTTGAACCAGGGGCCACTTTGGCAAAAAAAAATAGCCCCTGGTTCACCAAGATTGGGAGGATCTAGGGGCCATTTCCAATTACCAAGGGGTCAATAAAAATACAGATGTCCTGGATGAGTAAAAATAAACACTAGTTGCTTTGAATTTGGTTCACTATCCAGGGGGCTAGTTTTGTGGGAAAAGTGTCCCCTGGTCAATTACAATTGAGATGGAACCAGGGGCCATTTCAGAGTATCTGGGGGCCAAGCGGCTCCCATCTCCCACTTAATTTCACCCTTGACCCACACTTAAAAATCTCACAGGGGGATATCAATGGTAAACTCTTTTCACCTCATGCGCCCAGGAGCACACATTTCTATCTCAATTTGCCAATGAGCGCATGATTTTGCCGACTACATTTGCTGTTTCTTAACTAAATCAATGATTTTGTCTCAGATTCACACTACCCCTCTAGCGACAGCCCTGATTGTGTACTTGTGTATGTACTTTTATAAAATTTTAAATACAATTTTTAAATGCATAAAAACAATATTGGATATAGTCGAAATAAGAAGTAGGGCTTCATAGAACCAGAAATATTGTTTAAGTCCACAATTTTCCAAATGACAATTTGGGATGGGTGGCAAAACTAATGAGCCATATCTTGGCCTTATGATATTTGTGTCTTTTGTGTAAAACCCTTTGAAAAAAAAATGGAATAAATCTTCATTATAGCCAAAGACTGGCAAGTTGACAATGGACAATGGAAATTTTATTAAAGGCCTATTTGCTCATTCGGAAATGGTAACCATAAAAATCAGTTTTTGCACCTTTATGAGAGCATAGATCTGCTAAGATAGCCTGCTAGTGGTTAAGCCTAAAGATGTGTATTAAAGACAAAATAAGGACTATTTTACACAAAACTGTAATATACTTCAGTAGAGAAATTAGCTATATTTTTGAATGGGGGTTTAAACATTGTCAATACAGCTGTTTTCCTTGTTTTTTGCTAAATTTTTTATTTCAAAAATACCTAATGACAATTTTGATGACTTATCCGTCACTTTTAAGCAATGTACCGGTATACACTTTTTTTATATACTATCACTGGATCACTGAATGGGCTTTTAAATGAACACAATTGGCAATTTCCCAAAATTAGCAAATACATCTATAATTAATCTATACAAACTTTATGATTAGTTCTTTGCTTATTATTTTCTGACAGCTAGGTCACCATGGCCACCACTTTGTATTATTCTAATGGACTTGTCCTCAATTTCAAGGCCCATCCCAGGGAAAGTGTAAACAAATTAAAATTGTGTATAGATTTCTTAAAAGTGAAAAGGTATGTCATTAAATTGTCATTAGGTATTTTTGAATTGAAAAATTTGGCAAAAAAATGAGGAATACAGCAGTATTGACAAGTTGAAGCCCCATATCATTCAAATATATGGAGCTAATTTTCTACTTGTGTAATTATTGAGGGCCAGAGGATTCACTCTATCATTATAAAATTGATTTGAAGAAATCTAAAAGCCCTTGGAGTAAAAATTGTAATGTAATGACAATGACAAAAAATCGATCACAAAACAAAATGTATTATGAATTTAGCTTGAATTGATAAATATGGCCGACTCAACCTTTTTTTTTTAAGGTCAAGGCTGTTTTTACTATTAACCAACGAACCATTGTTGAAGCTATTTTACAAACATGTCCAAAACACTCCAGAGAAAGAATGGGGACATATATTGTTGAAATATCTTTTGTTGATTTTGAATGATAATGTTAGGAAGTCATTTTTAAGGTCAAATTTGGAGACCACTGATTGCCACCCCTCCACCAAACCACAGCACTATAATGAGCCTTACCAGTTACGAGAAATTGCACTCACAAGCTTGGACGGATGGAATGACAGACAACTTGGAAACAATAACTGGTGGAGGCATAAACAAGAGCACCACTGGTGCTGTAGCTCATTTGTTATGGGTTATGGTCAGGAATACCATGCGTAGCTATGTATAGCCATGCATAGATATGTATAGCCATGCATAGCTATGTATAGCCATGCATAGTTATGTATAGCCATGCATAGCTATGTATAGTCATGCATAGTATAGCCATGCATAGTTATGTATAGCCATGCATAGCTATGTATAGCCTTGCATAGCTATGTATAGCCATGCATAGCTATGTATAGCCATGGATAGCTATGTATGGCCATGTATAGCCATATGTAACCATGTCATGGCCATGTATAGCTATGTATACAGGGCTGCCAACTTTGAAAAACACATTTCAGTATTCTCAAAATCACCATAGTGCTGTGATCAAGCACAAATCAGCATTTTGAAAATATACTTACGGTTCTCAAGATATTTATTTATTCAAGGCATTTATTTATTTGTACCTTTTGCTTGTCGAGTATCCTTTGATTTTATTTTGTTTAATACAGTTTTGTTTGTATATTTAATGTCTTGGATGCACCATCGGATAGATGAGTGCCACTGATGTAAAAGCAATTTCCAAATAACTAATTTCTAAAAACTTGAAACTTAAAAACTGCAACACTTTCATGGTAAATGGCATGCATAGCTATGTATAGCCATGCAATATGTATAGTCATGCATAGCTATGTATAGTCATGCATAGCTAGCTATGTATAGCCATGCATAGCTATGTATAGCCATGCATAGCTATGTATAGCCATGCATAGCTATGTATAGCCATGCATAGCTATGTATAGCCATGGATAGCTATGTATGGCCATGTATAGCCATACATAGCTATGTATAGCCATATGTAACCATGTCATAGCCATGTATAGCCATGTATAGCCATGTATAACTATGTATACAGGGCTACCAACTTTGAAAAAACACATTTCAGTATTCTCAAACCTCAAAATCACTATAGTGCTGTGATCAAGCACAAATTAGCATTTTGAAAATATACTTGCGGTTCTCAAGATATTTATTTATTCAAGGCATTTATTTATTTGTACCTTTTGCTTGTCGAGTATAGCCATGCATAGCTATGTATAGCCATGCATAGCTATGTATAGCCATGCATAGCTATGCACGGTATAGCCATGCATAGCTATGTATAGCCATGGGTAGCTATGTATGGCCATGTATAGCCATGCATAGCTATATATAGCCATACCATGTCATAGCCATGTATAGCCATATATAGCTATGTATAGCCATGTATAGCCATGCATAACTATGTATACAGGGCTACCAACTTTGAAAAAAACACATTTCAGTATTCTCAAACCTCAAAATCACCATAGTGCTGTGATCAAGCACAAATCAGCATTTTGAAAATATACTTGCGGTTCTTAAGATATTTATTTATTCAAGGCATTTATTTATTTGTACCTTTTGCATGTCGAGTATCCTTTGATTTTATTTTGTTTAATACAGTTTTGTTTGTATATTTAATGTCTTGGATGCACCATCGGATAGATGAGTGCCACTGATGTAAAAGCAATTTTCCAAATAAAACTTGAAACTTAAAACTACAACACTTTCATGGTAAATGAAATAAATAAATAAATAAAATTTTGCACACACATCTAATTTTCCTGACTTCATATTTCAAACAAGTGCTCCCTTCAATCTCAATCTTCAGAACAGGGAAAGGCCACTAGCCTAGTGTTTACCCCCAGCACTTCCCTGTTCAGACTTTCTGTCAGAGGGGGTTGTCATGGTCCCATATACTGATATACTAGGCCAGTGCCAGTCAAAAGGACATTTCACCTTGATTAAATGTTTACATAACTAATTGGGTCAAGATGTGTGATATAAAGTGTAAATGAGTGAGATGTTTGTTCATAGACAGGGTTGCCAACCAACAAATTGGTAGCCCAATTAGTTCAGATTTGGGAGAATATGAGACACTATTTGCTCATGGCTCGTGCACAGAAGTAAGGGCCTATAGACAGCACAAGCCCAATTGGTGCTAAAAGCAACACTGAAAAGCAGACATTGTAGCAAGCACTGAAACAGTAAAGTTCAACAATCTCTTTTACAAATTTGCACGATCAAGGAGTTTGTACAGTGTTTGTAATATGAAAAGCACCACAAACAGTCTACATAGGAGACTATTCCATGAAATTAGGTAAAACTTTTCGTAAGAAAATGCTCCAAAAATGATACTTTCCGTCCGAATTTTTTTAGCTAAATAAGTAACAATCATGAACCATCATGCAAAGATCGCCGCCTCAAATTACCAGATCCATTGCTCAAACGATGTAGCAAGAGAAAGAAAAAAACATACAGAAATATGGACTATGCCTATAGTGCATTGCGTTTACGCAATGAGCTAAAAATGAATTTTTGTAATGTATATTTTTGAAACTATGATCAAAACCATCACATATTTCCTTATATGATCTTTATATTTGACAAGTTGTATCTGCCTTTATCTCAAAGCGGGGAGGGGGGTGGTAGTTGCCCCTCTGGCTACGCTACTGCTGGCAGCCCCTTGAGCGAACACTTACAAGCTGCACCCAATGAAATGCGCAATGATATCACTGACTCACCAAGATGAATTGAGATTTAGGCCTAAAGAAAATTGTTTGATTGGTGTAACATAAAAAAATTTTGGGTAGGTCGGACAGGATTTTTTGATATTTTTACTTTACTTTTTCAGCTGTAAATTTCGTTTGACAAAGGCTTTGGAACTTTTTTTTTCTTTTTAAAAAAAATTTATTTATTTTTATTTATTTTTTTTAAATTGTATTATTTTTTTGCAAAAAAAAGGAGAAAAAGTCGGAGTCGGGCCTTATTTTAGGGTCAGTCGGATTACGCCAATCAAACAATTTTTTAGGCCTTAGTTGAGACATGAAATTATACAATTCACTCTACCATTCTTTTATTTCTTTTTATTCAGTTATCCAACTGATAAATATTTTTGTACAATTATCAAATCTCAATTTTAATGTTTACATTATATCCAAATGTTAATAATTAAACAACCGTTTGGCAAATATTGCAATAAAGAGATTCCTACTTGCTATCACAAATAATTAGTTGTTGCAAAGAACCTACAATAAACCTAGACAGTATAGCAGGCCATAGGGGTATTCCATTTAAAATCCTCAACTGCAGTTGTACCTTAACCCCATGAGAACTACCTACCGATTAGTTCAGAATGAATATTGTGTCCAATTTTGAACCAATCAAGTAGGGTGTTAATAAGATCATCTGCAAATGCAAGTTTGACCATAATTGGCAATTGAAATTGAAATGGGCATTTCAAGTTATTGACCAATCAGAAATGCTGTTAGATGACCAGAAGTGTCCAGGGGGTGAAGTTCAATATAGTTGGTTTATGAAAATTCTGTTGACAATTGTAAAATCCAGTTAAATTTTGTTCCAATTTGGCCTAAAATCAAACAATTCTGTTTACCAATTGGGCTATTCCAGTTGAAATACACACTACCCCTGTGGAAGATTTTGGAAATGTCTGCCACAGGGGGAGTATGAATTTCAAATGGAATGAGCATATTAGGCAACTCCATTTGAAATTCATACATAGTGTATGTTCATGGAACATAAGCAAAGTCAAATCACACATGTTGCAAACCACAAACTTCAGTCAAGCAATAAATTTGATTGTCTGTAATTTTTTCCTCAAAAATTACATGTTATGTGCTGGTCTCTGAAGACTCTGGGCATGATGAGATGGGAAAAATTATCTGCCAGTGGTTTACGCAAAGGGGGCATCCACCCCCCCCCCTCCACTTTTGTCAATTGGGGGAAATTCATCCAGTCCTGAGAAAATTTATGGGGCTACCATATGCGCATGTCACTGTTAGTCTGCTATGGATGTGCCTGGGGCAGGTAGGTCAAGGAAACGACATAATTTAGGACTTTGCCAGACCAAGCTAAAATCTAGTACACATGTGACTTAACATCTACATGTAGTATCAAATAGAATACAAATATGAAAACTGACGATAAAACAGATACTATTTATGTAGTCACCAGAAACACATAAAATCGCTGGGCAGGAAAAACCTCTTATGTGCTTTTGGCCCCTGAACATGATTAACTGCCAACAGGTTACATAGTAGCCTTGGAGGTTTAGCTTTAAACATGTTCAGGGGCCAATGACACACAGGAGGTTTTACTTGTCCAACAACGATAATTAAGCATTATGTTATTGTGCTATTCCAGTTGAAAATCCCTTATGAAAGACATGATCTTAGTCTTCCACAGGGGGTTATGTATTACAACTAGAATGGCCATGGAAGACATGACCATAGTCTTCCATAGGGGGTTATGGATTACAACTGGAATGGCCAATTGTAACGAAGAATGTAATTCAAAGGATATATATTCATTTAATTTCGACACCCAAAAGCAAAACTTAAAAGGAGTATTAATCCTAGCATCCTCTTTTTATGATATCCACAAAAAAGCTTATTCAAAAAATTTCAGTTCATTCTGATTTTGCATTTGTGAGTTATACACAGTGGCGTAGTGTGGGTCATCACATTGGGGGGCACCGACCATGATTGGGGGCACCGGGTCTGATGGGAGGGGTCAAGCTGTTTTTCAGCAATTTTCCTATGGGATTTTCTAATTTTTGCAATTGATTGGGGGCACATGCCCCCCCCCCCATGCCGCTACGCCTCTGGTTATGCATGATTATGTGTATTCATTGTACTGCTCATTAGACTAGCTATGCAGCGATCGAATTCGACGGTATCGCATCGCAAAATGCGATGCAATTTCCATCAACTGCTATGCACTTTTCCAAAATGCATAGCTAAAAGTGCTATACTGCTATGCAAACATGTGTTTTGCATAGCACAAACTGCGATGCAAAAAAATTGACTGAATTCGAACCCTGTAGCTATGTATTGTAATTTCGTTCTGTTTCATACCAGAACATCATTCTCACTTTGTGTATATAATACTGTTTTCTTGGCAGAATATGTTGACTGATGTCATTTTTAAATTGCGTCAATTTATGTTGAATAATCCATTGCAATATTACTATCAGCACCTCCATTTTGTCCATTCATATGACAAAACATAATTTCCTCATTTGAATTGTAAATTATGGTATATGTGACACGATCTGGTCCATGGGGGCCAAAGGCGGCAAATTTGAAACTGAGATAAAGGTAAAAATATGGAATAAAAAACAATAAAATACATAAGAAATAGACATCAAAAAACGTCATAACTTTAGAACCAAATATGCTAGACCTTTGGTGTTTTCAGTAAATGAGAGCCTATTGTATGTGTATTTTAATAATTACAGGAACTCAATTGTCAAAAATGCCTCCTTTGGCCCCCATGGACCAGATTGTGTCACATATGATACTAACATTATTTAGCACTCTGACCTAGGTCTGTTGCAATATATTCAGCTTAAGGGCTCCGTCACCCACCTTTGCACATTATTATGTTTTGATGGATCCAAGTGTGTGAAAATATTGGATCCAACACATAATAATGATAAAATTGGATGCTTTACACCCAATATTTATTGGTCTCGCTGTGAGTTATAAAATATTGCACTCGACTCACGCCTCGCCCAATATTTTTAAACTCGTAGCTCGAAATACTGGGCTCAACCAATCCAATTTTATATCAGTATTTTCATTTGATGGTCGTCTTTTCATCCCAGTTACATACACTTTCAGTTTGTGGCATTACATTTATAAACTCTATCTAGGTCTGTAAATTGTCAAAAATGTGAATTTTTAATAATTGCCATAAAATTTGTACTATATTGCAAATTTCTAAAAATCAAAAATTATTTGATATCAGAAGTACATTTCTCGTATTTAGAATGAAATTTGGTGTGTCTGATGTGCTCTCAGACCCCACAAAAAATACTGTGCAAAGGTGGTGACTGAGCCCTGAGCCAATATATAATTTAATGTTTCCTGTGTGTTTTACCACTGCAATAAACAGAACCGGCAGAATTTTTCAGGAGAAAATTACGGCTGATAACAAAGTATTGCAAAGTATTCTAACACCATGTACATTGTTTGTTATTCAATAGGACAAAAAAATTAATAGCTTGTCTCATGTCCCCCGTGGGTTTGGTTGTGGAATATTGCAAAAGTTTACTTTTATTTCGTTTAAATATTTTTAACGACATTTTAACCAAAATTTGGCAGAAAATCTGCTGTAAAATTACTATTCAGTTTAAATGTGTTTTCGATGAAATTGGCAACTTTGAAAATGTAGACAATACTATAATAGATTGCTGTCAATTGCATATAGAATTCTACAGGGAGACTATATGCAAAGTAACTAATTCTTGATCATGAGAAGATGTACCTTCTACGTCAGCATACTTTTCATAGAATATCACGATCGCGCAAACTACATGACCACACCTTGACCTTGCCTAGCAACGACCGTGTGATCGTTTAATTCTCAAAAGCTGTGTTTTTTTTTTTTTTTTCTCCCCCTATGAAAGGTATTTCCAAAATCTTCCACAGGGGTAGTGTGGATTTTAGATGGAATAGCACAATGAGACATACACTCAACATGAATAAAAAACGTCCCAATTCAAGAGTTATATTTACTGTTTTATTTGTTTGTTTGGATTTATTTCCGTTGGTCTTGCTATTAGAACTCCACATAATTATTGTTCAATTATATTTCCAGATTCCATAAGACTTTTCTTACAAATTGAGGAAAAAAAACATAAACCAACTTGAATAAATAATTGCATTCTTGAAATCCTGACATATTCTGTTAGGGCTCATATTGAAATTCCCTTACACAGGAAGGTGTGTGCCATCCTGCAGCATTCCTGTGCTAGCTTTCTTTTGTTAAAATCCTGGGCAGGGTGTATCTCTGATGCATATAATCCGTTTTATGACCGAGCTTTCCTGAGGCGCGCGCTTAGCGAGGGGAATCCTGCCTTCTTTCTGTGTGAAAACGTGGTAGGGTATTTCAATATGAGCCCTTATGCGACAAAACAACCCAGTGTTCTTCGAGCCTGACTAACTCGGCTTTGGTGTTGAGGCTTTTTTTTTCAGCTGTTTGAAATTAAAAATAGTCTTTTTTTGGCCAAAGCGGATTGATTTCTGAAAACTTTTTTAAAATGTTTTCAAGAAAGAATTCAGATTTTTTTCAAAAAGATTTTTCAAGCTTCTATTATTTTTAGGGTCATTTTGCCTCTTTATTGACTGTTTAACTACCGGTGGAAATTCAATTTTTGCATTACAAACATAACAATATAATGGTTCACAAATACCAATACATCATCTTTAAGATGAAATCTTTTAAATATATTTATAACATGTGCATTCTGCACTAATATAAATTGCCAACAATATTCTACCTGTTATCTATATACCTAGCTGTGTTGGATCCAGACCACAGCTGTGTCTGTCAATTGAGGCCCAGTGTTTGAAATAAGGAACAGTTGTCCAAAAATGTGTGATATTTTTAGGTGCAAAAAATCAAATTTGTTTGATATCCCCCCCTGATGGCTAAGAATTAGGAAACCTGCGCTAGCTTACAAATTCGCCATTCTGATTCTGATCATACGAATCTCCATCACTGGCACCATCGGTTAACTCTGAAATGGTTTAAAATTATTTGAAACTTAACATGCTGAATAAGCGGACATCATAATAGCGTACGGTGTACTAGTCGACATTTAAATACGATGAGTCAAAATTTTATACCTAGTTTTATCTATTTGTCATGATTTTGGTGGTAAAATATAGTGGTTGTCTGTGGTACAAGTGCATGGCTCATCATGATTGTCTCCAGAAATTTGCGGACAAGAAGATCGGTGCCGATTTTTAAAGCCGAGATTGGTTGATTAAAAACAATTAAACAGTCACATTGTTAACATTTGTTTTTGCTGCTATCTGTCCCCTTTTCATGGCATAAATATGTCAGCAAAGATTTGTGATCGTGATTTGGGCGGAAAATAATTTAATTTCCCACATTGGACAGGTCAGAATATAAATACATAAAGCACATTGAATCCCTAAATCTATAGCTCCAGATCCAGACATACACAAAGATCCTAGCAATTACCATAAGTATAACAAAGTACAAAAAATTTTCACAAATAGGTGTTCACACTGAAAACTGATTGGACGACTATTTTAGTGTAAAACATCATCTCCGCCCTGATTTGGCTATTCTGGTTGCAATCCATACACCCCCTATGGAAGACACGACACAGGGGGTATACATGTTAAATGGATTCACCAATTCATGTAACCTCATTTAAATTCACACTCCCTGTGTGGAAGATTAAGGGCATGTCTTCCATAGGGGATGTATAGATTTCAACTGGAATATTCCATTTGGCAAAAGGGGTATTGCCTCTTGCCTCGTGGATGAAATTTTGAGAGTTAATTGATCAAGAAAACCAAAGCCCAATCATAAATTCAGTGTGAACTTTCTTGTTATCTATTTGTATTGCCCCTCCTCGGTTCCTCAATGATCTCTCGAACCTCTCTCTCGGTCAGACCCAGCTGGCTCAGCATGCTCTTTCTCCTTGTATTCCGTCCGGCAGCGCCTTTTCCAGTTGACGTGGAAGAGTCCGATTTACCTTTGGCGCCTTTTCTAGTAGCTCTGTCATCCTCACTATCTGATGAATTTTCAGAGCTGTGAGGGCGCTTTCTGCTTTTCGCATTACTTGAGGAATCTTTACTAGCCGGCGATTTTTGTTTTTTGCTCTGTTTTGCTTTGGATGATCCACTAGTTCTATTCATCACTTCTTGATCATCAGAGTCACTTTCTTCTTCCGTTCGTTGTCGTTTCTTCAGAGGTCCATTTTTGACAGGGCCATTGGCTGCACTGCTTTTACCCTGATTAGATTTGTCTAATTTGGGTTTTGTACTGGCTGATTTTTTGTTAGACTTAGCACCAGCCTTTTTAGCAGGGGTGGAATTGTCATCACTATCACTTGATGAAGATGATGTGCTTTCTTTCCTCTTTGTCCCTTTTTGTCCAGATTTAGGATTTGGTGTCTGTGAAAAAAAAAGGAATTAAATTAATATTAAATATATAAATAAATATGGGGATGTGATAACATCTCACCTATTGGGCTATTTCAGTTAAAATCCATACACCCCCATGGAAGACATTACCTTAATCTCCCACACAGGGGGTGTAGATTTCAAATGGAGTCACCCATTCAGGTAACCCCATTTGAAATTTACACACCCTGTGTAGAAGAGTAAGTTATGTCTTCCATGAGGGCGTATGGATTTTAACTAGAATAGACCAAAGCATAAACCTTATTAATTTGGTCATGCTCCCACTGATGGGGAAAGGGGAAGGCTGGGGTAGTAGGAAAGGGTTCAGACTTCATGCCAAAAAAACCTCAATTTTAGAATATCCACTATTATAGAAATACGGCTTTAAAACAGTCCAAATCTGATGCCCATAAGGCAACTAAAAAACCTTGTTCTACGGGCGGACACAGAGGAGGCTTAGAGGCATTCCTACAATGCACTATGATTGGGAAATTTGATCAATATAACCTCATTTTAAAGGCAAAGTCCCCATTGCCACACACACAAAATGGTTATTTTAAAACTGCAGCCAACGAGCTAATAGTTGAGACTTATAACTTCTATTTGACTTTCTTACAGGAAACATTCATATTGTCCCACTGCATTAATTTTATTCATAAGTCTCAATGTTTTGAATGTTAAATAATAGGATGAAAACACCAGATATTTGCACACAATCCCAATGCAAGGTATGTTCAACTGGGTTATGGGAATGTCTTTAAACATCCTCTGGGGCGGACAGACCTTTCAAGTAGGGTAGGTCGGTCTGGTTTTATTAAAAACACTTTGATCTCAATACATGAAGAACTATTTTGTTTGTACTTTTCAGCTGTTGCCTCCTCTGAATTCCTGGGACTAATTTTGTTCTTTATATCAAATCGCAAGTACAATTTTTTTATCTTACCGATTTCTTGCCCTTTACAGGTGATTTCTTGGCTCCTTTCTTGGTTTGTTTCTCATCTTCTGATGACGAGCTACTACTATCAGCTGATGGCTGGGCTGTTTTCTTGCTTTTTGATGCAAACTTGGTTACCTTGGCCACAGGCTGTACAAATAAAAAAAAAATAATATTAATACATTATACTCTACATTATTTGGAGTATCCTGTGTTATTATCAATTGAGGGCTCATTGGGCTATTCCATTTAAAATCCACACCACCCCTGTGGAAGATTTTGGAAATATCTTCCACAGAGGGAGTATGGATTTTAAATGGAATGAACACATCATTTGAAACTCATCATCCACCTGTAGAAGTTTCGGTTGAATCTTTCTCAAAGGGGGTATGAAATTCAAATGGTGCTGCTTAATGTGATCATTCCATTTGAAATTAATACTCCCCCTGTGGAAGATATTTCCAAAATCTTCCACAGGGGTAGTGTGGATTTTAAATGAAATAGCCTGTTGACTCCAACCTCTTTTATCCAGCCATGATGGGACAAAGCATTAGCTGGATAAGTATACAATCAGGCTAACTGAATCATGTGTGATTCTACACTGAAATATGGCACAAGATAAAAATATTACATAACACATTTTCTATGAAGATCACACAAACTGATAAGCCCAATAAAACATTCATTTATGTTTAACTTTTCTTATTTCTCACAAACTTGAAATTGCTTACCGAGAGGAAGCTTTCATCCAGTATTCTCTTGGACGTCTTCAGCCCCAATATTTGGCACGTGGGGGCGCTGTTGGCTATTCTGAGCCACCGACACCAGAGGGTGTCAGTCGGCTCAGAACATTCATTTGTTTCATGTCCACCTTCCTCCTCACTTTCTGGGATCAGTTCATATATCTTTTTTATATTAAATTTTCAGTTTTTATACTTCAGTAAAATGTTACATTTACATTACAATTTACATTTACGGGCATTTATGGCGCCATTCACTAGAAGATACCATGGCGCTTACAAAAATATACACAAAAAGTCAAATAACAAGAGAACAGTTCAAGTAATCAAATGAGTCTTTAGCATAGACTTGAACAAGAGGTGTGGTCGTGGCAGATTTAATGTCAACACAGAGTGAATTCCACGCCATAGCAACTGCAATGGGAAATCTGTTTTCGCCAGTGATTCTGTGGCTGCGTCTTGGAATAGCAATTTATGTTAATGCTGATAAACAAGAAATCAGTAATACTAATAGTTAAGTTAATTATGTTCACTATTTCGAGCACTGGTTGAGGTTCAATGTTCTTTATTCTTTTCCCAAACATCAGAAATCACAAGTACAAGACCTTCAACATTGATTGCTGGGAGTGGATGGGGGAGTGTGACATAAAAGGTGGATTATCTGCTTCAAATACATGGCAGACTTGCGTAACTACACTGCCGGGTTGTGATACAGTACTCATTACTGCTTCTCTACATTTTCAAAAAGACAACAAGTTGTCATCTCACCTGTTTCTTGCCCTTTACAGGTGATTTCTTGACTCCTTTCTTGGTTTGTTTCTCATCATCTTCTGATGACGAGCTACTTCTATCAGCCGTTGGCTGGGGTGCTTTCTTGCTTTTCGATGCAAACTTGGTATACTTAGCAACAGGCTGTACAAAAAAACAAGTGATTATTAGTACCACACCTCAATCCTGGCACATGTTACATATATACAGTCCAACCTCTTTTATGGGGCTATGGTGGGACCATGCATGGGCAGGATTAGTGAAAAATCCAGAAAAGTGAATTTTTATTCAAATTCTACAAAGAATGACTAGAGTACTGAACAGTATTGGAACAACAGATGAATTACTCAATATGGGGTAATAACGCTGAAAGATAGTATTTGAATTATATAGTGTAATAATATTAATACTGTGAGCATATATTTTCAATAACAAAATATGCTGAAAATTCTTTACAATCACCATAACCAACTTGAACAGCAGTGTTGGGCTATTCTAGTTGAAATCCATATACCCCCTACGGAAGACATGACTTTAATCTCCCACACAGGGGGTATAGAATTCAATTTCAAATGGAGTCATGCATACACATAACCTCATTTGAAATTCACACTCCCAGTGTGTAAGATTAAGGTCATGTCTTCCATCGGGGTGTATGGGTTAAAACTGGAATAATCCAATTGTACCTTTTTTGCACTGTCAGCCTTCTTCTTGGTATTTATTTGCACCTCAGAATCACTTGATTGGGCCACTTTATCTTCACTTGCTTTTTCCTTGGACTTCTTAGTTTTGACAGATTTTGATGACTTGTCTGCAGTTTTGGTTTTGGTGGGCTGAAAATCAATCAATCAATCGATCAATTAATTATCACTGTCTTATAGATTCATCATCAAAATAAATGTAACTGATAGAGTGACAGTAGGGACCTTATTCTTAAACAAGAAACACTCACTTCACAGACTGTGCAAGTTGTTCTTTCGCATACAGAATTTTCACAATTTCCTTTATGCATTTGTGCGTATAAGTATTTTTCCAAAATTTCATGCTTTAAACCATGTTAACATATATATTTAACATAATTGCATATTCGTGTGTGATTAAATTTCCGACCTCACCTTCAATTTGTGAATATTACGATTTGTAGAGTATTTGTAATATTTTGCTTTGTTCCCACCTACTATTTCTAAATACCTTCTCATTTCATTTTGCTAGAACAGTTTTAACTGTCTTTCAGCATAAATATCGAAAATTCAATTAACCTTAAATTTTCCTTATATTTCTACGACTCACCTGCTTTGCCTTCTGTGCTTTGGGTGTTCCTTTCTTGGCTTTCTTCTCTTCTTCATCTGATTTCTCATCTTCTGAGGTTTCTTGCTTTTTGGATTTAGATTTGACATTCTGAAAATATAAGTTGGTGGTTAATGATCAGGGCTAGAATTTTCGAATGTGCACTTTTTACCAAATGTGCGATTTATAGCTTTCATTAAAAGTCAGCTACAAAACAGTCTGAAAATAAATACAAATGCGGGAATTACCACAACCATCAAGTTCCCGTCAACCAGCAGGCACACCAGCTGTGGAAGTCAACTCAGATGAATCATGAAGTTTTCAATAATTAATTATTGCTTGAGTGAATAAGTTTTAAATTCTACGAACTAAATTATTGACAGCTTTTCATTTTTAAGCACAACTATATGTGGTCTGCTCCCATGCATGAAATAAGTGTTAAGTCGCAAGTTGGGAGTTTTGAGACGTTCCACTTGTTAATATGCTATACTCTGTGTTACGATATGGGATTTCAGTATTGGAACTGAAAGGGATTCTAGTAAAGACCCGTATGTGATATCAAGCTGGCAATCCACGCTTGAGACCTGACAACATGAAGGTTAACAAAACTATTAAGTGGCTAAGGCCCCGTATCCATAGGCTGTTCCCTTGTGGCGTGTGCCCTTGTTCCGTGTTCACTTGTTCCCATGTGACCTGCCACACAGACAACAAACCTTTGTTTTGCTTAGTGGCCGTATCCATAGGTTGTCTGTGTGGCAGGTCACATGGGAACAAGTGAACACGGCACAAGGGAACAGCCTATGGATATGGGGCCTAAGGTACACAAGACTTTAACACTGTGTATTCAATTCTGTAACCATTCACAAAGGACAAACCATTGACTATATATGTGTCTTTATTTAAAAAAACCAGCAACTGGAACGTCTCAAAACTCCCAACTTGCGACTTTCGCTCATTTCATGGGAGCAGGCCACATATCACCATTACTTACCTGCTTTCCAACCTTGCTCTGCACTGCTTTCTTCCCTCCACCTTTCTTCTTTGTATCTTCTTCACTTGAAATATGCGATTCTTCTTTTTTGGAACTTTCTTCTTTTTTAGATTTTGCCTTCTTGATTGGAGGCGACTTCATCTTTTTTCCTTTTGTGCCTTTTGCCTTTTTCTCATCTTCACTTGAAGAGTCAGAATCTTCCTCATCAGAACTTGGTTGTTTTTTAGTTTTTGCCTTCTTGATTGGCGGTGATGTTATCTTTTTTCCTTTTGAACCCTTTGCCTTCTTTTTATCATCTTCACTTGAAGAATCAGAGTCTTCCTCATCAGAACTTGGTTGTTTCTTTGATTTACTTTTCTTGTTTGGAGGTGAGGCTTTCTTTTTCCCTTTTGTATTCTTTTTATCGTCTTTACTCAATATTTCTGATTCTGCAGTGGATGAACTTGCTTGTTTCTTAGATTTCGCCTTCTTGCTTGAAGGTGTTGCCTTCTTGGCCCCTTTTGTCTTCTTTTTATCGTCTTCACTTGATGAATCGGATTCTGCCTCGTCAGAACTTGCTTGTTTTTTAGATTTTGCCTTCTTGCCGGGTGGTGACGCTTTCTTTCTTCCTTTTGTTTTCTTTTTGTCTTCTTCACTTGAGTCTGAGTCTTCTTCAGAGGAACTTGTTTCTTTTTTGGATTTTGATTTTGCCTTCTTGGTAGGAGGTGAAGCTTTCTTTCTTCCTTTTGTTTTCTTTTTGTCTTCCTCACTCGAGTCCGAGTCTTCCTCAGAGGAACTTGCTTGTTTTTTAGATTTTGATTTCGCCTTCTTGCTGGAAGGTGGATCTTTCTTTCTTCCTTTTGTCTTCTTTTTCTCATCTTCACTCGATGAATCTGATTCTTCCTCATCAGAACTTGCTTGTTTTTTAGTTTTTGCATTTTTGCTCGATGGCTTTGTTTTCTTTATTCCACTTTTCTTCTTCTTTTTATCGTCTTTACTTGCAGAATCAGAGTCTTCCTGATCAGAACTTGTCTCTTTTTTAGATTTTGTCTTAGATTTTGCTTTCTGGTTTGGTGTTGCTTTCTTTTTCCCCTTTTTCTTCTTTCTGTCTTCTTCACTTGAAGCATCAGATTCTTCCTCATCAGAACTTGCTTCTTTTTTAGATTTAGATTTTGTTGCCTGTGGACGGACAAAAATAAAGTTTGTATCAATAAATTTCCACTTGTTTGTGTGTTTTGATATATCAGTTGTAAACTGAATAAACTCAATAGAAAGCTAAAATCCATATACTCCTTATGAAAGACATGAACTTAATCTTCCATACACGGAGTGTGAATTTCAAATGGGTGGCTCCATTTGAAATCTGTGTGGGAGATTAAGGTCATGTCTTCCATAGGGGGTGCATGGAATTTAAATGGAATAGCCCAAAGCAAATAAAACCAAGGATTGAGGGGGTAGGCGGGACAACACTTCATCTAAAACAATTGGTCCAAAGTACTTCAGTCCAACTGAGTTTCAGTCATCCTTATTTTGTCCCTCTTTGTTTTGATCCAAACCTTACTTGTATATTTGTGGCCATTTGATATGTTCTGTGCAGTGCGCAGGAAAGAAAAATGTTAGGCCAATATAACATTGGACCAAACTTTGAATTAACCAAAGTCTGCATGGACAAAATATCTGAATGAAATGTTATACACCCTAATTTAGTGATGTTTCATGACCAGACGTGTAGATGATCTTAAACCTGAATCAATTTCAGGTATCAAAGTGGTCTAAATGTACCTTTTTCATATGTAAATTTGAAGAAACTCAACAAAATACTAAGATGTGGGCCTAATATTATCTCAATGAGAGGTGACCTTGGCAGGCTTTCTGGAACACAGATAATCTAGTATTTTCTGCTGGTGGTAAAGGTTTGCCAGTCTTAAGTCCTGCAACATCTTGGTGACACTACTGTGCTGTTCGTATTTATTTAGTACAAAATGGGCAGCTCGGCATTGGACAGCCTGTAGCTTATTTATAAGCTTTGATGTGTATGGGTCGCATACTGCATCCCATTGTACAGACGGTAATGATAGCATTGATAAAACCAACTTACTTGTTTAGACGCCTTTGTTTGAGTTGTTTTCTTCTTTCCTTTATTAGTTTTTGCATCCTCTTCACTTGACTCATCAGAGCTTTCATCATCAGAGCTTTCTTCTTTCTTGGATTTTGCCTTTGTTGCCTTGGTAACCTGTCACCAAATTAAAAAAGTTTACACAGTAATTAAAGTAAGACAAAATTTCCCTATCTTACGTAACCAGAAAAATATCAAAGAATAGGGAGAAGAACATGGAAATTTGTAAATGGCAAACACAGAAAAATTTAGTTTATTATCACCCAAAGCATTGGCTGGTTTTAATGTAGTTTCCTTAGTCCTTACCGTGCCCATGGTTTGTTTGCTATCGGAAGGGAAAGAAGAAAAGAAAAGGAGAGAAGGTGAACAAAGAAGTCAGTTGGTACCCCCGGGACTCGAATCTCAGGCCTCTCAAATGCCACTCAGTGTTTTAATAGTGAGCTTTAGTAAGCTCTGGTTGGGTTAGGGTTAAATTGCCATTTTTGCGTAATTTTTCTTTCAAATGTTAACTTCAGAGTCGTCTCTTTAAAGTTGATATATTTCATCAATACATACCTGTTTTGTTTTCTTGTCCTGAGTGGTTTTCTTTCTTCCTTTCTTAGGTTGCTTGTCGTCTTCTGATGACGATGATTCGGATGCATCTTCTGAGCTCTCCTGGTCTTTAGACGACTCTTTCTTGGCTTTTGCTTTGGTAGTCTGAAACATTGTAAAAACATTAACTAGGCTTGAAAAAAATTGCTGTTCTGCTCTTACCCAACCAACAATCAAAATATGTATTCAATTTTGTTCCACAAATTGCCTTTTCTATTCAATTTTTTTCTTTAATTTGCTTTTTGTGAATAATTTCTTCAGAAATATTTCAAAATAAACATAGAAGACAAGAACAAGCATTAATTACCAAAGAAATACTATATAACCAACATTAGGCAAACAAATGTTGTATTGCCCTGTCCTAACCAACAAACCAAACTTTTGTAAAATCTCAGGTCAGCTTCTTCACATTTTTTTGTCTATAGGAATTGAACTACAGAATGTGATAAAAGTTTTGGAATGTCTAACTCTAAACAGGGTGTTAGCTAGCCACCTGCCAATTTGGGACAGACAAGATTAATGCCTGTGACATGTGCTAAATTCTTAAAATGTTTGAATAAGTTCTGTGAACTCAGAACAAGACCATGCTCATAAATCAAGGCTATCATAGCAATTTGAACTGACTGAACCCCAGAAGGGGCAGAGGTCTGGTTTATGTTTTCAGGTTCAAATTTTGGACAAGCAGTTTTGATGAAAATGATGGGCACCTGTCAAAATCCTAGCTAAGACCTTGATCTCTATATAAACCAAAAATTGGTAATATACTGGCAATGCTATGTTCAGTTTGACATCCTTGAAACTTAACCCTATGGATACTACCTGCTGAATTATCGGCATCTAAGAACTACATTGATTGGTTACAAAGAGGACTACATCATGTATTTAGCCAATCAGAGATATGGTAAGAATAGTCAGTAGGGCTGACTGGGGATCTAAAAGCTCTATTTTGATTGGTTACTCATATTAGTATATGATGTAATTAACCAATCAGGGGCTCTGTAAGAAAGGCAGGAGTGCCCATGAGGTTAACATGTCTATACTTACTTGTTTTGTCTTCTTAACATCAGGTGTCTTCTTCCCTTTTCCTTTAGATTTTGTGACTTCCTCTTCTGCACTGGATGAGCTGGAATTATCTTTAGATACATCCTTCTTTGATGTTGCTTTTGAAATCTGAGAAATGAAAATGAAAATAGTATTCTTAGTCAAACATTGAGTCTCTTAGGCCCTTGATTCACTTTCAAATACATGTACACAGAAACCAATAAACACCCCTTGAAATGACTTAATCACAGAGAATTAAGTAACAACAATAACAAACTTGAAAATTAATTAAATAAGATTTCTACAATACTTTTAAATTCACTTTGCCGGGAGTGATTTCACAAAACTTTTGTCACCACTACCTATGACTCTACAACATTTTATAACATCAAACTAACCTGCTGAGTTTTCTTGCTTGGCTTCTTTACTTCTTTCTTGAATGTGATCACATCATCACTCGATAACGCACCTCCTGAATCTTCTGATGCAGAACCCGGTTTGCTGCTAGGTTTCGTTTTGTCGGCCTGAAACAAGATTTTAAACATTGTTTGAGAATACAGCAAAATGAACCTAAACACAAAGTTTTAATAAAATAAAAAAGATTTTATTATCTTATTATTGTTACAGAGCAATAGTATTCTAATTCATCCAGTCAATGAGCTATTCAAGTTGAAATCCATACACCCCCTGTGGAAGACATGACCTTAATCTTCCACACAGGGTGTAGATTTCAAATGGAGTAACCCATTCAGATAACCCCATTTGAAATTCACACTCCCTGTGTGGATGATTAAGGTCATGTCTTCCATAGGGGGTGTATGGATTTAGACTGGAATAGCCCAAAAGTCATAATTGTTCATACTCTTTCTGTAAGGCTCAAGTTTGTTTATTCTCTCGGTCCAACATCTGGGCTATTTCTGGCCCAAACTTCACGTTGCTCACTGTTTGTTATGAATGACAGAAACCAGCTGTGAAGAAGGCTACATAGCGATGTTGTTCACTCCAAATTCAATTCCAAAAAAACCATGGAATTTAATTTAAGTTTGTCACTATATTTAGCGATAAATCAAGTAAGTAACGCCCACTCACCAGACTTAAAAACATGTTTGATTCCACTGACTATTTGCGATATAGAAATGTACACAAAAGCAATGACTACAATCATCAAAAACAAATCGAATCGAGGATTTATTTTCACTCGACCGTGAGTCACATCATCAACCAGAAGTAACATGGTCCCGACCCACAGATATGTATTATTTTACGGAAAAGAATCTTTACAGGAAACAATTTTACTTACCAATTTTGTGCGTTTGGATGCCGGTTCTTGTTTCTTTTCTGTGTCTTCCTCCTCCTCTGATTCCGATTCTGAATCCTCATCTGCTGACCTCCTTTGACGTTTGGTTGCTGGACCTCTCCTCCTGGTTGTGGTGTTCTGGATAAAAGAAACAACATCATAAAACTTTGAACAAAAATCTTAAGAGATGTATTCGTCAAAATTGCTTGATCAGTAAGGTGCTCAACTCTGGTGCTTATGCATATATGTGGCAATACATCACAATCAGATCAGCAAGTGGTAATTTCACAAAAATAGTTTTTCACAATGCAAAATTTCAAATATTTTTGTCTCTTTTTAATTTTGCTAATTTCAAGATTTTACTTGAAGACTTACAGTTTAATTTCGCACACAAGTTCAGAGTGAAAAGCACCCAAATTAATGGACATTATTAATATTCCTGTCGTTTTATTCTTGTGCACAATATTGGGCCAACTTGAAATTTTCCAAGACAAAAAGATCTGCGGATCTTCCCAGTGCATCCTTACGAAAACTCATACAGCTGATCCTGGCTGTGCAATTATTCTACATGTAGGCTGATTAGGGTACTGCACCCTGATGTTAACTTGGTAGGGTAATTTGCTGGGTCAAAAATTCGCGAAAATCCGAGAATCCATTCTCGCAAAGATTCTCGTTAACAAAATTACATGAATCTAAATGGATTCTTGTAAATATTTCGGTTTATCATACAAAGATACAATGGCAAGAATTCATGGATTCTTATGGATTCTTGCAAAATTCCACTAGGAGAATCCAAAAGGATTCTCACACTTGGTTGCAAATTTCTGACTCTGAATTTGGGCCATGGCGGTACAACTTCATGTAGCTCTCATTTGTTTCTTGTTCTCGTTTTATAGTATAATCAGTCCAGACAAGGCAATTTACATGACATTATACTACTTACTATACTGCGCCAAAAAAGTATCATTACACTTGGAAAAATAATCACAATTCCAAAACTGAACCATGTTGGAATAAATTTGTTTTTTAACAGATGTACTATCTAATCCTGCACATTATGACACCACATTGAATCCAATGTAACCTCAAGAAGTAAAGTTACAAGCAATTGAATAGACGAAGGTCCAGTTTTAAAAGTGACAAACTGGCGCAAAAAGATTCCAACAAAGCGCAACAAAGAGACAACACAGTTTTCTTAAATGAAGCTTTATTTAAAGCAGTTTTTATTTCAGTTTTTACTTCTCTGTACTTTTCATAACTTTCATTTTATTTGTCAGTTCTTTTGTTTCAGTTTTCTTTTGTTCCTTTTGTTTTAAATTAAAGGCATGCATAAATTTTGAATAGTTTTGAATAGGCCAGTTTGTCACTTTTAAAACTGGACATTCGTTTAAAATCAAATGCTTGTAACTTTACTTCTTGAAGTCACATTGGATTCAATGGGGTGTCACAATGTGCAGGATGAGATGATAAATTAGGATTTTTCTTCCAAGTGTAAGGATACTTTTTTGGCGCAGTATACATATAGATCATTTGTAGATCAACTTTACTTCTTTTTACTCACCTTTGAATCATCTTCATCATCTGATGAATCATCTGTAGCTGGTTCTGACCTTCGACCTCTGCCTCGTTTGGATTTACCTGTACATGTTTTGCGAACACATAAAATATTGAGTGACCCGATTGGCAGCCTCATTCCCCACTTTACCCCATCAACATTTGTTATCATGGCCCTTGAACATGTTTAAAAACAAAATTTCCAAGAGATTAGGAGGTTTTCCTTTAAACAAGTTCAGGATTAAGGTATTTAAGACATTTTATGTGCAAGTTACTTATAAATATCCACCTCTCAAAAAGTATAGACCTTTTCATATCAAGATCAGAAAAGTTCGGAAAACCGCGATATTTATTTAGTAAGCTAGGGGGTCAAATTGTACCCAAACTGGCAGACAAGAAATGTCATGAATTACGACACCCTTTTGCGCGAAAATACAGCTTATTAAGACAATTTGAACATGGGGTCATCGCAAGAAATATTTTCCTAGCATATTGAGCTAACACCTCAGCTACTTGGTTTTTCACAATAAGATACTAATGGAAAGAAATGGATAATGTCCGTAATTTTTCGTCAGTTAAAATTTTTTCCAGAACGTGTTTGTTTACGTTCATCACCTCTTCCATAGTCAGTCTCTTACACAACGCTACAACCACACGCTTAATTGCATGTTGAGTATCATTGGCAAAAGTACCTCTCTCGTCCCTAAATTGACAATCGAAAGTTCATCGTAGTTATGATGCCTGTTACACATTGGAACTTCACACTGTACATGATGCTGAAGAGGTACTTTTATGCGTGCGCGACCGGCGCGCGACTGGGGAAATTATTTCATGCTTCGGGTTTTATCGGAATTACTCAGTATGAAAAGGTCTATTATTATTATACATATGATATCCAAAGTCACCCCTCTCATATACGAAGACTGTGCCAAAGTACCCCCTCTCGTACTTGTTTTTTTACTAAAACAGCCATATTTGAACTAATTACTATGAAAAACAACCAAAACCCAAGTATTTTTCACACTCCTACAACTCGGTTTCAAAAAAGATGCTAAAAATTTTCCATCAAAAATTGGAGACCATAAACATGTAACAATGAGATCTGAACATCCAAGGATGCTTTTTATCTATTCACTCACCTTGTTTCTCATCTTTCTCAGAATAATTTGGAATCTTCCTTCCACTCCTAGTCATTTGTCTTCCTCCTCTAGTTCTAGATCCTGCTTCCTCATCTGAATCATCACCTAAAACCATCTCGTCAACATCCTGTGCTTCCGACGATATATTCAGCGCTACCAACCGCGGTGACGCTCTATAACCCTTCTTTAGCCTTTCCGCAACTATTGCACGCTGTTTCAGCTGCGCTTCTTTCTTGCGTTGAAGTTCTTCGAGTCTGCGAAGCTCCTCTTCTTTCTTCTTCTTCGCTATCGTCCGCCTCCGCTTTATCTCGAGCTGTCTCCTCTCTCTCTCATCCAATTTATACTTCGGAGTGTCTTCATCCTCATCTGATTCCGACTCACTTTCATCCTTTTTATCTTTATTATCATCCCCGGTGTTATTTTGCTCGGCAGCTTTTTCATTATTAGGTGTGGCTTTTTCATTATTAGGCGTGCTTACATTAGTACTACTTGCGATGCTTCCACCACTGATAACAGCGTAAGGCATTTTCTTTTTAGCACCTGCCTGTCGTATCAAACCCTGATCAAACCAAGATTTAATCGACAGATCCTCCCTAACCTTCTGTTCGTCTGTCTCCCGTTTCTTGGCCTGCACCAGCTGGTCCACCTCCCGTTTCTTAGCTTGCGCCTGTTCCCTCAAAAGTTTCTGAACTTGCTGGGCAGCCTTGATCTTCTGCTGTTTATGAATACAATCCAATACCATATTCTGAAAACTGGTGTCCGAACTCAACGAGGAGTCACTCTCGCTGCTGGATATTTCGTCGTCCGTCGGTAGGACCCACGCTGGTGGAGGTTTGGGAACAACCGGTTTCTTTGGAGCTTTCACAACACCGGGTTGAGCCTTTTCGGAAAGACTTGGCCCTTGGGAGTCTTTCTGTGCCTCTGTTCCTGATGGCTCATCTCTTTGTTGTAGCCTCTGCTGTAATATGCTCCCTTTTGTTTCATCGTCATCAGTTGTTCCTGTCTTGGGTTCCGTTTCTTTAGGACTACCCGGTTTGTCTTCATCATCGCCACTTTTCGATACCTCTTCACTCAAGACTTCTACAGGTGCTTCCTTACTAGATTCAGCTCTTTCTTGTGGTTGTTCCTTTGAGGTATCCCCTTCCACTGCTTTCTGTTCTCCACTTGCTTCACCAGTTACTTCATCCGCTTTATCAGATGTGTCCATTTCACCGCTCAATTTATCATCAGTTTTTTCCGACTCCTCAAGTCCGTCTTCCAATGCTGATTTGTCAGTTTGTCCAGTGCTTGCAGCATCTTTGTCTTCCGACAAAGTGCCTTCTTTCTCCACATCACTACTATCCTCTTTTACATCCACTTTCCCATCATCTTTAAGAACCGGTGGTTGTAAATCTTCATCTTCTTTCTTATCTTCAACATCATTGTCATCTGCAATACTTTTCTCATCTTTCTCCTCTTTTGTTTCCTCATCCTCATCATTTCCTGGCAGTGATGTTTCTTTGCTAACATCTGCTGAGCTTCCTCCATCTTTAATTCTTGCAGAATCTTTATTGCTTCCAACTTCACTAGTGATAGCTTTCCCCTCAATTTCATCTTCTTTAGATTTATTCTTTTCTTTACCAATTTCATCAGAACTAGATTCATCCTTTAGTTGTGGTGTCTTATCACTTTCATCCTCCAAATCCAATTCATTTGTAGTTTTGGGAGATGATGTAACATCTTCAATGGAGGTGTTTTTATCTTCTTTAGTTACCATCTTTTCTGTTTGTTTTACTTCTTCAACCTCCTCAGACTCAGAGTCCTCCTCGCCAGACTCAGAGTCCTCCTCAGACTCATCGTCATCCTCTGGTATTTTCTTTTTTTCTTCCAAATCCAAGTCATTTTTGGTTTTGGTTGATGATGTTACATCTTCCCTGGTGATGTTTTCCTCTTCAGTTCTACCAATTTGACCTTCCTCAGTTACACACTTCTCTGTATGTTTTTCGTTACCGACTTCCTCAGACTCAGAATCTTTCTTTGGTTGTTGTGTAGTCTCCATGTCTTCTTCCAAATCTTCTGCTTTGGTCTTGGTAGATGATACATCGTCACTGGAGATGTTAGTCTCCTTAGTTTCATATTCTTTAGTTGCACTTTCTTGACCAACTTCTTCAGACTTGGAATCATCTTTTGGTAGTGGACTTTCTTTATCCACATCCTCAGCTTTGGAGTCGTTTTCTGGCTGCGACATTTCCTCTTTTTCTTCTTCCAAATCCGAGTCAGTTTTGGTTTTGGTAGATGATTTAACATCTTCCTTGCAGATATTTTTCTCCTCAATTTGACCTATTTCATCTTTTTTAGTCGCACTCTTCTTTGCTTCATCATCTTTACCAACTTCATCAGCACTGGAATAATCGTTTGGTTGTAACATTTCCTCTTTTTCTATTTCCAAATCGAAGTCATTTTTGGGTTTGGTAGATAATTTTACATCTTCACTGGAAATGTTCTTCTCTTCAATTCTACCAATTTCATCATCTAATTCATCTCCTTTAGTAACTCCCTTTCCTGTTAGCTTTCCTTCATCAACTTCCTCAGTCTTTGATTCATCCCTTGGCTCTGGTGTTTCCTTCTTTTCCTCTAACAAATCCAATTCATTTTTAGTAACATCTTCACTGGATACATTTTTCTCATCAATGTTACCAATTTTATCTTCTTTATCTGCAATCTTTTCTGTTTGGTTTTTGTCTTGGACCTCCTCAGATTTGGAGTCATCCTTTGACAGTTTCTCCTCTTCTTCTAACAGATCCGATTCATTTTTATTTTTGGTAGATGATGTAGCATTGTCTTTCTCCGATTCACTTGCACCAACAGGCCCATCCTTTGTAATCTCATCGGCTTCTTGACTAGAATCATTCACCTCGTCAACTTCCATTTTGTCATTTTCATCCAACCCATCTACCGTTGATGATAATGTGATGTCTGCCTTGGTATCATCCTGTTCCACATCTGTTGCACCTTCACCATCTTTCCTTATTTTTTCTCCTCCTTCCTCTTCTCCTTGGATGTCCTCAGACTTTTCTTCTTCATTCATCTTCGATACCTTGCTTGTCTCACTATCCACACCATCGTCCTCCATTTCAATGTCATTCATCACTTCAGTTGATTCATCTTCCCTCTCCTCTTTCTCATCTTTCCCTCCTTCCAATTCATTTTCATCTTCTTTATCCTCATTGTCTCTTTTATAAGTTTTACCATCCTTGCCAACTTCCTCTTTTTCATCTGAATTGTCTTCTTCATCTTTTTGATCCAATGTTTCATTTGTCTCATCTTTGGCTGCCTGTTGGGTTGTTTCATCTTTCTTCCCCTCATCTTCCTGCTCCTCCTCATCCTTGGTTACTTTATCACTACCAGCAATCTCTGTATCCTTGTCACCATTACATGTCTTGGAATCTTCTTTGGATTCCAACTCGTCAGTTGCATCACGGTCAAGTTTTCCATCTGCTGCTTTATCCTTGGTCTCATCTATGGTTTCTTCTTCACCATCACCTTCTGCATCCTCATTATTTACCTGTTTCTCTTTATTTGAATCTACCTCCTCCTTTGATTCATCATCAAGTTTGGAGCCTGCTGCTTTATCCTTTGTCTCATCTACATCTTTCTTCTCATCAGTTTTTGCATCTCTTCCATCCTCCTCTGTATCTTCTTCCTTCTTTTCCGTTTCACTTTGTTTATCAGCTGCTTCAACGCCGTCTGTCTCTTTCACATCCTTATTGTCTTCCTTGTTTTCTGTTTCACTTTCTTTCTCATCTGCATCACCGTCATCTTTCTTAACCCCATCTTTCGTCTTCACCTCACCAGTTTTCTCGTCAACCTCTATAATATCTTCACAGTCCAACGTCGAATCACCATTTTTAACCTTGTCTTCATCACTTTTCGTTTCTTCGTTATCTTTTGTTTTCTTCGCTGACTTCTCATCCTCATTTTCATCGACTTCCATAATTTCACACGAATCCCCTTTCTCCAGTTTCTTTTTATCCTCACTATCCTCCTTTTCTTCACCAACTTCCTTTACATCATCATCCTCTTCCTCCTCCTCCTCATCATCCGATATTTCTTCGCATGAATCGTCGCTTTCTTTCTTACCGGTTACTTTATCCATCCTCGGCAAATTGGCAGCGACTCTGTAGGTGTTCCACTGTTCCGTGCAATCTTGAGCAAACAGTACCTCCATGGTACGCACGTTACGCACCTTCTGACTCAACGGCACGGTAGGATCGCATATTTCGTTACACAGTGGCCCTATCATTTCTTTCACCTTTGTCGGCAGAACTGCACTGGCCATAAACTTCTGAATATGTTGAATTCTACCGATGGTGTCGGACAACGACAGATGGTTCATTTCAAATCGCCGCACACGGATGGAAGACATCGTCGCGAATCTAGAGATAGGGGAATCGGAGGACTCATTCGGCACCGATTTGGTTGCTGCTGGTGATGTAGTGCTTTTAATCGGTGATTGCAGTGTGGTTGACGGCGTTTTTATTGGGTTTGGTTGAGCATATAGCTTTACTGGTGACTTACCAGGCTGTAAGTGCTGTGTCGTAGAAGCTACACTCTGTGGTGGTGCCCCCGGTGCACTCTTTGGTGCTATAATTAAAGATGCTCCGCTCCCCTGAATAGTGATGGGCGACCCTCCTCCAGAAGCCCAGTTTTTATATGCTTTCCCATCCTGGGGATGAGTCGCATAATACCTTGACACTATGTACTTCACCAGACGTGACGTCAGGTCTTTCCGATCTTCTGCTTTCTTTCTTCTTACATTCAACGATATTCCCCTGATAACCTTGTCTGTATGAGTAAGCATCGCATCATCTAAGCACTGCGCAAATATATTTGAGAAATATTTTGGCACGGTTCTCTTGTAGCGCTTTTCCAGTTCTTGTTCGATAATAATTTCATCGGATCGCATTACTTGTATTTATGACTTCGATACCACAACTCTCGACTGGATGGAAACAGTGCCTGTTCTTCAAATTCCGGGTGGCTGTGACCTAACGGTACTTTGTAGATAAACTTGTCCTCTCGATTGTACTTCATGGCTTCGTCCTTGGGTTCTTCTCCCGGTTCTTTCGGATCAATAAGTTGAGCAGCCACCTGGTACAATTCTGACACATCTACCATATGAAAGGTACGGAGAAGATTGGACAACTGCAGCACGTTACCCGGCATTCCCGGGATGGTTTCTTCCTGAGATTCTGCTGCTGCTGCAGCATCTTTAGTTGCCCCCGGCGCAGATGATACAGCCGGTTTTGGATCCGGTGGTTTTGGAACTTGTGTTGGGGTTTCACCATCGCTCTCCTCGTCTGGAACTCGTATCTCTCCTGGCTCCAAGATATTCTTATCATCGTCATCATCATCATCCCCGCTTGATTGGTCCAGCCAGCTACACTCGCTAACATCCGTGTCATCGCCACTACTACTTGCATCATCGTCATCCAAAATAGGCTCGCCGGAAGCACTCTTTCGGGCCGGATTCTTATAGTAGCCTTTGCCACTTGGAATTTTGGCAACATCCTTGAGTGACCCAGATACTGTTGCCCCACCTGTACTTGTACCAGGGATATCACTACCGACAGGCGGACTTCCTTTATCCATAATTATATATCCTTTATCGATTCTGTACGGTCCGTTGACTTTTTTCTGTTCGGAGCTAGTCCCCGACGCTGCATCTACTTTGGTAACTGGTGGTGCATCTGGCTTTGCATTATCTTGCGCCTCCTTACCGTCTTTCTTCTCAGCTTCAGATTTGGACACAGTACCATCTTGATTACTTACAGACAGCCCAGTTCCACTGTTAGGCACTGCTGGTGCCTGAGATGTTTGGTCTGCTGGTTGTGGAGGTGTGCTTGGTTGACTAGCAACTGCAGTCCCATCCGTTCCGCTCCCATCTTGAAGTTTCACTGCCTGATTACCAAGCCGGCCAATCACAACATCAAGTTTGCTTGGTTTTGCCATTTCTAATTTTTTCTTCTCTTCTTTTCCCATATCTTTCTCTTTTTCTTTGTCTTTCTTCTTTTTCTTCTTCCTCGTTTTGTCTTGGGCTTGGCGCCACTGTGGACCATACTTGACGTCTAATTGCTCAAGTTTGTACACCACGGGATGGAATTCCTTTTTATGATTCATAAGGGCGATATCCGTACTGCAAATCGCATCGCACATTTTACAGACATACAAACCACGTTTACCGAATCTTGAAAAGTTACCAATGCCCATTCTAATATGCGGCTTCTTGCCTTTACGTTTGACCAACTTTGTGGACGTACCGCTCACAAAACCTTTTTGACTTGGTGCTGCGCTCGATTTACTAGGAATCTCTTCGATATCAACATCGCTGTTGTCATCATCACCACCACTCCCTCCACCATCATCGCTTACATCCTCCTCGTCACTGCTGCCATAGAGTTGCGAGCTGTGGCTATTGCCTACCTGCCCATCAATAAGCCGTTGGTTCATATCATTCACACTTCCAATTAATGCCCTTCCAGAGTCGGCACCAACCTGTTGTACCAAACTGTCCAACTTCATATTTGACGATCTCACAGCATCAGTTCCGTCATGCTGTGGATGCACTTCGCGCATATGTTTATCAAAGTCCTCTTTGGAAGGCAGCATTTTGTCGCACACCGTACAACAAATCATTTTGTGAGCAAGAAACCGATGCTGTTGCATGCGACACAGCGAAGGTGCTACGTGCTTGCACCAGCGACATTCCAAGCAATCTCCGGTGCCGTATATGTCCTTCAGTTTCTTCTGATCACCGTTTAGATGAATCATGAAATCGTCCAGCGAAGGGAAGAACATGTTGCACTTGAAACAACGCTGAACTCTGTTGATCTTCTTCTTGGACCAGTTCTTCGCGCATCGGCTCGCGGATAAATGCGGAACTAACCGACAAAAGTCTGAATACTGACGCATAGTGGGAGTCAGCTCTCGGTAGCTACCTTTACCGTCATTGGTTTCATCTCTTTTGCCACCGTTATTAGTATCGCTATTACTATTACTGCCACCACTCCCTCCTTTTTCCTTACTCGTAGTCTTCCTTTCATTCTGAGCAACTGAGTCATCTTGACCGCTGACTCCTTTGCAATCCAATATCTTGTAATGACATTGGAAGTCGATGGCGTGGGCGTACCCGGTCCTGCACGCATCACAAAACATCACGTTTGGAAATTTATCGTTTACCGAGGAAACCTTCTGATGCGTTTTTGTTTTCATTTTCTTAATACTGTTAGACTGTTTGGAAGAATTGCTTGAGGAATTCTGCATGACGTGGAAAGTTGGAACCTTGCGATGTATTTTGATTCTCCAGGAGTTTGCCATGTTGATTTTGCTTCGACGTTTGACCATCTGATGCCAGGCATACGACGTCAGAGTCTTGAGAGTCAATTTCTTCGCAGTCCATCTCTTCATCACTGTCATCCGACTCTCCCTCATCAATAGCCGCGCAAACTTCGCATTTCGTCCATCCTTCTTTAAAAACAGTTGAGCACTCCTCACAAACTTTCTTCTGCGTCTGTCTTCTGGAACTTCTGCGCACAAAGTGCGGTTCAGCATCCTTTGCTTTGGCTTTCTTCCCGGCTTTACCGGCCTTTGAACTCTTACCGGTAACCGGCTGTTCTTTCTCTGCTTCCTTATCATTGTCCACCGGTTCTTTCCCTGGTTCAATATTATTGACTGATGGTTCTGTTTCTACAGGTTCTTCAGTTGCATTCGCCTTTTCATCCTTGTTACCACTGTCCGAGTCTGATAGTTCTTTTACTGGTTCATTATTATTAACTAACGGTTCTTTTTCTACAGGTTCTTCTGTTACGCTATCCTTGTCATCCTCCTTTTCGGGAATTTCTTCAATAATATCTGCGTCAACATCTTCCTTCGATTCATTATCCATAATTTCTTCATCCTCCTGGGTAGCATCGACAGCCTCTGAATTAGCACCATTTTGTGATGACGACTCGTCATTTTGTGACGACTCCTCGTCACTCTGACTCTCATCAACATCTTCATCTACTAAGTCTTCGTCAGAGTTTGTCTTATCGTCAGGCAGTTCCTCTTTGCCTTCGCTCCCCTCCTCACTGCTACTTGCTACATTTACCATCTCAACGCTGTTTGCGTCACTCTCAGGGCTCAACTCGGTCACTTCTGCTTCTGATGCCACCTCTGATTCCGATGCAGGCCCGCTGCTGGCGGACCCCTCTGATGCATTGTCTGCCATTCTCAAGTTACATTGTGAAGTATCGGTGAAAGATTTTGTAGACTGAATCTGTCATTAAAAAAGAGAATAAAAAAAGAAAATATTTAATTATAGATCAAAGAGAAAACTCAAAGTACCGGTACCGTATTCATTCCAAGAAGTGCCCATTATACCCCAATAAGCACCCACCCAGGGTATTTTAAATTTGCTAAAGGGTACCATTAAAGCCATATTATAACATTATCATACAAAATAGATTAGCATTTCTTTGCCATAAAATGTTAGTTTTTACTGTCAGATATATCCCCTTTTATTTTTGAGCCGAACTACTACGGCAAAGCAAAGAAAATTGGAATTTACTAACAGCACGTATGTTGCCAATACGTACCACTCCTTCAGTCATGTTATGGTACGACCCTTTGTTGTGTAGATCACCGGCCCGCACGCCGTGTACGTACTGTGTGTTATGAACATCGTGTATGCGTTCGACTAATAATTCCATAGTAATAATAAGGCGCCGGATCCGGCGCTTTATTCAAAATCTCGGATTTTGACAAAACTACAGCACCTAGAGTCTTGATATTTGCAGGGTATATTGGTTTAATAAAGTACAATATAATCGTGTAAAAAAATGAATTAAACAGCAAATGTTATAATATGGCTTTAATGTTGAAGTGACTGATAGACGTTGATACAGTGATACAGCTTGAGGATTTGAAGTCCTGTGTAAACTTGCATTTTTCTTGCAATACATTTACTGTATCAGAAAAGCTACTAGAACGTCTCAGGACCCTATAACATACATGTCGGTAAATTTGTCTCTAATAAACGGCCCTTACAAAAAAATTAGGTAAACAAGGTAAAAAATAAGCGCCCACTCAAAATGACTTTGTAAAGCGCCCTGGGAGCTTATTGGAATGAATACGGTACTGCTTTTCCAGTACCCTATGTAACTCATTTATTAGGCTATTCCAGTTGAAATCCATACAACCCCTATGGAAGACATGACCTTGATCTTCCACACAGGGAGTATGAATGTCAAATGGGGTTACCCGAATAGATGACTCTGTTTAAAATCTACACCACCTGTGTGGGATATTAAGATCATCTCTTCTACAGGGGGTGTCATTAGGTAACTCAATCAATATTCTAAAATACTTTTTCTTTGAATTGATACAGTGTGCAAAAGAATTAAGGTACCAGTTATGTTCACCCCTGACTGTATATATCCTAAACAAAGACAAATATATCAAAATTAAAACAAGCAGCCAGTATCTGTACATACTCTTTAGCTCTGATTTAAGAACTCATTTGTTAAAATTGGTTGAGAACAGTGATCTAAAACCTAAGGAAGGAACAAAATCAAAAGTTGCACTTAAGTTGCTTATCAATGGATAATACGGCGCTAATTCCCTTGATCAAAAACGCTTTGTATCAATAGGGTATGGAATGGTGCAAACTGCAACTTTTGAATTTGCATTTTCCTTGGGTTTTTTTTAGGTCATTGTGTCTTTATTTCTTGAACGATTTCAACGAATGAGGTCTTAAATCTGACCTGAGATGCAGTTGTTGGCTGCTGGTTCAAATTACATCTGTATTTGTCTAGGATGTACAGGGGTGAACATAACTGGTACCTGAATTCTTTTGCGTACTGTAGTCACGACTAGAGTGCCACCTGCATATTGGAAAGAAAGTTGCTGTTTGCCTGGATACAAAATACTTTTTTAATTTTGGGGCTACTTTTGAAAGTTACATAGTTTATAATTAAGGTGGCCCCATACAAAGGTGTGTAAATAATAACAACTTGGGTTGGTAAATACAAATATTAGCTTAGTTGGAAGGAATGCACCCTCGGAAATATACTTCTAATCAACGTTTCTAGATGAGAAAACAGAAAGCGTGTCACTAGGGGCCAACAGGGTCGAATTTCATACAACAGGGTTGAAATCTCCCCCCCCTCTCGGCCTGCCAAAATTGCCCCCCCCTCGGTCGGCCTAATGAAAAACCCTTCTTGGATCCTTTGTTAACTAAAAAACATAAAAAATAGGTGATCATGGTCTATAGGCCATGCTGCAATGGGGGTTGACCTTTATCGCTGGATTTTGACAATAAAAATGCATTCTACATAGTGCAAACTATTCCTTATTTGAGTTCATTTTACATGACAAACAATTTGAGATCATTTTCATTGAAACTGGAGCACTTTTATTTTTTTACCCTTGTGTGGCCAAAGAAACTGACCAGCCCCCAATTTTGACCTTTTTGCTTATAACTCAAGAACAGCAAGTCGCAGATAGGTCAAACTATACTTTTCTAAATCGTTAATGACCAGAGGAATACTTTGGCATGGTTTTTGACAAAATCTGATTTTTTTTGGTATTCTTTTGGGGGTAAGGGAAGTGAATTTCAGGGGGGAATGAACAAGTTTTAGGCAAAAGTGTCTCAATAAGTGGAAATTCTTTGAAATTTTGGATTTTTACAGGGGGGTGCTCCTTTGTTCCATAACCATTAAGGTATAGGACATTTTTTGTTTTTACTATAGCCCCCGAATGAAATGTATTTAATTATGTTTGTACTCACTCAGGTAGCATTGTGTGTGAATTTTAAAACTAAGTGCTAATCTTTTTTTATGGGCATTTTAGTGTCTAAAATGGCCCAAAATGAGGGTTTTTCAATATTGCTGTCCATTTCTAATCGTCACCCCCATAGACTTTACATGTAAAATAAAAACGGCTCATAAAAATTGAATAGCACTTAGTTCGGATGTAAAATTCACACAAAATTCTTTTTGAGTGATTACAAAGATAATTAAATACTTTTCATTTGGGGGCTATGTGGAATTTTTTTAAATGTATTCCTTGTACAATGACATTTCACAATAAAATGTCCATTGGAAACAAAGATTGGGGGGGGGGGGACAATTGGGGGTAAAGAGTGCAAAGAATGCCTCTGACGCCGCCACTGGTAATGGTTAAAATATAATCACTGCGTCAAAGATGCATCAAATGTTCCAATAACCCAAGAAGCTGGGAATAATGGCTTTAAGGTGGTAGTGGTACTACAGGCTGAGTCAAAAAGAAGTAAACTCATGTTTGAGGGGCTGTAACTCGAGATCTGTAAGGAATCTGCTAGAAATGATAATACCACTGGAAAGAACAAATGCTACACGTCTAAATACAAAAAGAATTGTTGCAATTGCTCACAGCAAACTCAAGTTATACTCATTTGAATACAACCACCCATTTTTGTAGTTGCACACGGTTTCACTTCACAAGTAGGGGCCTACCTATTTATATGTATTGGTAAGGGGCGATATTCAAATGCAAATAAAGTTCTGTGGCATGTGTGGTTTCGATCAATAATTCTTACATGTTAAAGGGCTCTTTTTAATATGAATTTTACCTCATTGCACTACCTTATAATAAAACTGGCCAAATGGCAACATGGCACCACAATTTACCGCATGCGGGAGCGCATGCGTTTCTGTCGATTTAAGTATCATGAAACTAAGAGTCCCACTGAAGTTCAGCGTCTTTTTCGTGTCCAATTTCATATAGCTAACCGGGTTTCATGTAAGGGAGCTTTATATAAGAATGTGAACAAGCTCAATGTGTATGGGACACTAAGGAACAGACTGCGGAAGCTTCAGCCAAACCACGAACTGCTAGATCACAAGTGAACATTACTAGAGTTAGACATGCGTTACAGCAAGACCAAAGATCAGCTCAATCCTTTACCCAACATTCCCCAATCAAGCTTCTGCCGTTTAGATTCAGTAAAGACTTGAATTGGTATCCCTACAAACTATAGTACCGTCATGGACTTTCTTGTATATTAATTAAAAGCAAGAGTTGTCTTTTCAACAATAAATCCCGTTAGCACTTTGCTGATTCGTCGAAATTGAAATGGATGAAAATCAATCAGCCGTGTGCAGCTACAAAAATGGGTGGTTGTATTCAAATGAGTATAACTTTAGTTTGCTGTGAGCAATTGCAACAATTCTTTTATTTATTTAGACGTGTAAAATTCGCTCTTTCCAGTGGTATTTTCATTTTTAGCAGATTCTTTGTAGATCTCGAGTTACGGCCCCTCAAACATGAGTTTACTTCTTTTTGACTCAGCCTGTACACCCCCTGATAAATTTTGTGACTAATTTTGCATAATTTTTCTCAAAAAATAACTGCACACTGGTAACAAAAGTTATGTATATTATAGAGCCGAGGAATCCAATTACTTCACTGAAATTTCAGTGATTCAAGACATGTGGTTCATTATATATGTTTTAGAAATGAGGTACATTCTAGCGGTACCTCGTTTCTTATCATAAATAACATACCGCCAGGCCTAATATTTAAGAAATAAAGGGTAATGCATGATCCTTTACACGAAAAAATAATGTGTCGAGGCAGTAAAAGCGTAAATAATGGGTGAGGCGCAGCCGAACCCATTATTTAAACGCTTTTACTGCCGAGGACAGTAATTGATTCCTTGCCCTATAATATACATAACTTTTGTTACCAGTGTGTGGACTTTATTTTTTTTTTTTTTTTCAAAATTAGTCACAAAATTTATCAGGGGGTGTAGTACCTCCTTTGGGGTTGGGGGGTACTACACCCCTGGCCAATTTTGTGCCTATTTTTGCATTTTTCTCAAAAACGATAGCGCTGGTGGTGACAAGTAAGATATGTATATAGGGGCAAGGACTACAACTACTGCATTGAAAATTCAGCAACTCAAGTCAAGTAGTTATTGATCAAATATTGGTTTTCCCTCATTTTTGACTGTAACTCCATAACTGTTGTCTGTGTCGAAATAAAATTTCCAGTGCAGTACAATGTAGTTGTAGTCCTTGCCCCTATAATATACATATCTTACTTGTCACCAATGTGCTATAATTTTTGAAAAAAATGCAAAAATATTGGCCAAGGGTGTAGTACCCCCTTAAAGTTAATAGGAAAGGGAACATTTGGCTCAAATGAAACAAAAAATTAATGGTAAAAATTAAAGGTGAAGTTTACCTGCTTCCTGTCAGCATACCTCCTCTGCCTTTCAACTTTTCTTTTCCGGTCTTTTGATGGCATTCTGAAAATGAATGAAGAAAAGTTGTCCTACCATCAAATATATCAAATTCATTGCAATCCAGTAGATATGGGGTTACCAACCTTTCTTAGAAGCGACCCCAATTCTTTGGAATTCACACCATATATCATGAACCGTTGACAAAATTGTACATATCCCATGATTCATTACACGCATTGACAATAGAGGAGGTAGGGTTGTCACATGGTTGTCAACTCTCAAAAAGACCCGGATGATGTTGATGTATATTCCGAGATTTCTGAAATTGCGAAAGAGAGTATTCAAACCTGCTTTGGTTTTCATCTGCTTCAGCCAAATTCTGATCGATGTTTTTTAAGATTTGAACTTTATAACTTCACATTTCTAGATGGGTCTTTTAATTAAATCAAGATTTTACATCATCAACTTTTTGCATTAACCCCCTGAACAGTGAGCACTACCTGCCAATCTAACATTGCCTCTAATTACATGAATATTTTCACTTTAATCACCAATCACAATGGAGCTTTTCAAATATTTCACCCCATTTTTTTTGCATGATGAAATTATTCTAACAATGTTGCTGATTGGGCCAATTGATAATGAAAACTTCTTTTTGGCCAATCGGCAGGTAGTTCTCATGGGGTTAACAATGAGCGTGTTTATAGTGAATATACCGCATATTGAGTATACCGTATACGATAATCCTTGTATATATACCGATACCCTTGCTGTTTATAGTGAGACACAGTTACCGCACAAATTATATATACCAACTAACATTATCGTACATTTGCAATGACCCCGAGGTCACACGGGGAATGTGTAAATATTGTGGCGCGAGCTATAAAGAGCCCATTCAACAATATGATCATGGCGGTGAACATGTAGCTTCTGTTTTGATAACTCTTGGGGGTGAGAATCGTTCCGAATATCCTGCGCGCATCATGAAGAAGCTCCCACTTCTGGTAATACCGCACACAATTTATACTGGTGTGTTTATAGTGGGAATATCTCGCAACAATATCCTTCGGTTTAGAAGGATATCGATGTACCGTACATACATATACTGCTAGTGTTTATAGTGGGCAAGTATCCGGATAATCTCTAACCGGGTAGAAATTGTACCGCAATGTACCGTACATCTGCTCCCACTATAAACACGCTCAATGAAAATTCAGTTTCCATTGCTAAATTCTGGAATTTTTTTTGCAAAATTGCGAAAACAGCCAGGCAATTCTGCTTTGGCCTGCTAGGGCACCAAGGCAATCACATGCTAAAGAATACATCCAAAGTTACACATTTTGAGGAGCACCAAGGCAAAGGCATGGACACCCAAGGCAAGTCCCTTTGGTGCATCTGGTTATTTTTCCCTGAATTGGAATTGCCAACTCAATGAACCACCTTAAATAGTGTTAATTTGATAGATTAAAAATCTCTTACCCTATACATTAGACATTCACATTGTTTATCATGTAGTAGTTTCAAATGCATGTACCTTTACAGAACTGATTCTTTTACTTTTAACAATTTTTTGAAAGTTCTGACAAAGTGGATCATGCAAATTATGTGGAACTCAAAAAGAAAATCATATTCCACACTAAGAGGTGGTGCAATAATTATGTGTACCCCGGGGTGAATTATAGGGGGGCAAAGATTTTTTGGCAGGCGGGAGGAGGGCAAGCATTTTTGGCAGGTCAAATGGGGGTCAAGCGATTTTGGCAGGTCGAAGGGGGGGCAAGCAATTTTTGGCACAGATATTTTGGGTACCATTTCTATATTACGCCCTAAAAATGCGTAGGAAAACGTTAGGAACACATTCAAATATGCAAAATTTCCTGCTCGCTGTGCTCGCATTAAATGATAAGACAAGTTAAGGTTTTAAATTCGGGTTCCCCAAAATCTTGCATGTGTAAGGGGGGGGGCAAAGATTTTTTGGCACGTCAAAAGGGGGGGCAAAGGTTTTTGGCACGTCAAAGGGGGGCAAAGATTTTTGGCATGGCCAAAGGGGGCAAGCATTTTTGGCAGATCATTTTGAGAATTCACCCCCCCAGGGGTACACATAATTATTGCACCACCCCTAAGTGCATGAATGTTTAGACCAGCTAACAAAGTTCAAAGAATCAAATTTACACAAACTTTTTAAAGAGATTTTACCAATACCTCCAAGTCAAGCCTTGAAATAGCGGGTAGCAATCTGCCGTCATAAAGCCACCAATTGGTCCTTGCAAAATTCACATGAACCAGGAGCAATGGTCTAAAACAAATTGCTGCTGGTTCCAGTTTTGCACTTGATGCAGTAGTGCTGGTATGTTGTATTGTATATATGCAGTAAAGAATTAACTATTTGAAAATTCCTCCTCTTTCTTGAGACATTGCTCCTGGTTCTTATAAAATACCAAGGCTTGCTCCAAGTGGTGTGCACTAGCATAGCATTGAGATTGACATTTAGTGGTAGGCCTCAGAAGTGAGTGTTAGGCAGGCTTCACTGCCTACCATAGCTACCACTGCCCATCATAGCTATGAAAACCCTAGTTTTAGGCTAGATTACAAGTTTCAAGGTAAATTTTGGGGAAAATTCACCATCTGGTTCAAGTGGAACTCAAAACAAGTCATACCCAGTATGCCATGTCATGTTTGAAAACAAACACTTTTTCATTATTTTTAAATTCTTTATTTTCCCAAGTTTCTTTTTGGAATTAAATGCCATCAAAAGTCATCTCAGTTTGGACAAGTACAGTGAAAGGTCTTATTTGTATTTTGTGTTTTTTTGATGTGGAAAAATTCACTATCTGGTTCAAGGTTATCACAATCTTGTCTCCACAAACATTCATTTTACAATTCCATTCTGCAGCATCTGAAAAGTGAAATTTCTTCATGGTGAAAATTGTAAAACATTGAAGGTCCATGAAATTAAGGGACAAATCACAAAAATTGCTGCCTTTTAATGCTTTTGAGTGAGGGGCAGTGATTTTCTACACCCCTATCCACAGAATGGAACATCCCAAATTATTTTCCATTAAAATTTCCATTTTCAGGTTTTAAAACACAAAATATGGCAACACCTATATGCCATACCACCCCACTTTTCAATGGTTTGGGTGAAAATTGCCCCCAAATCATTTAAAAAAATGACAGATAGTGAAAAATATACTACCAAAATTTTCACTGGTCGCCATTTTATCATCCTGCAAAATGGACCTTTTCATTTTAAATAGGGGTGTTTTTGTTATTTTCCTATGATGCTCACCCCTCATGAAAATGGTATAAACCACAAAACATCATGAACTTGGAAATCACAACCCCAAAATAAGTTTCATCATTGTGTACTAATATAAATACACAAAATAAGCTTGTATTAAATGGTTGAAATTAGTTAATTCACGTTATCATCCTCAAGTGGTTCCGCGCCACTCAATTATAAACACCCCTATTTTGCACCAAAATGGATCGGTCCAGTGGTGCATAGAGAGCCCGTAGTCTATCAATACAAAATTTTCACCGGCGGATTGTCGCTTTATTTTATGTTATTTCAACAAACCTCGCAATTATATTGAAACTTCATGGATGGAGGACTAATTACTGATTCATATATTGTGAGATTGATAAATAGAAACATAATCAAAGTGGTTTTCTTCAAACTAGCGTATCCCAAACATCACATTGCATACAATGAACTTCTCCATTATACTGCGGCCCACAAAAAAGCTCTACCGGCGAAATTTCTACTTTGGATTAAAAACACGATGTATCATTTACAGTAAACGATTCTTAACAAGCTATTATAATTATTCAAATCAGGAAATTCTGAACTTACCACAAATATTTCAAATCTGCGCGCCGACCTTCAAAAATTCTCGATCGTAGGGAACAAAACACGGTGTGTTTTGCGATAGCGATTTTCCATAACAGCTCCTGAGGTTGACTGCAAGGTCACATGAATATTTAGTAGGGTGACCTTTTGCAAGCGTAGTCTTTCTAAATGAACAGTTTTTGCACATTAAAAAAAGCGATACCAATACGAAGACTGCAAAGACGTCTATCAGATGTAGTAAACAAGGAAAGTAACAAAAATGTTTTCAAAGTCAACAAAATGACAAAGAAACATTTTAATGAAACTTAAAACCCCTTTCGTAAAAAAAATAAAATAAATAAACGTAATTGTTGAAATATATATTAGGCCTATACCAAACAGTAAAAAAAAAAAAAAAAAAAAAAGATCAAGGCCAAGACAATTCATTTCCAAGAATAGGCTTTTAGGGCCTAGGGGACCGTTCACAAACACTTGTAAGGGGGGGCTGATGCAAAAAAGAAAGGGGGCCTGACAAATTTTGACCCTCCTAAGGGGGGGCTGAAAAAATGACCACAAATTTTCCTGGAGAATGTGAGTTTATATGCTTTTCTATGGGGTTGGCACATAATTTTCATATCAAAAAGGGGGAGGGGCCCTGAAATTTTTGAGGTCTGTAAAGGGGGGGGAGCAGAATGTATTTTTAGACGGGAAGGAAGGGGGCATCGCTTTTTTGAATGCGCAAAAACTGTTCATTTAGAAAGACTATGCTTGCAAAAGGTCAACCTTCAAGGGAGAGGAGGGTAATTTGACAATTTCAAAATGTTTCGGTGCAAAATCCATTTTTTCCTTCAAAAACCGTTATTTTCCCATGTTCTGAAGATACAGCTGAATTATTCATTTCATCATTTCCTTTTCCCAAAGACCCCTTATTTTTCCATTCGATCTACCACCCAAAGGCATTTATTTTTCTATGAATGTCAACTTTAATTGATCACTGATTTTGTTAAGCCTGCTTATTTTGATATAACAAAGGCTTACAAAGCCAATTTAGAACTCAAAATTCAACGTTCGAGGCATCTTTGGTTCTCACCCAAAGACCCCATATTAAAAAATGTATACTCATATTGTCATATTAAAAATGTATGTCATATTGTAACCCAATTTTCTCCTAATTTAGGTCCAAACGGTCCGTTTCTCACCCAATGACCCCACCTACCTTTGCACATTTAATTGCTTTCACCTTTCAACTATGCTACTGAGTCGATTTTTGATAAACAAAAATATGTTATTAATTATGATGAACGCATTCAGTTGAACTCGAAATTATACTAATGATAATAGCCATACATAGTCGATTATGTTTATTACACCTAAATACTAGTAAAGTATAAATTATTAGTGACAGTAAACGTAAAGTATATGTATGCTTATATTATTTAAAGTTAACATATCTTAATGGCATATAGGCCTAATTATAATGGCATGGCTCACTTCAATACTGAACAATTATGATTTTAGAATCTATACCAAAGTTACCCCCGGCCCCACTGACCAAAGTCACCCCATTTTACGGTACCAGTTTCGGGAAAGCCCGAGTAAAAATCAGTTGCATACAGCTAGGCTGCTATCTACCGTAGATAGCTAATGTTGCGTAATTTTGGTGGTTATAATATTTGATTTAAATTAAGGGAAATAACAAAGACAGCTAGATGGTTTGGTTTGTTATATCAGTTGCTCGCCGACTGTGTCAATCTGCATAATCGTTTTTTTTTATTTAAAAAATATTAGTCTGACAATGTTCTGGCAGCAGTCATACCGCCCTCAAGAAAGCCATCAGTGTGCAGATTTTCATGAACCTTCTGAACCTTCTGAAGTTGTAGTCAGCAGGGCGAAAACCGCAAATCGCTAACTATTTGGTGACCTGCAAGCTAGAGGTTTTTCTTGAATATGTCTAAAGATGGGGCTGATATAGTGGTTTGAGTGAGGGAATTCCATGCCCTTCCAGTTCTTGGGAAAAATGAGTTTTTATAGACGTCCTTCTTGATGAATGGAATTTCAACATGTAGGTGGTGGTTTCTTCTCAAACCCGCAGCAGAAGAAGTTTGAATATAGGCTTCTTTGTTGATTCCTACCAACTCATTTTGGATTTTGTAAAACATAGCTAAACGATTTCTCTCCTTCTGACAGCTAGAGTGTCCCATCCGAGATCTTCCAGCATTTGAGTGACACTACTTTCTCTTTGGTAATCCCCTGTGCAAAATCTTGCAGCTTTTCTCTGCACACTTTCAATCTTCTTTATGAGTCCCGCCCTGTATGGGTCCCATGCACCCGCAGCATACTCTAAGACTGGACGCACTAACGTTAGATATGCAGTAGACTTCACTTCCCTGGACAAAACCACAAGTTTCTCCTCAGGAAACCCAGAGTCCGGTTTGCTTTGTTAACTGTGTTTGTAACATGTTCTCCCCAGTTCAGCTTGTTATCCAGCTGCACCCCTAAGTAAGGATTTGAGTTTGGCTGCTGTAAAACTTGCCGCAGAAAATATAGTCTCTGTGTGGAGGGTTTCTCTTCAAGGAAATTTCCATGACCGTGCATTTGGAAGGGTTAAAGCTCATCTTCCAGGTCTCCTGCCATGTTTCAAGAGATTTTAGATCAGCTTGTAGAGAGTCCATGTCCCTTTCATTTGACACTGTAGAGTACACCAGGCAGTCGTCTGCGAAGAGTCTTACTTGGTTGCTCAACATGTCCGGGAGGTCGTTTATATAGGTTAAAAACAACAACGGCCCCAACACCGTCCCCTGTGGTACTCCAGAAAGGACCTCTTTGGGTGATGAAAAATTGCCCTCACATGCAACTCTCTGGGTCCTATTTGATAGGAAACTTCTGATCCATTGATGAAGGTTGTTTCTAATCCCGTAATGATGAAGCTTATTCAGAAGGCGTTCATGAGGAACCTTATCAAAGGCTTTGGAGAAGTCTAGAACTGCCATGTGCACTGAATCCCCTTGTTCCAAAGCTCTTGCAATATCATCAACAGTTAAAATGAGTTGAGTTTCAGTGGAGCGCTTAGATCTGAAGCCATGTTGTGAATCAACCAAAATATTATGCTGCTCCAAGTGATCCATAACATGTGAATGTATAATGTGCTCCAGAATCTTGCAGCTGACGCTTGTTAACGAAACGGGTCTATAATTTTCAGGCACGGCTTTGTCCCCCTTTTTAAAGATGCCACAAATGTTTGCCTCCCTCCATTGATGGGGGAGAGTCCCTTGATCAACAGAAGCTTGGAACAAGTCTGTAAATATCGGCGCAAGTTTCTCAGCAAACATTTTGAGAAACCATGGCGGTATCTCATCAGGTCCTGCTGCTTTATTCGGAGACAGTTCTTGGAGTTGCTTTAAAACCCCTTTTCATGAATAATTAAATCTGGAATGTCTTGAATACTGCTACTGCCAAGTGTAGGAATCGCTTCCTTGTCTTCCCTTGTAAAGACACTAGCAAATTGTGCGTTCAATGCCTCTGCTTTTTCCTTCCCATCGCTAATGATATTATTGTTAACTTTGAGATCTGCGACACCGCTCTCACTTTTCCCCAGTCTTTTCATGTATGACCAAAACTGCTTGGTGTTCTCTTTCATTGCAGTGGTAAGATTATTTGCAACAAACTCACGCTCGGATTCATTGAGAGATTTCTTAAGTTCTTTCTGGCAAGACAAAAATTTTTCCAGTCATCACTACTTTGCGACTTTTTCGCCTTGTTAAAAGCCCTCTGCTTCCTGCGTCTGAGTCTGTGGTGTGATCTCTTAAACCATGGCAAACTGTTTGGTTTAGCAGCTGTCTTTTGAGGAATATGCTTATTCATGACTGTCTTTATCTCACTTTCAAGATTGTCCCACTTTTCTTGCACAGAGACATTTCCCATGCTAAAATACTTGTCCTTGAAGGTACTCAACTCCTCATTAATCAAATCTTCATTTGCCTTCCGCCTGACGAAGTACTTCCGTCTTGGTTGTCTCTTCCATTTTGCTCTCAAATCTATGTCGGTGATTACCATGTAATGATCACTGAGTCCTGGATCAACTTTGACATCTCTCACAAGACTTGAATTATTAGTGAATACAAGATCCAAGATACTGTCTTTTCTTGTAGGTTCCAACACATGCTGGTTTAAACCAAAACCTGTTGTAGTCTCAAGAAGCAGCTCTGCTGTGGATTTAGATGCGGGGTGATCGCGGATGACTGTGCTATTTTTCCAGTCAATATTTGCTTGATTGAAGTCGCCTGCCAGGATAATGTTATAGCCCTTGCCTTTCTTTTCAATTTTGTCAAGAGAAACCTCAAGATCGATGACAAATTTTACATTGTCATGTTTATGTTTATAACCGGTGCCAATCAGTAGCGAGTGGCGCCCCTGGAGTTCAAGTTGGTTCCACATGAGTTCATTTTCTGTTTCAAATTCTTCCCGCCTTGTCATGATGAGATCCTTCTTGCACGCAAGTAGAACTCCACCATGGATCCCCTCTTGCCTATCCTTCCTAAACACATCATACGAGTCCGGGAGGATTTCAGAACTTTTAATGTTCGGCGAAAGCCAAGTTTCGGTGCCTTGAATGATATCAGGTTTATATTGTTCAATAAGCACTTTGATATCGGCCGATTTGTTACCAATACTCTGGAAGTTCAGTAACATAATACGTATTGATTCCCTGCTACTCTTCTTTGTTTTTGCTTTATTAGAAGAAACTTTTTTAGCTGCTTTTTTACCGGGGGTACTGCGATCAGGAATCTGACAGTGGTCGTCAGATACGTCAGAGAAGGTTGAATTTCCATCGTCATTGTCACTCAAACTGGAAAATTGGTTGCTGGTACTGCAATCCAAAAATGAATTGAATAGGGAGTCTGAAAAATTCATTATGTCACACATTGGGCATATCCAGGTGCAATTTTTCCTTCGAATTGTAAATAAGTTTCATTATCAACTCCACCACATTGCGCATGGATCCACTTTTCACAGTTGTCACACTCCAGTCCCTGTTGGTATTTTGTCACCAGATTATCACACATACCACAAGGCTCAGGTTTACAAAGTGGGCAAAACCATTCCTGGTTCTGTTTGATAATGTTTTTGTATTCTTTCGAGGAAATATTGGCACAATTTGCATGGTATAAATCGTCACACTCAACACATTGCACTTTTCTGCGATTTTTCATTATTGGAACTTTACAGCTCTCGCACTTGACTGGACCAGGGTTTAGATTGATATCACCTGATAACAATAAGATCATGCAGATGCCAATATGTCTGTTTGGACGAAGCTGGATATTGATATATCTTGGTCTAGACAACAATTTATATGTAGTAATATACAAAGTTGAACCTGCTGTACAATCCACTCTAGCTATTGTCTGAGAAAAACCTCCATCCCACGAATTTAACTTGTCTAATGAATGATTTACTTCTGTTTCAGATGTACGCCCGTTCACACATGTCATACAATGTTTCACAAATAAGTAGACTAATACTATGTTCACAACACCACTGATATTCATGATGAGAGTTTTGCTGGAAAATACACACACTTAAACTGGAAAATTATGATTTATCTCCTGCTACTTCTGCTAACGTTTTATGCTGCTGCTGCTGCCAAAAAATTCACAATTGCACAATGTAAACGAAAGATGTATAGTTGACACAAAATGAAATGTTTTGCTGCAAAGATTTGTTCTCCTCTTCAAGTTCAACATACAATGATATGAAAAAATATGAAATGTCTACTTCCCTTTATCTCGAGGTCTGTGAAGTTCATTTGCTTGATTTCTGCTCCAAGTTCTGCTCCTGCGCCACACCCTATTTGGTCGGATTCAAAATGGCCGCCGCTTTCCCGCCAAAACCAAAGATGACACAAATCACAAATATTGCACCAATATCACAATGACCCATACACCAGATGATGAAGAAACTATGCTATATTTCAGATGATACACGATTACAAGATGGATGATGATAAATAACATGTATTGCACAAAAATGATCCACCGATGCGATGTCCTCTGCTCTGCTTCTGTACTGTATATGTACTGCCACGCCTACCAATTGCACTCCAAATCCTATTCTGCTGGGCTAAAATTTTTCCTGAAGAAACCACTGCTGCTTGTAGCCATAAAATACATCCAAAAAGTTCACAAATTTCACATATAACACTGCCACTAGTTGATAAAAATAACTTAAAGATGGTTGAAGACACGATGAAAAGATTGCACGTTCCGTTGCTGTGTTGCACTTGCTTGTTGGTTGATAATGTAAACTCCGCCGAATTCCTCTCTCTGCTTCCCGGTGACTCGTTGGTCTTCACACTCGAAGTTAAAAATACATCAAAGTTCTCAACATAAATTCACAGTTACTCCACAAAGTTCACTATATAAAACATCCAATGATAAAAGCCAGTTAGGCAATGAAGACATCCAAAAATTTTGAAAAATATATGCAAAAAGTTGATTAAAAAAGAGAGAGCTCCGGAGCTCCAGAAAAACACGTCTAGCTTGCACGAAGTCACCGATATAAGTCAGGGTGAAGTAGGCCTATAATGTTTCATGCTGCGGGTCAACCCCCCCCGGACACCCTACTTTGGAAGTGACGCGTAGGGTTGGTAAGACTCCTTTAAGAATCGCTGTCACCCAAAGACCCCTTAGTTTTCTTATTCAATCTACCATCCAAAGGCATTTATTTTTCAATTTGAATGTCAAATTATAAATTGATCACTGATTTTGTTAAGCCTATTTATTTTGAAATAACAAAGCCATTTAGAACTAGAAATTCAATGTTCGAGGCTTCTGTTGATTCTTACCCAAAGACCCCATATCAAAAATGTCATAATTTTTTATTGTCACCAATTCAGCCGTAATTTAGGTCCAAATGGTCCGTCTCTCACCCAATGACCCCATATTTTGCTCTCACCTAATGCCAAAAACATGCTCTCACCCGGACCCCATATGTGACATGATCAAGAGGAATGAGTCAGATGTCGCTAATATTGTTTTTGAGATGAGATATTGGCAAAAACAGTGTTCATACTCTTTTGTTTTACATTGTTTTCAGCCATTGATAAAGTGCTCATAAATTGGTAACCAGATGTCCGATTTTGGGTTTGCATCAAAATATAGCATTCATAAACTGCCAGAAAATGATGTAAAAAATTTCTAATTGAAAATTGCCGACATGTGACTCATTCCCCTTGATCATGTCACATATTTGTTTATATTTTGCTCTCACCGAATGCCCCTCACTGTGAAAGTGTCAGCCACCTAGACATATATCCATTTCATATTGAACTGTAGGGCCTACCCCCGGGATCACCCCTGGTTTTGAGTATGGACGGTGCCTCCAAAAGTCTGAAGGGGGTGGACCCATATTTATACAAATTTTTTGCCAATATGGGACCCATTTCTATATAGGCCAAAATGGGTCTTGCACAAATTGGATCATGAGAAAATGGCCAAAAACCTGAAATTTTTCATTTCTGGAAGGTTAATCTAATTTAGTAGATATGATCCCTCTAATGACCATGGATGCGCCACCTATCCTGTTCTGATTCAACAACTAAGGGATGAAATCGAAACTCGACCGGCGGTCAACCCGTCGGTTTCGTCTGGTTGCTATTGTTCTAAACAATGGGAACCGGACGGAACCGGCGGTCAACCGCCGGTCGAGTTTTGATTTCATCCCTAAAATCTTCAACTGCCTGTTCAACTGCACCCGAGAACCACGCCACCTTTTTCTCTGGCCAGAACGGTTACTGGGGATGTGTTTGTTTTATGTATGAAGTGTTTATCAAAAAGGGAATGTAAAGCAGTCTAGACCGTATGGAAAGGGAGCAATCATTATTGCTCATTATTAAGCCATGTCGTTGTTAAAATTATTAAAATTCAACTTTCAAATGGCCACAGAGATCTTCAATGAACCCTCTATATCATCCAGAATGCCTGGACAGAATGACGGTGTTTCAAAAGTGCAAACATATCACGGACTTTGATATTTCAGATTACAGTCATCATTCCTTTGGACATACTAAAACAAAATCATACAGACCATCAAGAAACAAGACAAATGTGTTTCTTACATTTTAAAGTTTTATTTCAGAGCACAAAAACCATGATTGAATTATCATAACATGATTGACAATTTTCCAATTGTTACCCCACAAACATGACAAAATTAGAAATGCAATTTTTGCTTACTTTGTCTTAAATGGCTAACCAACACAACAAATACTATTCTGATGTGACACCAATACCATAATGCAATGCCCAAAATCCAACTCCTGCTTATTGGGACACTCAGTGTTATAGCCAGCACTTTTTCAGAGGATGGGCAAACTTTGACGAAAATGGTAAAAAATGGGCTAAATTGTACAAAAAAGGCCTAAAATCTTAAATATCAGGGCGACCAGCACAGTGAGAGGGGGGTGGGGGTGGGGTGGAGGGCAAGTGGGGCCCACTTGTTATGTGAAACTATTGTACAAGTTTTTACAGCAGTCCACTACACTTCTAAAGGCCAAAAAGAAGTTGTTGTATTTTAAAATACATTCAACTTACCCTGAAATTGGGCTCGACCATAGACTAAAAAAACCACCCAAAATCCCAAAACATGCTATGCGGTGCTCCTCTTCAAAAAGGAATATAACATGGAAAATTTGCGATTGCAGAACACAGCGGTACAAAATAAAGCACTTTTCAGAGTTAACAAGAACTGTTTTGTCATTTCGTAATTTATTTGGCTGCGAGATCAAGTAGGCCTATATTCAATAGAACAGGAAGTGGAAAATGAAAACAAAAAATCTGCCCACCTACCCTATTTTGCAATGGCCTATTAAATGACTCTGATAATTGTTCCTATTTCTAAAGCTGAAAAAAGGTTTGTTTCCCATTAGCTATGCACATTTATTGGACAATTTTACCACATTTTTACTTTTTATTTGAGAAATTCAAGAAAAATTATTATGTTCAAGCCAAAAATTAATTTTAGTGCACATTTTGTTGTACAAGCAATAATGAAATTAATGAATCCTATGAAAATCATTCTATAATTTTCCTACTGTACTGATTTGACATTAAATAATTGTTTGAGGCATATTTTACCATAAATTCTGACTCCAAAAATAAAAATACAAAACCACATTTCGGTTTTCAGGCCATATACGGGTTCCTTATGCCATGATAGGTTGCGTGAACTCAAATCTGTTTCTAGTCAGAATTTACTCATGCATGATTCCATTCACAATCACAATAAAATTAATAACAGAAATAGGTCATCCATTGCATAGTCACATTGTCTGTTAGTGAGAAAAAAAGCTAGTCTATAGTTCATGTATGCGTGTCAGCTCACCATATCTGTCACTGTGTATTTTCCGAAGGGCAATCATTTTCATTTAAGTTAAATGTGTAATTTTGATAGACAATACAGCATAGGCAATTGGCCAATTTTACCTAATGTTTGGTTATATAACGGTAATAAAAACGTTTTTAAAACATTTTAAATATACCCCCCCCCCAAAAAAAAAGTGTTGCCTCCATTTTGCTTGATCAGTTCACAGGCTAGAATGGGATATTCCATTGAAAATCCACACTACCCCTGTGGAAGATTTTGGAAGTATCTTCCAAAGGGGGAGTATGTTTTTCAAATGTAATTGGGCAGGGTTAATCATTTTGAAACCCATACTCCCTTTGTATTATGGCTTTACCTATTTCTTCCACAGCTGGAGTGAGTATTTTTAAATAAGTTGCCCAATTGTCTATTCTATTCAAAACTGATACTCCCTCTGTGGAAGATTTGAGCTAAATGGAATAGCCCAATACTTTGATTCAACTATTAAATTGGGGCACAAAAAATCACTTTTGTATTTGTACTTCCTAGTACATTCAAATAATTTACTCTTGAATAATATTTATTTGGCAAGCAAAACAATACTCACCCAATGAGTCAATCATTCATTTGAACAATTTATACAGGGTCATACACTATGGACCACAATGACCTCATCCCAATGGCATAGTTCAATAACCTCAATTACACAATCAGAGTGCAAAATTTGACCTCAAGTTGTAGAGTATAAGTTTTTGTACTCAATTTTTCAAAGGTCATTCAATGAATGTACAAATGTATTGGGGTTAAAGAAATGTGCCTTGGTAGATGAGCATGTTGTGGATCCTGGTGATATACATGTAGCAAGCTTGAAAACTGTGGGATGGCATTGAATGGTGTTGAACTGATCATGCTTTGGTATTAGTGGTATTTAGCTAAAATATTTCCCTCAGCCAATATCATAAGGCTACAAAACTGAGTCAAATTTGAGTTTGCCCTAGGCTGCCCACACTTGAATTCATTATTGTGATTTTCCAAAAATAAAAACTGGTCATTCTTGCAACAAAAAAACCCCCCAAAACCTGATGAATGTGTTAGAATGTTTTCAAAAATGTTTTTGAACATTTTAATATATCATCGTTATGATCGTTGGGCAGGAAAAACCCCCCGGAAAAACCTCCTATGTGTCATTGGCCCCTGAACATGTTTAAAGCAAAACCTCCTATGTAATCGGATGACAGTTTTGTTTTAAACAAGTTCAGGGATACAAACACATATAGGAGGTTTTTCCAGCCCAACAATGAAATGTATTACACCCTTTCATAGGCCAACCCTTTTCCCAAACATATTTAACAACGTTTAAAAAAATGTTTTCTATAAAACATTATGTTTGGTGGGCAGTTACCTAATTTTGTATGCCCTGATTGAGGAATTTGTGACAGAAAAGCCTGAGAACAGACTTGATTATTATGATAGAGCCAGTTACATCATGTTTGTGAAATCCACTACTAATTAAATATTACAATGCCTTACAGCACACTACAAAACTAATACTATATACTAATTACTAATACTATATTGCTATTACAATTGGGATGGAAAAAATATAAATATTTATCATTAGGCAAAAAAAAATTGTTTAATTGGCGTAACATAAAAATATAGGGTAGGTAGGTGGGGATTTTTTTATTTTTTTTTACTTTTAAAGTTGTAAAAATTGTGTTTGATAGGCCTTAGACCTTTTTTCTCCTTTTAAATTTTTTTCTAATTTTTGCAAAAAAAAAAGTCTAGGGTCGGGCCTATTTTTAGGGTCGGTCATGTTACGCCAATCAAACAATTTTTTTACGCATTATATTTTTAATATATTATTATTGCTATTTTGAGATAGATACCAATAAGTATTTCAGAATGAAGGATGGGCGGGCAGCTATAATATGATAAAACAGTGTATCCTCTATTTACATCACTAGCAATTTACATCTGTTTGTCATGACACAAGGCTCTCACCTAATGTGTAATTATGTACTCGGGTACCCGATTGAATTTTCGGGTGGGAATCCAGGTACCTAAAAAAACACAATTTTATTTTTTACAAAAATTAAAAAGTTATAGACCCTAATATTACTTGTTATTCAAGGTTGGAAACCGGAGAAATGCTGCTACTAAAAAAAATTAGCTGCATAAAGTTGTATATTTTAATTACTTTTTCTTTTATTGAACAGCCAGGGACATATTGAATTACATTGCTAGCTGTTCCAGGCGGCGGATGACATGATCGAGCCGGCAACTTGTGAAACCGCCCTGCCGTATGGCATTTTCCAATATAGTCGGTTAGTTTTGTGGGGTTCATTATCGAACCCCAACGGTTTTAGCTTGTATTTATATTATTTATCAACATAGGCCTATTTGTTTGTGATATTTCAAGCGTTTAAAAATTTCAAAATAATCCCATTCAATTACACGGTTGATGATGAAAATTTACTGAATTTAGAGAATGCACTGCGGCCACCACCTGAGCTGTTCAATAGAAGTAAAAGTAATTTAAAACATTTATCCACCTTTGACATAAAAGCTAGCATTTTTTTAGTAGCAGTATTTCTCTGGTTTCCAATCTTGAATAGCATACAGTTTGTCCACTCTGAAGCACAAAGTGACAACGCGCGCATATATATGTGTCTCTGCTGCAGGTATGTGTGCCTTCAAAGTCGGCACATTGTATGCGTCCGCATCCATACTTTGTACTTCAGAGTAGACTGACTGTAAATAACAAGTAATTTAGGGCCTATAACTTCCTCTTTTCTTAAAAAAATATCTTCCTCTTACTTCCCTTTACCATAATTATGAGTCATTGAAAAAAGGTAAACCAAAACAATAGCGAAATGAAGTAACATAATTATTAATAAGTAAATAAGATGTTCCCCTTTTACCATATTAAAGGAGTATTTCGTGATCCTAGCATCCTCTTGTTATGGCATTTTTCAGTAGACATCCACGAAAAAAGCTTAATCGCTAAAATTTCAGTTGATTCCAATTTTGCTTTTGCGAGTTTATTACATTTGGCAAAAAGCACAGGCAATACCCAAAAGCACAAAAGGGAAGCCCTACATACAAAGCGAACAAAAAATAAACCAAGAAGCAAAAGCAAGATTATGCATGATTATGTGTATTAGATTGCTCCATAGACCACTCTGTTGAATTCTGTGTACCAGAACGTAATTCAAATTTGACAATATCTTTGCTAAACAAATTAATCTGCAAGAAATGTTTTGAACATAAACATTATGTAGCCAGAGGTTTCCAGTGGTATAAAAATCTCAACTTTTTTTTGAAAAAAGTGGGGGGATGAGGCTGTGGATCACGAAATGCCCTTTTAACAAGATGTATGTTACAGTACCCCGTTTTACCATATTAAGGCTACAGAATGAGAATGTGTTAAAGTACATATAGTGAGTACCAACTACACCAACTACCAACACTAGGATAGTCCACAACATGCTCATCTATCAAGGCACAGTTCTTTAACTCCAATACATTTGTACATTCATTGAATGACCTTTGAAAATTTGGGTACAAAAACTCATACTCTGAAACTTGAGGTCAAATTTTGCACTATGATTGTTTAATTGATGTTATTGAACTATGCCATTGGGATGAGGCCATTGTGGGCTATGGCAAGTACTGTAAAACCACTCAATTTCGTAACAGATTAAATTTCCCTAATTTTGCTAGAAGCCCCATTTGCTAATTTAATACCCACAAATGTGACAGTTTTACATTTAATCCCAAACATGAATTGCTGGATTAGTGAAAATTGTGGTCATTGGCAATTGGTGAAATTAGATAATAGTGAAATTAAATAGCTTTACAGTATTTTTTTAGCATTGGGTGTGTTTTAAACAAGAAATATGACATTTCAAATTCATAATTTGTTATGACAAAAGAGAGGACAAAAATTCTTGGAAGGAAATATATATAATGGAAATTTATGGATGGAAAATACAATATTTATTATATTTACAAAATTATTGCTTTCGAGAATTAAATCACTTAAGGCACCTTATTGGTAAGTACATTTCAGTTTTCTTGAAAGAATTTAACCTTCTTGCTGTAGGGTTGGTGGGGGAGGGCCGGGGGGGGGGGGGCACTCAGAGCAAATGGTTGACTGGGATGTGCGTACCACATTGGCTGCCATTTTGCAACTCCTCTGCCCCAATGACCCCCCCTTTTTGGTTTTATTGTCACCAAAAGGCCCCTTTTTCAAAAATGTTACATAAATTTCTCTAAAATTCACAAAATGTAGTTAGTTTTTCAAAGTCTTACTGAATTTTTTTTTGGTGAAAAAATCTCTCGCCAAAAGACTCCTTGATTTGAACTGGTGTCCGCACATCCCTATCACTTCCAAAGTCGACTTCCCCCACCTCAACTGGGGTAAATACAAAGTTGGGAAATACCAGATTGAAATAAGTGTATCTATAATATACCAGTAATTTAAATCACAACAAGGGTAATAATTTGTTAGTAATGGGGACTAGAAAAGGTATATAAACTTGCATTTTCAAAACTTACATTGAAATTCCCTGGGAAAATACCTATACTGCGCCAATAAAGTATCCTTACACTTGGAAAAATAATCACAATTTCAAAACTGAACAATATTGGGGAAATTTATTTTTTATTAGATGCACTATCTAATCCTGCACATTATGACACCACATTGAATCCAATGTGACCTCAAGCAGTAAAGTTACAGGCAATTGAATAGGCGAAGGTCCCGTTTTAAAAGTGACAACCTGGCCTATACAAAGCGCAAAAAGATTCCAACAAGCGCAACAAAGAGACAACACAGTTTCTTCAATGTAGCGTTATTTTAAAGCATTTTTTATTCCAGTTTTTTCTTCTCTGTACTTTTCATAACTTTCATTTTATTTGTCAGTTCTTTTGTTTCAGTTTTCTTTTGTTCCTTTTGTTTTAAATTAAAGCCAAATGCATAAATTTGCCATTCACCACTCTCAAACCAGATGCCTAGTCTGTGGAGTTTTGAATAGGCCAGTTTGTCACTTTTAAAACTGGACCTTCGTCTAATCAAATGCTTGTAACTTTGCTTCTTGAAATCACATTGGATTCAATTTGGTGTCATAATGTGCAGAATTAGATAGTGCATCTGTTAAGAAAACAAATTTACCCCAATATTGTTCAGTTTGGAAATTGTGAATATTTTTCCAAGTGTAAGGATACTTTATTGGCGCAGTATAGAAAGCAACTATGCAAGTATGCACCCATGCACATTAGTACAGGAAAAATATGGCAATTGTGTTTGGAATGATAAGCCTTTAGTTTTATCAATTAAACCAAAAACAAGTGAAATGCAAGATATGTAAAGTCCCGACACCTTATAAACAAATCAGTGGTGTAGCGTGAGTCATCTACTGTGGTGGGGGAGAGCACCAACTATGATGGGGGGGGCTCCGGGCCTAATTGGGTGGCACAAGCTATTTATCAGTAATTTTCCTAAATTTTCAAATCGATTGGGGCACGTGCCACCTATGATATATGCTACTGCAACTGATATTAAGACTGAAACTTTGCGTTAACATTATAAATTACTGTATAGTGGGGTATTTTTGTTGGGTTATTTTTCTGGATTTTATCAATTCTGGACAGTTTAGTGGGTGTTCAATTCGCTTAACTTCCAAATATATTCACATTAAGTACTGTGTAATATTATTGCCGAGTGAAAATTTGCGGCTGCCTGTTCGACAGCCAAAAGCGCAAAAATTAAATCCCGCAAAAAATTTCCACTATACAGTAAGTGTTTACTACACAAATAATGTTATGTCCCATAGACTTGCCCATCCTATTACAATTCATGGTATTTCCCATTCGGCCTTAAAAAGAAAATTGTTTGATTGGCGTAACATAAAAAAAATAGGGTAGGTAGGTCAGATTTTTTTTTTTACTTTTAAAGCTGTCAATTGTGTTTGATAATGGCCTTGGAACTTTTTTTTGCCTTTAAAAAAATTCAATTAACCAACTAATTAATAAATTAATTAATTTTTTAACAGAAACTCTAGGATCGGTCGGGTTACACCAATTTTAATATAGCACTCTATAAGTGTTGTTTAATAATAAAATAATAATAATAATAACCAATCAAACAATTTTTTGTGGCCTAATTTTCCACTTGACCAATATTTCCCCTGTCAGTTCCTTTTAGGAGCCTTCTTCTTTCTCTAAAAGGTCTCCTAACTTGGGTTGTTGTGCTTTGACGGCTATTGTAAAGTGCTGATAAGCGCGATCACCCTTCTCTGGGATCATGTCCAACAAAACTCGTGCCTGATCTTCTTTAGTCACACTTGCTTTAATTCTTTTGCAATCAGCATCAGTTAAAATATTTTCACTTTGCAAATAACTCATAACTTCATCAGCTTTCAAGTTCAGAACAAGTGAATCCCAACGCTTGAAGATTCTTCTACGGCCCTCTGCAGAACTCACGATGGGCGTTTCACGCATGGCAGTGTCGTCGAGCTTCTTGACGAGAAGAGGATAACGTTCCTTGAGCGAATAGCGGAAGTGCTGGAATGCAAGAGATCCTTTTGTCTGTAAGATGCTGAGAAGTCGGGTGACTTTTTCCACTCTGGTTCTGCCACCGTGGATTTTATCGCACTCAAACGGTGTCAGTACGGTGCCGCTCAGATAAAGTAATACATGATCAACTTCAAGTTCGGCTTTTATGGCATCGGAATTTTGCATAAGTTTGGCACGATCACGAGTCTCCATCTTGCGGACCTCAGTCTCCGGCTGTGATGAGGTGAAATAGAAAAAAATCAAATGAATATTTTTAAATACCAAAATACCAAATTCTGTGAAGTATAGTATTGCCCCCCCAACTCAACACAAAAGTTGGCAACCATGAGAGTTACCAAATAGCGCGGAAAAGGGGTAATTTTTTTACCAGTAGCGAGGACCGCGAAATAGGCAAAATAGGGGGTATTTAATTGGGACTGCCCACAAAATTTGACCGTGAAATTGGCAAAATAGAGGGTATTTAATTTGCACTGTCCGTGAAATTTGGGTAAAAGGGGTACTTGGGAAAATCTGGTAATTTTATGTTAATATTTAGTGTCATTGTAAAGGGGTGTTTGAAATTCTGGTCATTGAAAACCACAAAAAGGGGTTGTTTTTGGCCAAATTTTGTCCTTGATTTTACATGAAAAAGGGGGGTAAATTTGATGAAAAATCATTGCAAATCTTAAAAGGTTTCCAAATTGGAACCCAAAAATTTGGCATGTGCCAAGTGAGGGGGGGCAAAGATATTTTGGCAGGCCGAGAAGGGGGGGCAATTTTGGCATGCCAAGCGGTGGGGGAGGAAGCAATTTTTGGCACAACATTGGAAAATTTTATAATATTTTATTATTGCACAGCCCCAAAGCAATACTTGTAAGCAAACAACAGAGTTGGAATGTCTGGTGAATGCAAAAACAGGAACACATTGTCAGAAAATATGATTTCAAACGAAAGAGAATCAAATATGTGGGAAAATTATTTCCACATACAGGGTGTCCCAGAATGATTTGTACCGTGTTTGAACAAATTATCAAAAATATATAGTCAACAGTGTATCTAATTTTAATAAGTGCAATACAATGCCACACATGTCTCCTACATATTTTGTGACTTTCATGGAAATAGCTTGATTCGTTTTGACGTGACATTGATATTACTGAAAATAGACGAAAACTGCATTAGTGTAATTTACAGGGCAAAGGCATCATAACACATGGATCCTTTATCACCATCGACCAGCCGCACTGTGCAATATATCGGAGAAATCCTACATTCTTTGATAGGAAATACCACAAATTTGGCACAGATGTAGAGCTTACAATGCTAAATAATTCTTGATATGGGATTAAGTGAAACATTTCAATATGACATCAGATATTTAGTTTGAAAAACATACTTTTTATGTGATTTTTACCACAATTTTTACCCAAAAATGTCATTATTACAGAGGATATACCTTCCTCAAGGATCCTCCGAAGTAAATTTTAATCTTATTCGTTGCATAGCAGTGGGTTTGCCCATATACTGTGGACATAGATGCATGCTGTGACACTAGGGACGAACCTTCTCTACACTTTTATGAAAAATCCATCCCTGCCGGCATTTCAAATGATGAAAAACTCACACACCTCAATAATTGTCTTCAAAACTGCAACCAAAGAAAGATTAGTTTAAGGTCATTCAAGCATAGCAAATCCTTTATTTCATACAATGATTGCTTTGTAACATCATAAATAAACGATTAAAAATCTACTATTTAGTAGAAGTAAGAACAGGACACAGCAATATACTGCATAACATTACTTTGTGCTGAACAGTTAGTAATTTTACAGATTTTCAAAATAGGTTGCTTTGTCAAAACTTGGAATTCACCATTTCTACGCAATCCTCTCTAACTTCTACTAGAAACGTCCAATTTTTAAAATCTAAAAAATTTGAGAAAGCTAAATATATGTAGAACTTAAAATGCAAAGCAATATGACCAATAGAAATGCCGTTCATACCAAAAAAATTCTTTCTTTCTCGGTATAAATCATTCTGGGACACCCTGTACGTCATGCATTATGAACATAATTATCAGAGTATTTATTCTACATGTCTGAACCATAACTTGTGAGGTTAAAATTAATGGGGGAGAAATTTTGGCTAGCCGAAAAAGGGGGGACCCTGGGGGCACTCAACTTTGGAGGTGACGCGTATGTAGGGCTGTTAAGACCCCCTTTTTCAGCATCGCTGTCACCCAAAGACCCCATATTTTTTACTAACACATGCTCGCTCCGCGCTCTGTCACCGAAGACCCCTATTTTTCAATTTGATCTGTCACCCAAAGACCCTTACAAGTTCAATTTGAACAGCAACTTTCATTTATCACTGATTTTGTTACTTATTTTGACAAAATAAAGAAATTTGAAGCCATTTAGAACTAGAAATTCGATTTTCGAGGCTTTTGTGGCGCTGTTTTGGTTCTCACCCAAAGATTACATTTTAAAAAAGGTCATGTTCTCACCCAATGACCCCATATTTTTTACATTTTGCTCTCACCGAATGCCAAAAATCATGCTCTCACCCAATGACCCCATATTTTTTACATGTTGCTCTCACCGAATGCCCCTTAGTGCGTAAAGCGCCAGCCCTACACCTATATCCATTTCAAATTGAAGTGCCCCCCCCGGGGGGGGGGACAAACAATCTTTTGGTAAGCCAAGGGGGGACAAGCGATTTTTGGTGGGCCGCTCGGAAATTTGACACCTCTGGGCTCAAAATTATTGCACAGCCCCTCAGAATGTCACACTTGAAAAAAGAAAGAAAGAGAACTTCCTTGTTAATGTTTTCCTCAAGCACTGTTGGGAAAAGCCCGAAAAAGTAAAATGTACTATTACCGTATTCGTTCGAGTATAGTCCCACCCGTTTTGTAGGTGAAAATTTTTCAAAATTGGGTGGGTGGGGTGGGATTATACTTGAATTTCAAAAAAAAAAAATCAAATTCAAATTCAATGCCTAGCTCCCTCATTTTTATCCCTCACGAGCTGTGCAATAATTATGAGCCCTGGTACGGTGGGAGGGTAAAATGGAGGGGGGGGGGATTTTTGGCGAGCCGAAAGGGTGGGGACAAACAATTTTTGGTAAGCCAAGGTGGGGGAACACTTGGAAATTTTACACCCCCAGGCTCAAAATTATTGCACAGCCCCTCACAATGTCACACTTGAAAAAAGAAAGAAAGAGAACTTCCTTGTTAATGTTTTCCTCAAGCACTGTTGGGAAAAGCCCGAAAAAGTACAATGTACTATTACCGTATTCGTTCGAGTATAGTCCCACCCGTTTTGTAGGTGAAAATTTTTCAAAATTGGGGTGGGTGGGGTGGGATGAATAGGCCGTCACAGCTTACAAACTACTTGAATTTCAAAAAAAAAAAGAAATCAAATTCAAATTCAATGCATTTTGAAATCATATACAAATGATCAATTTTCATATTAAAAACACAAAAGATCATGCAATTTTTTTTAGGTCAACCATGAATGATCCTAGCATTTAGGTCTAGGTCCAGGGACACTCCAAAACTGAAAAAATAAATAATTGCTGGAATTTTTTGTTGGGGGGTGGGACTATAATACTCGAACGTGGGACTATACTCGGACGAATAAGGTACTAACAATGCTAATTTTACAATGAGAATAAAAAAAAATCCCTTCCTCATTAATTCCTGAAAATCCTCTGGAACGGACAAGAACCAAAATGTTTATTTTATGTGGCCTTTTGTGATTTGCCATCACCCAGGTACATTCGCAGCTAGCACAACATGAAAATAACATTTTAAACTATGAATCTAAAAACTGAAACCGCAAAAAACATTAAAAATATAGTCTTTTATAAAAACAATAATTATAACTTACAGTTCCATTTGGTATAGTCCTCATTTTGTCAATGTACTACACTGAAATCTTTCAAATACTATTCAACTGTGTACTATATATTACTATAGCTTTGAGCCCAAAGAAATTAAAGAATCATGCAAAACTAGCAAAGACAATTCAGTGATCATGCATGTATATTAACCAATCCAGTTGATTCCATTGTACGTGAAGAACTAGCCATAATCCACTCGCCAAATGCAAAGCCTTCACTGACAACCATTGGCAATGAACTGCTCTCTGTGTTGTTGTTGCTTGCTTAGTCAATTATCAGGCATGTCAGTTCACCACACACGCCTAACAACATGCCCAAAAATGGCTAAATTGGACAAACCACAACAAGACTGGTTCAGCCCTTTATTCAATTTCATCTAATTTCCATTTTACATGAGTCATCTTGTTGAAAACACTATAGCTATGCAACAGGTTGTACTACAGCGTTCTAATTAACGTTGACATCAGCAGGTGTTGGAAAATGAAGGTCGTTTGACTCACTCTAATATTGACTGGAAAACCTATACTGTCACGTAAAACCTGTAGCGTCCTTAGTTACTGCTGTACTCAAATATTACTTACCTTGTTTCAGCTTTGTTTATTTTTATAGCAGAGGCAGACAATGTAAATGTAACTTCTGCTCCCGTTCGACTTGACCTGTTGATTCATCAACACGACTATCGACTTCACTGCTTGCTTTGCAATGAAACTGTGAATGAATGGTGATCTGGATGGATGATTGATCGTGGGAATGACCCGCTTGTTCTGGTAGAGCTGGCCTCAATACAGTCTCTTCTACAGATATCTGATTTGTGACTTATGTGTTTTGCTACTCTAAAAATCGAAGTCCATGTCTGTAGTAGCGGCTAAATTTCGCGTCCTCATTTTGCGACGAGGTCGCGGGTCATTGCATTGTAAATAATTTATTTATTGCTATCTACTGAAGATGACAAATACCGGGTAACGCATACTGAATTGAAATAATATTTATTTTTCGTATCATGCAGTAAACATTAATAGTTCGTATTTTGTTGCAATGTTTGTATTGTGTTGTTTTGCAATTCCATAATGAAGTCATCTTGGTTCATTTGATATTTGGCATTTGATATCAATTTCAATAAGCAATGATATAGCCAACTTCCTCCGCCACAATATCAGATTATAGACACTTTTAAGTGTAAATTGCTTAAAATATCATGTAGGCCTAAATTCCCACTTATTGTATGAATCATATTAAATATCTTTATTTCATAACATTATATTTGTTTTACATTTAATATACTATATGCATAGGGCCTGCACTTTGGCTCGACATTTGAAAGGGGCGTGAATTCATTTTTGGATACGCCCCTATTATAATTAGGTATACTCGACTCACACACATTCCCTATATTAATATGTATATACATGTACCACATGTAGTCAATCTGTCTGCTTTATCTGTATTGTGCCGTTCTTAAGCAAATACGGTAGTTAAACACGATTTCATCAAACATTATAACAATAGCTCTTTTACAGTGTGCAATCATCCCGGGCAATAATAGAGGATGTGCGTGAAATTATTGATTGGCTCCATACAAAGGAATTGAACCGGTGTCCTTCACTGTAATCATGGCACAATGCAGTGCATTCAATCAAACGTTGTCGTCAACCTATTTGATCGTATTTGTGCATTTGTTATGTGTGTGAGACGAGCTGTCGCGGTAGATTGCAATAGCTTGTAATCATGCTTTTGTTGAATGAATTTGAGTACTCCGCCATATTTACGGTATGATACGTCATAATCTAGGTGATTATTTGCATTGGATGTCTTGAATACGCTGGCGAGGTTGTGTAATAATCGGATTAATGCTATAACAGTAGGTGAATACAAGTTTTGAATATATCGCGTTGCAAAGCCCCATTCAGTGATCACAGCGAAAGTGAAAAAAAATCAAATTGTTACTTTTATAAAAAATTTAATGAAAAAATTGGCACAAAACCCAAGAAAACGGCAGTATTGACGAAGTTGAAGCCCCATTCAAATACATGTAGCTAATTTATATATACTGTCAGTAGGCCTATATAAATTACAGATTCACGTAAATGCATTATTTTTGTCTTAAATAGGCCTACACGGCTTAGGGCTGAACCACTAGCAGAAGACACCAAGTTGATGTTTTATGACCTTTGACATTCTTTTGTGGCGAGTGACATGGTCAGTTCAATTCACGCCGAGTGTCCTTGACAGGTTTAACTCTGCTTCGGTGGTCATGAAAGAATTCAAAAGATAACCTCTGCCCCAACAATCCCAAGCAATTGTCTGAAACTGCTCTTCGGATGATGTATCATAAGAACTCAGTCGTCAGATGATGATAGTCATATAATGACCAAAAGATTATTACTGACTATATCATTGAAGACTGAGTTCCGCAGTCTTGTACAAAATCTGAATTTTGATGATTTTTACGATCGTCCGGATGAAAAAAAATCACTGAATGGGCCGTTAGTTCCTCCTCTCCTTACACTGGCAATATGGATCAAAGAAAATAAAAGAAAACAAGAAAAAAAAAAAAGACAAAGAAAAGAAACAATAAAAGAAAAACAAATATGAAAAGTTCGAACAATATTTGGTTTATAAAATTAATGTGACCGTGATGAGGCTCGAACTCACCACCTTCCGATTTAAAGTTCGAAGCGCTAGTGTACCAAATTCTGATGCCTTACCAAGTGAGCTGTGCTCCTGAGATACGAAATAAAAATAAAATAATACACTGTATACCTGCTTGTGTCGGTAATTGATTTGCTCAAATTCCATAATGGTACAGTGCAACAGAGCAAAAATGCCCAAAATTTAAAAGCTATATAATTTATGACCACTATACACTACACATAAAAATACTAATACAAGGGAATTTCAACGTAAGAATCCAAACAATTAAGTACCAACATGCACAGCTTTGTCCTTATATCACATTTGGTTTTTAACAAAATGTTATCAAACCTCTACTGTGATTGGCAGCTGCACAAGGCATCTCTTTGATAGCTGATCATGGCCATCCATTCAGCAAGTGGCTACTAACTGACCTTGACAGGCTTGAATGATCACTGTCATCTGCTACAAAACCATAACGCTCTAGGACCACACCACTCTTCGCCATACATACATTCTCCCAGCCACATTTCCCTAAAATAATATGAAATTTAAAAAAATAAATGAAATTTAATTTAAAAATATAATCGCAACTTCATTACTTCAACATACCAAGTGACAAGCAAAGACAGAAAACGTACCATATTTTGGAATTTTATTTGTTTAAAAACATTAATGTGTATTAATAGCGCTCAATTGTTGATAACTACGTGTTATAAATGAGGCTATACACGCACAATAGTCGGGACAATAGTATCGATTTTGATTCACACGTGCGCTACGAACTCGCCGTATACTAAAAGCATAGATTATCAATGTGGCGTGGCGTGGCCTACCATTTTTCTTGTAGCTTCTTTTATACACGTCGATGTTTTCATCAATTATACAATTAACCCACATTAGACCCATAATTTTATTTCAGGAAATAAAAGATTAGATTACCATAAAAACGAAACAGTAATCATTTGTTGGGTCTAATGTCATTTATACATGGAATTTTCAACGTTTTTTCTATCGCCATTCTCGCTCAATTAGAAAAATATTTTGGCGTATATAAAATTGAAATAAAATTCTCTGCCTCTTAAACGACATCAAATGTGCCACAATTGGGTATCACGAATCGTTATATATGATGTGCAGTTAATATTCATATTTTCTTTTATACAGAGGATGCTTCAGTTTTGACAGGAAAAATATTTTCTTGAAAACCCTCTCACTCGGTTATTTTAAAAAGGTAACCACGCTTCCCTAGAATTAGACTATGCCATAGTCGATTTTTGATAAATAAAAATGTTATTAATCATGATGAACGCATTCAGTTGAACTCGAAATTATACTGATATTTAGTAGGCCTACATCAAAATACTAGTATAAAATGGTTATGAAAAAGTTTAGGCTATATAATTTTATTTGTGACAGTAAAAGTAAAGTATAGGCCCTACGTAGGCTTATATTATGCAACATATCATAATGGCATAATTATAATGACACTTCAATACTGAACAATTCTAATTTTAGAATCTGCCAGTTTATTATCCGAAAAACCGACTATGGACTTTCACTTTTAAGCAGAACTTTACCCAGGACTCACACACTGTCAATCATACTTGTTTATCAATAAAATCTAACCACAAGACTAAGCATGGTGGTACAATACGCGCTAGATGCATACGTTCATCCACCAGCACAAAAGCGCCGCATTCCCTAGATAGTTGTGTACCATGTATATTTATAATGGTACCAGTACGCGTCGGGAGGATTTAAACAATAACGAGATCTAGGCGACCAATCACAAGCCAGATTCATTTTTAAAGATGCATTACATCATCACCAATTTTAGTTAGGCCAGAAATTGGCCTAACTCTCAAGGCAAAGTCAGTAGTCCACTTGGGAAGCTAACAAACAGAGGGCGTACGGTGACTGAAAAGATCAGTTGTGAAAATCTATCAATTGTGCACTCATTAATTAAATCAGAGTTTTAAGCTTAAATGTAATAGCCAGAGTAGTGCACAATTGGCAAGTGGACTACGGAGAAGTCTACCCTAGAATATGCAATAAATTAGCATTAAAATTTTTCTTATTCTAACAGCAAGCGTTTCTAGAATGCATTATGGCGAAATGTGGTGTACTCTGGGACCTGGTCACTCCATAATGCTACAGCTACAGGGAGCACAGTACTTTGACAATGGAGTGAAAGACTATTATTATTGATTAGGCGCGGATTTTAAAAGTACAGCTTCTATGCGTGTATAGCAAAAAATTGGAATAGAATGTTTGGAATCATGTAACTAAAGTACTAAATGCATTCTGCAAAATGCGCTCTGACCAATTTATAAAGCATTTCATTAGCTTTAATTTGACATATTGTTTGACATATTTGGAATTATGGTAAACCATTAAATAAAATATTTATTAATTAATCAGTTATGTCAATTAATTAAAAATTTAATGCAAATATGCATATTTTCTCTGACAGAATTGTAGGATTTGACAAGAGCCATCTTTCTTGTAAGTTTGATTCTTATAACATACCGGTATCGTATTGCGTCCCGTTATAGTTGCAGAAAAAAAATACGCGTGCAGGACACACATACGCACACACCCCCACACACACCCAGAGGATCGTACCGTTTTACAATCGTATAACATTCATTGGCGCTAGTAGTAGTAAATTTCAATTTTCTTTGCTTTACCTCACTTGTTCTGCTCAAAATTAAAAGGGGACATATCTAGCTGACAGTAAAAGCTTACATTTTATGGAAATTATGTTTAACTATTTGCTTAAACAGCACAAAACAGATAAAGCAGACAAATTTAATATAATATTTAAGAATATAACATTAGATTTATGATATTTACTTCGAGGACTGTTATTTATCAAAAATGTGAAAAATATCAAATTTTAATAATTTGTCATAAAATTTGTATTATATCGTGAATTTCAAACAATGAAATTTATTTGATATCAGAAAGACATTCTTCGTATTCAGAATGCAATTCGATATGTCTGATGTGCTCTCATGTCCCACACAAAATACTATCGAAACGCTCAAAACGCTCATTCCAGATCCCTTAATTTGGTTAATTTTCTTTTCTTGTTTTCTTTCTTTATTTTTCTTTGATTTATATTGCCAGGGTAAGGAGAGGGAACTAAAGGCCCATTCAGTGATTTTTTTGATTTTTTTTCATCCCGACGATCGTAAAAATCATCAAAATTCAGATTTTGGATACTAGACTGCGGAACTCAGTCTTCAATGATAGTCAGTAATTTTTATATTTTGGACATTATTATGACTATCATTTGAGGACTGAGTTCTTATGATCCGAGGAGCAGTTTCAGACAATTGCTTAGGATTATTGGGGCAGAGGTTATCTTTTGAATTCTTTCATGACCACTGAAGCATAGTCAAACCTGTCAAGGACACTCGGCGTGAATTGAAAGACCATGTCACTCGCCACAAAAGAATGTCAAAGGTCATAAAACACCACTTTTGTGTCTTCTGCTATCTAAAGGCCTATGGCTGATTTTGTACCTTTCGTCATTGTCATAGATGTGCTAACATAGCTTGCTAGTGCAGTGGTTCAGCCGAAAACCGTGTATCTAAGACAAAAAATAATGCATTTACGTGAGTCTGTAATTTATATACCGGTACTGACAGTATATAAATTAGCTACATGTATTTGAATGGGGCTTCAACTTCGTCAATACTGTCGTTTTCCTGTTTTGTTTTTTTGCCATTTGTTTTTCAAAAATTTATAAACGTAACAATTTGATTTTTTTTTCACTTTCGCTGGGATCACTGAATGGGACTTTATAGCGCGGATTATTCAAAACTTGTTTTTACCTACTGCTATATAGTATTAATCCGATTATTACATAACTTTGCCAGCGTATTCAAGACATAGGTTTTGTAGGGATAAACTGTACATGGGTATAGAAGCCCTGCATGCTTTTATCGATTGGCTCCAAACAAAGGATTTGAACCGGTGTCCTTCACCGTAATCACGGCGCAGTAGCCTACAGTCCATTCAATCAAATGTTGTCAGTGTGCGAGACGAACGATGTATAAATCTGGAGGTCACATCATCACTTATCATGCTCATTGTAAAAAGTTTGTCCAATTCATATACTGTGTGTATTGTTCCCGGGTATTGTCAATACAGTCAAGCAAACAGGTATTATATTTTGAAAAGGCCGCTATAGTATATTCACAGGGGTGTCTTGAATGGCCAATCATATGGGACATAATCAAATTGCAGTGACTGCTGCCTTTGTTACCACATGTCAGTCATCTTGTGATTATTGGACCATGTAAACCTGCAAAAAACGAGCCAAAGTGCAGGCCCTATGATTCGATTTGAATATTTTCTACTTTTCTTTTAGATAATACTTTTCTTTACCATTTATCAAATTATATCAATATAATTTGTAATTATATTTGCCATAACACTAATGACATAATTAATTTTCTATTTCACTTGGGGATTAGTTCACAGTTTTATTTTTAAAATGTAGACTGATCGCTACAATGTATAGGCCTATGATCAGGTTCACTGACCATGCTGACTGATCTTTTTTTTTTATTTACAGATATTGGGTATAAAAAACCGGGGGTAAAAAATCGTTTGTCTTTCTTCCACTTCCCAAAAAGTACCGAATAGCAAGTTTTTTTTTCATTAGAGTTACCAAATCTTTCAAAGACCCCTTTGCAATGATTTTTCATCAAATTTACGAGGACAAAATTTGGCCAAAAACAACCCCTTTAAAAAAAAATGTTAATGGCCAGAATTTCAAACCCCACCGTCAATGACACTAAAATATTGACATAAAATTTCTGGATTTTCTTAAACCCCTTTTCCGCGCAATTTGGTAACTCTCATGGTTGTCAACGTTTTTGTTGAGTTGGGGGCCGGGAGCTCAAAATACTTTTTTCCCAGAAGGTTTTCTATAGTTTGTCACCCCTCCCCCAAGAAAGCAAAGAGTTTACACCAACAAGAGAGCGTATCAGTATTTGAAGCGACAGGTGTCTTGCGCCTTTGGAGATGAGGCTATCGTTACCATGCCTACGATCGAGTAAGCAACTTTTCGCGAACCGACTCCATTTTTGCGGAGTTATTCTCGAACAGATGGCAATAAAGTCCTGAAAATTTACGATGTACGATTCCATTTTACAAGAAGTGTTGTAAATTAGAAGCAAGAGTAAAAAGCCAAGATGTCTATGACGCAAACGATGCGGCAACAGCCTGTTCAACAGGCTAGGACGTACGATTATTTGTACGGTAAGTTCGCCGTTCGGTAAAATTTGGTAAGCTTACCGACCATTCAGAATTCAGCTTTTACAAAAGTTTAGTGACCATGCATGCATGCTATGCATGGATGGATGCATACAAGTACCATATGACAGGATCATACCCACCACAGGGCAGCAGTCCCACAATTACACAGAACTTCACATCAACTTAAACTTTATACATCATTATATAGGTATGTGAGCATTCCTTACCTGAGCATGCGCAATATTCAGCCTCTCTCAGCATAGGGAAATCGCGCACCCGGCGCCATTTTGAAAATTCATTACCGGTAGTAAATTTTACGGCGATGTTTTTGAAAAAAAATTTTGGGGGGAATTAGATCGAGTTAAAAACAGTTCCAAAGCTTACAAGGTCAAGTCAAAAGGTTGAACTTGATCATAACCCGGAAGAGGTCAGATGATTCGCACGTGGTCGCGGCAAATTTTGGCGACTTTGTAGTGGGTTTGAAAGTGACGATTTCGATCTAATTTGTTTCGGAAATTACTCTCCAAATATCTAAATAACGGAGTTGAGCGGTAAGTTAAATGGAGCACGCGGTGAATAAAGGTGGTTTTTTGTACATAAAAATGTTTGGTTTGATGAGTTTGGATGGATGCCTTGCGCAAAAAGTGAGTGAACTGGGGATTTAGTGTAGTACGAATTCGGCAACTTTTGCCAGTGAGTGAACATGCTTAACCCAGCATGGTTTGCGTATAGTAATTGAATGGGCTCATGCTGTGGATGCTGGGATAGATTCTCATTCTGTGCCGACTATGAGTCGGGGGAAGAAGCAAATTTGGACCTTTCCTATTCCTATCCCATCATGCATAGCGCTAGCAGATTTTTGCTATGATAGATGCATGAATGACTATCGGGTATGATGGCGGGGGGGCATTTTTGGCCATTTTCCCATTTGATTTTTTAAATGTTCAAATTGATGGGGGGGGGGGACGTACTCTTATGATGCTACGTCATGGGGGGTAACTTGAGCAGGAGTGACCCCATTCTGATGATCAAGTGAACTGGCCCTCGAGTTTCCGCAATGATCTTCGGAATAGGGAGCATCGCCAGCCAGTGCTCAAAGGGTGCCTGCTCAAAGACCAAACTTAAGCTGGGGCGGGCGGGGGGTTCATACTTGAGCAGGAGTGACCCCATTCTGATGATCAAGTGAACTGGCCCTCGAGTTTCCATAATGATCTTCGGAATAGGGAGCATCGCCAGCCAGTGCTCCAAAGGGTGCCTGCTCAAAGACCAAACTTAAGCTGGGGGCGGGGGTTCATACTTGAGCAGGAGTGACCCCATTCTGATGATCAAGTGAACTGGCCCTCGAGTTTCATAATGATCTTCAGAATAGGGAGCATCGCCAGCCAGTGCTCCAAAGGGTGCCTGCTCAAAAACATTTTCCTGGGGAGGGGGTGAACGCATCAGCTAGTGCTTATAATAATTAAACATTTTAAAGGGTGCCCCTCAAACAAATTACCCCCCCTTGTATCAGTGAAAAGGTGTACTCGGGTGGGTAGTATCAAAACCGTGAGTTTTTCAATGACAAAAAAAATAAATAATAAGACACTTCAACACAAATTTCATCTTTTTGAATAAGTTTTTCTTTATTTTTGCATAATTTGCTGTTGGCCCTCACTGTGGTTTCCCAGGGACTGCCTTTTGAGGAGAGCGAGAGCAATCGCTCTCTACTGCTCTCCTTAAATCGGATATAGGAGAGTGATTTTTAGCTTTCCTTTAATAGTTGACCATTCTCTCATTACATTTTATTGTAAATGTTCTAAACAGCTCTGATTCCAAAAGACAGTCCCTGGTTTCCATCCTCTGTCAAAGCTGGAATCTGCATCAGAAAACAGAAATAAAACAAAATGTTACTCATACATGTTCATTTGTATATTAGGGGCTATCATTTTCTCATGGGCTCCCAAATTTACAAAAAGTCAGCATCAATAAAATTGCGACCCCCTATTTCGGCAACAAAATTCACATGACCCCCTCCCCCACCAACCACTGATACACCTTACATGTACCCCCTGAAGAGGCTAAAATTGTATTCAGTCTTTTTGAATAAGATAAACACACTATCTGTGGTCATCTTGGTCATCAAAAATTTTATGACCCCCCTATTTTTCTTTCCAAAAATTATGACCCCCCTGTATATTTGGGACCCCCTCCAAAGAAAATGATAGGCCCTTATGTTCACATCAATACAAATTCAATCAATCTAGGATTCACATTTACAGTTCAGCAAGATGGTGCTTGTTTCTTAAAATTGTGTACTCACAATGCACAGTATAGGCCTATAAGCATTTTAATATGTGCATGCACAAAAAGTTTGTACAGGAAATTGGCTGAAAAATTGAGCCATTCAAATTAGCATATCTCCGCAACCACATGTCATATGACATTCATTTATGCCTCATCATTTTTCTTTCATTTAGCTCTTTAATATGAGATTACTTTGATGAGAATCAAAAAAAGTTCAATTTTTTTTGTATTATACCTACATTATATAAAACTTTAAAGCCAAGAAAATTTAAAAAAATCATGAGAACAACTCGCTTGGTTTGGAAAACTCCAAAACACACAAAGGCTGGGAAGGCCTGCAAAAGTGCAAAGACCCATTTTAATGATAATGTCCTAAAAACTGTGGTGTGTGGTTTGGCGCTGGCATTTTTCAAATCACCAGGTGGCACTTGTACCAATAAAACCCTCAAAATTTTTGAGTACCACCTTCAACTCTTCTTCTTCTTCTTTGACCTTACTCCGCAACGCTCCAAGATTTGGAACCACACGCAGAGGAATAGGTTGTGCGCAATAAGATGATATTAGTTGCTTGAGTTCCTTTCCTGCTGCTTGTACTAGTGCGTTGACAGTGCTTCTTTTAGAGTTTCTGTGTTTGCTATGTTAATGAGGTTTTCGGGTAGTATGTTCCAGTCCGCAATTGAACAAAGAAAAAATGTGTTTTTGTAACAGTCTTTCTTAGGTTGATATCTTTGAAATGCTTTACTGTTGTGGTGACGGGTGGGGCGTGTAACTGGCATAAGAACTTTTACGCCGGTATGGCAACCTGACCATTCTGGATCTCATTGGCGTACGCAGGGGGGGTGTTACGTGTGTGAAACACCCCCCTTGGATCTGTCAAAAAAATAAAATGCGGGGAAAAGAAAAGGCAAAGAGAAAGAGAGAGAGAGGGGGGAAGAGAGAGAGAAAGAGAGGGAGGGAGGGAGCGGGAGGAGAGGTGGGAGATGAGCAAGGCATAGGGGACATATTATCACAATTAGCCTTAACAACCCCCACACAAATTATCTCACCTCATAACCGGTAACATATGTAGGCCTAAATGTGTTAATTGTTGATACATGTCAAACCCCCCCCCCCATCATCACACCCCTGGCAACGTACGTACGTTAAGGTTTTAATTTTGCAACATTTCTGAGGAGGGAAAACTTGTTCACGAAAGGTTTCATAGACCGTCATTTCACAAGTTTTCGGCTTTTTGAAACTAATATTTTACACACTAATAGTGCCAAAATGGTCGACCAAATCGCTTCAATTAGGTCTTCATTTTGCAAAAGTTTCTTACTTCTCAGGGGGACATCCCCCCTCAGACACCCCCCTGCATAGTGGATAAACAAGCGGCCATATTCGCTTTCGACATTTACAAATTTGTGTTAACATAAATCATAGGCTACAATTAAAAGGAAAACTTGGTTCACAAAAGGCTTCGTGCATGGACCGTCATTTCACAATTTTTCGGCTTTTTCAGACTAAAATTTTACACACTAATAGTACCAAAATGGTCCACCAAATCACTTCAATTAGGTACTCATTTTGCAAAATTTCTTACTTCTGAGAGGGGCACATCCCCCCTCAGACACTCCCTTGGCTATGCGGCCATTTTTTATTTATTTTTTGTTTATCATCACACACACCTTGAAAAAGTCCTGCGTACGCTACTGCTGGATCTTGTGTAACATGGCCATCCTTGAGATCTTTCTTCTGGTTTGAAGTGGCTCCTATTCAAGACGCTCAATCATGTCTGTGACGCTACTTCGCCGACCATAGTCCCTGCACACGAAGCGGGCAGCCTTTCGCTGAACACTTTCCACTTTCTTTATGTCTTCTTTGGTGTAGGGGTCACACACTGTAGCTGAAAATTCTAAATGTGGTCTGATGAGAGTTTTATAGGCTGTAGACTAATTGAGCTTGGTTGGACCAGGGAAGTGGCACTAGTCTTCCCTGGTTGGACAGGGTCACAGGGATGTAAGTTTCTACGCACCATACCTAGGACTTGTTTGGCCTTTGAGGTAACATGGGCAATGTGATTTCCCCACTTGAGATCATTTGATAAGTGAACCCCTAAATTGTATGTGACTTGACTTCAGCTAATGTTGAGTGGCCTAATTTGTATGTAATTGTATCTGGTTTCCTTGCCTGAGTGAAATTTATAGCAAAACATTTGTCCACATTGAAACACATCTGCCATGTATTCTGCCATGTATTAAAACAGTGTGTCTAAGTCTAAGTCATGTGGTAAAATTGTAGAGTCCTCAGCACTTTCAATTTTCCCATACACCACGCAGTCAACTGTGAATAAGCGCATTTCGGACTTGATGTTTGTTGGTAGGTCATTCAAATAAAGTAAAAAAAGTAGAGGTCCCATGACAGTCCCCTGTGGGACGCCTGAGCGGAGATGTGTCCAATTTGAATGCTCACCATTTACTACAACTCTTTGTTTGCGTTGTGTCAGAAAATTTTAAATCCAGGTGTGAGTGCTGCCTGTAATACCATAAACTCTTTATGTTTACAATGGTTTTTATAGTTAGCACTCAATACTATAATTTTTTCCAAGGTTCCTTTGACATCGTTAACCATCGCGTATACGTGCGTGACGTCAAGCGTGTGCATTAGACCTTTTGCAAAATAATACGCGCTGGACGGCTAGCAGTACGCTTAATTTGTAAAAGGAAATCTGAATAACATTTTAGCATCTCGAATTTGTTTGGTACGGTATGGTATCCTTTGCCCTCATGCCCTGTGGCTGTGAAGAATTCCAGATTAACTACACAGATTTTTTTAAAAGTACTAGTAATCATAGCATAGGGAATAGCAGAGTGATCAAGACAGTTTTTATCGGGTACCAGTATCATGGTGTAATCTTAAATGACCATGCCCATCAAGGCTATCGATTACAAAAGAAATATACATGCATGAAAGTAAGTTGAAATTAAACAATCGTTATCCTTTTTCTTTTTTGCTATGCCACACAGATCCTGTGCATACATTATCTGGAGAAAGAGACCATGCCCGGGCTACATTCAAGTCGCACACCAGCACTGACAGAGTCGTAAGTAATTTAATAACAGCATGAACAAAAAAGGCAGAAACCCCCCAAAAGGCATTGGAAAGTAAGAGAACCGACTCCCCAGTGTTCGATTTACCGCCTGCACATGCAGATGACTTTGATTCTGTGCAGGTAACTTTTCAAATGTACAGCAGGTCTGCACAAGTGCATGTAGAATTTTAGTCGTAAATTACACAGTTGGAATCAGAAACATACAATGTGTCTCTAAATCAAAGAAGTAATATAAATATTCCTTACGAAATGACACCAATTTTTACTTTTCATCTTTTCATTTTACTTGTGTTCAAGTTACTTTCACTTTGTGCAGGTAGATTTTCTATGTTACCTGCACAAATGCAAGTAACTTTTTTCTCGTAAATCGAACACTGCAGCTCCCCATGTTTGTGTGCATGGGAGGTCAAAATGAAATAGTGTATCTCTGGATTTTTTCTCTATCACCTGATTAACTTCTACTGGTATTTATTCTCAGTTAGGATTTGACAACTGCCCATCATTTTCACCAAAACTGCCTGTCCAAAATTTGACCCTGAAAACAAAAACCAGACCTCTGCCCTTTCTGAGGTTCAGTCAGTTCCACAGAATTAGAGAAGGAGAACCGGGACTCCCTATACCGCCACGTACAATCGCGCCGTCAGGTATGGGGAGAAAATTGGGGGTATTCGGGTCCTTGCCGACGGTGCGCGGAGACCAACGAAAACAATTCTGCGTCTCATCTGAAGCGTCTTGGTACTCGCGTTCAGGCCGCATTAAGTGCGTCTCTCAAATGCGCCCATCATCCATGTCGCGCTTGCATGACAACGAATGCCTCGAGTGCATTCCGAGGGAAACCAAATACCCCCAATTTTTGCTCATCATGCCTGTATCAAGATGGCGGTCGAGTCCTGGTTCTCTGGTTTTAATTCTGTAGTCAGTTCATAGATATTGGCAGAGAGCAAAATCATGCTAAGCAAAATTATCCAAAAAAGTTGCAGCATAACTTTGTTCGCTGTGTTTTGAAAGATTTTATGTTGTTGAAGCACATAGGAAATGTTTAAACCACAACAATATAACAACAGCATGTATTTTAAAGCACCTTGAAACAAAATTATAGCAGTAATAATATGTGAATTCAGAGGAGTCTGTGAATTCACAGTTCCCCGAACTGATATAGCCTTGATTTGTTTGTCTGGTCATGTTTTTTCGTGCCTAAACTGCACATTTCAATCTCATCGGGAGAACAAATGTTTATAAATTATACAAAAAATTATCAATGTTCTTGGAAAATTTTACCCCGGTAAAAAATGGTTTGAAGATTTTAATGTTACACTTGTCACTCGTCCAGTTTCTATAATCTGTTGCAAGGTTCCTTTTATTTGTTAACCATGGCATTATTGGCGTATGCATGGGACCTTGTGGAAAATAATACATGCTGGGCGTTTACGGTTAGCGGTACACTTGTTTTGTAAAAGGAATTCTGCAAAAAATTATAACACTTTGTATATCGTCAGTAGGTAAGGCCAATGGAACTCGATTATTAGTTTCAGATTGAATGTTTGAAAAAAGGGACGAGGTCGCTATTTCATTATTCATTATTCAGTCTCTTTTCATTATCCATTATGTCAACAAAATCAATGAATCTATGAACAGCTTTCTCCAAATTTAGGTACCCCACCAGTACCAAAGTATATTGTTGATGAAAGACCATTTCAAATCAGGTATTAATGCTTAGATCATCATTACAGACATTTTGCAACAGATTGAGAAACAGAAATTTGAATTTGTTTTTATGAAAAGAAAATTTGCAATTTTTGTAATCACTAGAAGCATGATGAGGTAATCCGTAAATTTCCATTATTTACCCCATCCTCTACCCCTATAACTAAGAAAAACTGCTGATTATGATCAGCAGGGGATGTCAGACATTTTGAGAGTTTCAATTTTGTTTATTTCCATCTCAATTTTCAGATAATTGCCTTTTTTATAAAAAATAATGAAAGTTTTGGTCAAATTGAAAAGGTGATGTGGGCGGTCAATAGGAAACTAACAATCGAGTTCCATTAGCCTAAATGCAAAATAACCAGGAATTGAGTTTGTCTTGACACTCTGTATAATGTGAATATCTGAGTATCTCTCCTCTTTTTTACAGAGACGTGTCCCGATATTCCAGACCATGTTCAGTGCTCTGCGACATCAACCACGCTTTCAGATGCGACTGGAAAACACAGACCCTGTACCCAAGTATATATCTAGGCAATGGCGAGGGTATAGTGAACAAGCGAGGGAGTCTCTTATCAGATATAAAACGTAAGTCAAGGTGATATTGCAGAATCAGGACTCAGATATTTGGGCTATTCCATTTGAAATCTACACACCCTATGGAAAACATGACCTTAATCTTCCACACAGGGAATGTTAAAGGTGATTCCATTTTAAATCTACACCCCCAGAGATTTAGGTCGTGTCTTTCATAGTGGTTGTGTGGATTTCGACTGGAATAGCCCAATGCATGGAGGCTAAAGGCAATATGCTCGTAACATTACACAAAATAGCCATTGTGAACAAATACTTGGTAATGGAAAAAAATGGCAGACACTGGTGCTTTCTTTTTTATGTAATGTGTTCAAAATAGCTCCTTATCGTCAACTAGTACCAGTGTGCGTACTCAAACATTTTAGTTTTTTTGATGTTAATACATGTATGGTCTCTGTAACATACCATTTGCTGAAAGTCATAGAGAATCAGCATTATTGAGATGTATGAGTATGGTCAGAGCTGTTGACCATATAGCAGCTAATAAGTAGGGCCTTGATTGTAGTGTGGGTGGGATGTGTGGCTGGTTTTCTAGAAGCTGACAGTATTAGTATTACACAATACCAAAAACTTTATACCAATTATGATCTTTGATACAAATTTATATGCTTCAGAATTTATGTGTCAAACTATACTTTTACCCCTCTAGTTTCAACTATGCTCCAGACATCAAGGTACCACCCCAACCACACAGCGATGCACAGGTCGGAGGTCAGAATCGATACAGGTACTTCCGTCGGCCCATCATACCATTCCTACAACAAGTGCCACCAGAAGTTGTGCTTCAGACGTCAAAGTAAGTACATAAATAGACAGGCCTTGAATTTTGATATTTTGGGCACCCATTTTCTAGGCCACTGGGCAAAGACAAAGAAGGGTATCAGGGCCAACAAGTGATGAAGAATGCCTTGAAGTTGACAAAGATCTGGGGGCACCAAGACCAAAACTGAAAAGGGGCAAGCAATGGCCTCGGTGGACTCCTTTATTCGAGCCCTGTAAATAGGAACACTAAACCATAGATTAAAGAGGTCCTTCCTAAGGACACCAAACTTGTGTGTGCGTATAATATTTAGACGTGTATATACCCCCATATAATACCCTATGTTATGCTATATATTTATCACCTCTGAGGACCCATGTAATGTTTTCAAATGAGGACAGCAGCTATTGGTCTTCTGGACTGGTGTGCGTTGAATGTAAATGACTTTTGGAGATTCAGTTTTGATTTTCGCAAACACCAGTTATGAGAATCATTGCGAGAATCCGATTCTCATGCACCAAATTTTGAAGCCTTGCTACTTGTCTATCTATCCGTCTGAGAGTAAGACATTTCATTTGCCAATGTTAACCGCCTACATGTAGGGCTTAAATAATGGGTTAAGAACTTACAAATGTAACAGTGATCGATAATAGCATACCCAGCAGTAATTAACATGCATGCACCATCATAATTCTGGTTCCTTTCAGAATGGATCCACTTGGTCAACCGGATCATGTTATAACAGAAAGAGCACCCACGCCTCCTTTCAGGACGGTTGAGATACAGACAGACTATAGAGAGAATGAGACGCAAACAGATCCGTATACACCAGAATATGTGGTCAGACCCGGATCACAGCCTGAATTACTGACTCTAGCTACTCTTTCTTATGGTGAGTATGCAGAGCTTTGAGTTATAAGGAGAAAGTTCCATGATTCGCTCTCTTCATGCAGCTAGCAAGTGATGCATGTACAATTTGCAATGGCTTTTTGATTAGCTGCTGAAAACTCTCCATAATATCACTAGGAGTAGCCGAGTAGGAGAGTCAGTGGCATAACCACATTGAGGAGAGGCAGGGGTTTGGGACCCAGTCAGGATCCAAGATTCTCTTTGAGTGCAAATGAACTGTGTGTGTTTTGGTATGGTGCACTATAAATCATTAAGGCTTTTAAAAATACATTTTTATTACAACAATTCAAAATGTTATACTGTTTTCTGGTCATTATAGGTCATGGGTTACCAGCAAGTTTAGTAGAGGTTACGATGATACTGATAGAGAGAGAGAGACTGGTTAAAAGGAATGGGAAGCTACCTGGCCTTCTCTAATTGATGTCTCAAAACTGGAGAAGAGAAAGAATTTAACACCAATATGTTTTCTTATCATCATAGGTCATGGGTTACCAGCAGGTCTGGCAGAGGTAGAGATGATAGAGAGAGCCCGCGCTAAGAGAGAGTGGGAAGCCACCTTACCTTCTCTCAATGATGTCTCACAACTGGAGAAGAGAAAGAAGATGATGGATGAGATGGAGAGGAAAGAATGGTCTCTTAGAGAGCAAGAAATTGAAAAGTAAGGAACTTTTTTTTCTTTGTCATGACATTATTCTGTAGGGCAGGACAAAATGTCTGTGAGTGGCCAAAAAGTCTTGACACTAATTTTTGCCAAAATTTAAGTTAACTTTAAATGCAGCTATACACTGCAAAATTTGCACAATTCCACCCCTTTAGACACTGTTTGCTGTTAACAATATGTGTCAGCTAATCAGGGGTTGTATGGTAAAAAAAATTAGTGAGGCAAAGTTGTCCCAATAAATAAATATTATTTTACTCCAACAAATGGGTGCAAAAATTGTGACTTTATCCTGTTTAGGCACATGGTTAAACCAAATGGTTAAACATTTCTAAGAAATGCTTACACATAAATGTGGTAAGAAAATGAATGGACACACAGTCACTTTACCTTGAGAATATGTCCCTAAATTTGACCCAAACCAACAATAGATTTACATAGATGTAGGTATGGTCAGGCAGTGATGCTCAGGTCACATGGTTAAGAAATGTCCTCTGTATTCCTAAACCATGTGACTTGGGATGATTTGAAGTGACCTCCACTTGAGATGAGTCTGGTATTTATTCCATGCTATTATGTGAAATGAGACACATGTAGCAGCTGACAAGTGCATCGTTTTGATGTGGATGTAGTCACATATTTATTTCAATAATTAATATCAATAATGACTCAAGATAGTGTTGCTGTAGGGGTATGTTACCCCTCCCATTTGTTTGCCCTCCTAGCATAAGCCGTTACCCATTTACACCTGGGTGCAGTGAAGCAAAGAGGATTAAGTGCCTTGCCCAAAGACAAAACATACCAGCCCGGGATGTGACTTGAACCCACAACCCTATGATTATGTGTCCGATCACTCAACCGCTATGACACTGTGTTCCCAAAAATTACTATGCAAAGAAAATAATAACTTTCAAGTTGCAGCCCATTGCCATTAACTGGTAGTAAAGATAAACCATTTTATGTGTTTCAGACTTCAAGAAGCTAGACTAGAGCTGCTCCAAAAGATTTTACAAGAAAGGGAAGAGAATCACACAGAACTGAGCGCTAAACGTCTTGATAAACTTTGGGCAAAGAAACAGAAAGAACGGGAAAGGAAAGCAGCTTGGATCAGGAATGAACACATCAAAGGTGAGGTATTTCACTAAACATGTACTATACTGCACACAAAAAGTGTCCTTACACTTAAAGCAATATCTTACTCAAATATCAAATGAAATGATCAGTTAGAAGAGTATTTTCATCTGCATATTTTGCTACCTCATTTGGCACAATGCAACTATATTCCCCCAAGTTATACTAATTTGAATGGAAAAGGAGAGCAGGGATGTAAATCTAAATTTTGCTGGGATCTTCCCTGTACAAAGTATAGGAAATACACATTTTTAGGAAATGTTAAAGCAGTTTTAGGAAATTTTGTCAGAGCTTGTTTTCATCCCTCGGAGAGCATTTCAAAAATTATATTTCCTCCTTCAGGGCAATCACTTTTGTAACAGCATGGCAGATTAACTGGAATAATACATCGGTGTATGATAAAGGATACATAAGTGCAGTTACTGAAGGGATGCTGCAGCCAAACAAAATTGTTTCACTTGCCCAAGATCGCATTAGTTGGAGAAAGCTCAGCAGCCGACTGATGATGATGATGATGATGAAACTTTATTCTTTGCTTGTTTCAGCAATAAGAAAATTGACTGAGAAACGGCGCAAAGTAGAAGGGAAACTGGAGCGTCGTGATATCACCAAAGACTATGCTGGCTTCAACTCTGAGACTTATGCACCAATGACCAGGCATGGAGTATTTCTAGATAAAGGATCTGAGCAGTATGTGGTCAAAAGCAAATATATAAGCACGTATCAAGGTGAGTAAAATGTTGGGCTATTCCAGTTGAAATCCATACACCCCCGTGGTAGACTTGATCTTAATCTTCTACAAAGGGGCTGTAGATTTCAAACGGAACCACCTATCCAGGTAACCCCATTTGAAATTCATACTTCCTGTGGAAGATTAAGGTCATGTCTTCCATAGAGGGATATGGATTTCAACTGGAATAGCCCAATGTCTGCTAGGATGGGTGTATAACTGTACATATAGTAATGTAACATTCATGATTGAGCGGGTATGACATGCCTATAATTCCATTGGAGCATTGGAAAAAGTATTGGATCTCACCATTGTCCAAGATAGGTAACAGACTTAAGTTTCCTAACTGTATAGTAGTGTCTGACCGATCAGGTCCCTATCTGAATCGGCCGATTGGCCGATCAATTCCCTCTTTGATCTGCCGATTCGATCACCGATTACCAATTCCCCAATTGTAAACAATGGCTGCCATCGCCATGAGTAAATTTCACCTGTATGTTGAAAGGGTACTTGTACGCAAAGTATTACCATAATTATGTATGCTCTGAGCACAAAACTACACTGCCATGCTCATTTACAATACTTAATTTGACCATGATTATTCTAAGTTCAATTTACCTTTTCCCCCTGATATCCGAGTCCGTCGAATCATTCGATCGCCCCATTTTAATATTGTGTTTACGTTCAAGTCAGTATTGAGTTTTGCACACGGCCCGTAGCTGACACGCACGTGTGTAACCCGGAAGTGTTGAGTTTTGCACACGGCCCGTAGCTCTCTCCAATCTGACACGCACGTGTGTAACCCGGAAGTAAGAACTACAATTGTACATATGCATGCGGGGAATTACCTGATTATCTCAGCTGCGTGCCTGAATCACGGTATGAAATTATATATGTTTATCGCCTACAAAGCTTGTTCTTTTGCTAAATTTCGCTTGATTTAAAGAAAGAAATATACCAATAAATGAATACTTGTTAAGCTTCAACAGTTACTTTCATGATATTGGGTGATCGGTGCATTACATCGGCGGATGAAGGAAAAATCGGCCGATGCAGATCACTACCGATAAGCTAATAATCGGCCCGATTAGGAAGCTCCCGATCTGATCGGTCAGTCTCTACTGTATAGTGTGCAGTCAGTGAGCCCATCAATTGATAATAAGACCTGAACAAAAGTAACTTTTGTGAGGATCATTTTTTGGGTCAAGTTTGTCCTAGCATTTTGAGCTGGGGAGGGGGCTTCACTTGGTCCCCTACTGATGGGTGATATGAGTCCTATTTTCACTGGCTGATAGATATAAGTAAAATATAAACCAAACATTTATGAGAGACTCCTTGATGAACGTTGTATCTTATTGATTCCTTGTACAGGTCTTCTTGAGTTAGAGAACTCACTACCAGACTTTGTTACACAGCCTCGTGTAGTAGCACCCAAACCTAAAGTAGTCAGTAAAGCTGGATTTACAAAGAGAAAACAAAAGCGAGTACAAGAATTAGATGAAGTTTATAAAGGTAAGTACCATTTATGACGTGTTTTTGTTGTATTTTGGATTAGGGACTGCTTGAAAACTTAACCGTCCGTTCCGCCCGGTTGAATCTGATTTCAATTGTTCTAAACAATGGAAGATGGTTTAACCGTCATCAACCGGCGGTCGGGTTTGAAGCCACCGCTTAGGTAAAACTCAACTGCTGATTACCTGCGGAAAGCCCAAGCGCCGTTTTTTCCAGGCCACTGGCAGTCGACCAGTAGCTGAATTTTGAAGCCACTCCTAACATTTTGCTTTCGAATTTTCAATAGGTAAAGTTCCACTTATAATATGTTTTTAAAGCAGAAGAAAGTTCATTAAATGGACAGAAATTGATTGTTTTCCTGAATTCACCAGTTGAATTTCTGGCTGTCAAAACTTTCAAAGTCTGCATTCAAAAGTTTTGAGGCATGTCCACGAAATGTGAATGCCCTTTAAACTTGATGGTAATGATTTGATGATTTCGATCATGTTTGAATCCACAATGCAATTGTATTTTGTAGATATCAAGAATGCCAAGACGAGAGGAGAAGAGGTTCCTAAGCCACCACGATTCCTACAGAAGATAGAAAAACCAATACCAAGACCTCCTACACCATCTGTTGAGGTCCCAGATCAGGTATGTGTAATGTTTAAATTCCTCACACTATATGCAGGAGGAGACGCCAAAAGACTTGTGTAGCTAAAAGTGCAATAAGACCCCCTACTACTTCTGTAAATTTGAACTTTTCGAATAAAATTATTGATACCCTAGCAACATCCAAAGAGGTTAGAATTTTGTCACAGGCCAAAAATTAGTCTTGATATTGCAGGAATCATTTGATTTGCATAAATTCAATTGTCTGGTTTGTAGACCTTGGAAATAAAAAAGTAACAAATTTCAAATGTCAGGTTATATAAAAGGTATAAAACATTTTATTAACATTCAGTAAACATTTTAACATAATGTTGTTAAATGTTGGCATAATATTTTGCAAAAATGTTGCCAAAATTAATTTTACAATAACATTTTGACAACATTTTTAAAATTAGGGATATGAGTGACCACAGATAAAAAAAAAAAGTCAGAAAGGTATGAAAAGTCTAAAAAACTATGAAATATGGAAAGCTCTTATACTTGTATGCAGCGCAATTGCAGAAAAAGCTGAAATTCAAAATAAAAAGGTATGAATTCAGATTTAAACCTGAATTCTTACACCCCAGTAAAATGTTATTGTAGTGTTTGCATTTTTCATATAAAAAAGGTTTTGACCAAAACAAATTTATAACATGTTTATAACAGTTTACAAACATTTTTGCATTTCTGATACTAAAATGATTTACATTTGATTCTTTGACAGATTGACGAGGAGCGAGAGTTAGCCATCGTTTTCTTACAGCAGGTCATAAGGGGTCGAGCCATACAAAATATGGTAAGTTGAACAAGACATTTGATTTGTAAGCATGCATGTAGCTTTATACACAAGTTTTCTATTGGGGCTGCCTGCACAGAGTACCTACATAGTACCAATGCTGCTACTGAACAGGACACACCAGCAGCGGTACAGCACTGGTACTACCCTGGTACTACTCAGTACCAACCAAGTACCTAGGCGACAGTGTACCTGTCCAGGTGGCTGCAGTAGGAATCTAGTAGTGTAAGTCAAAATGGGATGGACATCACAGAAATTCTTAGTGATAGTGGCATTGAGATAAAATTGTGTTATTGACATTTTAGTAGTCCATATGTGACACGATCAAGGGAAATGAGTCGGATGTCGCTAATATTGATTTTGAGATATTGGCGAAGAAGGTGTTAAAATTCTTTTGTTTTATATTGTTTTCAGCAATTGATAAATTGACGTAACTTCACAAAGAAAAGTCGTATCAACATGGGGTTTTCAGTTTCTGTAAGCTCTAAATGTCCTCTTTAGAAACACATGTAAAACTCATTTTTGACCAGGGTCGACATGTGACTCATTCCCCTTGATCATGTCACATAATCAGGGTGCAGAACTCTCATGTTTGATTTCATGTTTGAATCTTCAGTTTAGCTTAAATTCTCCTGTACCAAGAACATTGTCACTCACTTGTACAAAATTAGGGGAGTTGATCCTGGTTGAGATGTGTCATGATTTGACTAATATATTTTTAGAGATTGAATATTCCTTAAAATGACTTGTGAATTTGACAAGGTACCCTTGGTGATATTGAAAGTATTGACAAGTCAACTTCCCAGAAAAAGGTAGTGGCATTATAAGGGGGCACTTGTCAGGGAGATCTGAAAAATTGCCTTTATGGTCAGTGGGGTATACATATACCAAACAAAGGGACTGTAAAGTATTCCCACTGACCTACATTAGGTAAAAAAAGGTAAAAAAAGGTAAAGGAGACGATCCTGTATAAACAGTGATCGGAGTGCCCATCTCTCTTTCATTGGCGACTGGGCCAGACTCCTCCATGTAATGTTGCTATAGGGGGATCGCTACATCTCCTCTACAGCGAGTCTGTTACCTTCCCAGCATTTAAGAATGCCGGTACCCATTAAACACCTGGGTGGAGAGGAGTAATCGAGATAAAGTACCTTACTCAATGGCGTCGCTGGGGCTCGAACCTGCAACCTTCCGATTATGAGTCAGTGCCCGTTCCGCTAGGCCACCGTGACCTACATTACTAGGACAATTTACAGTTTTTTGGCTCATAATCAAAGTGAATTTTGGTATTGAATGGGCACAGACCAATTTGGATCCATTTTCTGCCCAGTAAATCGAGCTGCCTGGTAAAAGCATAATACGCTACTGGTTTCTGGAGGTTTTGCTGCCTAGAGGTAATCAAGTACAGTCAAAGCTATAACTATGAATAGCAAATTACAGTGTATGTAATTTTGTTTCAGATGTTTGAAGGTAAAGAGAAACGTCAAGAGTTGATTAATGAGCTACGTAGCACTCATGCCCTGCAAATGGCTGAACAACAGATGAAGAAACAGGACAAACAGGCAACACTTAATCTACAAAGACAGAAAAAACTTCATGACAATAAGGTAAATATAAAAGGATGTAAGACAATTAGCCAATTAGCCAAAATAATGGCATACTTGTATGTGTACTTATGGAGCGAACCAAAAATAGATATAAAGCCCTATAAATGGAACTACAATTCTGGTCAAAATATGTTGAAACAATTTACTCATGAATAATTTATTCTATTTTTCAAATGAATATTGGCATGATATTGAGCAACTTATGTTGCAAAGCCTGAAGTCTTCTCTACACAGGCCCCCTTCTCTACCCACCCTTCAAATTTGGTATCATGTTGCTTGCATGCAAATCATGTTGCAAAGAATAGCAGAAGGCAGTATTTTTCATCCGAATTTTGCATTTTAAGACTGTTTATTGTTTTTGATTGGGAATAATGTCAACATGAGTTTTTTTGAATTAAAGCTTTTTAGGGAGACCCTTCATATGTTAAAACTTTTCTTTAGAGGAAATCTCATTTGGGATGGTATATTGATCATTTTGTCATGTACACCCTTACTGAGATCGCAGTAATGTTATTATGCCTGTCATTGTTCTTGTAACCATGACAAACTGTTAGTTGTTATTTTCTCTAACATCAGAATGAGTTAAAAACATCATAACAATTCATAAATTCATCCATTACCTATCAAAGACCAACATGCCTTCAATTCTGGGTGGTGGGGTGAAACATTTTAGGGATCTTAAACAAATTTTATTTGGTGAAATTATTGCTGTTGCAACTTTGTTTGATATTTCATGTTGAAAAAGGGATGTAGGACATCACCAAGTCTAAATGAGCATATTCTCATTATTTAGTCGACCACTTTGACGTAATTTAACCTATGTTTCATTTCTCCATATATTACTAGGAATCATTCATAGACGAGGCCTTGTCTCAAAATGAAGGCACAGCTGTAGGTGACATGGTTGATTTCCTAAGCAAAGAGTTAGTCCGTCTCCAAGAGGAACGTCGCATCCACGCCTTCGCCATGTTGGCTGAGAGACGCAGACGCATCCAAGAAGCGGAAGAGTCCGGCAGGCGACAAGTGGAGGAGCGGAGGCGGAGAGAGGAAGATGAAGTTTTCAAGCAGGTTATTAAAGTCCATCAGAACACGGTGGATACATATCTGGAGGATATCATCTTGGCCTCGCTAGATAGAACAGCTGACGATCAGTCCAGGGAGGAGGTTCAAGTCATGGCACAGCAAATTAATGATATTGCATATGCAATGGAAGACAAGTAAGTGGTTAACTGATGGCTATTACATGATGATTACATACACCATAATACAAATGGTTTAAATGTTGAATATGGTATGGAACACAAAGAGCAAGCGATATGGGAAGAAGAAGAAGAAGAAGAAAACGAGGATGGGGATAGGAGAAGGAAGAAGAAAAATGGACAGGTTAGGGTTAAGGGTTCAGAATGACAATCGCAATATTTTCAATTGTCCGCATTTACAAACCGTCACAAATTATATTGCACCTCTGAACACTGGAATTTCATGTGTTCCCAGCTGGGGCGCCTGACATGCATGTTATTTTTGTTATTTGAGAGAAAGACTAAAGAAAAAACTTAACATTTTAATGCTTACCAAGTGCTAGTTTTGCAAATCCAACATACATGAAATAAAAATATTGCAATTTTTTGTAAATAGGCTCCAGGGGTTATTTCTCATGAGGACGGGTGGGGAGAAGGGAACAAATGTCAAAGATCAGAATGACGATGAAGAAAGCAGGTGAACAATAAAATATTACTAAGGTGATGTAATGTGGGTCACGAGCCATTCCGACATGGAAATTTAGAATTTTTAGTAATTACCGATATAAGCAGGGGTAGCGCTAGGTTGCTTTTTGGGGTCCCGGACCCACAAAATAGAGTTCGGACCCCCTGTTTTTTAATTTTCTGCAAGTTAAGGGGTCCCTGCAGACCCCCAGTTTTTCAATCTAGCGCTATTGCAGACATACTATATATGCTGCATTTGTGCAACTCGGATTCACCAAACTCTACTCCGGACCCCCTACTTTTTAATTTTCTGCAAGTTCGGGGGTCCCTGCAGACACGGGAGTGTTTAGTTCTAGCGCTGCCCATGGATATAAACTAAAGAGGAAAATTCAGAGGTGGTTGGTGGAACCATGGAATGGAACACAATCCCATTGAAATTGAAATCCATACCCCCTATGGATGACATGACCTTAATCTCTCACACAGGGGTGTAGATTTCAAATGGAGTCACACATTCATGTAACCCCATTTGAAATTCACACTCCCTGAGATTTTACTACAGAATATTGAACAATGTTGAAGAATACTGAAATCCTGATGAATGCTGTCAATACTTTCGTTCAAAATACTGCATTGAAAATACTGATTTCAAGTCTTGAGAATACTAGAAAGTATTTTAAACGGTCGGCAGCTCTGTAACTATTACAAACATCTCTGCTGAAGCATAATTTGCTGTATAATAATATGGGATGATAATCATATTAATACATTTGCAATGTCTCATTCTTTTACTAGGAAAACAAACTTGCAGTCTGAGGAGATTGTTGCAGAACTTGTCAGCAGTTTCCTTATACCTGAAGTGGCAAAGCTAACCATCAGAGATAAAGGTAAGGATCTTATAGTCTTGAAGTTGAAACGTAAAACTTGTAAATATGTAAAAGGTCTGTGACCCTTTATCTTGATCAACACTGAGATTTTGGTAATCGAAGAAAGCTCATATTTTTCTCATTATCCCAGCGAAATTTAAAGCCTGAGATATTTTTCGTTTAAATGGTGTGAAGATTAAAGTAGTTATTTGTGGTAACCACAACGGAAGTGAATGTACTATCCTATGGGGCATTGTTATACACATTTTTGTTTCTCATATCAAAACTGCTGAAGCAATACAACTCAAAACTTTGGAAACATTGTTTTAATGGTAGGCCTCAATTTAAGATAGAAAACAGAATATGAAAAAACGGACCACGCCTCGTAAAACAATTATTAAAAAAAAAATTTGGTCCTGCAATTATGACATTAAGGCTGGAGAATCCAGACTCCCTCTATCACCCTGTGCATTGGGCTATTCGAGTTGAAATCCATACACCCTCCATGAACAACATGTCCTTAATCACCTACACAGGGGGTTTAGATTTCAAATGGAGTCACCCATTCAGGTAACCCCTTATATCAAGCTTTGGGATGGATCTCCTTTATAGAACCCATACCATTCTTCTTGTTTGTCAGCTTTATTTTTCTGAATATTTGAGTGCAAAGGTCATGCTCCCTTCCAACCTACCTTAATATTCCAAAATCTTTTCATTTACAGTCAAAAACCAACAAAGGAAACACTTATTGGCAGCTCATAGAATAATCCACAAAGATTCTGAGGACATCATGACGGCTCATCCTACACCCACCGCAACCCAAAAGCGCCCTCCGTTGTCAGGAAAGAGCCAAGAGAGGAGTGGATCAGCTGAGAAGGGGAGAAGTCCAACACCTACTGGGAAATCTTCCAGACCAGGTATGAGCCAAGAATATTTTACAGTGTGGATACAAAATGCAATGTATCAAAATGTTGCCTTTTTGTTTTGTTTTTTTTGTACTAAAACAGGTGATCATTAACTAAAGGAAAGGAAATGATATTGATGACAACAGAACTCAAGACAGAACATGCATGCTATAGTTTTTTGCTGCTGATCTCTTCATGTTTGTGACCGTCCATCATAAACCTCTCGTAAAGTCAACTCCCTGTCAATTTTTTTCATTTGTAACAAAACAATATGTCATAAGCTTTCAGAAAAATTCATCACTAATATTTTTGGGACTAAAAAAAATTAATTTAGGTTTTCTTGTTGAAACATAGCTCAAATTTAGAAAATGGACTAATAACCTGCATTTTTATTAGTATTTTTTTTCATTTTTTTACTAGAACTTAAGTTTGTTCGGCTTTTGTTACTGCGCGCCCTCAATAAAGTCCCAAGTCACGCTCGTGTAAATTCACATAAGCATGCGCCAGTCACGCATTACGCAACACACAACTAGCATAAGCATTGCGCCCAACTGCGTGCATGCCATTCTATATCCATACATGGTGTTATGGGTCTTATTTTTTCTGCCTTATATAAACCGCACAAACTTTAGCCAGCTCTAAGACTTGTACTAAACTATTGTCATTATATACAATCATGAGTTTTGGTAAATCTATTTGCTATTCTCGTTTATGACCAACACCTAAAATATAAAGGCAGAAGAGTGAAATTAAGGACAATATTTCAGCCTATAACAAAGGCAAATCTTTTGCCCGCACTTAGCATTATTGAAATAAATCATTTATTTTGTCCACAAATGAATATCCTAAACACTAGTATTTTAAATTCACACCCTCTGTGTGGGAGATTAAGGTTATATCTTCCATAAAGGGTGTATGGATATGGATTTCAGCTGGAATAGCCCATTGCAACGGATTAATCATGTGGTTGTTTTTTGTTCATTTTTATCAGGCTCTTCCTCAAAGAGAACATCAACACCTACCAAATCCTCATCACAAGTTACATCCCGTCCCTCTAGTGGTGGTAAAAGAGACTCCCCTACCCCAGGGAGGGTAGCATCACCTAAGGCTAGACCAGGAAGTGGCAAGACTTCGCGTAGGGGATCAGGAGCTTCTGATAAAAATTAATTTATTTATTTGACTGCTGAAAGTGCATCATCAGCAGCAGATGAATCATCAGCAGGCACATGTTGACAGCAGTCAGCAACAGCAGGAGTGGAAAGAAGAAAGCAAACAGTTGATTCAGGAACACAGGGAGATTTTATTGATCGAATTATCTCGTGTGGAAAACTGGTGCCTAGATTATAGTTGAGTTCCGTCCTAATTGAAAGAGAATCTGTCCAGTTTATTTTGAAAGCTAAGTTTATATAAATGCTTGTTTTTTTGTCCATACTTTGTATTTCAGTATATTATTTTTGTATGATCTGATTAATAAATGTTAGTGTATAAATTGATATTAAACACGATGAAATGTGCAGAAGACTTTTGAGAAGAATGTAGTAGTGTATGTTGAATGTCAGTGTTGGTCGGCCACATCTTAATCCTCTCCATACAGGTGTCACCTGCAGACGATAAGTTGCAAATTTTCTTCAGAAATTCAAAAATTTCAGAATTGTACATTTTCATGACCATATTTGGTATCAGCATGAAAAATGCATAAAAATGAGTACAAACAAGCCTAGTATTGGTTCAGTGGTTCTTGAGTTAGCTCTTGATATCTTGAGAAAATATCTCACAACTTTTTATGTTGAAGCCTATGGCTAGCACAAAGAGTATTAATGATTACTTCTGATTTTAATACTTAGAACAATCAATGACCTTAACCGACAAAAGTTGACATTTTGTGTTTTTGTGTAGATCCCTTGAGTAAAATGTATTTGTGTTGTGTTGTGTTGTTTGCTGTCTGTATTAGTAACCTGATCTGATCCATTCAATCTGAATGTGGTAAAATTTGACTTAAAAGTTTAACCCAAAGAAGTTTAGACTAGGATTCTAATACATGGCATGTACTACCGATATGCGAGAGCCATATCTCCAGATAAACCATTGGAATGTAAGTGTGCAGCAGATACATTACCTGAAAAATAACCTGAACCTAGCGCTTGTGTGCAACTTATGGGTTCAAGAAACAGACTTTATGCTCAGGTAACTTGTGAAAATTTCATCATGGAAAAAAGAGATAAATTTTTTATTTTTTACCATTTCTGGAATTTCTTTTATGGAAACTTAGAAATTTGCAAGGGACTTTGCAAATTTGTTTGGATAGTCTGTGCTTGTGTATAATATGTACTGCAATACAATATTATGACATTAGATCGGTTGCATCAGATTAGGTCACATACTTGTTTGTTTATTTGTTTGTTTGTTTATCTGACCAAAACAGTATTAATTGGTATTGGAGTTGGTGGAGAATTCATTGAGCCTCTAGCATCTCCAGCCAGTCATCACCTTATCACCTTGATTTATAAATATGTGTGCGAAAACTTAACTTAGTATTAAGATAGTAATTAGTAGATATTATGTAGGATTTTTTTGTTTGTTTACGGGTACGGGATCATATTCCAATGGGTGTTCAGAATGGTTTTTATTTCAGTTAATTGTTTCTCTAAAGTATCTTTATTATCAACAAGAAAGTTGATCGTGCAGGGTGATTTTACAATAGTTGCAATGTGTCCAGTGACTCCAGTCGGTATGGACTGCTCTGTGCCAGAAGTGGATTATACTCTGATCAGCTCGTAATAGTCGGGACTCATAACATCGTGGATTGATATAGAATGGCGTACACACAGCTGGGCGCAGCACCTACGGGAACTGCGATATGCATATTGCGTGAATGATGCATGCTTTTGTGAATTTACGCGAGCGTAAGTTGGAACTTTATTGACTCGCGCAGTAACAAAAACCGAATAATTCTCGCCCATTAGGAGCTGATCATAGTATAATGCAATAGCTGCCATGTGTAGATGCGTACAATATACTGATTGTAAATTGCCATATGTTTACAGGGCAGCTGTTGCACTTACCCACTTCTGGCACTGAGCAGTCGACATCAGTAAAAGAGTACTTTGGTGATAGAAAGAAGTTTTCATGTCTTATCCAGCAATGAGCTATTCCAGTTGAAATCCATACACCCCCTGTAGACATGACCTTAATCTCCCATACAAGGAGTATGAATTTCAAATAGAGTTACCTGAATGGGTGACTCTATTTGAAATCTATACCCCTGTATGGAAGATTAAGGTCATGTCTACAGGGGGTGTATGGATTTCAACTGGAATAGCCCAATGTTTTGGAGTGAATACCTTTCACAGAAGCTGCCTGTTGAAGTAAGAACCTTTCAGAAACTACATCTTGGAATATGGCACTGTACCCATGTTTGAAGTGTTAAATAAAGTGTGAATTAGAAGTTTAACCCTTAAATTGTAGAACAAATGTAGTTGTGGTCAATAACTTTTTTTTTTTTAAATTTCATGCCCCTTGCCACACCTTTACTGATGGCTATTCCGTTTAGTTTTGGTAAAAAATATCTGATGTCACACCGATATATAATGCACAGTAACGATGTTCGCTAAACGATGTGCACATCGGCGTGATGTCTAATGACGACATCTCGGGTCTACCCGCAAAGGCTTATGGGATTTACCAAAAACATCAATTTTGTATTTTGGCTAATAGAATAATACAATAAGGTACTATTAGTAATTCTGTGAATCAGTAATTTGTTAAAATCAGAAAATCTGAATTTGCGTTGGGCTATCTCAGATGAAAACCAACACCCCCTTTGGAAGACATGACCTTAACCTCCCACGCAGGGGGTGTAGATTACAAATGGAGTCACCCATTCAGTTAATAGTGCCTTTAATAACATGCAAGGGTTTGAATATAATGAAAATTACAACTCATCCGTGTGGTCTCTGTGTAAATCATATTGTAAAAAAATTGTACATTGAACCTGTATTAAATTTGTGAAATATATGTATTGGGCTATTCCAGTTGACATCCTTACACCCCTATTGGGACCCCTATAGAAGACATGACCTTAATCTCCCATACAGGGGGTGTAGATTTCAACCCCATTTGAAATTCACACTGTGTGGAAGATTAAGGACATGTCTTCCACATGGGGTGTATGGATTTCAACACTGGAATAGCCCAAAATTTTGGTAGGATTGTAAATAAAATTGAATTAATTTTTGAGTGTCAAATCAAAAATTTCTCACTGTTTTAAGACACTCGCCATCTTGGCTGAAGTTACTATCTAGACCATGTATACGATCCACTACTTGGAACAAAATCAACTGCGGGATGAGAAAAGCACCAGAAGTACTGTTCAATTCCGTAGGAAAAGTAAAGCCCAGTGGTCATTCTGAGGAAGCCGTCAGGCAAAATGGCGAAAATCTTTAAAACAGCGCGTAATTTTGTATTTGTCATTCAAAATTAATTTGATTTCTGTATTAAATTGTTTTGTGTTATGGCTGTACTGTACTGTACTGTACTGAAGTGAATGTATGATAGAAAAAGAAATTCTGCACATTTGATCTTGGTAATCAATTTTAGTAACATTATTAGAGCTGTACATCGAATTGTTTTCTTCCAGCAAATTGCTTTATACTTGCATAAACTCAAGTATACACTATACACTTGTAATCAAGGATAAACAGTAACTTGTGCTTGCTTGTAACTTAAGAATAGTCAAGAACTTGTACTCAAACCACTTAACCCTCTTAACATGGGTGTCGATTCCAGACAACAGTCTTTAAAAATTAAAACAATTCAGTACTTTTTCATGACCATTTTTATCGGCATGAAAAATGAATTAAAATGAGTGCAAACAAGCCCTTGATATTTTGAGAAAATATCTCAATTATGTTAAAGCTCATGGGAAATGCAAACCATTAAGATTTTTCATGTTGCCATTCTCTTGGCTGGACTGACCTTACCACACAGGAAAAGCACTGAAAACGTTTACCAGTGTGCACAAGTGAAGTCTGACTGTGTTCCCCACTGGCTAACCTGCGTATCATGCATGCACCCAAACTTGTGTGCTATGGTGTCAATGGATCAGGATGTCCAACAACTAGAATACTCATACTCGAAGCCATATACTTAAAATTGAACAGTATTGGGCTATTCTGGTTGAAATCCATACACCCCCTATGGAAGACATTACTTAATCTTCAACACAGGAGTGTGAATTTCAAATGGGGTTACCTGAATGGGTGACTCCATTTAAGGGTTTTCCGTCGTCACCCGATTCGACTCGACTATTGCGCCTCTTTTCAGCAGCGTGCGTACTCCGGCGTCGTGCTCGGCGTTGCGTTGCAGACATCGCAGAGAACGATGCGTTTTGTGCGTGTCAATGCGCAGGGCCACAAAATAAAGAAAACAATGTTTGCTGAGCGCAAGAAAAGTGCCCGCTTAAATATAACATGCCAAACGTTTTTCTACAGCTATAGGCAGCCCAGTGTTTAACTTTGCTTTAATTGAACTGCTATGTGATATGAATCCACCTCGAGATAATTCCGTATAGTTTTTGTGACCAAAAACGTTTTCCTCTCGGTAAACGGCACTAAGCATGCTAAGTAGGCACATGCCTATAATAATTGTAGGCCTATTATAGTCAAACACTTCCGCAATGGTGTCAAACGCCGCTTTAACATGTTTAATAAATCCTCTATTATCTCGATCGAGTCAGGTGAACATGGTGAAAGCTGAAAATTCCTCACTTTGTGTAACTTGATCATTCTTATCTTTGCAGATTGCAGAAATGGGAGTCTTTCTTACACCCGTTTATGACCAAAATACACCAAATTAGTAAGAAGTCTTAATAATCGACATCATTAGAATAATTGTTCCTATTATGGTAACTTCTTAGGTAACTTTTTTTTACAGTGAAAACTTTCCTGCGTAAACAGACAACTCCTTTTTTGTGGCCATATGCGTAAACGAACGCTTATCCGGCATCAGATCGCGTGTATACCAGCGCGTTGAGTACGCACTCAAAATATCCATGTACGCAATTAACTACGCATGGTGTCGCAGAAAAAATGCATTTTTGACCTATTTTGGTTAATTTACGCGAAAACAAGGTCCGGTACCCCCAAATTTTTTTTGCGCGATTTACAGAGCTTTTTATTTTTCATAACATATATAAAATAAAAAAATTTTATCGATACAATTTTTTCTACAACGCAAAAGGTTGTCTATTTTGAGAAAATGGCTGATTTTGCCATTGACGTGTACAGAGATTTTTGGAAATGTACACCTCTTTTAAAACGGCTGTAGCTCAAAAGTGAGGTCCGCACCCCTGTTTTTTTTACTGATTTATTATCTACACATATTAATGTACAAAATATGTCAATTTAAAAAAATTTGATCGAACGGTTTAGTTACGACGGTAAACCCTTAAAATCTACACCCCCTGTGTTGGAGATTAAGTTCATGTCTTCTATAGGTGGTGTAAGGGTTTCAACTGGAATAGCGCAGTCTGCAAGTTTACTTTGAATGCATGACAAAATTGAGTACTCCTATTACAAGTCTATCGAGTTGTGAATAAAATAAGCTGCAACCAAATTCTAGTACTTATTTACCAAAGAATGAACAATTCCATCCAATTAAGTTATGTAATTTACTGTTCTTCTATGTTGTTTGTATTTACCCAAGGTGGTATTAGTTTTTGTTGCTTGGGATTGAATTTTGGGCCAATATTGAGACTCATCAAGTTGCATTATTTAGGATGCCTTCCTCCTCCAGAAGAGGATTGTTATTATCCATTTAATATATATTTCTACTGCTTCTGCAACAATTTGGGAAAATACAATGTATTTTTTGTGGTGCCTTTCTTGTCAATTCTCTTCAATCACAAAAAAAAAATGGAAAGGGAAGGGAAACAAGTATTTATGGTGTCTCTTAAAGTATGAAATTTTTTGGGCAGGACATATACTATCATTTTGTAAATAAAGATATTCTACAATGTAATAAATTAAACTACAAGTTACAAAGCTAGTTACTTCAACTTGTAAATTGTAACAATTATTTAAAGTTATATTATGAATAAACAGTGTCCTCAAATTTTGTATACTATATCCATGGTTGTGTTAGTTATTGGTGATGTTTTTTTTTAATTTCATACATTTTTTGATGATTCACAGTAGTAGAGTGTTTAAAAGCAATACACAAGTCTTATCATAGAGATTTTGTCAAAGTGAAGCTAAAAAGGTCATAGGTCAAAACCTGTTGGTCACAGAAAACAAGTCATTGACCCGAGAAACACCAGCGGTCACGTGACGACCACGGAATAAACCAGTGGCTCCGAAGGCTTGTGGGTGCAAGCCGCAGGCTACCACAGCTCTGAATATAATAGTTGTGAGACGTAAGTTAAAACTTTCTTATACTATAAGTCATTGACTCTTCCTCAAACTTTACACTTGTTATACTGATATATTTTTTGTAATAAAAAAGGCCCATTTAAAAATCACATCATCTGTGTGGTTTACTTAGCATGAGCAGCTTTAGTTGCCCAAGCACTAAAATATGTAGTAAATTTAGCTGCCCAAGCAAAGTAAAGCATGCAATTGCATGCAGACAGGAGTTGTTAAACAGTGATGAATGAAAACAAAAAGTTTAGGATGAGTTGTTGAATTGCAAATCAACAACACGTTTGCCATTTGAAGGGAAGGAGTTCTGCATTGAGTTTGTCTTGCCGACTTTTGTAAACAATTTTACAGGCCGTGAGGGTCTGCAGGATAATATATTAGGTGACCCCCAGTGATTGTCACAGGCTTTAGGCTCTGAAGGCCTATTCTTATTTCTAATACTGGTTATGAATATGCCAGTGTTGTAGCTAGGAGGGCAAGGGAGGGTAAGTGGGGTGCCAAATTGACCAATTCCACACTCCTTAGATCGATTCTGCGCCCCTCCAAGCGATGAAAGTCAAAATTTGTGTGTATTTCAACATACTAGTAAATTGTGACGTCCCATGTCAAAACCAGACACTTTTGGGCGGGATCGTAAATGGAGAAATAGCCATCTGCCCGGGGGTGATTTTTTTACAATTTGGGTTTGTTGCGAATTTGTGATGTTTTTAATGTTTAAAATATTGTCTGACTGGAATATAAATGGCATCTTGTATTTTTTGAGACATTTTTCAAGGTTTTTTCAATTCCTACTCTCAACATTGTCAATAATATTTTTAAAGGCCGATATCTCGGTTTCCAATTTTATAATACCATAACTTACTAACTCAATATCTTCTGATTTCATTGGGGAATACGGCGTTGTGGAGCATATATCTCTATATTTAAGATATGTAAAAACCTCAAAATTGATAACATGCCCCAAAGTGTCTGGTTTTGACATGGGACATCACAATTGTCATTTTAGGGCCAAAATTCAACTTGATTATAATCAATTAGTAGTATTTGTGGCGTGCAAATTTTCACAGGTGTCCACACAATTTTTTCAGATATTGGGAGAGGGAAACATTCTGCCATTTCACAGAATCACAATAATATGTACATTGTACAACAACATTTTCAAAAGAAACAGGTAAAATAAGGATTGAAAAACGACAAAAACATTGTTTAAAATTTATGTACATACTTTTATATTACAAACTGTATTAGTATTACCATCAGCAATTTACAAAACGGGAGTATTGCATCATAGAAAATATTGCTTGTTTACATGGGCAGTATACAAAAACTAACATTTTGGCATGATAAAAAACTAAAATAAACAGAAATGAAGTAAAATGCCAAATCCATTTAACAAATTAAGCGAGCTACTAACCGTCCAGTGCGTATTATTTTCCACAAGGTCCCATGCACACGCTTGAGGTAGCACACGTGCTATGCGAGGACTATGTTTAAAATAAGAATTTGGCATTTTACATGATGTCCAACTAAAATTACTGTAACCAAAGAAGTTAGGGTAGGAGTGTATGCACAGTATAGCCCTGTGCATAATGGACTACTCCAAATGAAATCGATACACCCCCTATGGAAAATATGACCTTAATCTCCCACACAGGGGGTGTAATTTCAAATGGTGTCACCCATTCAGGTAACTCCATTTGAAATTCACACTCCCTGTGTAGAAGATTAAGGTCCTGTCTTCCATAGTGGGTGTATGTATTTCAACTGGAATAGCCCAATGCTATAGGACACCTGCCATATATTGGGTTGTCAGGAATGGGAACCAAAATAATATACCTCCGAAATTGATTGGCAAACTAAGCATGAAACTACATGTCTTAAATATGTGAAATGTGAGTTTCACAGCTTTGCGCAATGCCACCAACACATTGTATACAGATTGCAAACCAACATGCATTTTAACCCCCTGGACACTACTGGTCATCCAACAGCATTTCTGATTGGTTGATAACTTGAAATGCTCATTTCAATTGCCAATAATGACTAGACTTACACTATTTATGGTCAAACTTGCATTTGCAGTTGATCTTATTACTATCCTCCTTGATTGGTTCAAAATCGGACACAATATTAATTTTGGCCAATTGGCAGGTAGTTCTCATGGGGTTAAATCAAACTTTGTCAGATGAATGGCAAAATAATCCAGAGGTACAATCCCCCCCCTCTGTAAGCAACACACATACTCACCCTGTCTAACTTCTTCATTATACAAGTTACAAAGCCTCATATCAAACATTGACTACGCAGTGCCAGAAATAGGTAAGTGCAATAGCTGCCATGTGTAGCTGCTATGTGTATATGATTACAATACACTGTGTTTAAATTGCCAAATGTTCACAGGGCAGCTACTGCCCTTAACCCACTTCTGGCACTGAGCAGTCGACATGCCCGAATCCAGACTCTGTATACCACATAATTATGTCTCTTTGGGTTTGGTAGCGATGTCAAATGTGTCTCTGTATGCGAGTATGATTCTGAGAATGGCGAGCATGCTCAGTGCCAGAAGTGGATAAGTATCCTTATCCTTGCCCCCTCTAACATAGTCCTGGCTACGCCACTGCTTTGAGGTACAACATCAGTTAACATCCACTTTTTCCCAACTTCATACAATGAACCACAAAGAAAATTGACATGCAAAATGAATATGCATTCTACATACCGGTAATACAAAATATTTTGTTAATAAAGTGACATTAACTTACTGAGCTACCATATTAGTTCCAAAACATCACATGCTATACACAGAAACAGACAGAGTAAAATCAGGACCCCTGTACCACTCCTGGGGTACCCCCCACCCACCCACTACTAGCAGAGCCAACCAGCATGATCATCCAGCAGTAAGTTAAAGCTGCATTGGGCAATTCTCGTTGAAATCCATATACCCCTTATGGAAGACATGACCTTAATCTCCCACATAGAGGGTATAGAAGTCATGCACTCATTCAGGAAACCCCGTTTGAAATACACACTCCCTGTGTGAAAGATTAAGGTTATGTCTTCCATAAGAGGTGCATGGATTTCAACTGGAAATCCTAACAGACTCAGTACCCCCAAATTTTTCTCCCATGTTCGAACAAAGAAGGGGGGGCAGATGCATGCTGTTGCAGATTCTACACTTTCCCTTTCAAAAATTATAAAAGGTATTCATTAACAAGCATTTCCTACATAATATCAAATTTCTTTTTCATTTTACAATAATTCAAATAATATTTACACAGCACATAGTTTAATAGCACAACCAATTATCATATTTTCACTATTGTTTGGTTACCTAGTTGGTTTGTGAGGGGCACATACTTGGTTCCATGGAATGTGTTGGGCTAGGCATGCTTGGAGTATGTGTACCAGACTCCAGTTTACTCCGAGACTAATTTAGTCTTGGATTTACTGTATGATTTATTTTCATTAATGTATTTTTTCAGTAATATGAAATTATCATCATAGGCATAGATCCCAGGGGACCGGGGGTAAATCCTCCCAATATTTTGCCAGGGGGGATGGTCCATACAATCATCCCCACAATGTTGATGCCTGTATGTGGGTTTCTGACTAAACTAACCTCATATTTGGCCATTTTATCCCCCCCAAACCACAATATTTAATCTGTTTTGCTTCAAAATGGCAACATTTTTTGCACAATTTGTGCGCATTTGTACTACAAACTTATTCTGTTGCCAAAAGGTGCCAGATTCACTATATTCAAGAAATTTGTTCCAACCCCGTCCCCCCAATGTCAAAAAGAAATCTACGCCACTGATTATCATTGAGTTATTGCATAATCTTGGAAAATATGATTATGAGCTAAATTATTAAACTAAAGAAGTGTAAGTAAGTTGCAAGTTTGGTTTAAAAACATTTTCTAAGATTTTAAAATATTAATACCGGTACCTTAGGAAAAACAGGTAAAAAACCCAGGAAGTGGGGATTATAAAGGATTTTCTGGAAACCCATGCTATATCTGGGATCCTGGAGGTAACCCCTACTGGGACTAATTTTAAGTCAAAATATACCTCTAGCGGGACCAGATTTCTACAAAAACAAACCCCTAGTGGCACTAAATTTCTATAAAAACATACCGCTAAAGGGACTAGTTTTTCGTCAGGAGTTTCGGTAAGAAGACCAAGTGCACAAATATGACAATTATTGTACCAGAAAAGACTTCAAATTCAAAGTCACATTTCTATTTTTTATCAAAAATTCCAAAAATTCAGATACATGGGCGTGGAATCAGAAAATTTAATACCCCTTTTGAGACTAGAAGAGGTGAATTTGATATCCATAGCGGGATTAGAAAAGGTTAAAGTGAATTTGATACTCCTTGTGGGAGTCTTGAGACTAATGTTAGTCTCGCTAAAAATGAATCGAGCATGGGTTCCCGGCTAGAATCCAAGAATTGACAAATTAAAATTTCATTAGTTCAAATAGTAAAAAAATACATGCGACTGAACAACAGAAAAACCAAAACAAACAAAATTAACATATAGAACATACACTTAGTTCACAGCCAAAACCAATCAGCCAACCCCATATAGATTCAAAATCAGACCTTAAAATCGGTATATACACTCCACAAGGTTAGATGCAATGTGATTTTCAAATATGAAAATGAATGCAATTAAAACAAATTCTGTTTGAAATAGACATATTGCAATGTGCACCCACTTTGAAAGATGAATTGCAACAAGTTCATTGTGGAGTGAAAGCGGCTCTGTATAAAACTTATTTTGAGGTCTGGTTAAAACATAACTTTTTTATAACTTTGTTGTGAATTGAGATGAAAACAAATAAACTTACACTTAGAATTCCCCCAGGAGTGTTGAGACTCCACAAATTTTGTGTGTTGTTCATGAAGGGTAAAATATTGTACCTCCTGTTTGTTTCCTGACATGCTAGCATATTTGCAACATGTGTACTATATTGTACCAATTACACACATTAAACAAACCTTTGATTCGATTTCAGGGACTACATCCACAAATGCTGGAGGTACGCAATTATACAACATAGTGGCTGTCCTAAGCATTATGCATGGGAAACACACAAGGGTCTAAATTCTCTAAGTCTATAAAGTTCTTCTCACCTCAAGATTGGTGGTGAAATCAATGCTTGTTTTAAGTTGCAAAACGTGCATGCCATTCTCGGAATTACAGATTGCGTAGCCCTGAAACATGCACACTGTTCTTGGAATCACATGCTCATGTGTAAAGGCAGCAACATTAAAACACTGTTGTCCATGCAGGATACGCTTTTTGATGTTCCTACTAATCTCACAGTGAGATGAACTATAACCTCTTTGGGTTGAAACCACAGAAATAGAAGAATAAAAAATTCAAACTCTATCTCTGTAATGCTATTGACCCAATTTGCACGGTCATCTCAAAACGAGGTTCTACCAGCAAAGTGCATGGTGTGTGTGCATACGCCTGTCAAACGCATGCCTTAATTACCACGTACGCTTTGCAAAAGCCTTCTGACATTGCTAGAAAAGCGCAAGAAATAAAAATGCACTTTTTGTGCATGCGTTTGCTGGGAGAACCTCGTTTTGGTAACAAGATGGGGGATCCGTGCAAAGGGCGAATAGAGGCACTGTATGTCGCAGAGGATATTTTGTTGTATATGGGTACAAATTACACCAAGTGTTGCATAAAAAGCAGCAATTAGTTCTGAATGTATTCCCAAGAAAACAGAACTACCACAAAATTTTCCTCCATGTCCGAACAAAGATGGTGGGGAGTCTTAATTCTTGTCGATTTATTTCTTTAATTGAAATAAATATTATTGTTGCACAATACTTTAACACTGTCACCATTCGCTACATGTAGTCACAGGCATATATTATTGCATGCATGGTTACATTTTATACATTTTGTGTCTGTCATTTGGTACATCGTTACGATACCTTTTGAAGAGCAGGATGTGTGGTTCTGAAAATAAAGTAATACAAAAAGAACTTGGTATTAAAATAAGAATGATGAATCTTTCAACTATGTCAAAATTGACACCAAATATCCATACATAAACAGGAAGCAGACACCTCCCCCCACACATGAGCCAACTACCTTATGCAGCCGTCAAAGGGAATCTTAACCCTACCCTCAAGACTTCACCATTTCATTGGTGAAAATGCGTCTAATCTTTAACTTACTGTACAAACCCATAGGCTGACCCAATGAGTTTGCAGATACCGTGAATCTTCATCCAAACAAATAATTGCAAAAGTGAATCTTTGACTAATCTTTACCCTCGTATATATTGTTATATTATGCTTTTACATAGAACCAGCACTCACAGATCAGGTGAATCTTGACCTAATAATTTTTTTCTTGTGGCGAATCTTGAACTAATATTTTTGGACAGAAGGTGAATCTTTGCCTAAAAATAATTTTTGAAATTTGAAAGGTGAATCAAGGTGAATGGCTTGAGGAGGGTAGGTTCAAGACTCCATTTGATGGCTGCATTAACCAATTGCACTAACTTGACAACCTGTATACTAAATAGACTACTCACCAGGACTGTGTATCATATAGTGGACCCATCCAGGACTCTGCTGCACACCAAGATTTCGCCATTCTGTCTCTGTCATCAAGTGGTTCTTAGGAACAAGTTTAACCAATGCTGATGGCAAGATGACGTGCCTTTTTATACAGTAAAAAAGAAAAAAAACAGATGATTAAAATTGCAAAAATATATCTAATGAAAATTATATGATTCCATTCCCAGAGGTATCAGTACAAATGACCATATACGGGGGTGATGTGCTGCAAACATGGGTAGCATTTTCAGCCTTTTGAAATATGGATGGGATCCTGTTTTTTCAAAAAAAATTCATTTTTTGGAAAATATCCCAATTTTGCCTCACTGTAGCCAAAATTTTGGAAATTTCCTAAAGATTTAGGAAAAAAGTTGTAAAAACTAAGACAATTTGTTTTAAATTTGACTGAAAACATTTCAAACTTTCTTGCAACACAAGAATAATAAGAATAAATAGATGAAAAATCATTAAATAAAAATATAAATTAAACACAGATGGAGCAGAGACTGTGTCCATCACTAATTATATCTTGTTTCATATTAGTTACATCCGGCTCTAGTTGCCCGCTGGGTCAGCATTGTTGGAAGATTTTTCCAGCGACTTATGAGAATTTCCTGTCCTTTAGAAACTAATGGTAAAGAAAAAAATTAGGCGACTTTTCAACATTGGCTCCTGTGACTTCCGATAGTTTCCTGCCCCATAGAAACCAAGAGAAAAATTGGGTGACTTTTCGATTATTTGACCCGCAATTCGGGCTGAAAGTTTTTGGCAACCCTGGAGACCATTGCCTCACCTGTATTCATATTCATCATCTGTGTACTTCTCCGAGTAGGAGATAAGACCTTGTAATTCTTGCCGGCTGCTTCCATTCATCTTAACAGAATTACATTTCCCCTAAAAATAGGAAAAGAAAGAGTAAGTAAAGTATTAAAAACAAAAACATTTTATTACAAAAAAATACAAAATAAAACCAGATGTGATGACCTCATTTGCAAGAGGATAAACATACTAGCTATAACCCTGCCCATACTTTCAGGACTACATTTATGTTGATGTCAGTCTTGTCAGACATTTATTTTGTTGTTCTATTCTTACTAGGCCAAGAAAAAAAAATGTTTGTCTCAGACACCCGCGGACATTGCTATGTTAAATCCAATTTAGCGCCTAGCGCTATGCGTTGGCCGTAATTTTTTTTTTCCCCTATTTTCATTTTTTCAGTATGTATAGCGATCCAATTTTGTCTTTTTTTGCAGTTTGGTTGTTGGTTTTTGTACATATTTCGCCATGATTGTAAAAGAGACAAACAAAACTATTTGTTGTGTAGGCCTATATATTACTATGTTTCTGTATTTGAATATCATAAAGTACATAAATATTGTGCCTTGAAAAAAAAAAAAATCGCATATCTCATATTCTTAAAAAAACAAAACGCATAGCACTTAGCCTTTTTACCAAATATGTCTGAGACATACTTTCTTTTTTATTTGGCCTTGGATTGCTTTCATGTTTTTAAGAAATAAAGAGTATAATGCTCTAGATTCTTTACACAGGATTCCATGAAATTGCCAATATTGTAAGTTATTCTGAAGGTTCGGTAATAAATGAATATTATGTATTATTTTGTCGGTAGTGCAAGTTGAAGCTAGTGAGTTTGTGATTTTGTATGTTATGTACAAGAGTGTTTTCATGAAGCGTAAATTGACATGCCATCATTCAAAATGATCCATCTTATTTAGTTTGGTGATGGGCTGGGCACGTCAAAATAATGATGTATGACGTGACCATGCTGGGTATAAATTAGGATTAGGGCCAAGTTTTTAGGTTAGGGTTAGGATTTAGCATTACCGTAACCACTCGGGTATAAGCCCACCCCTAGATGGGCAATTTCACTTCAAAAATGGGGTGGGCTTATAACCGGGGGAGGGGCTAGTAGTTTAATTTAAAAATTAAAAAAATCTTCCCCATTTGTATATGCCTAATGTATCAGTAATTTCTATCATCTTTGTCAATATTTTTTAAATTTTAAGTATGGAATGTTAATTTTTAACTGATATTTTTAAAATATTTGTTCTTAAATGTGAAAGAAAAGCATTGATCGGATTTAAAAACTTAGCCAAAATAACTACTGGGCTTATACCCGAGTGCACCCTTGTTCCCCGAATTGAATGGTTTGAAAAATAGGGGGTGGGCTTATAGCCGAAGGTGGGCTTATACCCGAGTGGTTACGGTAATAGAAAGAAATAAGTTTGATCTTTTGAATTTGATAGACCATCGATGCTTGGTCGATCCTAATTATTTATGAAATTGATTAATTGACCATTGTTAATTGTAATAACATATGAATCTTTAGCTGCACTGAAACTGCCTAGTGACAGTGTAACTGTATGTACATTTATTTAGGACCAAGCGTCATTTTTAAAGTTAATATTTGAGATGAAGACCTACACATACTTACATTAGACTTGAAACTAGTGACACTTCATGATCTGAGAACCGTTTTACGTTATAAGGGCCTGCAAAGTTGACAAAACCCTGACAAATCACCAGCCAAAAATATCTGATCACAATTAATTTCTTGAACTGGCGGGATTCAAACTCATCCCTCTTCGCAGTTCAAAGATTCTAATGTCCCTTGTACACTCGCACTCCGCAGAGGAGATGATAATATTTTACACAGCTCGTCGCCAATTAGCAATAGCAACAATGGCCGACGACAGGTCGCTCCCGACCAGTTTAGGAAGCACTTTTAGCAGCAATTTATCAGCTATGGCTAACTCTGCTGCCCAAACAAACCATACCCAATCTGCCTTACGAGGAGGACATGGTGCTGGGATGGCTAATACCCAGCTAGTGCAGGCTTTAGGACACGATTATAGCAATTTAAGAGCACCATTTGTAGGGACGCCTCAACAAAATGAATTGGCTGCACAGAGTCTGGTTCAACACATTTTTCAGGTAAGCTTACAAACATGTACATGTATAATTTACGGGGTTATTTAATTGAAGTTAAGGTTCTGGTTAGAAGGGCGTTTTCATTGCGGAATTAAAAGCGCCCAGTCAGATGTATTTCACACCTGCCAAACACAAGCGAATCACCCAATTTCGAAAACTGGATGTACTTAGGCTTAGCATGCTTATACTAGTTAGTGTGTAGGCCTACACTTCTTTCATACTAGTACGCCGCAGTAGTCCTAGTAACTACATGTAGGAAGATCGAACCCTATCATAATCATTTGGATGTTTGAATGAGCAATAACGGATAATACCCAACATGCCCAATGTAAATGATAATGAGCGTAGGTCTCAGTTTAATATATCCAGGCTGGACACATCACACTACCGTGTGATGTGTCCAGTTCGTCGCCGAACTTACATATAAGATGGAGAGCTTAGCATAACAGCCTGCCTATTTACGCTTCCTGAAAACACTCTTGCACATAACATACAAAACCACAAATTCACTAACTTCAACTTGCACTACCGACACCATGAAAAATATTTTAATTATTACCGATCCTTCAGAATACTTGCAAATATTGGCAGTTTCATAAAATCCTGCTGCTGAAAATCGTAAATTCCACAATCTTCTGTCAGATCCAGGTTAGTAATCACAGGTGGGCGAATCTACCAGCGTGACAAGACCAGAGATAATAAAAAGGATGAGAGGCCACGCCGTACAAGTAGCTAGCCTGATTGTAGGTATCCTAGGTGAATTCAAATTTGCCATCAAATTGCATCGTTTTATATATCAAATTAAAGCCCTTGAGTAAACTAAGCCAAAACTGAAAACCTTTTTTTCATAGCACTTTCTGTAGCAAAGTTACATCTTGTCAAAGATTGACTTTCATCAAAAGATTCAGCTAGCAAAATTCCCCAAAACGGCATTTCGGGGTGTTTCTAGATCTTAGTCTCATGGCGATGGCAGCTTTTTTTTAATGGAACTGCTATCAAAATCCTCTAAAATTCCATGTGCGACTTGATTATCACCATAAAAAATCATATATTTGGGTCAAGTGAAGTATAGAAAACATATTTATGTAGGTTTCCTTCACCCACCTATTCTCGAAAAAAATTCAAATTTCTATGTAAATATGCATTGTGTTGGGGGCCCGGTCTCGGCGAATTTAAGCTGACTAGTAAATGTGTTAACTAAGGTTTGCCTAGGTTACCTACTGATTGGCAAGCGTCGTCGCTGGCCAGATCTTCTACGGTCGTGTATGATGAGTAGAGACCATAGTTCCCTATATAGGGCTCTGTGGAAGAAACGGTTCCTAATTTTGAAGCCTTGGATAATATATTCATTTATACGAGAACCATATTTTGTACCAATCACAGAACAGAATTTCACTTACTCACAGCTGTCAATCATTCTTGTGAAACGTAAGCTCCGCCTAGTATCAAGGTCTTCTTCTGCGCATTGGTTGTGCGCATTAACTAGCCTCCAGCACAAATCCTGTGCACACGATCAGGTTGGATGGGCGGTTTACGCCTGGTTTACACAACAGGAACTGCGATGCATCCTAAACTGGATCGTTTCCGTGTATTCGCATTGCATGGTGGGTAATCGCCTGCCAATTTGCGTAGCTCCACGTTCACAACAGTTTAAAATCAACACAGGTAAATCCATATAAAAATTAACATGGACACAAAATTGACATAGCTTATGTAATTCAAATAATAAAATAATAAAATGTAATATTATCATGATAGATGCACGTTTTATTAAAACTTGAAAAGATTATTAAGTCCAATAATTTGTTTGTGTTAGCTTGCACGAGTCACAAAATGGCGACCCATCACGCATTTTCTGCATGTGCCGACATTAGTAACTCATAGTGACTGTCCTCAAACCAGCGCCAGTGTGTCTCAGGCCTGATAACGACCCCAGGTAATTTTATGCAGAAAGTTTTCTTGCGAACAGCTGCAGGTGACAATTAAACAATGAACACGGCTTGTTTATGTACATGCGTGGGGAGGCTTGTACGTCAGCTGGCGTGTTTTGGACATGTTCGCGTAAAAAGTGTCTTTTTTCTTCATGAAAAATACCAGCGATGACCAGTTTTTTGTGGGCTATTTGATTTACAGGTATGTCGGTTCGTCATAGGGTAGAAATGATAGCTGTACAATTTGTATAACATACAGTTTAACATAGGCCTAAACATTTATGGGCACAAATCGACCTTCCGTATTATGCACAAGTATGTGGAAGTGGCAGGCATATCAGTTTAATCATAGAAGGAGGTTCCATAGAAAAATCCTAATCCACTCAATAGGGTTAAGCCGATTACGCTATTCAACGCGAGTCATCACTTGAATGGATTTAATCAGTGCAGGTGACCCGTACCGGAAATGGATGGTATTAGTGCCCTTTTGCATCGGTCACATGATCTTCGATTGCGTCATTGTGTTTCCGAGTTCAAGTTGATTTACTAGCGAAAACCTTATCGAATTCTCTCATTTCCTTTTAAAGTTACGGTGAATTTATGTATTTTTTCTGATCATGATTAGTAATACTGGCGGGTATCTGCGGGACTTTTAAACCAGTGGAAATGATTTGGAAATGTTTTCCAAGACTGGCAATGTTGTTTCTATGATCCGCCAAGCTTGGCCATAAGATATATTGGCGTTATAAAATTGCCGGAAGTAAATTGTTTTCCTTTGTTTATGGTCACGGCCACAATGCTTTCTGGGTAAAAATGACGTCATTCTGCTTAGAAGTCGCGATAACGGTGGTTCATAACCGGCCAAGCTCAATAGATAAGAAACTTTAATAACAAATCGATATTGCACCATTCATACCTGATTGCTCAGTATCGACTCATAACGATCATAGTACAAAGGGAACTGGGTTCGTGAATTCTCCTTCTATAATACCTACCATGGTTTAATACTGTAGGTATGCCAGGTGAATTTAAATTTGCCATCAAACTGCATCATTTTATATATCAAATTAAAGCCCTTGAGTATTAAGAAAGCCAAAACTGAAAACCTTTTTGTCATAGCACTCTCCGTGGCAAAGTTACATCTTTTCAAAGATCGACTTTCATCAAAAAGATTCTGCTAGCAAAATTCCCCAAAACAGCATTACGGGGGCCCGGGTACGGGGGTGTTTCTAGATCTTAGTCTCATGATGATAGCAGCTTTTTTTAATGGAACTGCTATCAAAACCCCTCTAAAATTCCATGTGTGAGTGTCTCATCACCATAAAAAATCATATATTTGGGTCAAGTGAAGTATAGAAAACATATTTATGTAGGTTTCCTTGACCGACCTGTTCTTGAAAAAAATTGAAATTTCTATGTAAATATGTATTGCGTTTGGTCCCCGGTCTAGGCACATTTAGCTGACTAGCAAATGTGTTAACTAAAGTTTGCCTGGCATACCTAGTTACTGGGACTAACGCTGCAGTTACTTTTGTTGCTGAGCGATTACTTTTTACTGCAACTCATTACATTTCCAAGTTAAAATGTACCGGTATTTAAATTTATTGCGATACGTACCACAATGCAGTATTTTCCAGTATGATGCAGTGCAGCAACGTACCGCAAAGCAATTGCGGCGTAGTAAGGTCTTGACTCTTACTACTACTAGTTTTATGATGAGAACTTCAGCTCAGTTCAGGGACTGAATTTAAGAATGAGCTGGGGAACAATGAAGAGTTCTCCTGGAGTGTTTATTGATTTTACACTTTGTATCTAGGGGCTACTGAAACTTTTTAAATCTGGCCCTTAACACGGTTGTTCAATTCTACATTTTTGTAGACCTGAACAATATACCAACAACAACAGCTATCACATCACACTATACATATATTTGTTAGCTATTTTAAACATATTCATAGATTTTCATTTCTATATCAAATTATTCATCTTTTTCTGCTTTTTTATGGTAATTTTTATTCTATAAAACTTGCATTTGGGTGCAAATTGAGGGTGCTCACTGCTGTCACAATCACACAATTGGAAGATCATTCAAGGTCATCCATTGTCATAGTAATATGGTTGGATTACATTAATAGATTCGCTCATTTATCCTATATAATGATGAAACTTAATTGTTCACTTTAAGGGGGTACTACACCCCTGGCCAATTTTGTGCCTATTTTTGCATTTTTATCAAAAATTATAGCGCGTGGTGACAAGTAAGATATGTATATTATAGGGGCAAGGACTACAACTACTGCACTGAAAATTCAGCAACTCAAGGCAAGTAGTTATAGATTTATTGATCAAATATTGGTTTTCCCTCATTTTTGACTGTAACTCCACAACTGTTGTCTGTGTTGAAATAAAATTTCCAGAGCAGTAGTTGTAGCCGTTGCCCCTATAATATACATATCTTACTTGTCACCAATGCGCTATAATTGTTGAGAAAAATGCAAAATAGGCACAAAATTGGGCAGGGGTGTAGTACCTCCTTAAACCCATCCAAGTTGTTTCCATAACCAGGGACAAATGATTAGCCAATTGCACAAAAAAAAAAAAGCAAATTGCGCGGAAATGCACGGAAAAACAGCCAATTGCACGGAACTTTGATACATAAAAATGATAAAACACACATACAAAACACAGACAGAAAAAAAGAAGCATGTCAAAATATGAAATAACATACCGTGTCATTTTGTAGGATATAGGCCTATAATATTTTTAGTAAATTATGATATCTAAATCACACAATTTGTGGCAATTTTAAACCCTCACGAAAATTACTTTTCCACTTATGTTTGATCTGCAGGCACATCATCAAGCCCAGGCTCAAGCCCAAGCTCAAGCTCAGGCCCAAGCTCAGGCCCAAGCTCAGGCTCAGGCTCAAGCCCAAGCAGGGTCCAACATGACTGCAGCAGTGGCAGCACAAAATCTACAAGGATCCCTTCATGGTCTCGGTATGAATCCCAATGCACAGCAACAACATCAGCAACACCATGCTCTCAATGCAGCAGCTGGTGGCTTAGGTAAGCTCAATTAAAATCAAAGACGGAATTTAAAAAAAAGACTAGTTTGCGTCTGATGTCATCTGTCAATCAAACTCGGGCACCGCTTGTTTACGGGTGTTGTGACAATTGATCGGCATATGGTTCATTTTGCATCTGCGATTCCTTTACTTTGATCAGCACCATATGCGTCAACCTTCCTTGTGTCAAACAGTTTGAAGTTTAGGCTCTAGAATCTTTTTGGACTCAATATGCAACGCTTTGGAAACACTACACTACAGTTGACCATGATCACAAAACGTATCATTTTTCTTGAAAATCTGTGTTTTTAACCCCTAAATATATTACCGTATTCGTCCGAGTATAGTCCCACGTTCGAGTATAATCCCACCCCCATTTTTGAAAAATTTCAGAAAAGGTAAAAAAAAACACTTGGTTTTGGAGTGTCCTGGACCTAGACCTAGATGCTAGGATCATTCATGGTTGACCTAAAATAAAAAAAATAAAAAAAATTTCAAGATATTTTGTATTTTTAATATGAAAATTGATAATTTGTATTCATGTCATACTCTATTAATGATTTCAAAATGCATTGAATTTGAATGCATTTTGAAATCATTAATAGAGTATGACATGAAAACAAAGTATCAATTTTCATAATAAAAATACATAATATCTTGAAATGTTTTTTTTTTTTTTTTTTTTTAGGTCAACCATGAATGATCCTAGCATCTAGGTCTAGGTCCAATTTACTCAAAACCGAAATTTTGAAATTCGAGTATAATCCCACCCCCCAATTGTGAAAAATTTTCACATAAAAAACGGGTGGGACTATACTCGGACCAATACGGTACTTGCCTGGGTGCAAATGGACCTGGTGTACAAGTACTTCAAAGTTTTATGATAAAAATTAATATTTGAAGAGCTTTGTTTCAAAACCCCTTACATCCACTTGAGCAATTTTGAGAAAGCATCAAAATATCATCAAATAAATCACTGATATAAGGGGTTTGCAACAAAAAGCAGTTTTTGGCGGGATGCTCATCCTATCCAGGCATCCCTCCATAAACTGCTTTTGTTGCAAACCCCTTACATCAATGATTTTTTTGATGATTTATTAATGTTTTCTCAAAATTTTTGAAGTGGATGTAAGGGGTTTTGAAACAAAGCTCTTCATTTATGTTCACCTTTATTATGAAACACAATATCTCATAACTACCCAGGTACCAGTAAGTAAATTGATTATGATTATTTGCGTTGTAGGTATGGGCTCCGGACTCCTGTCAGCTGCCGCTGCAGCAGCTGCGGCAGGGCTTGGCCTAAACATGGCACCTACAGGAGCAGGAGCTGCAGCTGCAGGAGCAGCAGGATTACAACATATGTATGGCCTAATGGGAGGGCTGGGTATGGGGCTTCCTCAGCAACACCAGCCAGCTTTTCATATGCAGCAGCAGCAACAGCAACATCAACAGCAACAGGTAGGAAGAAACTCATTTGTCGTAGAAGTAGTGATGTAACAGGATTAACCCTATGGGAACTACCTGTCTATTGGTCAAAAAGAAGTTTTCATTATCAATTGGACCAATCAGCAACATTGTTAGAATAATTTCACCACCCACAAAAATTGGGGCGAATTATTTGTAAAGCACCATTCTGATATTAGTGATAAAAGTGAAGATATCACGTAATTGACCAATCAGAGGCAATGTAAGATTGACAGGTAGTGCTCAGGGGGTTAATTACCATAACAATAGGTTAAAACAATATTTGAATGTATTCCCCTGCACTAGATGTATGCTGTAACTTTGCATCGCACCATTGATTATCAAAGAATAGGCATGGAGACCTTTAGGATATGTACAAAAGAATTCATATTCAATATTGTGCATCTCATTAACAGGCGATGACATCACCTGGAGGCTTCTCTCCATTTGGCAATCTACCACCCATGCTGTCTAATGTTGATTACCAACATGAGATGTTACCTCCGGACCTTCTGGCTGCATCTCATCTCATTTCAGCTCTGCCATATCATGATCTACCAATGCAAGCGTAAGTATTTACTGAGCTATTCCATTTAAGATCCACACTACCCCTGTGGAAGATTTAGCTAAAGTCTTCCACAGAGGGAGTATGAGTTTCAAATAGAATAGATAATTGGGTAACTTCCATTTGAAATACTCACTCCAGTTGTAGAAGATATGGGTAAAGCCATTATACAGGGGGAGTATGGGTTTCAAAGTGATTAACTCTCAACAATTACATTTGAAAAACATACTCCCCCTGTGGAAGATATTTCCAAAATCTTCTTCAGGGGTAGTGTGGATTTCAACTGGAATAACCCATTTGTTTTTATGCCTCCATCCATCTGTACCTCCGTCTAGATGCTGTATCACTTTATAGGTGGATTGACTTTGGATATTCTAGGTTAGATAGGCCGTTGTCAAAAACTCTGGCTACATGGTCTATTTTGGGGTCTAATTTGCATATATGTTATTATGATAATAAGCCAAGTCATGTTATTTGTACTTTTATGACTATTAATATTTTTTGTATTTACAAACCTGTGTTGGGGCTACTTTAATTACAAAGAACATAATTCTAGTCTTAGTGAGGCACAACATCCAATTTGGTCTTATAGCACGATTGGTGCCCCGATGGGTACCGATGGATCTTTCTATCGTACCCTGAACATTTGCATAGTGCTATCATTTATGTTAATTATTATGCTTGATACAATTACTAAATCAAAGAGTCATCAGCACCTTACTGGTAATTGATAGTGCTATATGACTAAATTAGACATGGTACCTTAGTGTTGATTTCACTAAGAAACTGCTATGATTTTTCTTTTTTGTGCAGTTTAGTAGCAAATACTAGCAATTCCATCAAAAAAGGCAAAATCCCAGAATTTGCCAGATCTGTAGTTTTACTTAAGTTACGAATAGGAGGGCAGTCCAATGTTAATTTATTAACCATGTGGGCACTTCTGTCTTTTTAACAATGCCCATGACATGATATACTAGACTGAGTAACCAATCAAAATGCAGCATTTTGATCTCCAGGCATGTTTAACCTTAATCCCCTTCAGCCCTACTGACTATTCTTACCATATCTCTGATTGGCACAAAACATGATATAGCCCTCTTTGTAACCAATTGAAATAGTTCTTTGATAATTCAGCTGTTGAGTTAAATGTTGTTTTGTTAATTTTCCTTACAGGGATGTATCAAGCACAGATGGCAGCGAGAAATGCCCTAACATGTCTTGGTTGGATGCTGCAGAGGTAAAGTATTGGGCTATTGCATTTCAAATCCATATTATAAAACATGGCCTTAATCTCCGACACAGAGGGAGTAGATTTCAAATGGAGTCACCTATTCAGGTAAACCCATTTGAAATATACACTCTTTGTGCGGAAGATTAAGGAAAGGTCTTCCATAGGAGGGTGTATCAGTGATCTTGCTTCAGCTTGAATCATGCCTTTTATTTATCATTGGATGTAGGTGTGCGGGCATCCAGGTCTACTTTTGCCATGAGGTGGCAGGTTCTTCCTCTGGCAGACAGAGGATGCGCCCTTAGGAATTTCAGAGGATCAGCTGGCTAATCCTTATACAGTTAATATGAGGCTCAGTGATGGTCATGTCATATCACAAAAGTCATGTCACAAAGGTATCATAATGAGCTGTTTAAGATGAAATCATACACCCCTATGGAAGACATTACCCTAATCTCCCACACAGGGGGATGTATATTTCCAATGGAGTCACCCATTCAGATAACCCCATTTGTAATCCATACTCCCTGTATGAAAGATCAATCTCATGTCTTCTATAGTAGTTGTATAATTTTCAACAGGAATAGCCCAATTTCTGGAACAAGACAGTACAAAAGTTGGCCCGACTGACCCTAATATTTTCAACCTGTCACGGCAAAGAAGTAATTTGTTGTAGGCCTAATGAAAGAATCCCAGAAAGCTTACTTTGATTTGTTTCTCCCCACAGCTGGTGTTAAAAGAAGGTCCTATGCATCTCCAGGACATCAAGCAACGTATACTAGAGAAAGGCCTAGTGGCTCCCAGTGCTAGGTCATCATTAGAGGCAGTCATATATAGGGATACTCAGAGGGGAAGCAGACGATTCAGGAGAGTTGATGGGGAGATTGGTGTATTCAGATTAATTGTAAGTGTACTAATGCATATATTCAGTGTTTTGCACCTCTGTTAGTAGCATCTATTTGCTAACATAGCCTGCTGTTGGTTAAGCCAAAAGCTGTGTATTAAAGACAAAATTGGACATTTTACATAAAACTTAATTATCTCTACTAAAGTAGAGAATGTATTTGAATGGAGCTTCAACTTTTGTAAATACTACTTTTCTTGCTTTTTTTATTGCCAAATTTTTCATTTCAGAAATACCTAATGACTTTACTCACTTTTAAGGCCAAATTAAAAAAAAGGCTTGTCTCAAAGATCCTGTGTGCTTTAGTTTATTCACCCACATTAGTAAAAAAATATCTTCTTTTTAATTTTTTTTTTTCAGAAAAAGAGTAAAAAATACAAAAAAAAAAGCCATTTTGACAATTTTAGACCCCTACTCTTAGATTACTTCACTTCAATACAATAGCAGCATCACTTTATTGTTCAATATAACACTTCATACAGTAGAATAGGGCTTTGAGGTTTTTCACATTTGAAAAAAATCTTTGGAAATTTTTTTAAAATAAAATAAAAACGCATTTCGCATTTGTTTTTCAGAGTTGGAGAGCTTTGAGACAAATTTTTTTTTCAATTTGGCCTAAGCAATTTACACACTTTTTTTTTGCACTTTCGCTGGGCCTTTAATTGTGGGTATACAGAAAGTGATACTCAGAGATATCCTGTGCAATGTTATTTTGCCTAACTGATGAAAAGGCATAAATAAGTCAATTGGATAATAACATCTCCTGTTTATTTTGTAAAACATTGCAAATTATTTATTCCGTTTATAATGATAATCCCCAGCGTAGACTGCTTGCTTTTGTATAAAACATGGTTTCTGAATTTGAGAGCCCCACATGCATTAGAATAAAAATATTTAACAAATCTTATTCTATTGCTAAATGTCAGAGTTCGTTATTATTTGATTACTTTTATGTTTTTTATATGTTGTTGCTGCAAAGCAAATAACATGCTGGTATATATACTCTCCATTTGATGGAGAAATCTATCTACTATCCATGATAACATGATAGGTAATGGAGTGCTCATCTGTATAAGGGTGAAATAAGGCTCTGAAGGTGACTGCGCTGGTGCTTTACCAATGAATTACTTCTCTGGAGTTTGCAGGGAGAACCTCATTTTGGTAGGAAGATGGCAGATCCGTACAAAGGGCGAACAGACACCTGAAGGTTTTTTCTTTCATATCTTATATCAACAGACTACCGAGGAGAAGGACGAGATGTTGAGAAAGAAGCGACGAGCAGCAGCGGCTAAACGGAAGTCGGCAGCTGCAAGAAACATGGCAGTAGCTAAAGCCAAGAGATACAAGGAGAAATATGTGAACCTGAGGAAACTCATCAAAATGATGATATTTGTAAGATTTGTTATTTCTTCATTTGATATTTCCACTGCATTCACTCGAAAGAGAGGATATATACCTTTCTTTTCACCTTAAGTTTTGCATGTTCAGGGATGTAAATCTTCTGGAAATTGCCGGAATTCCGGAAATGTAAAAAAAAGTTTGTTTGCATTTCCGGAATTAGATGATGATAATAATGTTTTTTGGAGGGAGGTGATACTGTGCAGCCTATTCCGTGGACAAACCCCTCTAAATGTTCAATACCGCACGCAAGTCATCAGCCACCTGTCCAAGAACCAGATGGATTTTTAGGAAATGGATGTGTTGCCCATTTACATCCCTGTATGTTAGTGCTTTGTTGTGGTGCACCAAGTGTGTCAACAAACTGTGCCTATATAAGGTTTTTAAATTTGGGAATATTGGCTCCAGGCAAAATTCAAATAAATGTAAGAGGTTGTAGAGTAACTTGAAAGCTGCTATTATGGCTATAATTTTATTTGAAAAAGTTGGGTATGAAATTCCTATACATGAAAGATGTATGTACAGTACAGTGTGGAACTGAGAAACCAAATATTAGAATTGAATGAAAAGTAGTAAAAATGTTAACTATGTTACAATTTATCAACCATATTATTTTAATTATTTTTTCTCTCAGGAGAATGCTTCAATGTGCGACGAAGTGGCGAGAACAGAGGACAAAGTTGTTCGTGCCAAAGAAGAAAGACGCTTCCTACTACAGCGCCTCTTGCAATACCAGAGCCTTGCTGAGGCATCCTCATCAATGTCAGGTCATGGGTCATTGGGCGAGGGCAGTAGGAGGAGGCATGGAGATCAACATGGTAGTCATGGTAGTAGGAGGGATGATAGAAAAGGGAAGAGCAAACATAAACATAAGAAGGCTAAGAAAGCAGATAGAGGTGAGTCAGGTCAGAGGTCAAGGGTCATTGGGTGAGGGCAGTAGGAGGAGGCATGGTGATCAACACGGTAGTCATGGTAGCAGGAGGGATGATAGGAAAGGGAAGCACAAGCATAAACTTAAATTGATAGCGATTTTCTTTGTTTCATCTTATTTTGTTCAGCTAAAATTGTAAGAGCACATATCTGACAGTGAAAGCTAACATTTTGTGGAAAAGAAATACAAATGGAAATGTTAGAATATTGCTTTAAGTTGCTACTTTATTATAATGTTGATATAGTAATATCACTGAGTCCGATGATAAGGCTTTTTATTTAAGTAGTAATAATAATGCAAGTCATTTTTTGTAATTTTTAGAACAAAGTACAAAATGTGGTTCAAGCATGCAACAGTTACGTAATCACCCTAATTATTTCGGATTATTCCCTTTAATTTGTATCATTTGTTCTTGTTCAAAGATTAGTGAAAAAAATATGTTTAGATGCATGCTTGAATCATTTTGTTCTCAAAATTACAAAAAATGACTTGGACAATTATCGTAGTAGGCTGACAATATGCTATCATAATACAATAGAGCACACAGCCCCTGTAATTAGCTTTGCACTCCATGTTTGTTTTTCAATACAGATAAAGATAAGCAAAAGATGAAGGATAGGTCCAATAGTTCTAAGCATAAGAAGAGAAGATCATCCAGTTCAGCAGTGAAAAGGTTAACACAGCCAATACCACTGGACCCAACAGGTATAAATTGTTTGCTTGTTTAAGTAAGGGAACAAACCAAAAGATGGATGAAGACCTTTGAACATAACTTTTTTTATAGGGAAGAGTTAAAGAATTTTGATTACGTTTCTCCTGTTCCTCTTGAAGTCAATGTTATTTTGACGTATGTCCCATTTTCTTACAGATGGAGATATTGGGCTATTCCATTTGAAATCTACACTCCCCCTGTGGAAGATTTTGGAAAATTGTGCCACAGGGGGAGTATGAATTTCAAATTAAATTAGCACATAACAAAATATATTTAAAAGTCACCCTCCCTCTGTGGAAGATTCAGGTTGAATCTTTCTCAAATAGAGTATGACATTCAGATGGAGCTGCCTATAATGTGTAATTCAATTTGAAATTCATACACCCCCTGTGGAAGACAATTCCAAAATCTTGCACAGGGGGAGTATGGATTTCAAATGGAATAGCCCAATTTCTCCATCTGTAAGAAAGACGAACAGGAGAAACGTCATAAAAAAAATGTGGATTTCAAATGGCATAGCCTATTGGTTGTCCTCCACCACTTACAATTCCAGGCATTACAGTCAGTCTACTCCGAAGTACAAAGTACTGACGCGGATGCACACATTGTGCCAACTTTGAAGGCACGCATACCTGCAGCAGAGATGCAGCACTGCGCACGGTTAACACGCTGTATACACACACGTTATCGCTTTGTACTTCAGAGTGGACAAACTGTAGTGCCACAAGGCCCTAGCTGCAATAGCTGCCGTATAGACATTTGTTAATCACTGCATTCTGTTTTGTACCCAATCTAAAAATATGACACCTGGCAGTTATTTGCAGAAATTATAGTTTTTGGCAAGGTTCTCAGTGGTCTGCCAATTTGGCGCTGTTTACAGCGTAAACATGGGAGTGGGGTTCTGATTGGCTAATAGAATCATGTCTTCATCACATCGGCACCTCATTCGCCGATCAAGCTGCATAGCAACGTGTCACCTAGTTCTTTTTATGTGATAATCCGGAAGAGGAGTCGGACACCACTGAAGGACATTGCTGAATACTATAGTCAGTAGAAAACAGGGGCTCAGTCAGTCTTATGTAAATTTCCTCAAAGTAGATTTGTTTCATCCTCCTCTCTTTCCCAAATTTTTCTCCTGTTTCTTTTTCCTATTATTTTTTGTTACTCTTCTCTTTTCCTTTACTCTTCTCTCTTTTCTCCTTCTCCTTCCCAATCAACAGCACAGTATCATATTTTTCTTCTCAAGGAAAGATAAATGAAACACTTGTTTCCTAGGAAATTTTAAGTCTAACAAACAATAATGATATATTCAGCAAATTTTGCCATATAAATGAATTGTATCTTCCAATCCATTCTGTTACAGGCAAACCTATATTTCCCATAATTCTTGGAAGCCTCACCGTCCATGGCCTAGGTGAGATCATCTCAGAGAGGTCTGGTTACCATGACAGTAGTCACATCTTTCCTGTAGGATTCTGCAGTAGTCGTAGCTATGCTAGCATGCGTAACATTGGCAAGCAGTGTTTGTATACATGTAAAATCCTGGATGGAGGGTTGGAACCAAAGGTAAGTCTGTAATGCTGGTTTCATACTTTTCTGCCCCTTTGCAGTTCAGAAGATGATTTTGCTTCACTGCGCAGTCGCACCAGAAATGCTAGCGGTGACCAGCGGCAAGCCGATATATCGATCACTCCACCGCATTGCCGCGGCGGCAGCACCGGTGGGAGTTGAATTCAACTCAACCCCGAGCGGTGCCACTCTGATGTATGAGAACAAAATACGATTAGAGTGGTGCTGAGCAGCAAGAGGGATGCCGCTCAGCGGTGTGCCGCTCCGTTTACTGACAAGTGCAAGCGGCATAATGAAGCGTCACTCCGCGGAGCGGCAAGTGGCAGAAAGCATGAAACCAGCATTATTGAAAGCCTTACAATCGATCTTACGATTGATTTACCATATGTAATCCCATATTAAATCAATCATAGGATCAATCATAAGTATTTGTGATATAGGCCCCGGTCCTACTAAGGTCTTTGGCAGCTTTTTTGCAAGACCTGCACCGTTTATCAGATTCCGTTTTTGCAGGACTCAAATTTAGCACCTATAGGTAGGCAAAACCAGCTGTAAATGCCTCCGGCAAACAGTAACGCCACTGGAACTTGCCCGTGTGTCCAGTTGTAAAAACAGCTGTGAATTATTCCAGATGGTGCCCCTTTTAACAGACCTACCTTTGAGGGGTTTCTCTAGGACTCCAAACTTTTGGTGTTTGGGAAAAAACTATGATGCCTGCTGTGCATGTTAGTTGCAGAAATTTGACTCCAAGTGAAATTCCTGATCCTTTGGTGTTTGACCATTGCCATTTGAGGTAATTATGAAAAAGCTTGATTAATGACATGAGTTTATGTCAAAAATGGCATGGCAAGCTGGTGGCAAGCTGTAAAACACATTAACATAAAATGATAATATTATAAAAATGTTAAGCTTAAGCCCTGCTGTTTTAATGTCTGAAGATCATGGATTCCCAATCTGTGGGTTGCAACCCTGATTGGGGTCAGCAACTTTGTACTATATGCAATAAGATTCAAAACAAAATCTGGTCTTGGAGTTGGGAGAAGCCTCATTTTTGGAGAACATGGGAACAAACCAAACCATTAACTTCTCTAACGACGGATTGACTTGAAATTTTATTGGATGGTAGAGCATGATGAGTTCTGAGGCTGTATAGTTTTATGATCTGTAAAAGGATAATGTTATGCATCAATACTTGAGCATGAGATTTTTCAGCTAAATTCATTTTTATTTATTTTCAGACCAATTTTGTGGGGTTTTTTTTGTCCATTTCATGCTGTTTTCAGCTTTTTTGTACCATTTCAGCTTTTGTCCAAGAAAAAGCATCTCGTTCCTGAATGCTGCAATTTTCATCATGACTAGAATTATTATTTTTGTTAATTTCAATTTCTAGTTTGAAATATCAGCTGATGAAGATCCAGATAATCCTCTAGAGGGCGCTACAGCTACTGAATGTCATAATAAACTCATCAACACAATCAACGAATTATAGTAAGTAATAACATTAATTTAGCAAGTAAGTAAAAAAATGAGTTTTACATATTTTTCTATAAAGGACATTTAGAGCTTTCAGAAACTGAAAATCCTATGTTGATACGACTTTTCTTATTGAAGTTATGTCAATTTATCAACCATTTAACCCTATTCTATTACCCCCTATCAATTTCGTGCCATATGGCACGAAATGGCTTAATATGCATGTAAAAAAAATATTTACACAAATTAAAAGTCTTATCTTTGGAACAGTTTTGATAATTTATCACTTCTCTATCCACAAAACACCTTTTTTCCTAATATAACTACCATTAACACATCATAAAATGGTTTAAAATGTTGGAAACCTCCATATTTTAACCATTTTTAGGCCAAATTTTGCCCTAAAATTAGCCCAAAAATGTCCATAAACTTTTAAAATATAGTCCAAAGTAATTCGGATTTCTTTTTATTATATGTAGAAACACGGCAGTGTATTTAAAACTGCATAAAATGCCACATTGATGTACTCATACACTTCAAAATGTAAATCAAAATAATTTTTTCATCATATTTGGCTATGAGCTCATTAATTATTCATGAGCTAATTTGCATAAAATTTACATAATTAAATATTAATCTTGTTTTTCTCAAAGCTTAAAGTCCAAGCTTGTCAATGGTATGCCACTTATTGGTTTTTACCCAACCAATAACACTGCAATGCAGTAGTTAATATGATACCTCCACACCACTCAAATATACCACTTTTGTGGGGGTAATAGAATAGGGTTAAAACAGTATAAAACAAAAGAATTTTAGCACTTTCTTTGCCAATATCTCAAAATCAATATTTAATAGCGACATCCGACTCATTTCCCTTGATCGTGTCACACATATATTGTTTACTTTTAATATTTACATTCCTTTTACAGCAAAGAAGATGTCGTCACCAATTCTTTCGCCGGCTGGGGGCCCAGAATTTTTTGGTTTCGCTCACCCTACCATACAGAACCTCATTCAGGGTGGTCCAGGGTCACGGAAGTGTGTGTTCTACAAGTGGGTCAAATTTGAAGCGGCCAAATCACCGGATAAGTCAGTGGTGCTCCGATGGCATGAGGATAATATGAATGTCACTTACGAGGCATTCCAAAGACAATGGAAAAGCATGAAAGGTGAGAATTTACAGAATGGGCTATTCCAGTTGAAATCCACACTACCCCTGTGGAAGATTTTGGAAATGTTTTCCACAGGGGGAGTTTGTCTTTCAAATGTAATTGGTCAGGGTTTATCATTTTGAAACCATACTCTCTCTGTATTACACCTTTTTCTATATCTTCCACAAGTGGAGTATTTCAAATGGAAGTTACCCATTTTGTCTATTCTAATCAAAACTCTTACTCCCTCTGTGGAAGACTTCAGCTAAATCTTCCACAGGGGTAATATAGATTTTAAATGGAATAGCCCAATTTTCATTTTCACTGACAGAGCACTTGCACTGAGTACTTTTCATGACAAAATTGCTGTCCGAACTGTGTAAAACAGTCATGTTTTGGCTATGACCTTTAAAAAAAAATGCTGACCGAGCGGCCCAATTCTGAAAAAGTTATGGATGACAAGCAAACAATTTTTTTTTTTTGGCCTTATGTGTTAAAACATATATAAGCTCAACCCCTTTCATCTCCTATGAGATGAATATTCATAAAGTAAATATAGCAACATGGGTGGTAAATCTTAACCAAATAACAGATAGGCAAGCATGTATTTTATCATATTTGTGATTTCTTACGTATAATGCATTACGCACATACACCTCACATGTGGTCTAGTTGGGAGTTGGGTAACACCAGAGGCTGAAAATGCAGTCAAAGTACAATAACATATGAGACATGTATAACAGGCGCATTATTCATGAGGTAGCATAATAAGAGTGCATAGTTCATTGTATTATCAAAAGTCAGTACACCCTTTTTCTTGGGGCATCCCGGTTTTCCGATGGGAGCGGTTCTCATTCTGAACTTGCAGTTATTGTGAGATGAGTTGGCATCAGGGCTGTCAACTTTTTGGAATTGTTTGGCGTGAGACAGAGGCGTACCGGGATTTGCCGACTCCAATGTTCATTTTCTGCCATAATTATTTGAGCCACAGCGCTCGGGAATGTGAAAAGCCGGGGGTAGGAGCAACATAATATTCATGACGATGCGTGAGATTTTACCCAATTACTACCTAGGTGTGAGATTATACTACCTTGGCGTGAGACCGTGAGAAAGTGACCCAAAGCGTGAGACTCACTGCCAATGCGTGAGAGTTGACAGCCCTGGTTGGCATTGAAGTATGAATTTTCAAAAGGGGCTATGAGTAGACTACATTAAATGCAGAATGGATCAAACTGTAAGGGCTTTGGTCATCACTTCCCATGCCATGTCTGGCCATGAAAAGTGCAGTAGAAATACTGCTTGTTATGATAATGATTATACTTAGTTCTTTGGGTTGATAGGATGCACAGTGTCATCGTCCCGATATCTTCATGGCAGAAAATGCCATGGTAGGGTGAATCCACAGCCACGAATGGGTGTTCCCACCTGTTTATAAAACACATAATAGGCTGAAGGACATCCGACTAAGGCTGTGACTGACCTCTGTACGGTCAGCGAGCATACATACGCCATTGTCATATGCTTTTAACTGCCTTTACGATAGTCTCCTACACAGTCAGTTTGTGTCAGTCGGTCTGACACTCGTTGATCCTGTATGTACGTGATAGCCACATACAGTCTGGGCCGAGACTACCTCCACGAGGGTCTACGATGCGCTATATAAAATCTGAAGATTTTGGTCACTTTTTCATCTCAAGAGGCACGCTGGTTTTTCAAAGCGCAACCTAACGACGATAATATATGTTGAACATATATGTTCAAGTGCAAGGAACCACATCTGGTTTCTTTATACGAAATCATTTACGGGAGATATTCATCATTTTCCACCCCGGTATCAAAAGATTTATCGTCTGAATATCAATCGTGCATAGCATATTTACGTGTTTTGATCCCGTGTATTCATTTGAGTGTCTCTGGCTGTACTAATGTAATTATTAACCGAGCGATGTCGGTGTGGGATGAACACATTTTAATCTTTACCCAGAGCAGCCACCCACATGAAAGTTGAAAAATTACCCAGAGCAGCCACCCAAACCAGTGCATGTGGCCAGATTTGAACCGGTGACCTTCGTAATAGTAGCACTAGTACTATAAATCATTTGAACCTAATACTTTAGATTATTATGCTCAGTTGGCTAGAGCATTGCACTAATATTACAAAGGTCGCCAGTTTGAATCCGGCCAGATGCACTGTTTTTTTTTATTCAACATTTACATTGTCTGGCTGCTCTGGTTAAAGATTAAAATGTGTTCTTACTGCTTGTTATGTTATGATATCTGAATGTTTTGCTAATATTGTTACTTAATATTTATTCTTCAGGGCATAGCAGTACATCACCAGAGCCATCCACCACGTCGGCGACCTCTGACCCCAGTCCAGTGCCAGGTCATAGTCTGCGTACCTTGCTTACTACAGGATTAAGACCAGATGAAGCAAACCAGCCATCAGATGATAACGAAAAGAAACCTGAAACCAGCGAGTCTGGTACAGCAAGTACATGTACTAAACCCAGCGCTCATAGCCCTCATATCACTAGGACTGTTACAGGGAGTTTAGCAACGCGAAGTAGTGTTAAAGGTGCCAATACGTTACAGGATAGTGCTAAAGACACTGGTGGAAAGAGTTAACACAAACTGCATAAAAGAACTTAAAGGGGCATTTCGTGATCCACAGCCTCATCCCCCCACTTTTCCCAAAAAAAGTTGAGATTTTTACACCACTGGATACCTCTGGCTACATAATGTTTATGTACCAAATATTTCTTGCAGATTAATTCGTTTAGCAAAAATATCGCCAAATTTGAATTTCGTTCTGGTGCACCAGAACGAAATTACAACACATTGTCTATGGAGCAGTGTAATACACATAATCATGCATAACTCGCATAACGCATAAAATCGGAATCAACTGAAATTTTGGAAATAAGCTTTTTTTCGTGGATATCTACTGAAAAATGTCATAAAAAGAGGATGCTAGGATCACAAAATCCTCCTTGAAAGAAACTTTAAAGCAGCCTGTCTGGTACAGCAAGTACATGTACTAGACCCAGTGCCCATAGCCCTCATATCACTAGGACTGTTACAGGGAGTTTAGCAACACAAAGTAGCGCTAAAGGTGCCACTACGTCACAGGATAGTGCTAAAGACACTGGTGGAAAGAGTTAACACAAACAGCATAAAGGAACTTTAAAGCAGCCTGTCTGGTACAGCAAGTACATGTACATGTACTAAACCCAGCACCCATAGCCCTCATATCACTAGGACTGTTACAGGGAGTTTAGTTTTAGTAGCGCTAAAGGTGCCACTACGTCACAGGATAGTGCTAAAGACATAGAGGTTATCCACGTTACTCATGTGTGACTTTTAACAAAAGGCGCTGATTCCCGTAGTATTCCTCATTCAATCCAATTCAATGCACGACCTCGGAGTTACTTGCATGACTTTGGCGGGCTATTTTGAAACAGTCATTGTTGCACATGCAGGTGCTTCTTGTGAAAATCCTAAACAACCTCTATTGTTGGAAAGAATTAACACTTAACTGTGTTAAGTGCTGTGACTTCCAATATTGCATTAAGGGGGTCATTTCACACTACTATTCATATCAGCATGTGGTTTTTTTCTTCAAAGGGACAGTCAGTAGATTACAATAAACCAATAAATGTGTTAAAGCCTCAATTTACGATCTTTTTACATTTTTAGATTTTTCTTCTTTTCTTCCAAAATTATAATATGCAATCATTATGAAAGTTCCCAATACATTTGGACGTGAAACACATTGGGAAGTTGCAAAGAAACAACATCATAAACTTCACCTCTATCACTCGAAATATCTCGCACTATTTGGATTAGGACGGCGAGTGCAGTCTCAGAGTTAGTCTCCTACGGAGCCAGTTAGGTTTTGAAAAAAATAAAGGTATATTCAGAAAAAAGATTGTACATTAAGGCTTTAACAACATATTTTTCTCAAGATGGCATAAAAATAGGTTTTGAAAAAAATAAAGGTATAGTCAGAAAAAAGATCGTACATTAAGGCTTTAACAACATATTTTTCTCAAGATGGCATAAAATAGGTTTTGAAAAAAATAAAGGTATAGTCAGAAAAAAGATCGTACATTAAGGCTTTAACAACATATTTTTCTCAAGATGGCATACCCCGCAGGAAGAAAATTTGTTTTTTTACTTTAACAAAAAGTATAGGAACAGCACTGAACATGCTGAGTGGTAATGAAATGTATTCTGAACCTTTTTATTGTTATTTTGTATGTGGAAGATAAGGTATACATTTCAAAAGTACCTTTTATTTTTGTAATAAAATCAAAGTTGTAACCAACCAAACTCCATTGCATAGTATCTTGATTTTAATATCAAACACATTTAAGATATCATGAGAGAAAAGTAATACTTAAACTTAAGGGGGTACTACACCCCTGGTCAATTTTGTGCCTATTTTTGCATTTTTCTCAAAAATTATAGCACATTGGTGACAAGTAAGATATGTATATTATAGGGGCAAGGACTACAACTACTGTACTGAAAATTCAGCAACTCGAAGCAAGTAGTTCTTGATTTATTGATCAAATATTGGTTTTCCCTCATTTTTGACTGTAACTCCACAACTAATGTCTGTGCTGAAATACAATTTTCAGTGCAGTAGTTGTAGTCCTTGCCCCTATAATATACATATCTTACTTGTCCCCAATGCGCTATAATTTTTGAGAAAAATGCAAAAATATGCACAAAATTGGGAATTGGGAATCCGATATTAACGTTCGCACAGTATTATTTTGTTGGAGCTCAGAGTACACCATACCTATCAAATTGCATTCTGAATAGGAGGAATATCCTTCTGATATCAAATAATTTAGATTTTTTGAAATTCGCGATATAATACAAATTTTATGACAAATTATTGAAATTTGATATTTTTACAAATTTTGATATTTAACAGTCCTCAAAGTAAAGTTTATAAATCTAATGATATGTACTTAAAGTGTATGTAGCTGGGATGAAAAGATGACGATCAATTGAAAATTTTGACCTTTCATATTGAAGATATACATTTTTATCCCAAAAGACCTAAACGTTTTTGGTGTTTTGGGGGGAAAATCCGAAAGGTCAAAATTTTTCAATTGATCGTTGATATGGGAAGTACATATCATTAGATTTATAAAGTTTACTTCGAGGACTGTTAAATATCAAAAAATCAATTTTTAACCATTTGCCATAAAATGTGTAAAAAAAAAATCAAAATTATTTGCTATCAGAAGGAGGACATTCTTCGTATTAATTCGACGCAATTCGATATGTCTGATGTCCCACAAAAAATACTGTCCAAACCAGGGGCGTAGCCAGCTTTTTTGGTCAGGGGGGGCAAAATAAAATTTTGGGGCACAGACGAAAAAAATTACAGTTGCATCATACAATACATAGAGACAAAAGGCTTTATTGGGATGATGTGCGCGCGTAGTGTGCAAAAAATTAGTATTTTACACTATTTTTGGCCATTATCAGGATGGAAAGGGCTTAATGTTTGCAATATGCGCGCGTCGCGGGGAAAAATTGTGTATTTTTGGGCTGAATTTCGGTAGAAAAGGGCTCCTTGCCCCTTTTCTTTTCCTTTGCCCTCCTGATTTTCCCTTTTATTTTTTTTGTCAGAGGGGCACTTTTTTCTTTCATTTTTTGTCAGGGGGGTACTGCTACTGGTCCAAACGTTGCTACCAGAGCCCATAACAGGTCTTCTAGTCAGTGAATTTAAATTTGATCAAATAATATCAAAATCTGTTGAATTTTAGTGAATTGTCAAAATGCTGTGGTACACCAGCTGTTGTGGTTTAATTTAGGCCACCAAAACAAATGCTGCACCCAATCCTGGCTACAGGCTTGACTGGAAAAACTTGAAATTGAACTATTTTATCAATTTGTAATCATTTTTTAAACCAGTTTAAAATATAAACACCAATATATCAAATTCCAAGACCTGAGTTAATTCTATAAAACAATTCATGTTTAGCAGTTGCACATTGTTTACAAATTAATTACGAACAAGTGTTAAAGGAAGGTGACCTGATATATTAGGAAAATCAAATTCTTTAAAACTTATGTACATATAACATAAAATGTTGTCCCTTTCAAGCATTCATGCAAAAAGAACCAAGTAAATGTTCCTTGTAAATGTGACTTGAATTGCTTAGGGGATTACTGACATTTATAGAGTGTAATACTGGTAACCTACAGTGTTTTTGTTAATGATAACCATCATGATCCTGTAATAAACTGATATCAAATCAGTGTTGCCAGTCTTCAGGAAATTTCCTGATTTCAGGAAATTTTACCCTGAAGATCCTGTATAAATGTATAGGCAAAGTACATTTTGCAGGAATTTTTTTCAGGATTTTTGGACAACACTGACTGGCATCTCTGTCAAATGAAAGATCCTATTTTTCTCATAACATATTGAAATTAGGAGTTCCAAATCGGTGTATTTCCGAAAGATATCACCAAAGAACTGTTGAATTAGTCTCATACGTGTTTCACACAATTGAGACTCATTCAAGTTTTTTAATGATTTCTTCAGAAATACACCGATTTGGAACGCCTAATTTCAGTATGTAAATTTAGAAAAATATGGGGGGTGGGGCTGTCAATCAGGTTGCCCTGTAAGTAAAGTGCGTAAAGTCTGAACACATTAGGCTGATCCAGTTGAAACCCATACACACCCTATCATGCCTATGGAAGACATGACCTTGCTCTCCTACTAGGTGTAGATTTCAAACATGGTCGCCCATTTAGGTGACTCAACCCCGTTTGAAATTCACCTGTGTGGAAGATTAAGATTAAGGTTGTGTCTTTTATGTATTGTGTATGTATTTCAACTGGAATAGCCATATTCCTACTATGGTATAATTATCCATAGTTTTAAAACAAGGAGCACTGTAAAATACAACATTTCATTACTAATCATATTAGAACATGCATTATTTTCAGTCTCTGTAACAGGATATACAGATATCGGTCCAGGCATTTCTGTTGTAACATCCGATTTCACTATACCATGTTTCTTACATGGCCATGTTTGGCAAAAACATGCCGTGCCTATGACTTCGCCTAACTTTTCCTGTCCAGTCGTGCCGTCTGTGATTGTGTAAGAGTCCACTTCGGTTTGGAAGACTTGTTGCAGCTGGCTTAGACTGACACAGGAGTCTGCTGGTGGCGACAGAATTCGACTTCCATTTAAGCAATATGAATCTGTCATCTTGGGTTGAAAATCTGTCAAAATGATAATGAAACAAGAGAAAGAAATGAACATGAAAGTTTTCAGCCTTTTATTGAGAGCTGTTCCCTTGTCTCTCCTCTCCTTTCTTTAATCTTTTCTGTTCTACTTTCCTCCTTTCTACTTTCTTTAATTTGCTTATTCCTTTCTTTGTCATTTTTCGTTCTCCTCCTAGTTTAGGTAACCGTGCGATTTCAGCTGTGGTAATTTAAATACAAACATCCCGGGGTCTCTAAACACAAATGACCATATAATAATACAGGTATGCTCTCCCGGAAAGACCCCTGTTTTAGGACCGCAAAGCTCTGAAAGACCCCTGAATTTGACCAAAATGGTTGCTGAAAGCCCCTGATTTTGAAAATTTCAGTTGTAAAAGATCCCTTAATTGCTCATTCCTTTTCTGTTTTTTCGAAGCGATTTTCAACCAGAAAGCCAAGAAAGACACTTGATTTTGACCAGGCCCGTACGCAGGATTTCATGGGGGGGGTGCTGATTTTGAAAAAGTGGACTTTTTCCAGGGGTGGGGGGCGATTTTGTGAAAAGTGGACTTTCTTCCTAAAATTTGGACCTTTTTTGTCCAAAAAAGCGTAGAAAATCTGATTCTTTTGTTTCGCCACGCTTGCAAATTATGAAATTTTGGGGAATTTTTTCCAAATTTGGGGGGTGCACCGCACCCCCCACACCCCTCCTGCGTACGGACCTGATTTTGACCGTTAGCAGGTCCTAAAGACCTCATTTTACCGGTATGTCATCAGCTCTCAAAGACCCACCATCTCCGAAATCCAGGGGAGCATACCCGGGAGCATACCGACCAAAAAATGATGCCCCCAGCAAAACTTCTTTCTCCCCTTTTAGAAGGATATTACTTACCCCATTGTTCCGGATACAAATAGGTTTGAATCAGACGGAAGTTTCCGGAGTCGCACTCTATTCTGTCAACTCCACAATCCGTTATGGTATTGTTTGTTTGTGTGCATTGTGGCCAAGAGGGGGATTGCCAGGGAATTCGTTTACGAGTAACACATTCATAACATTGCTTGCATTTTACCACCTCTCCTGCAGAAAAGAACGAAAGAATGATGATTGCAAAAGTGTAATAAACTCATAATGAGTAGTAAAAAAAAATCAGTTTTTTATGCCTTTTTTGGTCAAATTTAGGGTCTGGACCAAGTGAGATTGGACTAACTGGGTTTGGACCAAGTTGGATTACTAATAAATGGGTCTAGACCAAGTGATCTTGGACTTAACTGCAGGGGTCTTGACCAAATGAGATTGAACTAACTGGGTTTGGACCAAGTTGGAGTACTAAAAAATGGGTCTAGACCAAGTGATCTTGGACTAAACTGCAGGGGTCTGGACCAAGTGAGATTGGACTAACTGGGTAGACTAGGTGAGATTGGACTAAATGGGACATGGACCAAGTGAGACTGGAATAACTGGGTCTGAACCAAGTGGGATTTGGACTAAATGGGTCATTACAACAAGTTGCTATAGCCAATACAATTGGAGCACCATATTGGCCTGTTTGCCAAATATGGGCATTATAGTGGTGTCCGACCAATATTTATGAATATTGCATGGTACATGAAGGGAAAATACCCAGATGGTGTCCAAATTTGGCTCGAATATGCCTTGTGAGTTTGATATTTGTATGAATGAACTGTAGTATGAATGGTAGCATGCCGCCATCCACAGCCTTCTGTACATGTCAGCGCTGCGCTACTTGTGTGGTACATGTATTGTCAATGGCATTATCGGGCCTTGATTCACTACGAAACAGTGAAATACTTGGTTGAAATTACATTGGTACCTGAGTCGTTTTTTTTTAAGTTTTTAAATTTTTGCATGAAATATGAAGGTAAAACATCAAATCAATATTAATTGTGATATTTTGAGATTGGACTATAAGGTCTGGACCAAGTGAGATTGGACTAACTGGGTCTGGACCAAGTGAGATTGGACTAAATGGATCGCAACCAAGTGGGATTTGGACTAAATGGATCATGCTGGACCAAGTGAGATTGAATTTAAAAATAGGACCGGACCCAAGAGAGATTGGACTAAATGGTTCTCAACCAACTGGGATTTGGAATAAATGGGTCTGGACCAAGTAATCTTGGACTATAGAGTCTGGACCAAGTGAGATTGGAATAACTGGGTCTGGGCCAAGTGAGATTGGACTTTTGCATGAAATATGAAGATAAAACATCAAATCAATATTAATTGTGATATTTTGGCCTAAATACATTTGTTTAGCAAGATACGGCTTTCGAGTATGTGATTATTACGTAGTCAATTCACCACACCACACTTTTTCTAATGTCTGGACCAAGTGAGATTTGACTTAATGTGTCTAGACCAAGTTAGCACTTGTTCAGTGCCTAGTATATCGGTGTATGGGACCATGACAACCTCTCTCTGACATTACAAAATCCACCAGTCCTGCTGGCACGCCTCGCTGGCTTCGCGGCCATGCGCTCTTCGCGCGTACCTCCTCTCGAGGAACTAGATCTAGTTCTAGACCAAGTGAGATTGGACTAAATGTGTCTGGACTAAGTGAGATTGAATTAAATGGGTCTGGATCAAGTGAGATTGGACAAAATGGGTCTGGACCAAGTGAGATTGGACTAACTGGGTTTGGACCAAGTGGTTTAGACTAAATGGGTAAAAACCAAGTGAGATTGAACTAAATGGATCTGGACCAAGTGAGATTGGACTATTGGGTCTGGGCCAAGTGAGATTGGACTAACTGGGTCTGGACCAAGTGAGATTGAACTTAATGGATATGGACCAAGTGAGATTGGACAATAGGGTCTGGGCTAAGTGAGATTGGACTAAATGTGTCTGGACCAAGTGAGATTGGACTAAATGGGTCTGGACCAAGTGAGATTGAATTAAATGTGTCTGGACCAAGTGAGATTGGACAATAGGGTCTGGGCTAAGTGAGATTGGACTAAATGTGTCTGGACCAAGTGAGATTGGACTAAATGGGTCTGGATCAAGTGAGATTGAATTGAATGTGTCTGGATCAAGTGAGATTGAATTAAATGGGTCTGGATCAAGTGAGATTGGACTAAATGTGTCTTGACCAAGTGAGATTGGACTACAGGGTCTGGACCAAGTGAGATTGGACTACTACAGGGTCTGGGCCAAGTGAGATTGGACTATAGGGTCTGGACCAGGTGAGATTGGACTAACTGGGTCTGGACCAAGTGAGATTGGACTAAATGTGTCTGGATCAAGTGAGATTGAATTAAATGGGTCTGGATCAAGTGAGATTGGACTAAATGGGTCTGGACCAAGTGAGATTGGACTAAATGTGTCTGGACCAAGTGAGATTGACTAAATGATCGGGGCCAAGTGAGATGGGATTAAATGGGTCTGGACCAAGTGAGATTGGACTAAACGTGTCTGGACCAAGTGAGATTGGACTAAATGGGTCTGGGCCAAGTGAGATTGGACTAACTGGGTCTGGATCAAGTGAGATTGGACTAAATGTGTCTGGATCAAGTGAGATTGGACTATAGGGTCTGGATCAAATGAGATTGGACTATAGGGTCTGGATCAAGTGAGATTGGACTATAGGGTCTGGGCCAAGTGAGATTGGACTACAGGGTCTGGACCAAGTGAGATTGGACTATAGGGTCTGGACCAAGTGAGATTGGACTATAGGGTCTGGACCAAGTGAGATTGAATTAAATGTGTCTGGACCAAGTGAGATTGGACTAAATGCGTCTGGATCAAGTGAGATTGGACTAAATGTGTCTGGACTAAGTGAGATTGAATTAAATGGGTCTGGATCAAGTGAGATTGGACTACAGGGTCTGGACCAAGTGAGATTGGACTATAGGGTCTGGACCAAGTGAGATTGGACTAACTGGGTCTGGACCAAGTGAGATTGGACTAAATGCGTCTGGATCAAGTGAGATTGGACTAAATGTGTCTGGACTAAGTGAGATTGAATTAAATGGGTCTGGATCAAGTGAGATTGGACTATAGGGTCTGGACCAAGTGAGATTGGACTAAATGGGTCTGGGCCAAGTGAGATTGGACTATAGGGTCTGGATCAAGTGAGATTGGACTAACTGGGTCTGGGCCAAGTGAGATTGGACTAAATGGGTCTGGGCCAAGTGAGATTGGACTAACTGGGTCTGGACCAAGTGAGATTGAACTAAATGGGTCTGGGCCAAGTGAGATTGGACTAACTGGGTCTGGACCAAGTGAGATTGAACTAAATGGGTCTGGGCCAAGTGAGATTGGACTACACGGTCTGGACCAAGTGAGATTGGACTAAAGGGTCTGGACCAAGTGAGATTGAACTAAAGGGTCTGGACCAAGTGAGATTGGACTATAGGGTCTGGACCAAGTGAGATGGGACTAAATGGGTCTGGGCCAAGTGAGATTGGACTAAATGTGTCTGGATCAAGTGAGATTGGATTAAATGTGTCTGGACTAAGTGAGATTGAATTAAATGGGTCTGGATCAAGTGAGATTGGACTAAATTGGTCTGGACCAAGTGATATTGGATTAACTGTGTCTGGACCAAGTGAGATTAAATGTGTCTGGATCAAGTGAGATTGGACTAAATCTGGATCAAGTGAGATTGGACTAAATGGGTCTGGACCAAGTGAGATTGGATTAAATGTGTCTGGACCAAGTGAGATTGGACTAAATCTGGATCAAGTGAGATTGGACTAAATGGGATTGGACCAAGTGGGATTGGATTAAATGTGTCTGGACCAAGTGATCTTGGACTATAGGGTATGGACTAAGTGAGATTGAATTAAATGGGTCTGGACCAAGTGAGATTGGACTAAATGTGTCTGGATCAAGTGAGATTGGACTAAATGTGTCTGGACTAAGTGAGATTGAATTAAATGGATCTGGATCAAGTGAGATTGGACTAAATGGGTCTGGACCAAGTGAGATTGGACTAAACGTGTCTGGACCAAGTGAGATTGGACTATTATATAGGGTCTGGGCCAAGTAAGATTGGACTATAGGGTCTGGGCCAAGTGAGATTGGATTAAATGTGTCTGAACTAAGTGAGATTGAATTAAATGTGCCTGGATCAAATGAGATTGGACTATAGGGTCTGGACCAAGTGAGATTGGACTATAGGGTCTGGGCCAAGTGAGATTGGACTAAATGGGTCTGGACCAAGTGAGATTGGACTAACTGGGTCTGGACCAAGTGAGATTGTACTAACTAGGTATGGACCAAGTGAGATTGGACTAACTCGGTCTGGACCAAGTGAGATTGGACTAAATGGGTATGGGCCAAATGAGATAGGACTAACTGGGCCTGGACCAAGTAAGATTGGACTTCTACAAGGTCTGGACCAAGTGAGATTGGACTAAATGGGTCTGGGCCAAGTGAGATTGGACTAACTGGGTCTGGACCAAGTGAGATTGGACTTCTACAAGGTCTGGACCAAGTGAGATTGGACTAAATGTGTCTGGACCAAGTGAGATTGGACTAACTGGGTCTGGACCAAGTGAGATTGGACTTCTACAAGGTCTGGACCAAGTGAGATTGAACTAAATGTGTCTGGACCAAGTGAGATTGAATTAAATGGGCCTGGACCAAGTGGCATTACCGACCGGGTCACATTGGACGTACCTACATGTAGTGGCAAATCACTATTATGAGATCTGTTGGGATTTTAGAGCAAAATCCCGGTAGTTTTGTGGCCCGTAATAATATATTATGGCACAACTTGAAATATCTATAGATACATGGGCCACAAAGCTACAGAGCTGAGAAGATATTGGAAGTATTCATATAACGGCATTCCGTACGCGTACGGTCAATGGATGGATGGATTGTATTTTTATTTATTTTATTTATTTATTTATAATTTAATACCAGGGTCCAAGTTCAGGTCTTGTTGTCATTATGATACTACAAACAGTTGCTGCAGTGATAGTGATATTGTATCTCGTCTGTGTCAATTGATTCCATGAATTGTATTTATATCCAACGGCCATTGAAGTGCGGAATAGGAATATTGCATTTATTGCATGCACGGGTGATTGAAATGAATGTGGAATGGATGAATGGACTCCGTACGTGCATTAGGCTCCCGGCATGCGGCATGAACTCCTTTTTGAACTCCCAAACTCTTTATCATAAAAAGTCGGGTTATAAACCGAATGCTTTGAAATATTCATTAGAGTGGAGTAAGTTTCAGAACCTACGAAGTTGTTACTATGGAAAGCCAACCAAATAAAGTTGCACTTTGGTGTGTGCCCCGTACACTCTCCACTGTATTCTGTAAAAGTATCGCTGAAGTTGAAAACTCTGTCATCTTTTTGGAGTACTACGTTACTGCTGCTCATAGTGGTCCCGAGCAGATTGTATCAGTATTATCACACCCGAATGACCCCGTCATAGGAAGAATCGGTCGATTTGTTCCTGAACCTAACTTTACCTATGCGTATGTGAAGGAAGAATTTGAGAGTGAAGAGCAGGGCAAGGAACTGTATTTTGTCAAAGATATGGCTTATGCATTAGGAGGAGAGTTTGGTAGACTTCCAGAAGGATATCAACATACATTTTTGATGCGGCATCCAGCTCACGTCTTCAAGTCTTATAACATTTTAATGACCGAAAAAATGGGAATGCCTTCTCTGAAATCTGTTCTACCGCAAGGTTTTGCCTTCAAAGAAATGTATGAGCTTTACGAGTATGTTACAAAAGAATTGAAGCAAAGGCCTGTCATCATTGATGCCGATGACCTGAAGGCCGACCCTGAAGGAATCATGCGTTCTTACTGCGATGCCACAGGGATATCTTTTAGTAAGTCCATGCTATCTTGGAAACCTCAAGTACCACGGCCACACCTATCTAAATGGACATCTTCGTCGATAATTTGGATGCAAAACCAGAGGTATGGTTTATACAAAGAAGCTTTTGAAAGCACCAAGTTTAAGAGAAGTGATCCTAAATCGATTAATATAGACGCATTGTCTGGTCAGGTGAAGGAATGTACCGAGTTCAGTTTGCCTTACTATAAAAAATTATATGAACTCCGTCTTAAACCAAACTCGTAAACGGAATCTACCAATATTAAACATGACTAGTAAAGAAACCAAGTAAAGTTTGTCCGAACAAAAGGCACCTCTCGATGAATAGCGTGTCGGTCTAGACCAAGTACGAACGTGAGATTGGAATAATTGGGTCTGGACCAAGTGGGAGTTGGACAAAATGGGTCTAGACTAAGTGATCTTGGATTAAACTGCAGGGGTCTGGACCAAGTGAGATTGGACTAACTGGGTCTAGACCAAGTACGAATGTGAGATCGGAATAATTGGGTCTGGACCAAGTGGGAGTTGGACTAAATGGGTCTAGACTAAGTGATCTTGGATTAAACTGCAGGGGTCTGGACCAAGTGAGATTGGACTAACTGGGTCTAGCCCATTACCATTAGTACGAATGTGAGATTGGAATAACTCGTTCTGGACCAAATTTGGACTAAATGGGTCTGGACCAAGTGAGATTGGACTAAATGGATCTTAACCAAGTGGGATTTGGACTAGAAATTATTTGCATGATTAAGTGAGATTGGACTATAGGGTCTGGACCAAGTGAGATTGGACTAACTGGGTCTGGAACAAGTGAAATTGGACTAACTGGGTCTAGACCAAGTGGGATTTGGACTAACTGGGTCTGGAACAAGTGAAATTGGACTAACTGGGTCTAGACCAAGTGGGATTTGGACTAACTGGGTCTGGACCAAGTAAAATTGGACTAACTGGGTCTGGCCAAGTAAGATTTGACTAACTCGGTATGGACCAAGTGCGATTGGACTAAATGGATCTCAACCAAGTGGGATTTGGGACTAAATGGATCCGGACCAAGTGGGATTTGGATTAAACGGATATGGACAAAGTGAGATTGAATTTAATGGTTCTGGAACAAGTGCAGGGGGGGAGGTTGGACCGAGTGGTATTGCCGGGCCACATATAGTGGCAAATCACTATTATTAAATCCCATTAGTTTTATGGTACAACTTGAGGTGTCTATGGCCAAGCTACAGAGCGGTATAGACTGCGGAACTCAGTCCTCAATGATAGTCAGTCATTTATCTTTTGGTCGTTATATGACTATCATTTGAGGGACTGAGTTGTTATAATATATCTTCCGAGGTGCAATTTCAGACAATAGCTGGGGATTAGTGGGGCAGAGGTTATCTATTGAATCCTTTCATGACCGACCACTGAAGCATAGTCAAGCCTGCCAAGGACACTCGGCACAAATTGAAAGACCATCACAAAAGAATGCATGCATGTCAGGTCATCGACACCAATTTGGTGTTTGTTTTATGACACAAATTTGGTGTCTGTTATGCACCTCGAAATATGTACCTTAAAAATATGTACCTTAAAGTCTGTATCTAAGAGCGGTAGTAGATATTGGAAGCATATACCGGTATTCCGTACGCGTGTACCTCATAATTATTTGAAAAATCTAAAATGATTCAATAATTGACACAGACTTACCGAGATACAATAGCACTATCACTGCAGCAACTGTTTGTAGTATCATAATAACAACAAAACCTGAACTTGGACCGCCGTATTAAATTATTTTTACCTACAACCGGCACTGTAGGCAGCATCCATAGTCATATTCACTGAACGTATTCATGAGTTGTATTTATATCCAACGGCCATTGAAGTGCGAATTAGGAATAGTACATTTATTGCATGCACGGATGATAGAAATGCATGTGGAATGGATGAATGGACTCCGTACATGTATGAGGCTCCCGGCATGTGGCATGAACTCCTTTTTGAACTCCTGAACTCTTTATCATAATTTATGTTGCTACGTATAGTCCAGTCATTTTCACAATGTTTTTTCTTTTGACTGTAACTTGTATAGAGATATTTAAAAAAAATATTTTAGATTAGATGAAATGATTATGAGGTATGTTAACAATTTTGTAGGCTCCGAAACTTTTTATTACATGTTTTTACAGTGCCTGCTCAACTTTGGAACAGATGTTCGATATTTTGTACAACTTGCACTGATGGAAGGTAACCCTTTGTTAAGAGCTTTTGTTCAGGGAGTTTGACCTGTCTTTGAAAAATATATCATGAAAGCCAAAATCACCTTTAACCCAAATTCACACGAATGCACAACATTAACGCACTGTTTGATTAAGTTAACAAAATTCAATAACATGAAGGCTTGGCAATAAAATTTGAACCTACTAATCTATTCTTTGTAGACGGCATTTTTTTACCAGAATCTTCACTTTGGTCACAAATTTATTGTCCCTCAATAAACTTTTTCGGCTTCTGAGATGCGGTGACCTGTTTCATGCTAACATCATAGCGGCAATCTCATTGGTTACAAACCAAACAAGGCTATAGCCATGGATACTATGAAAACGACGATTAGGGACACACTTAGAAATCTGCTTGAAAAAACGTCAAACTTCTTTTGATATGGTAAAATTAACCTGGTAATCTTAAATGGGATGGTATTATGCTTTGATTATCTACGGTTGTATATGATTGAGGCCAGATTCCGCTATGTTTTAGTTTTATAATACGGGTTTATTGCCATTGTCATTTCCTCTTAACAAAAGGAAAAGAAAATGATTAGAATTAAAATTCAACCAGGGTTCGAACCCACGTCCTCCGGATCCATAGTCAGTTGCTAATGAGTCGTTCTGCTAGAAAGGTGTTTGTTCATCATACTTATTGCATTGATTACGGAATAAAGCGCATACACACGATATAATAATACTAATCTATTTATAGGACCTACTAATGAATAATTATAATATCCAATCAATAATGAACTTGCCTCTGACTATGCATGTATAGGGCCTACACCACATTTCGCCATACTGCATTCTAGAAACGCTTGCTGTTAGAATAAGAAAAATTTTAATGCTAATTTATTGCACATTCTAGGGAAGCGTGGTAACCTTTTTAAAATAACCGAGTGAGAGGGTTTTCAAGAAAACATTTTTCCTGTCAAAACTGAAGCATCCTCTGTATAAAAGAAAATATGAATATTAACTGCAGGTTATCAATTTTGAGGTTTTTACATATCTTAAATATCTAGATATTTTGCTCCACAATGCCGTTTACAGCTGTTTACCCCAATGAAATCGAACATTCCTAAGCGAAGATATTGAGTTCGTAAGTTATGTTATTATAAAATTTGAAATAGAGATATCGGCCTTTAAAAAATATTATTGACAATGTTTAGAGTAGGAATTACCTAGAAAACTGTCTCAAAAAATACAAGATGCCACTTATATTCCGGTCTGAAACTATCAGACAATATTTTAAACATTACTAACATCACAAATTCCCAACAAACCCAAATTGTGAAAAAATCTTGCCCGGGCAGATTTTTGGCTATTTCTCCATTTACGATCCTGCCCAAAAGTGTCTCCTTTTGACATGACACGTCACATATAACGATTCATGATACCCAATTGTAGCACATTTGATGTCGTTTATGAGACAGAGAATTTTATTTCAATTTTATATATGCCAAAATATTTTTTAATCGAGCAAGAATAAGGATGGAAAAAACGTTGAAAATTCTATGTGAATATTACATTAGACCCAACCAAAGATTACTGTTTCGTTGTTATGGTAATCTAATCTTTTATTTCCTGAAGAAACATTAAGGGTCTAATGTCGATTATTCACATACTTGATTAAAACATCGAACGTTTATACAAGAAAAATGGTAGGTTCCTCTGTAGTATTTTACTGACCATGGAAATGTACTGACACACGAGCACGTGTCAAAATCGATATAATGTATTGTCCATATAGACGCCCATTTATCATGTTTATTGTTGGATTTTTTGTATAGGTCTATAGAACACGCATCAGTTAACAACAATTGAGTGCTAATAATACACATTACTGTTTTTAGGTAAATAAAATTCCAAAATATGGTACGTTTTCTGCCTTTGCTTGTCACGTGGTAGGCCTATGTTGAAGTTGCGATTATATCTTCAAATAAGTTTCAAATGGATTGCAACAAGACAAGTGGCCGAGTTGTCTAAGGCGCTAGGTTCATAGTGTGTCCAAAGTAGTGCGGCGTGAGTTCGAACCCCGCCTCCGCCAAACTTTAATGAAGTAAAATTAAAATTAAATTTTACTTTAAAAAAATTGTCAAATTGGGGAAAAGTGACTGCAGAATTTATGTATGGCGTGGAGTGGTGTGTATAGGGCCTATAAGCTATAGGCTACTTCTGAAGTTTTAATTAACACTGAATTATAACAATATATTTAATATAGTGATAGTAATGGTAAATTCAATACTGATAATTATCAACAACAAATTACAAGTGATTATAATTGATTCAATCACTGTACAATCAACGTATACAAAGAAGTATATTATTAAGCCAAGACGCAATCATTAATGCGGGAAGTATAAAACGTAGTCGCCACTCATGCACTTTTTTGAGATATTAATACAGCACCGAAGACTACGACTTTTGCGAAAGCAGCCTTGAACCCTGAATTCAGAGGTAAATTTTGGGTTGTTACACGGAATCCAATGTAATTATATCATGAAAAGACCCGACGAGATGAATACGATACTTAATATTCAGAGCCATTCTGCATTCTGTTATTTGCAAAAGCCGACGGTCAGACAGAAATTCTAAAAGGAGCAGGACCAGATATCAGTGTTAATTCCAAGGTAAGCTTAAAACGCATTGAAAACGCAAAAATGCAGTCACAAAATTTATAATATTACCAAATTTCGGAAAAAACACCCTCAAAATTTAAAACAATCATGAACTTTCCAAAATAAATGCACATTTGGCGCTGTGATTTGGGATTCCTCCAGTTACCCGTACTTTTAAGTTTGCCCTTACCCCAGCCCTTAAGATGCGCTGCGAACTAACTATGATATTTATTTTTAGAACAAATAATTTTGAATGCGGCTATGTGCATCAAATTTGAGGACACATTTTGTAAAAACTTTGCGTAGCCTGAAATACATTGTTCTATAATTTAAAACAATGATTGGAAAATGTTTTTGCATATGAGACACTAATACAATTATATCTAGTCTTGTTCTTGATGCTGATCAGTTTCGCTCATTAAGTTCCACAAGACTCTCAGAAGTAATAATCAATAACTTATGTCCCACGAAGTTCATTGTAGAACATTAGATCCTTTACGATATTGACAAACATAACTTTCGCCATTCATTCTTTCTTCAGGAATCAAATTTATACCATTTGACAGATCCGCTATATTAAAAACCCAGCTTGATGGAGAGGACAGGGGTAGTGTTGAATTTAACTGGAATAGCTCATTGCATATCCTATGTGGGATAGGCACGCACTTTGGCGTCAAAATCATCCCTGTCAGAATACTGAGCTTGTTTCTTTCAGGCGTACTCCCGCCCCCCCCAACTCAACACAAAAGTTGACAACCATGAGAGTTACTAAATCTTTCAAAGGCAGCCTTTGCAATGATTTTTCATCAAATTTACCCCCCCTTTTTCATGTAAAATCGAGGACCCCTTTTTTGTAGTTTTTAATGACCAGAATTTCAAACACCCCTTTTCAATGATTAGAATTTCAAACACCCCTTATCAATGACACTAAATATTGACATAACATTTCTGGATTTTCTCAAGTACCTCTTTTATTTCGCGGACAATGCAAATTAAATACCTCTATTTTGCTGATTTCACTGTCAAATTTCTCGGACAGTGTAAATTAAATACCCCTATTTTGCCAATTTCGCGGTTAAAAAAATAGCCCATTTTCTGCGCAATTTGGTAACTCTCATGGTTGTCAACTTTTGTGTTGAGTTGGGGGGGGGGGGGCGGGGGCGTACTGTGGAATTTCTTCGTACGATTTTAATTTCTCGGAAAAAATTGAAGATGGCTGCCTCCATCAAAATTGGGACATACTTTGACAAAACTAGCTGTAACTTAAAGCAGAATTTTTAACCATTTATATTAACTTCGACCTAGCAAATAGGACCCTGAACTGCCAATAGTTTGCAGCCACGCTATCTGCAATTCAAGCTATATGATTTAATAGTAAAGAGTGTTTGTTATGTAAACAAATTTTAAAAGATACGTAATCGGCCAATGGTCAGAATATCACAAATATAGAATTTGTTGTTTTGTAAAGGCCGATGTATACTCCATGATCGACGTATGAGGCATCTCACGATGATGCGATTTTTTGTCATCTCATCGTCTCGAGATGCATTCGAGTCGGGTCTGGACCAGGTGAGATTGGAATAATTAGGTCTGGACCAAGTGGGAGTTGGACTAAATGGGTCTAGACCAAGTGATCTTGGAATAAACTGCAGGGTCTGGATCAAGTGAGATTAGACTAACTGGGTCTGGACCAAGTGAGGTTGGACTAACTGGGTCTGGACCAAGTGAGATCGGATTAAATGGTCTGGACCAAGTGGGATTTAGACTAAACGGGTCTGGACCAAGTGAGATCCGACTAAATGGGTCTGGACCAAGTGAGATTGGACTAAATGGGTCTGGAGCAAGTGGGATTGGACTAACTTGGTCTGGACCAAGTGAGATTGAAATAATCAGGTCTGGACCAAGTGGGAGTTGGACTAAATGGGTCTAGACCAAGTGATCTTGGAATCAACTGCAGGGTCTGGACCAAGTGAGATTGGATTAACTGGGTCTAGACCAAGTGGGATTTAGACTAAATGGGTCTGGACCAAGTGAGATTAGACTAACTGGGTCTGGACCAAGTGAGGTTGGACTAACTGGGTCTGGACCAAGTGGGAATTGGACTAAATGGGATGGACCAAGTGAGATTGGACTAACTGGGTCTGGACCAAGTGGGAATTGGACTAAATGGGACACGGACCAAGTGAGATTGGACTAACTCGGTCTGGACCAAGTAGGATTTGGACTAAATGGGTCTTCACCAAGTGAAATGGGACTAACTGGGTTTGGCCGGAACAAATGATCTTGATCTAAACTGCAGGGGTCTAGACCAAGTGAGATTGGACTAAATGGGTATGGGCCAAGTGAGATTGGACTAACTGGGGCTGGACCAAGTGAGATTGGACTAAATGGGTCTGGGCCAAGTGAGATTGGACTATAGGGTCTGGACCAAGTGAGATTGGACTAAATGGGTATGGGCCAAGTGAGATTGGACTAACTGGGGCTGGACCAAGTGAGATTTGACTAAATGGGTCTGGACCAAGCGAGATTTGACTTAATCGGTCTGGATCAAGTGAGATTTGACTAAATGGGTCTGGATCAAGTGAGATTTGACTAAATAGGTCTGGATCAAGTGAGATTTGACTAAATGGGTCTGGATCAAGTGAGATTTGACTAACTGGGTCTGGACCAAGTGAGATTTGACTAAATGGGTCTGGACCAAGTGAGATTTGACTAAATGGGTCTGGATCAAGTGAGATTTTACTAAATGGGTCTGGATCAAGTGAGATTTGACTAAATGGGATGGACCAAGTGAGATTTGACTAACTGGGTCTGGATTAAGTGAGATTTGACTAAATGGGTCTGGATCAAGTGAGATTTGACTAAATGGGTCTGGATCAAGTGAGATTTGACTAAATGGGTCTGGATCAAGTGAGATTTGACTAACTGGGTCTGGACCAAGTGAGATTGGACTAACTGGGTCTGGACCAAGTGAGATTTGACTAAATGGGTCTGGATCAAGTGAGATTTGACTAAATGGGATGGACCAAGTGAGATTTGACTAAATGGGTCTGGATCAAGTGAGATTTGACTAAATGGGATGGACCAAGTAAGATTTGACTAACTGGGTCTGGATTAAGTGAGATTTGACTAAATGGGTCTGGATCAAGTGAGATTTGACTTAATGGGTCTGGATCAAGTGAGATTTGACTAAATGGGTCTGGATCAAGTGAGATTTGACTAAATGGGTCTGGATCAAGTGAGGTTGGATTAACTGGGTCTGGACCAAGTGAGATTTGACTTAATGGTTCTGGATCAAGTGAGGTTGGACTAACTGGGTCTGGACCAAGTGTATTGGACTAACTGGGTCTGGACCAAGTGAGATTTGACTAAATGGGTCTAGACCAAGTGAGATTGGACTAACTGGGTCTGGATCAAGTGAGATTTGACTAAATGGGTCTGGATCAAGTGAGATTTGACTAAATGGGTCTGGATCAAGTGAGATTTGACTAAATGGGTCTGGATCAAGTGAGATTTGACTAAATGGGTATGGACCAAGTGAGATTGGACTAACTGGGTCTGGAACAAGTGAGATTTGACTAAATGGGTCTGGATCAAGTGAGATTTGACTAAATGGGTCTGGATCAAGTGAGATTTGACTAAATGGGTCTGGATCAAGTGAGATTTGACTAAATGGGTCTGGATCAAGTGAGGTTGGACTAACTGGGTATGGGCCAAGTGAGATTGGACTAACTGGGTCTGGACCAAGTGAGATTTGACTAAATGGGTCTGGACCAAGTGAGGTTGGACTATAGGGTCTGGGCCAAGTGAGATTGGATTAACTGGGTCTGGACCAAGTGAGATTGGACTAACTGGGTCTGGACCAAGTGAGATTGGACTAACTGGGTTGAATTCTGGATGGACCAAGTGAGATTTGACTAAATGGGTCTGGACCAAGTGAGATTGGACTATAGGGTCTGGTGCAAGTGAGATTGAACTAAATATGTCGGGACTAAGTGAAGTGAGATTGAATTAAATGGGCCTGGACCACGTGCAGTGGGGTTGGACCAAGTGGCATTACCGACCGGGCCACATTGGACGTACCTACATGTAGTGGCAAATGACTATTATGGGAACTGTTTGGAGATATTGGAAGTATTCATAAAACGGTATTCCGTACGCGTACCCCATAATTATTTGAAAAATCTAAAATGATTCAATTTACACAGACGAGATACAATAGCACTATCACTGCAGCAATTGTTTGTAGTATCATAATGACAACAAAACCTGAATTTGAATCCGGTACTAAATTATTTTGACCTAGGCAGCATCCATTGTCGTGTACACGGAACGTATTCATGAGTTGTATTTATATCCAACGGCCATTGAAGTGCGAAATAGTAATATTGCATTTATTGCATGCACGGATGATAGAAATGCATGTGGAATGGATGGATGGACTCCGTACGTGTATGAGGCTCCCGGCATGCGGCATGAACTCCTTTTTGAACTCCTAAACTCTTTATCATAAAGAGACGTGTTATAAACCGAATGCTTTGAAATATTCATTAGAGTGGAGTAAGTTTCAGAACCTACGAAGTTGTCACTATGGAAAGCCAACCAAATAAAGTAGCACTTTGGTGTGTACCCCGTACACTCTCCACTGTATTCTGTAAAAGTATCGCTGAAGTTGAAAACTCTGTCATCTTTTTGGAATACTACGTTACTGCTGCTCATAGTGGTCTCGAGCAGATTGTATCAGTATTATCACACCCGAATGACCCCGTCATAGGAAGAATTGGTCGATTTGTTCCTGAACTCAGGAGGGTGAAAGTGCATAGGAACAATGCCGGAAACTACGTCACGCTATTGTTCGACCTAGGCTACATATTTTTTAACGCATGCGTGTTCGTCAATACAGCTTTAGTCTCCTCCACCTTCGCAACACGGTACGTGGAGTGTCTGGAATCACACTGACGGCGGAGGAGAATACTAGCTGGTCAGACAGTTTAATTTTATCAAACATATAATACCTGAACAATCACAGTCATTTGATCGATTTACTACAGAATATAATTGATTATTCAAAATGTAATTTTAATATTGTAAACCTGTTAACTTGTATATTTGTGTACTAAAATATAAGGACACGTGAATAAAATCATGTCGAAGACAAAATGGCCGCTAATCCGCCCATTGCCTTCAAAGAAATGTATGAGCTTTACGAGTATGTTACAAAAGAATTGAAGCAAAGGCCGGTCATCATTGATGCCGATGACCTGAAAGCCGACCCTGAAGGAATCATGCGTTCTTACTGCGATGCCACAGGGATATCTTTTAGTAAGTCTATGCTGTCTTGGAAACCTGAAGTACCACGGCCACACCTGTCTAAATGGAAATCTTCGTCGATAATTTGGATGCAAAACCAGAAGTATGGCTTATACAAAGAAGCTTTTGAAAGCACCAAGTTTAAGAGAAGTGAATCGATTAATATAGACGCATTGTCTGGTCAGGTGAAGGAATGTACCGAGTTCAGTTTGCCTTACTATAAAAAATTACATGAACTCCGTCTTAAATCAAACTAGTAAACGGAATCTACCAACATTAAACATGACTAGTAAAGAAACCAAGTAAAGTTTGTTCGAACAAAAGGTACCTTTTGATGAATAGCGTGTCGGTCTAGACCAAGAACGAACGTGAGATTGGAATGATTCGGTCTGGACCAAGTGGGAGTTGGACTAAATGGGTCTAGACTAAGTGATCTTGGATTAAACTGCAGGGGTTGGACCAAGTGAGATTGGACTAACTGGGTCTTGACCAAGTGGGATTTGGACTAGAAATAATCTGCATGATTAAGGAAGATTGGACTATAGGGTCTGGACCAAGTGAGATTGGACTAACTGGGTCTGGAACAAGTGGAATTGGACTAACTGGGTTTAGACCAAGTGGGATTTGGACTAACTGGGTCTGGACCAAGTGAAATTGGACTAACTGGGTCTGGACCAAGTAAAATTTGACTAACTCGGTATGGACCAAGTGCGATTGGACTAAATGGATCTCAACCAAGTGGGATTTGGGACTAAATGGATCTGGACCAAGTGGGAATTGGATTAAACGGATATGGACCATGGTTCTGGAACAAGTGCAGGGGGGTTGGACCGAGTGGTATTGCTGGGCCTCATCGTACTACATGTAGTGGCAAATCACTATTATTAAATCCCATTAGTTTTATGGTACAACTTGAGGTGTCTATGGCCAAGCTACAGAGCGGTAGTAGATATTGGAAGCATATACCGGTATTCCGTACGCATGTACCTCATAATTATTTGAAAAATCTAAAATGATTCAATCGACACAGACTTACCGAGATACAATAGCACTATCACTGCAGCAACTGTTTGTAGTATCATAATAACAACAAAACCTGAACTTGGACCGCGGTATTAAATTATTTTTACCTACAACCGGCACTGTAGGCAGCATCCATAGTCATATACACTGAACGTATTCATGAGTTGTATTTATATCCAACGGCCATTGAAGTGCGAATTAGGAATAGTGCATTTATTGCATGCACGGATGATAGAAATGCATGTGGAATGGATGAATGGACTCCGTACATGTATGAGGCTCCCGGCATGTGGCATGAACTCCTTTTTGAACTCCTGAACTCTTTATCATAATTTATGTTACTGTGTAAAGTCCAGTCATTTTCACAATGTTTTTTCTTTTGACTGTAACTTGTATAGAGATATTTTTTAATAAATAAATTTTAGATTAGATTAATATGATTAAATGTCAGGTATGTTAACAATTTTGTAGGCTCCGAAATGACATGTTTTTACAGTGCCTGCTCAACTTTGGAACAGATTTTCGATATTTTGTACAACTTACACTGATGGAAGCTTATTAGTAACCCTTTGTTAAGAGCTTATCTTCAGGGAGTTTGACCTGTCTTTGAAAAATATATCATGAAACCCAAATTCACACGAATGCACAACATTAACACACTGTTTGATTAAGTTAACAAAATTCAATAACATGTATAAATCAACATAAAGGCTTTGCAATAAAATTTGAACCTACTGATCTATTCTTTGTAGACGGCATTTTTTTACCAGAATCTGCACTTTGGTCACAAATTTATTGTCCCTCAATAAACTTTTTCGGCTTCTGAGATGCGGTGACCTGTTTCATGCTAACATCATAGCGGCAATCTGATTGGTTACAAACCAAACAAGGCTATAACCATGGATACTATGAAAACGACGATTAGGGACACACTTAGAAACCTGCTTGAAAAACCGCCAAACTTCTTTTGATATGGTAAACTTTACCTGGTAATCTTAAATGGGATGGTATTATGCTTTGATTATCTACAGTTGTACAGGGTGTCCCAGAATGATCTATACCGGGAAAGATGGAATTTTTTAGGTATGAAGGGCATGTTAAATGGTCATATTGTTTTGCATTTTAAGTTTTACATATATTAAGCTTTCTCAGATTTTTTAGATTTTAAAAATTGGACGGTTCTAGTAGAAGTTATAGAAGATTGCGTAAAAATGGTGAATTCTAAGTTTTGACAACGCAACCTATTTTGAAAATCTGTAACATTACTAACCGTTCAGCACAAAGTTATTTGGAAAAAGTTATGCAGGTATTTTAGTTGTGCCGTGATCATATTTCACCTAAATAGCCGATATCTATCTATTATTTATGACGTTACGAAGCAATCATTATATGGAATTAAGGATTTGTGGCCTAATCCCATTCTCTCTTTGGCGGTAGTTTTAAATATAGTTATTGTGGTGTGAGGTCCATGTCATTTGAAATGCTTGCAGAGATCGAACTGGTTGTGGTACAGAAAAGACGGCTCCTCAATTTACTGTACAGCGGCGTGGATTTCTTACTGGCAAACCGGCAGCTATGTTGAGACGCCAAGAAGATTCATTAGACGATAGTGTATAACGTAAAGAAGTTTGACGAGCACGGAACTGTCAGGAATCGGCAGAGTGAAGCTTCAGGTGCTCGTAAGACTGTAAGAACTAGACCGAACATTGCAGCTGTACGGCAAACTTTAAGGCGCAACCCCAACAGTAGTTGTCGTCGAAATGCTGTGCCAAACATCCCACGTTCTTCATTTAATCGTATCGTGCCATTTTTCAATGGTATGCGAGTCGTTTTTCATCGATTTTACATTATTGCATGCAACGCCAAAACAAATAAAGGTAGCGTGCTGAAATTAACAAAATAAGTAGGAGACATGTCTAACATTATAATGCCGGTATCAAAAATAGATACATTGCCCGTCTTCTATTTTTAGTTATTTTTGCAAACACGGTACAAATCATTCTGGGACACCCTGTATTTATGATTGAATTGAACATCTAGGCAGTCTTAATAAGCGGCAAAACAAACATGAACCTTCCAAAATAAATGCACATTTGACGCTGTGATTTCGCATTCCTCGTCGCTTCCTCTCTCCAGGTACCTGTACTTTAAGTTTGCTCTTACCCAGCCCTTAAGGTTACATACCACTAATAGGCCTGGGCGATACATGGAAATACGACGAGTAACTATTTGTTTGCATGGCATCTGAAAAGACTGCACTAAAATCGCTGAAATTGATCAAGTTATATACCCAAAAAAGTTCTTTTTAGGGTTTGATGCTTCAAAATGGTATATTTTCTCTCATTATATGACATTTTTGTTTGTAATAGTACCAAAATTCATACGCATGGCTTTTGTTTTCAGTAAATATTCGCCCTACCATATTGTAACTTTCAGCTTCGAGGGCGCACTGCCGTTTTACGGTGTTTACGGCTCAGTGCGTTAAAACAAGAAAAGTCTCAGGTCAACCTGTTACGAGCCGTACTTGACTCAAGGGCAAAATCACCTTTTACCCGAATTCACACGAATGCACGACACAAATACACTGTTTGGTTAAGCTAACAAAATCTAAGTCTTTAATTGAAAGCATGATATATTTGGTATAATATATGACAACAAATGCACATACACAATAATCAAATATAATCACTCTTTATCTATTTTGTACTTAGCCAGCATTCTTCTTCTTGGCAATCATAAAGTTCTTGCAATGTTCTGGATTACTGATGTAATATATCCTTATTCACTTGTCCTGCGAAAATCAGCGAAGTCCAGTGAACACTTGAGTTTATGAATATCCTTGCGTATGAAATCCTCACACAAAAATGGCGTCGCTTTCTCCTTGCGTTGCTTTCTCCTCCAAACTTAACTCCTTGCGCCGCTTGCTCCAAACCTTTCACACTATATCTTCAGGAAGCAGTACTGCGATGCAGTTGTCCCCACTTATTTTAACAGTTGCGTTGCTCCTTTAACCAGACTTCAGCAAATCGGCAGAAGAATATATTTTCCTTTCTTGGAAGAAGTACGTTCTTTGACGTATTCTAGATCTTCTCCGACAACACTGGCAGGTAGTAGTGCATTGACTACTTAAATTAATTCTGGTTAGCAATTTCCTTTCTTTGAAGGAATTGGACTGTAAGCATATTAGCTAGCTAGCCCAGATGAACACAATAAAATGTGAATCATTGTTTACATTTTCTTATTATATACCCAGCAGTGGGAAAAACCCCATTCTATTAATAGGCAATTACTTCCTTCACACTATTCTGCAGTCTGGAAAATTCCCAAGTCTTAATTATAACATTCACCTTTCACATGACATCATTTCCTGAGGGGAATCCCCTGACATCACTTCCTGAGGGGAATCCCGTGACATCATCTTAACTTTACAATCTCTAGAGGTATTCCCATATGATCCTAAATTAGAAATGATTCATTTGATCATGTTGATGCAAGAAAGGGGAATCCCTAAAATGTCTCATGACATAGATTTTAATTGTAAACAAAGATAAATCATCAAATTAAATTACTCAGGGCACATCACAAACCTATGTTGAGTTTTTGATCATTTGGCATCTAAATCATATAGTTTAACCTGATATTAGTGGCATTTAACTGTGAGAGTTCTGAATATGAGAAAATTCCACCCGAAACTAGCCATTTTCCCATTGAAACCCGTGTAATACCTAATTAGTGGTATTTAACCTTAATGTGCGCTAACTACAATATTTATTTTTAGAACAAATAATTTTGTATGCGGCTATGGGCATCAAATTGGAGGACACATTTTGTAAAAACTTTGCGTAGCCTGATTCTGCCTGAATACATTATTCTATGATTTAAAATAATTTAACTGGAATAGCCCATTGTATATCCTATGTGGGATAGGCATGCACTTTGGTGTCAAATCATCCCTGTCAGAATACTGAGCTTGTTTCTTTCAGGCGTACTCCCGGCCCCAACTCAACACAAAAGTTGACAACCATAAGAGTTACCAAATCTTTCAAAGGCAGCCTTTGCAATGATTTTTCATCAAATTTACCCCCCCTTTTTCATGCAAAATCGAGGACTAAATTTGGCCAAAAACAACCCCTTTTTTGTAGTTTTTAATGACCAGAATTTCAAACACCCCTTTTCAATGATTAGAATTTCAAACACCCCTTATCAATGACACTAAATATTGACATAAAATTTCTTGATTTTCTCAAGTACCCCTTTTATCCAAATTTCGCGGACAATGCAAATTAAATACCCCTATTTTGCTGATTTCACTGTCAAATTTCACGGACAGTGTAAATTAAATACCCCTATTTTGCCAATTTCGCGGTTAAAAAAATAGCCCCTTTTCTGCGCAATTTGGTAGCTCTCATGGTTGTCAACCTTTGTGTTGAGTTGGGGGAGTGGGGGCGTACTATGGAATTTCTGCGTACGATTTTAATTTCTCGGAAAAAATTGAAGATGGCTACCTCCATCAAAATTGAGGCATAATTCGACAAAACTAGCTGTTTAAAGCAGAATTTTTAACCCTTTATATTAACTTTGACCAAGCAAATAGGACCCTGAACTGCCAATAGAGGTTATCCGTGTCCTATAAGCTGCATATCCTACCAACGACTGCTATACCTTGTTTAGGACTTTCAAAAGAAGTACCTGCGTGTGCAACCATGACTGTTTCAAAATAATCCGCCAAAGTCATGCAGGTAACTCCGAGGTCATGCATTGAATTGGTTTGAATAAGGAATACTACGGGAATCAGCGTCTTTTGTTAGAAGTCACACATGAGTGAAGTGGATAACCTCTATAGTTTGCAGCCACGCTATCTGCAAGCTATAATTATGATTTAATAGTAAAGAGTGTTTGTTATGTAAACAAATTTTAAAAGATAAGTAATCGGCCTGGGTCAGAATATCACAAATATAGAATTTTTTGTTTTGTAAAGGCCGATGTATACCCCACAATCGAAGTATGAGGCATCCCACGATAATGCGATGATTTGTCATCTCATCGAGATGCATTCGAGTTTGAAATTTTTTGATTATGTTATTGATGATTACCCGACATTGATTTTCAAGCAGCCAATCAGAAGCATGCAGGTAGGCGCATAACTAGCCTTGACATTAATTTTCATTTTTACTCTCCCGATGTTACCGAAAATATTTTCCCGCCTGCCCGACTCCGCCACCCCTCTGCTTACGCATCTGTCTGCAGCGTTGGGATTTCGTGACCAAGATATTAAGCTAAATCGAAATGCAACAATCAGCAATGGCCAGAAATCCACCCCGCGATGAGATGAAAACCTATACATCGGGCATGAAATAGTAACCTGGCTGATAAGGAAATCGGACATGCACAAGTATTTATATCGCACTGCTATCACTGGTCCCTTTGATCGCTGACATTAATATATATTAAAATTCGGTTTGAAATACAAATTACAGTATAATATATCCAGATATATTTGGTTCAGTTTAAGTTCTATTATAATTAAATGATGTCATTTCGGACGATAGTTTCTGTATTGGGCAGAAACGCGAGTAAGTTAGAAACTACGAGTGGATCGCGATTTGGATGTCATAAGTCTTTCGTATCACTCAACGCATGGACCCGTTTTAACTCGCAAGGTAAGTTGCTGGTGCATGGTCGGTATCAAAAACCTGTCATTCAAATCTGCGTCTTAATGCTCTGTGTGCTGTATGGCCATATATGCTTCAACATAAAAAGACTGATTTTCTCAAAATATCAAGAGCTGTCTCAAAAATATTTGAACCAATCCCGGGGAACCAATACTAGGCTTTGTACTCATTATTTTTATTGCATTTTTCATGCTTATTCCGAAATGGTCACGAAAATTTAAGAACATTTGAAACTTGTGGTCTGCAGTTGACACTAGCGTGGAGAGGGCAAAACTGTTATAGACAAACCAAAATAATTCTTCAGAACCAAAAACTTGAACAGGCCCTTTCTATAAAATGTGTGAAAACTACAAATCGAGGGATTAGTGGCAGAGGGTCCTACCTGCAGATAGCACATTTTACCCTAAACCCTCGTTATGTATTTTTAGCATAAAATAGCACGTGTGTAGGAGACAAAGAGCTTGAATACCGTATAACACATAGACTATGCCATAATCGAATTTTATTAAAAATATGTTATTATTAGTCATGATGAACCCATTTCGTTGAACTCAAAATTATACTGATGTTTATTAAAATTAAATTATTCAATAGTAATGGTCATAAAGAGTTTAAAATATCAGATGATTAGTGACAATAAAAGTAATTGAATGCAACATTATCTTGCATAATTATAATGGCACACTTTAATACTGAACAATTCTGATTTTGGAATCTACCAGTTTATTGATAGCGAACCCCGAAAATCCGACTATGGACTTTGAATTTTAAGCAGAACTTTACCCCGGGACTTTGCTCTCTAAAAACACACTGTCAAGCATACTTGTTTATCAGTCCATTAACCACAAGTACTAAGCATGGTATAGTACAAGACGCGCTAGATGTTTGATGAGAGATTAACTTTCGCGTCAACACAAAAGCGCCGCAAATACCACAGATAGTTGTGTACGGTGTAGTTAATGGTATTAAAAGGCGCGGGCCCGGAAGATTTAAACCATAGCGAGATATGGGCGACCAATCACAAGGCAGATCCATTTAAAGATGCATTACATCATGGCCAATTTTAGTTAGGCCAGAAATTGGCCTAACTCTCCATAGAGTCCCGTGTTAAAAATCTTAACCGCAAGGCAAAGTCAGTAGTCCACTTGGGAAGCTAACAAACAGAGGGAGTGCGGTGACTGAAAAGATCAGATACAGATGTGAAAATCTATCAGTTGCACACAAATCAGTTTTATGCTTAAATGTAATAGCCAGAGTATGTAAAATGGGCAAGTGGACTACGGAGAAGTCTATATAACACATAGAGATGAACTGCTATGATCAGCTCGTGATAGGCGGTAATTATTCGGTTTTTGTTACTGCTCGAGTTAGAGTCCAAACTTACGCTCGCGTAAATTCACAAAAGCGCGTGTCATTCTCGCAATACACAAAGCGCAGTTCGCGTAGGTGCTGCGCCCAGCTGTGTGTGTGTGCAATTCTATATCAATCCACGATGTTATGAGTCCCGGCTATAACGAGCTGATCAGAGTATATACTGTTCACATAATTCTAATTTGTTGAACTTCCTAAATTTGCCTAATTAACATACTTTTGAATTTATCTAATTTGGGGTTACCTAATTAATCATCAATACTCATAGGTGTTTACATACGTGACGTTATTAGAAATTGTCGCCTTGTCAAAATATTTTTGCCGTACATTGACGGACATTCGCACTTTTATTTCCATTACGGGTACATTGTGAAGCACCGTATAGTAGCTGAGGTGTTAGCCCAATATGTTATGCTGATGGCCCATATTGACTTTGGCTAAATAAGCTATATTTTTCCTAGATAGGTGTCGCTTCTCGTCCGCTACTTTTATTTTCTCAGACGACGTGACCTTTTGAGGTCATTTAGTAGACTTTCTTACCACTCGTTTTTATTATCCTAACTACAGTTCGCATAATTGAAAAGTGAACGGCGACGCACGTGGTGCGAACATTCTTGCCCAAGCCAACAGTATCTGGTTCATCGATATTTATGTTTCATCCGGGGCGGTTACGCCTTCAACCACACATCAGTATACATATCACCACTTCTAGTTGTCTATATAATTTCTTTGGTAGGATAGAAAATAGTCATCGGGGGTTAGCCGTTCAGGGCAGGGATTCTCAACTATTATGACTTAAAGCCATATTATAACATTTGCTGAGGAGGACGCCCTCACTGAATTTTTAGAATTCTTTTTTTACACGATTAAATTGTACTTTATTAAACCAATATACCCTGCAAAAATCAAGACTCTAGGTGCTGTAGTTTTGTCAAAATCCGAGATTTTGAATAAAACGCCGGAACCAGCGCTTTATTATTACGATGGAATTAGTAGTCGAACGCATACACGATGTTCATAACACACAGTACGTACACGGCGTGCAGGACAGTTATATACATAACAAAGGGTCGTACCATAACATGACCGAAGGAGTGGTTCATATTGGCGACATTTGCGCTGGTAGTAAATTCCAATTTTCTTTGCTTTGCCGTAGTTGTTCGGCTCAAAAATAAAAGGGGATATATCTGAGAGTTAAAGCTAACATTTTATGGCAAAGAAATTTTGTTTGAACATGTTATAATATGGCTTTAAGTGCCACATATCTTTGAACATGAGGTCTGAAGTGCCAAACAATGCAAATGGGCACATATTTCTTATCATTTTCTTTGTTTATGAACACTTTCCGAGTGTCACACAGAGGAATGCAAAGTGCCACCAGTTGAGAACCCCTGGTTTAGAGCAAGGGAAGCCCTATCTGCAATAGCTGACAGGTGTCATACTTTTAGATGTGTACAGTATAGAATGCACAAATTATCCAAATATCTATGGGATAGCTATTTCGGACAGGTCCTTCTGGTCCTAAACCATCGAAATATAAAATCTGCCTTGGGCACTTCGGAGTTCTTCAGTAATCATAAACCTACTTAGTATTCGCCTTAGTAGTAAACTTAGTAAAAACCCACAGAGATATTATTTTACAATGTCAATCAGGAAAAACATCGAGTTTCCACAGATACTAAAATATCAAATTTGAGGGAGATTATGTCCCGGCATGAAGGATGACCATCGTCTTTTAATGATGCTTCAATTAATTTGACTTCAGATGTTCGCAGCAATATTACACCAGTGGACTGTCCAATGCACGACAACAACACTGAGAGAAATAATCAACCGAATTGGCAACGGCAGCGACGGAATAAGAGTTCCAAGGTCGGCACTATAGAAGACGTTGACATCATCACTGCAATCGGAAGTGAATCCAAGACTTCAGTTCGACCTTTTAATGAGATCCCTATACCAGGTACAGAATAAGTGGGTTGTGATATAATCTGTATAATTATAATTTTTAATTACACTTACAATTACATGTATTATTAATTGAAGGTGTTTAAAAAGTTAATGATTTATTATCTTACTATGCAATGTTTGTTTTCTACGTACGACGTAACAGAGGAGTTTTATTTTTCAAAAGGTTCTAAGTCTAAACTCGGAAAGTTGTCAAAGGCCAGATGAAACATCACAACATTGTCAAGATACGATCAATGAAAAATTACACCGTTGATGCTTTGTTAACTGCCATTTCACTGGCAGACTGGTCTGGGGTTTTTTGTACTGATGTCAATAGATCATGGTGTGTTTTTAAAACAGTTTTATCAAATATTATTGAAACCTTGGCTCCTGTCAAAGAAATCAGACTCAAAAATCACACTGAACCTTGGATGACTAGTGAAATCTTAGAAGCAATTAAATTGAGAGATAATCTTTTATACAGGTTCAAGAAAGAACAAAAGCCTGAATTGTATTCTGAGTATTCCAGATTAAGAAATAAAATTCAAAGGGATGTGAAAAAGGCCAAGAGTAGTTTCTTTAGGGATAAAATTAAAGAATTTAGATTCAATCCCAAAAAACTCTGGGAGCAATTGAAAACCCTGGGTTACAGTAATAAAAGCAAGGATCAATCTCGTGTTATTCTTAAAATTGATGGTGACCTTTGTTTTGATCCTAGCACAGTTGCCAATCATATCAACCAGTTCTATACTACTGTTGCTAGCACATTAGTCAACAAATTGCCTGCCTCTCTCGGAGAGTTCAGCGTGAACTCCACAATTTTTTCGAGCCATTACAAAAAACTGGGCGTGTCACCTAATGCCTTTAAATTATGCCCTGTGTCAAGTGATTTTATCTTGAAAGAGCTTCGCTCTCTTAATCCCAACAAAAGCACTGGCCTTGATGGAGTTCCTGCCAAATTTCTGAGAGATGGGGCAGCATTATTAAAAAATCAGTTGACCCATATAATTAATGTGTCAATAGTTACTAGCACTGTACCAACTGAATTTAAGCTTGCTCGTGTAAGACCCTTGTACAAAAAAAATAGTCGCTCTGAGGTTGGAAACTATAGGCCAGTGAGCATTTTATGTGTTACATCAAAATTATTGGAAAAAGCTGTGTATTCTCAGCTGGAGACCTATTTGAGAGAAAATAATATTTTGTATGGGTACCAATCTGGGTTTCGGAGTTCATTTTCTACTGATACCTGCTTAATTCACCTCAACGACTATATCAGGAGTCAAATGTCCATAGGTAATTAAACCGGTTTAGTCTTAATTGATCTACAGAAGGCATTCGACACTGTTGACCATGTCATTCTCTGCCAAAAACTTAGAGCCATGGGTGTATCTTCTGTTGACTGGTTTTCATCGTACCTAAGTGACAGGAAGCAGATTGTCAATGTAAACGATGTTGACTCTAATCCCCTTGGTGTCTCGTGCGGTGTGCCGCAAGGCAGCATTCTTGGTCCCCTTTTGTTTCTTTGCTATGTGAATGACATGGCCAGCAGTGTCGACTGCAAGCTTCTGCTCTACGCTGATGACAGCGCTCTTTTAGTGTCTGATAAAAATCCGGGGCACATTGCAGAGAGACTTGGTAAAGAGCTTGACTCATGCAGACAGTGGCTTATAGACAATAAACTTTCTTTACACCTTGGAAAGACTGAGTGCATGCTATTTGGTACAAAAAAAAAAAAAGACTCAGGAAAGTTAATTCATTTTCTGTTTCTTGTGGTGGTCAGAAAATAACATCCTCCAAGGTTGCAAAATATTTGGGGTGACCCTTGATGAAACACTGAATGGGGAGTCAATTGCCCAAGATATTATTAAAAGGCTAGCGCACGGTTGAGGTTCTTGTATAGACAAGCTGGTAATTTAAACTTAACCACTCGTAAGATACTTTGCAATGCCCTTATTATGTGTTATTATGATTATACATGCTCTTCATGGTATTCTCTCTCTCACAACATTTTAAGAACAGGCTGCAAACCATGCAAAATAAAGTTGTGCGGTTCATTCTGGATTTGGGACCTCGTGCACACATTGGTCAGGCAGAGCGGAACAAAATTGGTTTGTTGTCTGTTCATGATAGGGTGATTCAGTTGAAACTGAATCAAGTTTTTAAAATCTTCCATGAAAAAGCCCCGGTCTATCTAAGTGCCAATTTTACTCGTACAAAATCTTTGCATAACTACGGTACCAGGGATAGCTCATACAATTTTGTTGTTCCTAGAAACCACGGTAATGTTAGTCACACCTTTTTTTATAGTGGCATCAAACATTGGAATTCATTACCAAATTCCATCAAACAGATCACCAATTTGACCCAATTTAAAAAACCGTCAAAAACATCTGATGGATCAAGCCATAAGAACTGAGCAAAGTTCTTTCATTAGGTATTGATGGAGTTTGATCTTTTTCTTTTTGGTCGTAATTTTATGTGCAATATGGGATTTGGGTGTTATTTATTTATTTTGTGCAATATTTTGGGTTCGGGAGTTATTTATTTATTTATTTATTTGGTTCTGTTGCCTGATCTGCTTTTTTCCCCCATTTCTTTTTTCTTTAAGGACCCCAATGGAAATAAGCCTCAATTTTATTGAGGCTTTTTGGGCTATCCTTGGTACTCGTCTGGTGTTTACTCCATAATCCATATATTTCGTTGCTATATCTGGTATTTCATGCAATTGACCACATCTTGTATACGTATTTATAATGTATATTTTTTTATCATATGTGCTGTAATATTTTTTATGTGAGTACTGAATAAATATGAATGAATGAATGAAACATCAGATGACTACAGACCACTCGTACTCAACAACCGGAAATTCTCTAACCACTTTTTACAAGCATTTCATCTAAGAAATGCGCTTAGTCTATCATTTTATTTTTCAGGTGGTCACGAGAAAGGTTTGATGGGCATCTTGGCTCCTTTGTACCATGCATGGAGAGGCAAAGCATTTACTAAGCTACATGAATACTTGCTGAGTTGCGCAAAAGAATACGGACCAATTTTCAGGTAACTTGATAATTTTGGAATGGAACAAAGTTAAAAAAAATTGTTTCGCAGACTCGCGCTCAAAAACTTGTACCTGATGTAATTTCAACCAAGCATTTCACTGTTTCGTAGTGAACATCCCAACTTCCTATGGTCTCTTAAGGTGCACAAAGCTAACGTCCCTTTTCGGCCCATCGTGAGCAGCATCGGTGCTGTTACCTACGACATCGCAAAGTTCTTAGCCAGGATCCTAGGGCCACTAGTCGGCCAATCAGAGCTAAGAGCACCATATCCTGAATTCCAAAGACTTCGCTGATAAGATTCGTGACTTAACTTTCGAACCTGACGAGACCATCACGCCATTCGATGTTACGGCACTTTTTACCAATATACCCCCAGTTGATGCGGTTAAAGCGATTCGCGAAATGTTGAGACAAGATCGAGCTTGCATGAACGTACTGACTAGTCTCCTGATCAGTTGTTTGATTTGCTCCAATTATGCTTGGATAACACCTATTTTAGCGATCATACCAACCTTTATATGGAGAACTTTGAACGCGTAAACTTGTCAACGTTTGACGATATTGGTCCATCCAAGTGGTATCGTTATGTGGATGATACCTGGGTGTTAAAAAGCCTGTGAACTAGATCGGTTTTTTAACCACATAAACCAAGTTGAGCCCAATATCAAGTTCACCCAGGAAGGCTTATCAGACAACAAGCTCGCTTTTCTTGATTGTCTCGTTCATGTAGAGGAAGACCTTTCCTTGTCAGTATCTGTTTATCGAAAACAGATTCATACTGACCAGTATTTGCAGTTCGACTCAAACCATCGGCTCATCCAGAAATTCGGTGTGGTAAAGACTATTTTTTTCAATAGAGCGGAGACCATTGTCACCTAGGAATCTGAAAAGAAAGCGGAACAAGATCACCTGCGTAAAGCTGTCCACCATTGTGGCTTCAAGAACTGGGCTATGGATAAAGATCTGAACTAAAAGACGGTAAAGAGCCCACCAAACATTCCAGCAGTAATTCTGGTAGAACTGCAGGTGCTACGATCCCTTACCATGGTGATTTATTGGAGAAACTTAAGTGAATATTCAAAGAGTATAACATCACAACTCACTTTAAACCCAGGGGGGTACTCAAGTTTGGTTTTGGTAGGGACGTGCCGCTGAGAATTTGAAAGTGGACCCATAAATATACCAATTTTTCAAGAAATTTGGACCCATTTATATACCAAAAGTCAAAATTTTCGGCCGAAATTAACCCAAATTGTCTTAGTTTATACAAATTTTCCCAAAATTTTTGGAAAATTTTGACAATTTTGGCTAGATTAAGGAAAAATTGTGCTATTTTTCGAACAAAATTGAGAACATTTTGAAAAAAGGACCCATTCATATACCAAAATAGGCTTTGAAAAAGGGGTCATTGATATACCAAAAGGCTGAAAATGTTACCCATATTTGCGGCACGTCCCCGTATGGTCATTTGTACTGAGTACCCCGGGCTTTAAACCAGGCAATACCATACGCCAAGCCTTAGTCCACCCCAAGGACAAGCAACCCAAAGGCAGGCATTGTGGACTTGTATATGGTATTCAGTGCGCGGAGAGTTTCAACTGTACTGACACTTACATTGGAGAAACATCCCAACCACTTAAGAAACGGCTACAGCAACATCAACGCTCGAGTTCGGGTCCTGCAGAATCAGCGCGGCGGTTTACCAAAAAGCTAGCAAACACGAGGTGGACCCAGAGGACGGTCAGAATCCTCGACCGCAAAGCACGGTGGTATGAACGGGGAGTTAAAGAAGCCATCTGGGTGCGAGCAGAACAACCATCCCTCAACCGTGGTTGAGGACTCAGAAACAACCTCTCACCCGCCTGGGACAGAACCATGAAAACTTTACCTCGCCAAATGACGTCACAGGGTAACGTCATCGGGACTCAAGGTGTTTAACATCACAACCCAGCTGAAGGTCAGTGGTACGTTTAGGCAAGAATGTTCGCACCACGTGCGTCGAAGTTCATTTTTCAATTATGCGAACTGTAGTAAGGATTATGCGAACTGTGGTAAGAAAGTCTACTAAATGACCTCAAAAGGTCACGTCGTTTAATCTGATTAATCTGGTTGAATAGATTGAAATTATTCTCTCATCGTATATGTATTCATTTTGCAATAACTTTAAGCTAAAATTGTTCAAAAGTAGGCCTACTATTAATTAATGCTAATTAACACCCTTTTTTACTAACTAAAATTAAATGGCCGATATCTCGAAAACACAGTTTTGACCATGTGACACTACTGCAGACGCCCTATCTGGAAAAAGTATAGGGGCTAACACCTTCAAATTGGCCAACATGTTGTTATCACTGATAGCTATGCAATGAACTAAAAAAAATAAGTTCCACCAATGAGAACATATTTTTAATGACCTTGACCAAATCAATAATTATTGCTTTTCATGAAAAAAAAACTAAATCAAATATTAATCCTACTTAAGGGAACCTCTTCACTGAGGCTCATTGTATAGATAAGAAAGTGCAGATTAATTTACTTTTTGTTTCAAGTCTCTAGCATTTGTAGTTTCTGAGATATCTTTTTTGTAAACCTATAATATGAGGAATTTGTCGATCCAAGATGGCGGCCTTTACCATGGCAACGGGTAATGTGACCCATTTAATGCAATGTATTTTTAATTCAATTCTGTTTGATGTTACTATATTATGTAATACCAACTGACCACAAAGCATAAAAAAAATTCAGGTTTTAATAAATTGCACTCTCAACGATATATTCCCCCTTAATATAAATAATAATTGTGAAATGCCAGCGCTAGAGAAAATTAATAAATGTGTATTTTAGCGATTGATGCGATTCCTGCATTACGAATGTGGAAGTAGACTTCGCGCTAATAATCCTCAGTCGCGTTGCTAAATTTCAATTACTTCTCCTTCATCTCATTAACTATCCGTTATTTATTTATGTCTTTTTTAAACTTTGGAAAATTCGATTTTTAATAATTATTTATTGACATATTTTACCTACAGACAGAAAGCAGTTGATATGGGATGGGTCGTTAATATATCTGATGCTGATGATTTGGAGAAAGTATTTCGTGCCGCCGGTAAATTCCCTAATCGACCATTAGTCAAACCTTGGAATGACCATAGACAAGACAGAAATTTCAATGTTGGGCTTTTTACAAGGTAAGATAATATTCAAGAAGAACAGAATGGCAGTCAAGTTAGCTCAATCGATAAGGCGTTCGACTATGGTGCGAGAGGTTGCGAGTTCGAACCCTGGTGGTGCCTAGTATGTTCTCGTGGAAAAATTGAGTTAGCTTGAAATTCCCCTTGACAAGGAACTCACTGCTAATTTGTCTCGTTGTAACCCGTACGAAACTCGGGGAGCTGATCCTGGTTGCGATGGTTCTTTGTGGAATGTCTAGGGTGTGCGCTCTTGAAGCAGCAAAGTCCCTGAATTGTTGTTTAATGGTTTATGGAATGATGTGGGGCCATAGTGGTCAGCGACAACCTGTAAAGTGTGCTGAGGCTTGTGGATCAACGTCTAGGCGTTGTGCCTGTGCGTAGCGCACTATAAATCACTGCGCTTTTGTTGAAAAAAACACACCCTTTTCCGAACCATTTTCTAAGCTTTTCGAATATTTTGTTACTTGACAAAACCTACGCGTGTGTACATGGGTCAGTGGTGGGGAGGGTTCACGCCAACCACACCACCCCACTTTTGGCAGTCAGTAGAGCAAAACGAGCCGAATATTTTGTGCAGTCAGGGGAATCGATACCCTGCCATTTCATGAAAAATGCAAGTTTCATCAGGCTATAAACTGAAATTTAATTAAGATATAGATGATGTAATGCACAATTTACATACCCTAGAGGAACCTTAACATGGTGATGAAAGGTAAGTATCATGAGCAGAATTAGTTTGGAGTTATAGATTTTCAACTAGTACATGATTTTGGTTTCATGCCAAAAATGCCCAAATCGGCAAAATTAGGCAATTTTCATCTAGAAACACTGGGAGATGTGATCCAAAATATTCACTTTCATGAAAGATGGTTTATCATATCTGAGACGTGTGCCAAATTTAGAACGATTTCTCCAACCTTCACCCCCGAAGGTCAGGTGGGTTTTAAAAAAAGACACCCTTAAATCACTTTTACGGTGCCATTTGTCGTTAATACAGTGAGGGTGAAACATGGCAAAAGTTGCGTTCTGCAGTGAGCCCAGGAATCTCGAAACCCAGTGCAATTGTATCACACGTAGGATCTATGCATGAAGTAGCCTTAGATCTTATCAACAAATTGAGATCAATTCGAAAACCAGATGGAGTCATTCCAGACATTGAGACAGAACTGTATAAATGGGCCGTGGAATGTAAGTTTATTAATCGTTAGTGAAAGTCTTACCAATCAGAAGCACGTTTGGGAACATGCCCGAGCAACGCTGTATTGATAAAAGTGACGTGTCCATATTCACAAAGAATTTTGGTATTGACGTAAAAATGGAATTCGAATTAGGATATCCATATGAAATACTGGGCTCCTAAGAAGTAACCCCCCGACATTAGGGTATAATCCAAAAATCAATCGATTATTTCTGTTGTTTTAAAGTTTGGAACACAGACGGATCAGTTATGTACCACGTGAACTGTTTTGGGTTTTTTTTCACTGAGAAATACAGTCAATTATGAAATATTGCCTTTTTTAGACCTCTTTCACCTAAAACAAATTAATCAAAAACAAAGGCTACGTGTTTTACTTAAAATAACTTAAGGTGTTCATGATTTAGTTTTCACACATGTTTTACGGTTCAGTAAGAAATATAGCTATTTATGAAATGCCTTCGTTAGCTTTTATAACCTGAAACAAATATTTCAATCGGCTCACAACTTTTGAAGATATGCTCTTTTTAAGAAATGTACCCGTATTTCACTCTGTCCACGGAGGAGGTTTGGCTACTTGCCTACTTCAAAGATTCTTTTTTTTCTGGGACACCCTGTACAAGCAGACAAGGGACAGCACGTTACAGAACTTTGCAACAAATCCTGCAGCAAGCGTGGATCGAACCAGCTGACCAACAACAGAGAACTCTCGTCATCATGGTCATATAAGCACTTCCATAAGAAAGAGGACCTATTAATTATTAAAAGACATTTATAATACAGTATTCATTTGAATTTATTCACTGAACCTTAAAACATGTATTTGAAGGCGTGAAACTTAAATTGGTAACATCTTAAATAAGCTAATAATGTTTCTTTTTGATTTAATTACTTACTTAAAGTGAAAAAGTGGTCAATCACAAATTGATGCATAAAACGTATTAAAAGAAAATGCACTCCGAAAATTTCATAAATTGCTGCATTTTTCAATGAAGATGATAAAAGATATCAACAAAGACCCGCTCACTTGATGCATACTACTAATCAGATAAATGATCGATTGCTTATCGGATTATACCAAAATGTCTTAGGGGACTTCTTTCATGGGAACCCTGTATTTGATGGTATTCATCAGCTTTGGTTAATCATAGAATATCGCAGATTGAAATTTTATTTAGAAAAAAACACACCTTAAAACGTTAATGTTTTTCCTCAAACTTGTTTACCGGGAAGCGAACTTTTTTTCCGTAGTTAACATGACTTACATAACTCCTTGGTAACTGGATTAAGCACCTTTTGGAATTGGACATGCCATAGACTATGTGTTGTGATAATTTCGATCGTGGTGCAGAACTCAAAAGCGTGATCCAGTTGACATAGTGATAATCGGATTACACGTCACACTTCGCTGGCGAATTGTTGTGATGATCTAACAACGTAGTATCCCAATATTAAACCGACATGTGGTTTACTGATTCATGTTGGGTTGTCGTTTCCGATTATCATTTTTCATTGTCCATGTAATGACAGCATTTTTTCCCTGGCTAGGTGAGGGGGTAAATGGGGTTAAGGATAATTTAAAGGGACTCTGAAAATTTGTCTCAAATTTGGCTGGGCTGTCACTTCCTAAAGTAATGCTAGACATTGGGCTATTCCATTTGAAATCCACACTACCCCTGTGGAAGATTTAGCGAAAGTCTGCCACAGAGGGAGTATGAATTTTGAATAGAGTACACAATTGGGTAACTTCCATTTGAAATACTTACTCCAGTTGTGGAAGCTAGGTAAAGCCATAATACAGGGGGAGTATGGGTTTCAAAATGATTAACTCTGACCAATTACATTTGAAAAACATACTCCCCCTGTGGACGATATTTCCAATCTTCCACAGGGGTAGTGTGGATTTCAACTGGAATAGCCCATTGTTTCAGTCGGTTATACTTCCTCTAAATTTCATAGCCAATATGCAGATATATCATGTCTTAATAACAATAATAATACGACGCCTTTCAGGGACGCGTATTTATTTTTTGCAACCATAATAAGCCACAATACGCTAAAACCCAAACCTAACCCCAAACCCTTACTCTGAGAGTTAGTGGTATTGCAGCCCATTATGGTTGCAAAAAGAAATTATGCCTTCGGTACTTCCCCTTTGTCTTCATTAAAAAAAAGTGCCTTATATCATTCACTTTCAGCGCCTGCAACGTTTTTCTTTGACAAGAGACTGGACCTGATCACTGAGAGAGTCTTGAAGAAAGAAAACCAAGAATTCTTCGATGCACTTCAAGTTTTAGCAAAGGAAACTGCAAAATTCTTTTTTCTTCCGGCAGAAGTTCTAAACAATTTACCAAAGAGTCGTAATCCGATTCTTAAGTGCGATAAGTCCTGGGACGTACTCTTTGCAATTAGTAAGTGCATTAGGTAAATTTGTGAATATTCTCAGTCATCCAGGTAGATAAACATAATAAAAGTAATATTAAATCTGTTCATCTGGACTTAATATTTTTGATAGCGACGGTATTATGATCGCGTCTCATCCAAGACGCATCATCAGGCTGACTGATCCGGAGGTGAACTATTGACCTGTGACACACTTGATGGTATGACGTCACAGGAGACTCGCCGGGGTAGTTTCATGATTGCTGCGTCGTAGGTCCTTGACAGGTTGTAGCGAAGTCCCCCTCCTCTGTTGAGCGAAGGTTCCTCCCGCCTAGTGCATTAGTCTTATTTGTTAAACAATTGGCTTTAAAAACTTGAAAGTGAAAAAGAAGTTAAATATAAATACCGTATATTTTTTAATATTTCAGCAAAGACATATATTGATGAGAAGATTGATGCATTAGCCAAGAAAGCAGCAAAAGGAGAGGATTTTGATGATGGAACATTTGTTGCTTATTTGATGATCACGAATAGGTTAACGAAAGAGGAAATCTATGGTACTGTGTCGGAAATATTTCCCGCCTCTGTGGATACGGTATGTGTATCAAATGCAACAAAAATGTTTTGTAGTATCTATTGATGAATCCAACGAGCCAAGCATGCCAAGTGATAGTCAGAATTCAATCGACCATTTATACCGGGGTCCATCTGCACCAAAACTGGTGTTATGACTGCCCAATTGGGTGGTTAAAAGCCGCTATATATTATATTGCGTTGTAAACTTTCCTCATGGAATGCAGTTTAAAATCCCAGCCAAGTCTGTATTATTTCACATTGCTGGTGGGATGGACCCCGTAAATATATGCCATTGAGGTGTAGGAATGCGCGAAATTGGATTCGTCTATACCATAAATGGGATAAATACCTCTCTTCCTTAAAGGGATAACTCGGCGATCTGCCAAATTAGAACACTCTAAATTCATTTTATAGTTTGATCATCTCGTAATCGGCGGGCCTTATAACATCGCGGATTCATATCAATATATTTTATTTCGATAATTGTGTTGCGACATCTCGCCAGAAGCACAACGAATTATCAATTCAAGCTCTATACTTTGTCTACTTTGGATCTAATTTTCGGCATAGTAGTAAAAGCCTAACAAATCCCGCCGATTACGGGCTGATCAAACTATAGATCATTTATTTTTGAAACAAACATAGATGTGCCAATGAAGGGAAAAAATGACAAATGTAAAAGTTATATCATGTCTCTCTATTTTGTCTCTTTAGACAGCAAATACGAGTGCTTTCTTTATTCATGAAGTCTCTAAGCGGCCAGAAATTCAAGACAAACTGTACGACGAATTAATGCACATCAACCCTGAGGGCACTATACCTACATCTGAAATGCTCAACAGTATGAAGTATTTAAAGGCAGCAGTCAAAGAAACACAGAGGTGTGTACTGAAAATGAGATTAGTAATGGGCTGTATCAAAAGTATTTAAATAGTTGCATTTGAATTTTTTAAAGGGGGTCATTGGGTAATAAGTAGAACCATAACACAAAAAAGGGGGTCATTGGGTACAAGCCGGTTTGAAAAAGGGGGTCTATCCCGAGGCACATGATGCATATCTGTCATGGAAGTGCCCCCCCCCCGGGAAAACGTTCTCCTTACTGAACATATCAGCCTGGGTATGGTAGGGAGAGGATGGAACGGAATCTACCAAATAAGACGAATCCAAAGAGCCAAGTGATGGTCAGAATCCCGGCTCACCAAACTGGTGCTGTGACTGCCCAATTGGATGGATTAAAGCCGCTTAAAAATCGATGTTATATTGTATTTTGTCGTAAACTTTCATCATTCTTTTGTCTACGTGTAACACGGGTGATGAAATGCAGTTTAAACTTCCCGCAAAGGACGCATCGTTTCACATGTCAGGTGGGATAGACTCAGCGGGGACCCAGCTATGGCTGCCATTGAGGTGTAGGAATGCGTGAAATTGGATTCGTCTATAGTTTCATTGTCTCCGTCTTCATTTCAGTTAAAATATTTTCTGCAAGGGTAGTCAACCCCTGCCATCCTTTGTTACCTATTCTGGCTTTAACATACCAGTAATGAACGTTGCCGAAGTCCAATTACAGAATGAGTGATGACTTTGAACTGTGGTACCAGGAGATATGAAACTATGTATTATTCAAACGTTCTTCAGGACTATTCCAGCTGAAATCCATAAACCATATATCGTCATGCTGCTACGCCAATTTTGTCCGATGGTCGTTAATGTTTATACTATCATTAACCACTGTTATCGGTGGGTGCATCCGCATCACAATTGATGGAGCAAAGAGAGGAAAAGAAGTCATTGGCAAATGAGGTGTTCATTGTGATCGACACAGGGCTAACATTGAACGTCGTAAAAATAGGAGTCACGGTGTCGTAAAACATATGATGATAGTCCGAGACATTTCAGATGAATAGGTTTGGAGCATGATGCACAAGAAAGATATATACTTCCAGCAGTTTCTTAGATAGACTTACATGTAAAGTCTTCGAGCTTCTAAAAAGGACTTTATTGGGATATTGTGCGAGCGTACCGTGCACAAATTTGATTTTTGGATAATTATAAGAAACATGCTTCTTGCCCCTTTTCTTTTCCTTTAACCTTCCGAGTTTTTCTTTCATATTTTGTCAGGGGCATTCTGCCCACCTGCCCTCCCATGGGTTCGCTACTGGAGATTAAGGTAAAGTCTTCCATAGGGGATGAATGGATTTCAACTGGAAAAGTCCATTGTCATAATCGTCATGTTGCAATTGCCTCTTGTTATTACCAACACGTTTTATTTGGATTTTTCCAGACTTTACCCAAGCGCTGTAGTTAATTCCAGGATTCTTGACGAGGATATTGAAATCAAGGGATATAATGTCCCAAAAGGAGTGAGTGTAAACACATGTGACCCTTCACATCAAAGCCTACCAGTTGTCTTCAGAAATGAAAATTGAGATTTAGAAACTAGGATAAACAGCTTTGAAGCGAAACAATCTCAAATTTCTTTTTATTTTCTCTCATCTTCTTTCATTTTGATCGCAAATGAAGCCAGCGGACAACTGGTGGGGCACAGTGACATCGCCCCGATGTCTTCATAGTAGAAATGGCCATGGTAGGGTGAATCCACAGCCACCCATGACCATTTTATTCGGACCTTATGAGATGCATATTATTAGCGAAGTGACCTGACTAAGGCTACTGAATAGACGGGGTAATTGATTTCTCGCTCTGTGAGCAAGCTTATATACGACATTGCGGTCAATGGTTATACTCTCTCCACTTGAGTGAGTGCCGTTATAGCCTGCTGCGCGCTGTAGTCCATATAGGACCAAGGCAATATAAAATTGCGAGTTTTGGGCAATTTTTTTAGTTCAAAGCGCACGGCCAATTTTCAAAGCGCACGCTAACGACTATAATATCTGTTCAACACGTATTTTCAAGTGTATGAGACCACATCTGGTTTCTTGAGAAAAATTCATTTACGGGAGATATTCATCATTTTTTAACCCAGTATCCGAAGATTTTCGTCTGATATCAAAATCGTGCATAGCAATTCACGTGTATGGATCCCGTGTATTCGTTTTAATGTCTCTGCTGCACCAAATAATTATTAGCCAGGCGATGTCGGTGTGTGGGGTTAAAGGCCCATGGTTTGGATATGATGGGTCACATATAGCATGATTGTTTTGTCTTTTTGTAATACTGTTGTTTTTTGTTATGATAACAAATCCGGATCCTGCACTTTCTTTATCAGGTCTTTCCTTGACATACGCTCGGGTCATGATAGAGCCAAAATAAGCAAATTTCTTTTGTCAGGCTAAAACTCCGCATAGGGATGCTGGTCTAATGTGAGAAATAAAACAAGAATAAAAAAGAAAGCCACTCCCAACATTTCATGTGACCAACCTTTGGGTTAAGAGAAATGACTGTTATTAGGCCATCTTAAGTTAATAGTTCGCGCGCATTATTAACATCACCCGCTTTTTGCGAGTATTCCCACTGGCCTTGAGTAAATTTTATTTTTATGCTGTTTTTATTTTTATTTATCCAAAATCTACCACACAAAAATCTCACTTTTTGACATCGTCAAACGTAAAAATGACCTAAGCAGTAAATCTGAATACAACTCGTCATCTTAAACACAGTGCAACTAGGCGTGTGTAAGAAGCTCGTCCCACAGTTTGAAAAAAAACCCCCAACTTTCCGCATTAGGTTTTCAATTTGGAAAGGGCTTTAAGACAAACTAAGATGATCTTATAATATGTTTTATTTCGTGTTTAGAAAATATATATCACAAGCTTTAAAATGGTATATCGTTTGACTTCAAACGATATCCAGAAGCGGGGTTATGGTTTATTGAACTTTGCTCCTTCAACAAAATGGTACCTTTTCCGGTTCTACTCGTGTCTCTTTTTCCACATTGTTGGTAATAAATATAAATCAGACATAATTGGCGGTATTTTCAAATCATCTCCAAGTCAACGAGATTCAGGAATGTCCTCTCATTGTTAATTGTTGGTTATACATACCAAGACAAAATACAATGCTGTGTAACCCACCACTTGAACAGGATTTAGCCAAAGCAAACGAAAACCAGAGCTATTTAAGAATTCTATAGAAATAGGTAGAAGAATATTATCCTATTCAACAATAGGATTTATATTGATTGGTTTAAAAGCTGCCTGACTAGCGCTATCAAAATGAGATACATGTCGCGCCAACTTGAGGTATCTATGAATACGACCTTCATGCGCATTTTACACTGTAACTAAGAATACAATTTAGGACATTTACGGCTCATTCGTCGTTTACGGTCACATATTATAAATAAATTAAGATGGTTTAAAAAAATTTCTCAGATGACTGTATACAAAAGTTATTTACATGATTACAATTCACATTTCAGACTTACATTATGATGAATTCCTACACCGCAAGTCGGGACCCCAAGATTTTTGACAACCCAGATGAATTCCAACCTGAGCGCTGGCTTCAAAACGAGAAAAAATACCACCCCTTTGCTTCACTACCGTTTGGGCACGGAACCAGAATGTGTGTTGGTAAGTTGATCAGTGACAGCAACAGAATTTTTTCGGGGGCATGGGGGAGGCAAAGTGAAATTTCTTTGAGTTTTTCTATTTTCGTTAGTAACTAGTTTTAACTAGATTTGTAAAATGCATCGATACAACGTCAGATATCACCAGCAACGAAAGCTGCAATTTTAATGCTAAAATCGGCTAAAATTAGAACAATTTATTTATTGTGGCTATAAAACTATAGAGGCCGTCAGCGTGACGTCATATGCCGCCATCTTGTGGGTACACGCTGCGATGGTCGTTCGATCTCCATGCGTGAACAGCAAAATCACCGCGTTGTTGCGTGATAACAGCTGCGTGCCAAGCTGCGCCCAGCGCGTAGTGTCCGACGCATGAACACACAGAACATTTGTACCCACAAGATGGCGAAAGGCTGACGGCCTCTATTCGTCAATTTAGTCCCGGTATAATTTTATTTAGAGCTTTTTTTCCCGACATTTCGAGCCAGGTGTTGTGATGTGTTTGGAAGGCGTGTAGCAGGGGTGTAGCCAGCTTTCTTGGTTAGGGGGAAAATAAACAATTTTGGGGATAAAGACGAAAAACAAATAATACCAGTTACATCATTTTGACCCGGTATTATCGGTGGGTCTTCGAGCTTCAAAAAAGGGCTTTACTGTGACAATGTACGCACGTAGTGCGCAAAAATTTTGTATTTTACACTATTTTTCTTAGTTTTTGTCCTTCCCAATTTTTTCTTTCATTTTTTGTCAGGGGGCACTCTGCCCCACCTGCACTCTCCCCCACTTGCTGCGCTACTGCGGGTGTGTGTATGTGTCGGGGTGGGGTGTGTGTGGGGTGGGGGTGTGTTTGTGTGGGTGTGGGGTGTGGGAGTGTGAGTGAGGATGATGTTTTGTAAGAGTATGTCATTCATGTAATTTGTATGTTTCTTGTGAGGTGTGGGTGTTGTGTCTGCGCGAACAATTGTCTTTGAAACCCTTAAGTAATAATTGACGAGAGACGGAAAATATATTAAATTAATTTGAAATTTCATATATGTATTTAATATATTTCAGGTCGCCGATTAGCACAACAAGAGATGTATCTTCTCTTATCAGAGGTAACTCATGTATTTTATCATTTGTAACTGCATTGTATGAACCTTTTTTGTAGGTTGCCACCACAAGAAAGGTAAAGGCCTAGTAGTCCCAATTCAAAAACAATTTAGGCGGGTCGGAGGGGAGCATGCCTTTGGCAGTGTTTGCACTCCTCAAATATTGCGACAAATATAGCTGACACACAAGAGGACATACAAGAGGAATGGTATGGTTCTACGAAGGACATCCAGGAGGAGTGTCATTTCCGCCCCATGTCCATAATTTTTTTTATCTACTATTAAACTATTAGCCTACTACGTTTAATCTATAGCAGTCTGTTAAACATACATTTGTCCTACTATTTTCAGCTCATCAGGAATTTCAGATTAGTTCCAACTAAACCAAATGTTGGCTCCATCTGTGGATTAACGATTCATCCAGAATCATCGGTAGAGCCCAAGTTGATTGATCGCCGAGAATAAAGTAGCCAGAACGAGGAGCAGTGAGCACTCTTAACTTGCACATCGATCATTATAAAAACTGACTTGTTTAGATTTTGACAAGTTCCTGCAGTTCTTAAGCTTATCAATATTATGCGACACGCCTCATGAACCATTAAATGAAATATAATAACTGAACTGTAATTAATAACTTTTATTTTACATAGATATGTAAAATCTATTTTAAACTTATGACAAATACCTGGGTAAGGTGGTAGGTCTTTTTTGTATGAGCGCAAGGTATGGTCCCAAGATTAACCCAAGACATTTAGTGGCTTACTTGGGCGTCTTTGAACGTCTTAGTTGTTGGGGTGGGGGGGTAATGATCATCATGATCTTAGTAAAACATCTAATAAAGATGAGAGTAAAGTAAGCATCACATGGTATTTGTATAAGTATACAAAGAGCAATTAGAACTACGTCCTGGTAAGATATCTGCAATCAATCCTAGGTTCCAGGATCGTGCATAGGTAAAACGGTGCAAGTAGAGTCCGTGCTTTAACTGGGTTCTGTATCGAATCCAACAGCTACGTGTAAACGTCTTACTGGTCAAACACAGGCCCACGTACGTAATCGTCACACGATTTAAAAACCACAGTGCCATTTAGGACACGTTTATGTGTACATCTGCTATCTAATGTCATATGTGAGGGTGTCTGAATGTGTTAATTTTCCTATACACAATACACAGTGCTCTAACCATTGACGCGTGACCTCTACAAACTGTGTGTTATAGGTATAGGGCATTGCCTAGATAACGTCACCGTGTGCAAAATAACCGGCCGATTTGTTTGTATTCTCTGAAATTCTAGAAAATATAGTTTTGTAACATGTCCTAAATTTTTAGCTAATTTAGATGTTTGGAAATATTCGGACTTTGGTGTTTTAGAAAGGAAGGGCACGCATCGTCTGCAAAATTCCCTGTGTAAATCGAATGTAATTTTTAGTGACTATCACTCACTTGTGAACCGCTCTCTTCCGAAGGGCATTAAAGCTAAACCACTTGACGCATATATTTTGTACTTGCTGTCAATCAAGAATAATGTATATATTACATGTATGCTAAAAACTGAGTAGGTGGGTCATCTGCAAATGTTTGTACCTCCCTGATATGTAAGTGACAAATAACAGCAAAAACAACTCCCATATCTGTCCATAACGTTGGTCAGTGGAGCGAGCCAGGGGATTTCAAGTGCGTGATTATTGATTGGCAAGTGCCATATTTGGGCATAAGTGCAGTCCACCATTCAATGTGGGGTAGACTTTATCGATTGATTTTGCTTGAGTAATAGCTAGTAATTTCCTATTAACCATGTTTAAGGACTGCAAAGGTCGAATCATGTTTGCTGTGCAGTATAACTGCACTATGTGCACTATTAAAAGCGAAAACAACACGCCATTTCGCTAACTGACTAATGTCTTTAGTTAAGAAATAAAGGGTAATGCTTTATCCTTTACACCCAAATAATGTGTCCGAGGCAGTAAAGACGTAAATAATGGGTGAGGCGCAGCCGAACCCATTATTTAAACGTTTTTACTGCCGAGGACACATTATTTGCGTGTAAAGGATAATGCTGCACCCTTTATTTCTATTCTATTACCAGAAAATAGTGTGATTTAAAGAGAAAATATCATTTTTTGGCACAAATATTTTAAGTTGTTTACTTCAAGGTGGAGCGAGTACGCGTAAGTGACAGCGCGTATCGCGGAAATATCGCACGCGTAATCAAGCGTAATGCTGTGCGTAGAATGTGTTACGGCACTCGACCCATTATTGCAGAATAATGGGCTCTCACGTGACGCGTTTCAACAAATCACAGTGCGCGATTTTGAATAATGGGTCGTGGAGGTAATAGAATGAAAGTTAACGGGGTCTTGCCAAATTTAGGGTGTCTTTTAAGTAACTCGTGACCCGCCCGATTACAATTTCATGCTTCGCTAAGAATATAAATGGTATGTCTTTTATAAATTGGGTAGATTATCCGAGTTACGTAATGACCATAGTGATGTAGGCCTTCATGAAATGTTATAGGGGTTATACCAATTACGTGATTGGTGGCAAATTATCTGAGTTACGGAATGGCCATAGTGATATAGGGCTTCATGAACTGCTATAGGGACTATACCATTACGCCATCAAAAAATGGCTGCCCGGTGAAGTAAAATGTGCATTGGAATAACACGGCGAGTTTGGATAGATGGTAGGATTTCTTTTTAATAAAAATGTATGTTCCCCCGTTATTAAAGCTTGTACCGGGTTGAAGATTCAGATATTTGGAAAAGAATAACTAATTAAAACATAGAGAAAGTACTAAAATCATAGCTTTTTTACTTTTTGATATATGATACTAACTAGTTCATCCCCAATAGCTACGATACCATAGGCGTAGATCCCGGGGGGATGGGGGGATTTATCCCCCCCCCCAATATTTTGCCAGGGGGGGATGCTCCATACAATCATCCCCCCAATGTTGACGCCTGAATATAAGTTTCTGACCAAATTAACCTCATATTTGCCCATTTTAGCCCCAAAAGTACAAATTTTCGCGCGCTTCGCGCGCATTTATTCCACTTTTGCACCATATTTCATCAGTTTAGCTTAAAAATAGCAAATTTTTTCGAGCGCTTCGCGCGCATTTCTACCATTAACTTATTCTGTCGCCAAAAGGTGCTGCTTTCACTATTCTTCAAGAATTTTTTCCAACCCCATCCCCCTAAATGTCAAAAAGAAATCTACGCCACTGTACGATACAGCTATACCAGTAGGGTTCAATTGCCTATTGTGAGTGCCCCTGTGTTGTGTGCATACATGTAGTTAACAATAACTGCATGAGGCTGCGATCACATAGAAGTATACTATTCGGGTATACGGTGCACGTTTTGCAGGTGCACGCGTATAGCTCAAATCGAGCAAGGCAATTTCATAGTACCGGGTCACATAAGGCTACGATCGCATAGAAGTATACTATTCGGGTATACGATGCACGTTTTGCAGGTGCACGCGTATAGCCTAAATCGAGCAAGGTAATTTCATAGTACCGGGTCACATAAGAGCTATTCGAAAAGGCCGTATACCTGCGTATAGTATAGTATAGTGGGAATCGTGCATGTTCGATTTTTAGTGCAGCGTATACCGTCCTAATTTTAAAAACCTAAACCATATGTGGGTAAATTCATTTTTTTAATAGATGCACTATCTAATTCTGCACATTATGACACCTCATTGAATGCAATGTGACCTCAAGAAGTAAAGTTACAAGCATTTGATAAGACGAAGAAAATGGGTAAACTGACATACTCGCTATTCGCTATACGAAATACGCTCATTTGATCAGGCTAAGTTCACATAGTATACTCCTATATGAACTCAGCCTGATCGAATGAGCGTATTTCGTATAGCGAATACCGCACAGTGTCGACTTCCTATTCGATAAATATAAATTTAATACTCCGTTGGTGAGCGACGGGCGACTGGTATTTCACCGAACGCAAGAAAAGGAGTTCTATCTGATTGGCTAGCAATCAATCGCTTAGGTCGCTTAGTAGTCAACTACAAACTCAAAACTGAGCATCGTATTCAATTCGATTGAAATCGATATTCTATTATTGCCGTAGATAAAGAGGGTGATAGTGTGTCAATAATGTACATTGTATTGCAGCTGGATTTTACATGCATTCTTTTAGATAAATTTTTTCTCATAGAGTTGAATATGATCCAAATTTTTACTCAGGATTTCAAATTTTTACCCGCAAATTGCAGTTAAACATATCCACAGCAAAATACCGGTCCTCACTAATTAGTGTATTTAATTTCCAGTTAGTGTATTTAAGATAAAACCTGACAACAAATAAAATTTTCTTGCAATAGAAATATCATATGGGATACTGATATGGTAGGCCGCAACCGCCACAACGTGGAGCTGGATATACGCGTAGCTGACTTTTTGCTCCGTGGAGCCAAATTGACCAACCATGATCATGTTAGAGTTTTTCATTACTCGGAGGTAAAACTGACTAATTAAGTACCGGTACGACTTACTCATTACGTGAAGCGAATTTATTCATTAAGAATTTGCCAGACGAGCGTCACGTAGTTGCAAGATATCCTCGGTCACGAAAGTTATGATTCAAAAAGTAGTTTATGAAAAGTACGAACTGACTTATTATTAAGATGGACATGCACTCATAAGAAACTCATACAGTATTGTACATAGCTATATAGCTAGGCAGAGTGGTGGTAAACTATGCACACAGTTCTGCGATCTGCAGTGTATCGCCGGGAGCTAATTTGTATAACTTGCGCGGTGTCCCTGCGGAATTCGACCTTCAGCAAACTGCAAACCAGTTCGGATTTACTTTATATACTAGTAGTAGGCCATACATACTGTAGTTACTGTCCGTTTTCCTATACACAATACTCAGTACGCTCACCATTGACGCGTGACCTCTACAAATAGTGTATGTTAGAAGTATAGGCCATTGCCTAGTTGACGTCACTACTGTGTAAAAAATAACCGACCAATATTTAAAGTATTCTCTGAAATTCTAGAAAATATAGTTTTGTAACATGTCCTACATTTTTTAGCTAATTTAGGTGTTTGGAAATATTGGTACTTTTGTACCAAAAAATATGAAGAAATTATTTCTAAACCGTGTTAAGTCATTAAGCTTCTCATTTTCAAGAACGCTGGTTAACAATAAGCAGACTATTGTCTCATTTCGTAAACAAAAGCCCACAGTATTGTTACCTTGCGTTCGCTTTATAATCGTTCACCCAACTGAAACTATAATACCAGCTCATTGCTCATTGCACAGGTAAAACAGACACAAGTGCAGTGTGTATTTAACCAGAGAAGATCTGATGTAACATAGTTGAGCCGTTTTCATTGAGTGTTATCTTGGTTTAATAGCTTTTAATAGGGTTTAAGTCCTTCAAAGGTCGTGGTGAGTTCTACTGTAGACATGACTGCATCATGATTATTTTAAAGTCAACAACATTCAACAATATGATCACCGTGATAGTATGAGAGTATCAGTACCGTGGGTGTCAGTGATCCTGGCCTGACACAGTAGACAAACAAACAAACACGCCACACACATGACACATGCATGCAAGGTAACATTGACTATACACTAATCAAACAATGGTATTGATCCTGTACAACTGGTCGTGGTTTATTTACAATCGATTCATTTAAAATCCCCATAGTAAACATTAATTTTGGCAAGAGTTTTCTCTCTCTGGAACGAGGATGCATCCACTGGCTCCGCGTAATGAAAAGATCTAACATGATTGGTCAATTTAGCTCCGCGAAGCGAAAAGTAAGCTACGCGTAGCAGCTCCACGTTGTGGCGGTTACGGCCAGCCATATATTGATCATGCGAAAATCGTAAAACATAGAATAGAAACAGTGTGGCAGGCGCTCAAAATCTCAAATTGTATGCTTAGCCTGAGTTGCACGGCCTATCTCGAATAAAATCACCATGCGTAGTTGTTGAAAAACGTGAGGATTCATCGTACTATCACGGCAATTTTTAACACGAAGATATAGGGATGATGACGGTGTGATACTTCTATGTGAACTCAGCCTGATGGATAGATTTCACACCATAATAGATGACCGATGGATCCAGACAGGGTCTAATTCTGCATGATCTGCTGCGCATTCAAATTGCATTGTATTGCATCGTAATTTCATTTGTGTCTATGCTAATTATGTTTACACAACATGTACTCACGTGTTTTAAAGCAAATTCGCCGATAATAGGTGATCAAAAGCGATCGGAATGTTACAAAAGTACAGATCGCATTCAGCTTACTTCATATGAGATGATCTTTGGAAAAATACGGCATAATTTGTCTTGGTGTTTGCGGAATGCCATGCAGTAAAATATTAATACGTTGCGGCAATTCATGATTGACAACTAACAATCGGCGTGCCCTTCGTATCCTCCACTGTCAATTTCTTATCCACTCACTAATCCTCACAAAAGCTTTGTGTTGATTACGTAATGTGTGGAGGCAAATTGCAATAAGTACAATGAAATAATGAGTAGGGCGGGCTCCGAGGCGGGTTTCTTCTTCATCTTACGTAACAGTATATATTGTTCTCCAAAAAAACCCGGAAGCTTGTCGTTTGGAGCTCTAGCTGAAATACAGCAAGATAATGTAAGATAGTAAATGTAAACCTGTATTTTAGCTAGAGTATCTCGAGCTAGATGGATCTCAAAGTTTCACGGGGAAAGACTCGCTGAATACCCGAAGATAAATAGCCGAATAACAAAATATAACTTCACAATAATCTTTAATTCCGCATCATCAAATATCAACAAAGTCTCACAACATAGATTATGGATTGAGTACGCTAGCGGCGTGTATCCTTCAATAGCTGGCCATCGACTACCAAGAATTGGAGGCGAGCGTGATCGATGAGAGAAAGACCACGGAGTGATACATTTAAATAATTGATAAAACGAAAGAAAATAACGCCATAACGTATGCTTTACGTAGAATGGACATCATATCGCCACATCCCGCCATATTCCATTACTGTTGTCAGTAATTGTAACTTTAGCTTAGATTTACATCTGTATAATATCTGTTCTTTTTTACTTCATTACAAATGTACTTCTCCACATTTACAGTTTAGTACTGCTGTACTAATTTTCACATTTTTTATTACAAGCTGTACAAGTCGTTTGCCAAACCATACTTCACGTCATCTTTCGACTACTATTGATATGTACATATGAACGTTCTATTTTCACCAAATAAATTCATACAAAGTACAGTATTATTTCTGTGTTCAAGTGCTTTACTAAAAGTTGTCTTCTTGCAATATGTAGCTTAACTTATTTACTTCCACTTTTTGTTTGATTGTTTATTCAACACAAACATATTTAAATATCCAACATGTGAGGAAGTAGGTTGGTGTACAATCCTTGAACACATACACATGTTGATCGAAGCGGAATAAAAGTAACGTGTTTAGCTGCCACTGATTATATGTGAACATTGAAGGAGACAAAATGCGCGCAAAGCGCGTACAAATTTGCAATTTGAAAGTTGCATTTTGATCTCAGATTAAGGGCTGGGGTATGAACGTTTGGACAGTATTTATTGTGGGACATTAGAGCACATCAGACATATCGAATTGCATTCTGAATACGAAGAATGTCATTCTGATATCAAATAATTTTGATTTTTGAAATTCGCAATTTAATACACATTTTATGGCAAATAATTAAAAATTGATATTTTTGATATTGAACAGTACTCGAAGTAAACTTTATAAATCTGATGATTTATACTTAAAGTGTACGTAGGTGGGATGAAAAGCCGACGATCAATTGAAAATTTTGACCTTTCGTATTGAAGATATGGATTTTTCCCCAAAACACCAAAAAAATTAGGTCTTTTGGGAAAAAAATCCATATCTTCAATATGAAAGGTCAAAATGTTCAATTGACCGTCGGCTTTTCCTCCCTGCTACATACACTTTAAGAATATATCATTAGATTTATATAATTTACTTCGAGTACTGTTATATATCAAAAATTTGAAAAATATCAAATTTTAATAATTTGTCACAAAATTGGTATTATATATCATGAATTTCAAAAAATGAAAATTATTTGATATCAGAAAGACATGCTTCGTATTCAAAATGCAATTCGATAGGTCTGAGGTGCTCTCATGTCCCACAAAAAATACTGTCGAAACGCAATAAACGCTCATTTTAGATCCCTTAAGTTTCTCCGAACAACTTCCACGCGAAGTGAAGGGAATTTGCCAATTAATGCCGATTTGAAGCTAATGATCAAGTATGAACCGTCGAATTGAAGAAATGCGCGCGAAGGGCGCACAAATTTGCAATTCGAAAGTAGCAACTTTGCTGATAGATTGAACTTATTGAAACAAACTCCGCGCGAAGCGGGGAAAAGTTGCCAATTTTAAGCTAAATTATTAAATAATGAAGGGTACAATGCGCGTCTTCATTATATCGAGAATAGTCATTGTGGCAAAAGCATGTAGTAAAATAATTGATAATAATAAGTGAAATATTTATTAGAAAATTTGGGTCAAAGGCTCTCTTGTGTTGTTAATGCACGTCTCTTTTTTACGGGTCCGCTTCTTTTGTTTGCTTTTTATGGGCCGTAAAAGAGCAAAGAAAACAAACCTTATAATGAACCCCTAAAGTCAAAGAAAAGAGACCGTAGTGGGCCCGTAAAAAATCAAAGTAAAGATACCATGGGTCCGTAAAAGGAAGAAAAGAGACCCTAGTGAGCATGTGAAAAAGCTTTAAAAGATAAGAGAGACCTCGGAGGGCCCTTAGAAAGCAAAGAAGAGATACCTTAGGCCTAATGGACAAGAAAAGAGACCTTAGTTGGCCCGTAAGTTGTCTCCTTCAATGTTCACATTTAATCAGTGGCAGCTAAACACGTTTCTTTCGTTCCGCTTCAAGATGTGTTCAAGGATTGTACACCAACCTCCCTCCCCCATGTTACAAAGACATTTACTCCACTGCAACATCTCCACCCCACCCCCACATACCTGTGAAGTCCTGCACCGTCATTTTACCCCGGGCCCGTATAATGGCTCTCGGCGGCACTGGAGTCGACTGGGATGCCTCCACCATGGGGCGATTTAATTTGGAAAAAAATTATTTATAATAACCAAAAGTCTTAAATAATGGTATTTTACAAGTTGACCTCAAACGGCCTTTGACCTCAATATATGATCTTGAATACCACTAATAGATAAGGATTCACATAGTGCAGCTATGACCCACATTTGGTTGTAATAGGATCAAATTTTAATTTCCATGTTGACCCCAAATGACCTTTGACCTCAGTATATAGAATATTTATATAATATTGAATGGCTTTGAGTGTGATACAAGAATATATTGCACGAGATAGAAAATATTGCACGAGTCGAAGACGAGTGCAATATTTTTCCATCGAGTGCAATATATTCTTGTATCACACGAAAATAAGCCATTCAATATTATTATTATTATTTATATCAGGCTTTTGCTATGCAGTAAAATGAAAATTTAAGCTTACCTAGCCACCGGGTTTAACCAATGTGTATTGTAATGTAAGCTTACCATTTGAACTTCTTGTTTTCTGCTCTTTACTCTCAAAAGACAATTTCGGAATAATTATATATATAGGTTTATTTGTAGATGTGGATTATATTTAAGGTTATCATCATCCAGAATTGCCGCGAATTAAGTTTGTGATTTAAGGGGTATAGTCCATACAAGATCCCGTCCAACAATTTTGCTTAAACTTCGTACCAATTAACTTTCATCGATATACTTCGAATATCTAAAATAAAAAAGAGGGGTCACCGAGCTCGTTTTTGAGAAATAACCATTTTAAAAAGGCTGTTTTTGGGAAAAATTTGTACAGGCGTCTATGGAAAAATGAAAAATGTAGACATATTTTCGATTATAACAAAAAATCTACCACAACAATTTTGCTGATTTTTTAAAATAATATGCGCACTGATAGGATGTTTCATTAAAGCTAATAAAAAATGGGGGTCGCCGAGTTACTTTTTTCACAATTTGAGCAGAAATGGCATATTTTTTGGTTCAAAATACCAGTGCGATATCATAGCGCGTCACTCGCAAAAACTTGTCGCAAAAACTTGTCGCAGCTCATACGCGCTAAATTGTCCGCGTATGCAGATGATATCGCAAACACCTGCAACATGACAGTGGGGTGATTTTCTTCGGTTTTATTATCCCTCTTGAATCCAAAGTATCCATTAAGTTATGTTTCACTCAATATGAAGTTCTTCAAAAATCGAAAACCAAAAGTGGTTAAGCCAACAAACAAAATGAGATATTTTACATGAATCTGTAATTTCAAATTGAATTGAATTTGAACTTTGTCAATACTGCCGTTTTTTCTCGTTGTTTTGCATATAGCAAAAATACTTGTAGGCCTACCTATGACAACTTTAATGACTTATCCTTCACTCCTATGCAATTTATAAACAATGTTAGTTTTTTGCAGGCTATCACTGAATAGGCCTTTAATTATTAACTTAAATATTAGCGGATCCCGTTATTTATTATGTTTAGAATGATATTAATATTACTCAAATATTATCTCATTTTAGGCATGTACCCAGCAAACACAAAACATTTTCGACATCATTCGCAAAGGTTAGAAAAGGTTGCAAACGTTTAAATGTCGGGTTATTTAAAGGGTTTTAAAGGGTATAAAACGTTTTCAAAACACTCAAAAACGTTATACTGCAAACATTCTAACATGTTATTTCAGTGATGACAAAATATTTGGCAAAAACTATTTGCAAAACATATTTTTTACAATAACACTTTGAAAACACTTTAGAAATATTATTGTAGTGTGTTTTCATACAAAACGTATTAAAACGTTTTCATAACCTTTATATAACCCGACATTTAATTTACTTAAAACCCAAATGTTTAAAACGTTTTAACGGTTTTTTGTGTTTGCTGGGACAACTTGGTTCGATCTACTTATCAGTAGATCAGTAGACTACAAGTCAGATGTGAAGATAGACATTAAAAAAAATTGACTTCATCTTCATGTGATATATATTTCAAATTACAGAATTTTACCTTAAAATACTATTGAAATAATTTCATTATATTAATAATCAGTAAAATAAGAAACTACTTTATAATAAATAAGTTATATAATACTAGTTAATAAGACAAATAAAAAGGCCGTTTGATATCACCCCTTTTATATATTTTTTTCGTACGCCTACTGTGCCTGTTTATGGACAGTATGCCCAAGAAACAAAATAAAAATATAGACAGTTTTATTTATATAATATATCAACCTATAACCTATATTAATTTTACGTATTATTGATTTCCTCTTGCCCAACCTTTACCAAAATTGAGTTAAATTGTGTTACATTACATTACGAAGTTACACTTTATAGGTAACCAAATGAGAGATGTGTAACGTTAATACCACTGAATTACATCATAATTTTCTTTTCCATGAAATAATACATTTTTTGGATTTCTGAAATGGGCTCGCCCTAGTCTAATTAGGCCTAGGTCTATATATTTTGTTATCTTGGTTATTATTTTATCCTTCTTTTCCCTCATTATTTAATTCTGTCTTCCTTCTTTCTTACCTTTCCTTCTTCTGTCTTTGTTTTGTTTTCGTTTCCTTGCTTCTTTTTATTCTTTCTCACTTCTTTCTGTGATCTGTCGTTGTTATTTATTTGATTGATTACATTAATTTTTTCTAGTTTCCTTTATTTTTAATTTTTTTTGTTATTTCACTCTGGCTTTCTTTGTAGGCCTATATCTTCATTTTATTCCTCTTTTCTTTCTTTCTTAGTTTTCTTTCTTTCTTTCTTTCTTTCTTTCTTTCTTTCCTCCTGAACTTTTTCTTTCTTCATTTATTACTTTAGTTATTTCTTTCCTTCTTTTCTTCTTTGTTTATCTTTCTTTCTTTTACAAAAATCATTGGTAAATGGCGATGAAAACACGGTACTCTCGCGTAGCTGAACTTCTTACCAGCGCCTGGCGCACACTCCACGCAGTTTTTAGTTTGACGCGCGCGTGGTGGTAAGAACTGCGAGGACAAGATTTCACAGAAATTTCAGTTAGAAACGAGCGCGTACTAGACGCGTGGATTATACCCCTTAACTTGTTTATACAGTGCGAAATCTCCTGTGTGCCGTTACGGTGTCTGTATTGTTGTGCTGTTGTATCATGACGCGTGTTGGTGCTTTCACCATGGTAACGCGCGACGCGTACGCGATATGCGTACAATATTTAAAAAATATTGTATAGCATCCGGGTATTTTGCAAATATTGTACAATATACAGTTTTATTGTATCGCTCAAAAGCCTGATATAAATAATAATAAATTATATTGTGGGTTACTGAATATTTCAAAATGCCTGATCCCAATAGTAGTCAAAATGAGGGTCAAGTTCCACCTCAGCATGTTGAATGGGATCCTGATTATATCCCGTCATATTTCACTGGTAAACCAGGGGAAGATTTCATAATGGGGGTGTAGAAAGATCACTAACTAATAGATTAGACGGTACTAAATTTGAATACTGGGATCAACTTCCCCAAACAACCAAGATAAATTTTGAATAGTCTAAAGCAGCATTAGCTGACGTTTTTGGCAAAAAGGCGCAATTGTGTAAAGTTAGAGATTATGCGTATTCAAGACCAAAACAAGCAAGTGAAACTTATGCTGCGTCTTTACTAAAATTGATAAACATCGCATTTGTTGGCGACCATGATTACGACGATGAATTTAAAAAGCGGGAAGCTTTTAGACAATTCACAGGGGGTTACCTAGTGCATTGGGAACAATATGTATGTAACAGAAACGCTTAGAATTTGCCCAACAGTTTGAGGAAATGCATCAAGGGATAATTAGTACACAAGAAAGGATACTACCCTGTTACAAACATGTAAAATATTATATTAAAAGAATAGTCATGTTATTTATGTCTGCTGCTTTGAATCGCATTTAATACAACATATCCTGCCAGGAACTGCTCTTACACTAAAAACAACATAAAGCAGATATAATCACAAACCAAAAACCAATACCAGTGTTTTACGCCTTTGTGTTAAGGGGTCGATCACCCACCTTTGCATAGTATTTTTTGTGTGGCCTGATATTCTGAATACGAAGAATGTCCTTTTGATCTCAAATAATTTAGATTTTTTGAAATTAGTGACATACTACAAATTTTATGTCAAATTATTAAAAATCGATGTATATTCTTAACACGAAAAGTCAAAATTTTCACAACTTTCCTCCCAGCTACATACACTTTAAGTAAGTGTCATTAGATTTATAAATTTTACTTCGAGACTGTTAAATATTAAGAAAATCTGCTTTATATCGCCAATTTCAAAAAATAAAAATTACTTGATATCAGAAGGACATTCCTTGTATTCAGAATGCAATTCTATATTTCTGATGTGCACTGATGTGCGAACGTTGATATCCGATCCTTAATTATCATCAATAAATTAATTAAACAGTGCTGTAATTGAGTCCACCGCGAACGAGTTCGTACCCTTGGCATCTAAATAGACTAAATCGCAAGAGTCTTTAGGCCCCACACGAGTGAAAGCAGAAAATATCTTCCAATTTTAATGAAAATTTCCTCAAATTGTTTGTCATTTTTTACAATGCACTAAAGAATAATTAGCACTATATATAACATTTTGTTACTGAGGAAACACAGCAAAATAGGTCACAATCAATAGGACCGATTTAGCTGTATGACTTAGGTAACAAAATGTCCTACATAGTGCAAACTATTCTTTTTGTGGATTGTTATAACAAGACAAACAATTTGAGACAAATTTCATTAAAATCGGATGATATTTCCGGTTCTGACCCATGTGGAACCCAATATTTGTCTGCTGCTTTGAGTTCCATTTACTCAGCAAATGAAAGATCAAGTTTGAAGAAAAAGTCTTTAGGTGTCTAATTTATAATTACGGTTTTGATTTTGTGTAACAAAATAGAGGATCAGGATTAGGGGTACGTTTCGGATTAGGGTTAGAAATAGGTTTTAGGGTTATGATTTGGAATTAGGATTAGGGTTCCAAAAGAGGGATAAAGTTAGGCCACATATAAAATGTACCTATACAAGCACGGGCTCTACATTTTAAAGCACGGACTCTACTTGCACAGTTTTACCTAGGCACGATCCTGGAACCTAGGATTGATTGCAGATATCTTACCAGGACGTAGTTCTAATCGCTCTTTGTATACTTATACAAATGCCATGTGATGATTACTTTACTCTCGTCTTTATGAGACGTTTTACTAAGATCATAATGATCATGACCCCCTGATAGCTTCCTCCTGGTGCACTAAGACGTTCACAGACGCCCAAGTGTAAGCCAATAAATGACTTGGGCTAATCTTTGGACCACACCTTGCGCTCATACAAAAAAGACCTACTACCTTACCCAGGTACTTGTCATAAGTTTAAAATAGATTTTACATATTTTAATATGTGAAATAAAAGTTATTAATTACAGTTCAGTTATTATATTTGATATAATGGTTCATGAGGTGTGTCGCATAATATTGATAAGCTTATGAACTGCAGGAACTTTTCAAAATATGAAAATATATTCGGTTGAGAGCCCCCGAATAAGAATATATTGATGTTCTTTGCGTTACGTAATAGTATGACTATTCCTGTGTGGGAGAGTGTGTGAGTAACCTCACTTCAGGTTCGGTTTCTATCACGGCAACACGTTCTATTCTTTTATAACATTTGGCAAAAAGCACAGGCAATACCCAATAGTGCTCAAAGAGCACTAAATTAAAGGAAGCCCTACATACAAAGCGAACAAAAATAAACTGAAAAGCAGTTGCGCAGTTGAATTTAAGTAGTGTGTGTCAAGTTTGCTTCTTCTTCAGAAGCATGAATGTTTAGAATCATCAGTAAATATTTATATTAAAGCCAGTTTTAGTCTCGGGTGGGATTTTGGTCGATTAAGAGTTTTTATTAGCGGGAAGGAAGGAATCAACACCAGGTTGGCATGGGATAGCCTAGGCAGGAGCCAAGTACTATGCCCTCAGATTTTTCTTGTTCAGCAAAATAAAAAAATAAAAAATTGTGTTCAAGTTTTTTTGAGGTTGCGCAGCCCCCTAGTTATCACGTTGATTCCTGTGGTAAGCTGCCCTATTGTATTAGCGTAGGCACGATATCCTAATTCTGTATAGCATGGCACAGTGTGTGCTACACGTTTGGCAGCAATAAACCGACACCAAAATGCTATATTTGTTGTTCTGTGTTTGTTGTGTGATGTAAGGATAGTCATAGTAAGGGTTTAACAAAGAACTAAACAAGTCAGTTTTTATAATGATCGATATGTAAGTTTAGAGTGTTCACTGCTCCTCGCTCTGGCTACTATATTCTCGGCGATCAATCAACTTGGGCTCTATCGATGATTCTGGATGAAGTGTCACTGCACAGTTTGAGCCGACATTTGGTTTGGTCGGAACTAATCTGAAATTTCTGATGAGCTGAAAAAAGTAGGACAAATGAGTGTTGAACAGGGTGCTATAGATAAAACAAAGTAGGATAATAGCTTAATAGTGTTTTTTTCAAAAGAAGGCAACACAATTTTAGTCTAAAATCCTGTATTATTAACGTGAATGGGAGGGTAGGAAACATATTTTCCAGTTTTAGCCATTTAACTAAAAAAACTTCTTACTATTAATTAAGAAATAAAGGGTAATGCATGATCCTTTACACGAAAATAATGTGTCCGAGGTATAGTAAAAACGGAAATAATGGGCGAGGCGCAGCCGAACCTATTACCACAAAATAGTGCGATTTAAAGAGAAAATGTCACATGATTTTTTGCCCAAATATTTCAAGTTGTTTACCTCAAGGTGGAGCGCCTACGCGTAGCCAAAGCGTATGCACATTCCAATAACACAACCTAACATTCCATTCTCCCCTATAAGCAGGTATGCACATACAATAACACACCCCTGGCATTCCATTCTCCCCTACATAAGTAGGTGTTCTGTGCGCTTTGCTGTGCGCTGTGATGATAGAAGAACATAAAGTTCGTTGCCCTGGCCACTTTATCGCTAATTAATGGTCTTTCACGTGACGCGTTTCAACAAATCACAGTGGGCGATTTTGAATAATGGGTCGTGGGGGTAATAGAATTAATTATAGGGAATGAGACAAAAAAGCCAATAATCGCTTTTATATTTCCACAGGTCTTGCGGTTCTGAAGTTGAGCCCAATAATACGAGGGTCGGTCAATAAGTTCGTAGAACAAGGTGCTTAGAAGAGTACTAGCCAAATACTTCCTGTCTCACACTTGAACATGGTCACTGCATACCTTAAAGCACTCGTCTCATTTTTTCTTGAAACCTTCTTTGTCAACAAAATGGAAGTCTTCCGATTGCTCCACGAGCCATTTGTTAGTGAAGGCTCACTACCATTTATCACAAGCAAACCTGATATGTGACGTGTCTTGTCAAAAGGAGACACTTTTGGGCAGGTTATCAATTTTGAGGAGGTTTTTTTGCTCCACAACGCCGTTTTCTCCAATGAAATCGGACATTCCTAAGCAAAGATATCGAGTTCGTAAGTTATGGTATTATAAAATTGGAAATTGAGATATCGGCCTTTCAAAATATTATTGACAATGTTGAGAGTAGGAATTAGCTTGAAAAATGTCTCAAAAATACAAGATGCCAGTTATATTCTGGTCTGAAAATCTCAGATAATATTTTAAACATTAATAACATCACAAATTCGCAACAAACCCTAATTTTGGAAAAAAAAATCACCCGGGCAGATTTTTGGTTATTTCTCCATTTACGATCCTGCCCAAAAGTGTCTCCTTTTGACATGACACGTCACATAAAATTGGTTTCGCTAACTAGAGGCCATGCCTATCATGCCTATACAATTTTTATAGCAAAATCGAGCCATCAAGTGAAGAAGGGTGGTGGTAGGAATGGGACTGTTCTCGGATTGTTTCCTGTACACTATTCTCAGTTTGTCAAACTGCCATTCACGACAGAAGGGTCAGATAACTAAAGCAAACATACTGTGGTTTAGGCCCTAGACCAAGGAAGTGGGCTTCCTCTGCAGGGTGTCCTACCCATAAAACAGTAATACAAAATTCGAATATTTTGGCAGTAATGTTTTGAAGGAACAAGCTTTCAAATGAGACCAATTCATTATCGTGCGACAAAGTAGCACACTTTGTTCTACGAACTTTTTGACCGCCCCTCGTAGATAAAAAAAATCATGCACATGGGGCGGAAATGACACTCCTCCTGGATGTTCCTTCATAGAACCATACCATTCTTCTTGTGTGTCAGCTATATTTGTCGCAATATTTGACCCGCCTAAATTGTATTTGAATTGAGACTACTAGGACGTTACCTTTATTGTGCGTGTTGTGGCAATTTAACGTACAAAAATGTGCATACAATGTAGTTACGAATGATAAATGATCAAACAGGCCTACATGAGTTACCTCTGATAAGAGAAGATACATCTCTTGTTGTGCTAATCGGCGACCTGAAATGTATTAAAAACGTATGAGAAATTTCAAATTAATTTAGTGCCAAAAAAAAAAAAAAGAAGAAAAATAGCAAGGAGCCCGCACACCGACATCGCCTGGCTAATAATTACATGGTGCAGCAGAGATACTAAAATAAATACCCGGGATTGATACACGTGAAATGCTATGCACGATTTTGATATCAGACGAAAATCTTTGGATACCGGGGTAGAAAATGATGAATATCTCCCGTAAATGATTTCGTCTACAGAAACCAGAACTGGTTCCTTACACTTGAAAATACGTGTTGAACAGATATGATAGTCGTTAGCTAGCGGCTTGAGAATGAAGCGTGCGTCTTGAACTAAAAATCTGACCAAAATTCTGATTTTATATTGCGTTGGTCCTGTATGGATTACAGCGCGCAGGCTATAGCTGCACTCACTACTCCCATGGAGGCAGTAAAAGTCGATGACCATTGACCTCAATGTCGTATACAAGCTTACTCACACACAGCAGAAATCAATTACCCGGCTATTGTCAGTAGCCTTAGTCAGGTCCCCCGAATCATTATGCGTCTCAAAGGTCGGAAAAATGGCCATGGGTGGCTGTGGATTCAACCTACCATGGCGATTTCTGCCATGAAGATCAGATCATGGGCTAGAATAGAGTAAAATACAAACTTCTTGCGCACTACGCGAGTACATTGTCACAATAAAGCCCTTTTTTGAAGCTCGAAGATTTATATACAGTATATCTCAAAAACGGTATATGTATATCCCACCGATAATACCGGGTTAAAATGATGTAACTGGTAATTTAATTTTCGTCCTTGCCCCAAAACCTTTTCATTTTGCCCCTGACCAAGAAAGCTGGCTACGCCCCGCTACACGCCTACCAAACACACCCCAATAAATAAACAAACAAGCAAACGTACTGGATACCGGCTGCACCTGGCTCGAAACGCTGTTTTCTTTTTTTACGGGCCCCCTAGTTTTGTTTGCTTTTTGGCCGCGTAAATGAGCAAAGAAAACAGACCTTATAGTGGACACGTAAAGGCAAATAAAAGAGACCGTAGTGGGCCCGTAAAAAAGCAAAGAAAAGATGCCATGGGCCCGTTAAAGGAAGAAAGGCATGTAAAAAAGCTTAATAAGCAAAGAAAAATACCTTAATGGACCCGTACCCATATGGTATAGCAAAGCAAAGAAAAGACGTCTTAATTACAAGGTATTTTTCTTTACTTTTTTACGGGCCCCTGAGGTCCCTTTTCTTTGCTGTTATGGCCCATAGTAAAGTATGTTTCCTTTACCTTTTACGGCCCCATAGGACCTCGGGCTCTGGGGTAACGCACCCTTATCCCCCTCCTTGTCGGTGGCACTGTGCATTTTCGCGGCAATTTTTTGCGAAAATCGTATGATTTTGACTCAACTTACCTACACACATTCTGATTCCGTGCCCAAACGGTAGTGAAGCAAACGGGTGGTACTTTTTCTCTTTTTGAAGCCAACGCTCAGGCTGGAATTCATTTGGGTTCGCAAAAATCGTGGGGTCCCGACTTGCGTTGTAGAAATTAGTCGTAATATTAGTCTGAAATATGAATTGTAATCATGTAAATAACCTTTGTATACTGCGCCCAAAAAGTATCCTTACACTTGAAAAAAAATCCTAAATTTAAAACTAAACCATACTTGGGTAAATTTATTTTTTAAATTAAAATGGCCTAATAACAGTCCTTTCTCTTAACCCAAAGGTTTGTCACTTAGTGGCTTTGTATCTTCATTTTTGATTCTCTGTTTTAACCTCACATAGACCAGCATCCCTATGCAGGGTATTAGCATGAAAAAAGAAATGATCTTGCCCCCATCAGGACCTGAGCGTATGTCACAGAAAGACCTACCTGAACAAACAAAGTGCAGGATCCGGCTTTTTTTTCTCAAAAAAAAGAAAACAAACAAACAAAAAAGAACAAAAAGAAAAGAAACCCCCCAAACAAAAACAAACAAACAAACAACAACAACAGTTGAATAGACGAAACAATCATGCTATGTGACCCATCATGTCAAAACCGACCAGTTATCGGCTAGCTTCATTTGCAGATAACAATGAAAGAAGATGAAAAGGTATAAAGATATTTTGAGCTGGGTTCGCCTCATAGCAGTTTATCCTAGTTTTTAAATCTCAGTTTTAATTTCTGATGACAACTGGTAGGTTTTGATGTGATGGGTCACATATGTTTGCACTCACTCCTTTTGGAACATTATATCCCTTGATTATAATATCCTCGTCAAGAACCCTAGCAGTAGCTAAAGTGATTGGGTAAAGTCTGGAAAAAAAAACCACCACACCGCATGAAACGAATTGGTAATACACGAAGCTATTGTAACATGACGATCAAGCTTTACGAATTGAAATCCATTCAACCCTTATGGAAGACATTACCTTAAAGCCATAATGTGTGATTTGCTTCACAGCGACGCCCTCAATTTTACTCGGATTTCTAGTTATCGCATACTTATAATGCCCAGTGGTGTACTAAAATACGACGTAAAAGACTAAGCCTGAAGTGCTTTAATAACAGTAAAATTTAACTTTTTAAATTAAAACCGGGGAGACCCGGTTTTATTCAAAGTTCACCGATCGAGTGCTTGCTAACATGACACGTGGATGTCAGCTTATGTGTACACACATCGAGCGCGATGCTCCGTGCAGAATTACATGTAATACGATCGGCGAACGTTGTACACGAATTGTAGGCGCTGCAATGAAATCGCAATTTTCTTCGTTATATTGTGATCAGTGAAAACAAGCATTTAAATAGGAATCTATTCTTTATGCAAATCACACATTATTGCTTTAATCTCCCACGCAGATGGTTTAGATTTCAAATGGAGTCACACATCCAGGTAACCACATTTGAAATTCACACTTCCTGTGTGAATGATTAAGGTTGTGATGTGCCCTGAGTAATTTAATTTGATTATTTATCTTTGTTTACATTTTAATGATGAGAAACCCCTTTGCAAGAGTTGGTGTGTAATGGCTTTTTGGGAATCCCCTCCCATGCAATCTGACTCCTCTTTTTTCCCAATTGCAACCGTTTAAATACTTTAGATACATAAAACCATTACTAATTTTCATTATTATTACGCACCTCTGTGCTTCTTTGACAGTTGCCCTTAAATAAGTCATACTGTTGATCATTTCAGATGTAGGAGTAGCGCCCTCAGGGTTGATAAGCATTAATTCGTCATACAGTTTGTCTTGGATTTCTGGATGCTGAGAGACTTCATGAATTAAGAAAGCACTCGTATTTCCTGTCTAAAAGGACAAAACCGAGATATATCATATTACTTTCACATCATTAGCACATCTATCTATCTAACTATCTATCTACTCTAACTCATCCATCTACACTTAATATCTACCTATCTACGTCCCAAAGCTAGGAGGCCGTTGGGGCGACATAGTGATGGCTTAAGAGATGCACAATTTCCAAAGTTCTGTGTCCTCAGCTGTTCGTACGAGCAGGTCAAAGTTCAGTCCAGTCCAGTCTTTGATGTTATCAATTCACGTCTTCTTTGGTCTTCCTCTCTTCCTTACCCCATCTGTACCTCCCTGCAGAATGGTGTTTGCTAGACTGTTCTTCCACCTGATCACATGGGCAAACCACTGGAGTTGTCTTCTTTTCACAATGGAGATCAGATGTTCGTGTTCTCCAATGAAAATGTCTATCATTGCCCTTACTTGCTTGTTGGTAGTATGTGTAGAGTAGTGGTCCTGGAGGAGCATTCTCAAGCAGTTCATCTCAAATGCGTTAATCCTTTTTCCATCTCGGCATTTAGTGTCCAGGTTTCACACCCACACAGGAAGACGGCAACTACCAATGCTCTCAGAAGGATCATTCTTGCTGCCATTGAGATGTTCTTTTTTCTCCAAATGGGTTTTGGATTGGCTAGTGATGATATCGCTACAGCAATTCTGATTTTGATTTCTTGCACTGATTTGGCATCATCTGCGATGCCAAATCTGGCAACAAGCAATGTTTGAAATCCGGAGAAAGTTCAACATCAGCACGTCTATGATTGTTTCAAAAACTAATGATCTACCTTTTGATGAATTTAGTGTGTTCGAATTCGGCAGCTCGCTGAGTAATCCCTTTAACATGTTTTAGGAAGAGAGGTATTTATATCATTGATGGTATAGAGACAGATAAATAAATAAATAAATAAATAAATAAATAAATAAATAAATAAATAAATAAATAAATAAATAAATAAACAAACAAACAAACAAACAAACAAACAAACAAACAAACAAACAAACAAACAAACAAACAAACAATAAATAAATAAATAAATAAATAAATAAATAAATAAATAAATAAATAAATAAATAAATAAATAAATAAATAAAATAAACAGTTCTTGTAGCATTTGATACACGTACCGTATACACAGAGGCGGGAAATATTTCCGACACAGTACCATAGATTTCCTCTTTCGTTAACTTATTCTTGATCATCAAATAAGCAACAAATGTTCCATCATCAAAATTCTCTCCTTTTGCTGCTTTCTTGGCTAATACACCCATCTTCTCATCAACATATGTCTTTGCTGAAATATTTTAAAATATAATTATATTTTACTTCTTTTTAATTTTTATTTCATTTCTTCATTTTTCAATCAAGTAAATTCTTTCTCAACTAAGTTCAATGCACTTACTGATTGCAAATAGTTCGTCCCAAGCCTTGTTGCACTTAAGAATCGGATTACGACTCTTTGGCAAATTGTTGAGAACCTCTGCTGTGAGAACAAAGATTTTTCCAGTTTCCAATTCTAAAACTTGGAGTGCATCGAAGAATTCTTGGTTTTCTTTCTTCAAGACTCTTTCTGTGATCAGGCCTAGCCTTTTGTCAAAGAAGTACGTTGTAGATGCTGAAAGTGAAATGAAATGCGGCCATTAAAAGAATGTAAACATTGAAGGCGGAGGGTGCTAGCCATAAGCTTCAACGGAAAAAGTTTTGAAATATTTTTCAAAATATCAAGAGCTATCTTAAGAACTACTGAACCAATACTAGGCTTGTTTGTACTCATTTTAATGCATTTTTCATGCTGATTCCAAATATGGTCATAAAAATCTACATTTCTGAAATTTTTTGAATTTTTAAAAAAATTTGAAACTTGTTGTCTGCAGGGTTAGGGTTTAGGGTTAGCGTATTGCGACCCCTTAATGGTTGTTACAAATAAATACGCGTATCGAAAGGGCGTCGTATTATTATTACGACATAGCTGCAGACAAAATAAACAGCTTGAAATGTAAAGGACTGTAACCCACTTGCAAACCAATATTCTGACTGAAACGAAGTCTAACATTACTTTATGAAGCGACAGCACGGATAACACTCCAAATTTGAGGCACATTTTCAGAGTCCCTTGAAATTATCTTTTATCCCATTCACCTCCTCACCCCTAGCAAAAGAAAAATGGGCCATGAAAAACGACCAACATGAATTAGTAAACACACATAACGGTTTAATATTTGGATAATAACACGATATTATCTTTATAGAACTTCTTCACGCCATTCCATTGTTGGATCAGCACAACAATTCCAGCTTTGTGGAAAAAAAATAAGTTTGAATTTTTGCTTGGTTTAAGGGATCTGGAATGAGCGTTTTGAGCGTTTCGACAGTATTTTTTATGGAACATGAGAGCACATCAGACGTATCGAATTGCATTCTGAATACGAAGCATGTCTTTCTGATATCAAATAATTTTCATTTTTGAAAATCACGATATAATACAAATTTTATGACAAATTATAAAATTTGATATTTGTCAAATTTTGATATATAACAGTCCTCGAAGTAAATTTTATAAATCTAATGATATATTCTTAAAGTGTGTGTAGCTGGGAGGAAAAGCCGACGATCAATTGAAAATTTTGACCTTTCATATTGAAGATATGGATTTTTTCCCCAAAAAGACCTAATTTTTCTTTGGTGTTTTGGGAAAAAATCCATATCTTCAATACGAAAGGTCAAAATTTTCAATTGATCGTCGGCTTTTCATCCCACCTACCTACACGTTAAAGGTCAAAATTTTCAATTGATCGTCGGCTTTTCATCCCACCTACATACACGTTAAGTATAAATCATCAGATTTATAAAGTTTACTTCGAGTACTGTTAAATATCAAAAATATCAATTTTTAATGATTTGCCATAAAACATTGCGAATTTCAAAAAATCAAAATTATTTGATATCAGAATGACATTCTTTGTATTCAGAATGCAATTCGATTTGTCTGATGTGCTCTAATGTCCCACAATGAATACTGTCCAAACGTTCATACCCCTTCCCGTAAACAAAATTTTAATCTTGTGATTTTCTATGATTACCAAACCTGATGAACACCTTTAAATATATCATATGGACATGTGGTGTTCGAACACTTTTGTCAAAATTCTATGTGAATATGAACATTGCTCCAGCATGTTCCCAAAATGTGTTTCTGATTTGTAAGACGTTTTAACGTCTCGTGCACTATTAAACAAACTTACATTCCATGGACCATTTGTACAGTTCTGTCTCAATGTCTGGAATAACGCCATCTGGTTTTTGAATTGATCTCAATTTGTTGGTAAGATCTACGGCTACTTCGTGCATAGAGCCAACGTGTGATACAAGTGCACTGGGTTTCAAGATTCCTGGGCTTATTGCAGAACGCAACTTTTGCCATGTTTCACCCTCACTGCAATAACGACAAATGGCACATAAATAACTAACAGCTATTGATACCTTTTATGGGTAAAAACACTTTCTTTTATGGTTCAAGAACTTTGGCAACATATAGAATTCAAAAGGTGACAAGATAATGTACATGTACTCTAGCCAATAGTCAAAACCCATACACCCACCCCTTGGAAGATATGACCTTAGAGAATTGATGTTTTCAAATATCTTGGTATTTAAGAAGTTATTTTGTCTAATTTATCTATTTTGTCTATTTCCAAGAGAATTGGTGTTGTAAAACGTGCGAAGTAGTTTCTTCCTCTTCCACATTATTTTGGACTATGCCAGCTTCAAGTACTTCATCACAGATAATTCTCTTATCTGATATTAGAACACCAGTGGATGATATGTAATTCTATAAAATGAATTAAGTTACTAAATTTAGGGGGGGGGGGGAGTATGATGTAAGCTAATGTCAAAAGTGAGCAAGAATATGATATTTACAACTTCGGAGGATTATGGTTAGGACATAAACGGTTGTATGATCATGGAAATAATGCCACTTGATTTAAAAAAAACATAATTGCCAGTAGTTCTACCTTGTTTAAAGATGTTAGTATACATATTTTGCATAATACACCGGATGGGGTGAGTCCGGCCCAGAATGAGTCCGCCTGGGAAAACACAGAGTGAACTTAGCCCTTCATACTGGGCGGACACGCCCCAAGGGTACTTTTTTTCTTTACATCGTATGCCTACACAACACACAAATATCGATGTTTTAATTGCATAATGTGTTGGGCAAATCGGTCACCTTCCGAAATAATATACGAATGAAACCCGTCTCTGCAATGTCTGGAAATTATTACAATATTACTAATTAAAAAGAGTAAACTTCTATGACACGGGAAGGTTTTTTGACGATAATTTCTGTGGCGAAATGTCTCGGACTGTCTTGTTTTCTTGAGTACTTACATAGATTATCAAAAAACATTTTTGGGTGGGTGCGGCGTTGGGTGGGTGCGGCGTGCCGCACCCACCCTGTATTCTCTGACTATTGACCTACTTTTTCACATGCCGCAGTGTTGAGAAAATATTCGTGCCGGTTATATCCCAAACACCCACAGAGGTGATAGTTTACGGCGAGTTTTGTAATTATTACTTGATTTTGATATGTAAGTAATACGATAAAGTCGTCATAGGCAGTAATGTGTTTGTATTAAAAGAAATAACAAAAATAATTATTTAAGTAATAGAAATACTATTTGGAAATTGCAGCAAGATTTGGAGATGTTTTTATTTGAACAGTACCAGTTCACCAGTTTTGCTAGTTTTCCTAATCTTTGGGCTAAATTAATAGCATCGTGAAGGTCATATATATCATTTTATACTAACAGCTTCAGCATGTACTTAAATACAGCTTGTATGTGCATTGTGTTCAGTGTGTACATAGGCTATTTACTTTTCAAATCTTTGATGCTTGTATAAGGTATTATAGACAAATTATTAGAATGCATGTGCACCAGTAGAAATGGCCCAGGTTGAATAAAATAAATAAACATATGAATGAATATTTTATTCCTGGATTATTTTTGTTGGGACAAAATAATGATATAGTTTGACGCTTTGAAATACAGTTATGTTAATCATAATAAAGTTACAAAGATAAAAAATAATATCGAAATATTGTAAAATCAAACATTTCCCCTCATAAGTTGCAATACAACATATTGAGGAAATTGATATGACAGATTTTTAAACTTTGATATGGAAAGATACCCCAGCCCTGTTATCTCACCAGAGAAGATGAGCAGAAGTCTTTCTATCTGATGATAAAAAAAAACCTCTAGGTATGATTACGAAAATGTTTTAAATAACTGTTATCTACAAAAGTTTTATAACCATGTTTTATATAAAATGTTAACATAAAACGTCTTGTGTTATGATGTGAAGGGTTAATATAAAAACAGGGAAAATCTGTTCCAACTGACCAGCAGAGAACAAAGGATAAGCAATAGATCAGATTAAATCAGGGAAAATATGACACAACCTCCAATGGGGGAATAACAAACGTATAAACGTATAAAGTTAAAAACTCTTTTAACTTTGTTTATACGTTTTGTGTTATTCTCCTATTGGAAATCGATGTTGTGTCATATTTTCCCTGTTTTTAATTGTGAACTTGACTTACTCATTCTTTCATTTCTCTTGACAATTTTTCATTTGCCCACCCTATTCCTTTTAAAGGAATTTTTATTTGATAATCTATGGTACTTAGCTGCGATGTGTGCTGGCAGTCACGAGATCAGAAGCACGTGATGGGCGAACTTGCCCCGAGGGCGGACACTCCCCGGTGTCCCTACATTTTGATACCTATTGTTTATATGCTTGAAATGTATTTATATTCTTTCACACATATAATTGATATTTTGTACAATATCATACTAGTATATTCACCAAAGGGGGTTCCCATGCACCGAGTGCTTTTTTTTTTCTAACTTACATTTTTGTAATCCTGAAGGTGTCTAGTAAATGAATTTTGATGTTCCAAAAATTAAATATTGTCCCATGGGGTTCATTTGGCGGCCATCTTGGATTCCGACAAAATTCAATTAAATTGACATAACTTTTGAACTAGACATCATAGGAAGACAAATGACCCCATTTTTCGGGATAATGTGGACATGAGCAATCAATTAAAAGGTTTATTGTCATGATTTAAACATGTTGGATACATTAAAATGCAAAATATTATGTCCCATGGCGTTCATTTGGCGGCCATCTTGGATTCCGACAAAATTCAATTAAATTGACATAACTTTTGAACTAGACATCATAGGAAGACAAATGACCCCATTTTTCGGGATAATGTGGACATGAACAATCAATTAAAAGGTTTATTATCATGATTTAAACATGTTGGATACATTAAAATGCAAAATATTATGTCCCATGGCGTTTATTTGGCGGCCATCTTGGATTCCGACAAAATTCAATGAAATTGACATAACTTTTGAACTAGACATCATAGGAAGACAAATGACCCCATTTTTCGGGATAATGTGGACATGAGCAATCAATAAAAGGGTTATTTTCATGTTGGATACATTAAAATGCAAAATATTACTACAAATAGTATCTTCAAGGCATACTCGTCTGTATATAATAGGAGCTCTTTTTGGTACATTGAGAAGGATATTTACTATTTTCTAGTCTAGGTGCATGACTTAACTTATTATTAGCTAGAACTGATGTTAGTGAACTAAAAATCGTAGCATAGTAATAGTGAAGTGGTGGATAATCATGCCAAAACGCAAGGGTGATAAAGGTACCGAGTCAGACTCACTGCAGAAACGTCCACCTGTAAATTGTATTTTACATGTGAGTGGTATTGAGCATCTAGATTATACGCCGCTCAGTAAAGTAAGGGGCTCCGGCACTGACAAGCTGGCTCAGCTACATGACATTTGCGACAAAAGACACATTGAACCTCTTGACTCACGTACATGGATGATGTCTGTAATCACATTCCGGAGAGTCTTGCTGGTGCAGATTTATATAGAAACAATTGGATATCATCGAGGCTGCTACCAAAACTTTACTGAAAATTAATATCGTTTGAAATGTAGTGCAGGAAATAATAATTTGTCTTCAACATCACAATCCTCTCGTAACCGTAAATTACAATTATCAACTGTCATGCGACTGTTCCCTCCAGAATGTATCTTTTGTGAAAGACTGGAAATGAAAGATGAGAGATGCATCAAATTCCCAGCATTCAAGGACAAAGACGGAGCATTTAAGGAGCCTAATTGGAAACAGATTGAGCCTCGGGCACTAGAACTAGGACTACTTCGTCTACATAGCATGGTGCAAGGTGAGGACCTGTTTGCAAGAGAGGCGAATTTCCACTATTCCTGTCGCGATTCTTTCAACACGAAGTACACAACTTACCTGCGTGATGAAGCGAAAGCGACAATTGAAACAGAGCAGGATCGTAAAGCTGCTGCACATCTGCTGGCATTCACTGTTGTCCTTGATTTCAAGACCGAGTTGCTGGGCAGAAGGAGGTTATGTTACTTACATCGCTGAGTCTTCTGTACAATCATACAAGAGTTTGAAAGAAGTGGCTTCCCCAATCCAGAGTACAGAAGTGACAAGCTGAAGGTCCGACTTGAGAACCATGATATTCATGACTCGATCACATTTGCCAAGTTTTATCCGGGTGACAAAGGCTATATCACCTACAACCTGGTCTACGGCGCCATCATCTCTGTCGCAGACGCGGTGACTTATTCATTTAAGTATAAGGATGTGGCCCTGTTTCTTCTACCAAACTACCAAAGCACATGCTGCACTAGTATCGGGCACCTCTATGGAAGCAAACAACTCACCACTATATCTTCAGTAAGCTGGGTCACTGTGAGACATGCAACTTCGCCTTAGGAACTAGAGACAGTGATGGCCAAGGCTCTTGATAAGGTTTCCACATAATACTCCGCAGATCATTACCAGCAAGGGAAACAACGTGTTTCATCTTGTATGGGACAATCTAAACAAAACAATGACGAATATCCATGGCTAGAATGTTGTGAACAGCACTGGTGTGGTAATTATACAAGATGTGAAACCCGGGTTTGATACCACTAACCAGGATCGAACTCTCCCTCTCTACGCGCTCCCTGTTCACATCTGTGGAAGCCATTGAGAGAAGCAACCTGTCCCAGGGTTTGGTGGCTGATCTCATTACCAGTGGCTGCCTACGTAGTGTATTGACAGGGAAGGCATATGCAAAAGCACTGTTCTGCCTCTAAACAGTCGGTGAAGCGCTTGTTAATTGAGCGATTCATTGAGGAGGAGAACGTTGAGGTCACCAGCCCCAAGACCTTGCTGAATCTTGTACAGACATGTACTCCTCGTGAGACCCTCGACCTCGCTTTACAGGACCCCTCCACTTTTACCATGCTTGTGAAGTATGTCACATATGAAGACAAGGACATACTCCTGACCCACTTGGATGGTGAAGGGGTGATGGATAGGGGTGAAATAGTCAATAGTTGACTTTCTTTGGGGTTTCACACCGGTAGCTGAGAGGAAGCCACCAAACCCTGGGACAGGCTGCTTCTCCCTACTGCTTCCCGTGTAAATGACCAGACACGATATTCTTTGAGATGCATGTTGAGTACATTTCGCTATTTATCATGGGCGGAGTGAACACGGTTCCCTCAGGAAATTTGGGCCCGACTTGACTACAGATATGAACAGAAGCCATGGTCTCGGGTATATCTACGCTCGTAGAGAGGGAGAGTCCGATCCTGGTTAGTAATGGTATCAAACCCGGGTTTCACATCTTGTATCATTATCCCACCAGTGCTGTTCACCACGTGTCGCCCATGAATATTTGTCATTGTTTTGTTTAGATTGTCCCATTCGAGATGAAACACATCCTTTCCCTCGCCGGTAATGATCTGCGGAGTAAGGGATGTGGAAACCTCATCAAGATCCTTGGCCAGCACTGTCTCAAGTTCCAAGGCGAAGTTATGTCTCAGTGTCACAGTGGCGAGTTGTTTGCTTCTGTAGAGGTGCCGGATGATAGTGCAGAGCAGTATGTGCTTTGGTAGTTTCCAGTCACCGCGTTTGCGACAGAGATGCTGCCGCTGTAGACCAGGTTGTTGGTGATATACCCTTTGTCACCTAGATGAAATTTGGCATAGGCGATCGAGTCATGGATAATGTGGTTCTCAAGTAGGACCTTCAGCTTCTCATTCGCCTCTCTTGCAAAGAGGTCCTCACCTAGCACCATGCTATGTAGACGATGTAGTCCTAGTTCTAGTGCCCGAGGCTCAATCTGTTTCCAAGTAGGCTCCTTAAATGCTCCGTATTTGTCCTTGAATACTGGGAATTTGATGCGTCTCTCAGTCTTTCCAGACACTTTAATTTCTAAAAAAACTAAACTCTAAAAAGATACATTCTGGAGGGAACAGTCGCATGACAGTTGATAATTGTAATTTATGGTTACGAGAGGATTGTGATGTTGAAGATTCATTAGTTCCTGCACTACATTTCAAACGATATTGATTTTCAGTAAAGTTTTGGTAGCAGCCTCGATGATATCCAATTATTGTTTCTATATAAATCTGCACCAGCAAGACTCTCCGGAATGTGATTACAGACATCATCCATGTGATCGGGTGAGTCAAGAGGTTCAATGTGTCTTTTGTCGCAAATGTCATGTAGCTGAGCCAGCTTGTCAGTGGCGGAGCCCCTTACTTTACTGAGCGGCGTATAATCTAGATGCTCAATACCACTCACATGTAAAATACAATTTACAGGTGGACGTTTCTGCAGTGAGTCTGACTCGGTACCTTTATCACCCTTGCGTTTTGGCATGATTATCCACCACTTCACTATTACTATGCTACGATTTTTAGTTCACTAACACCAGTTCTAGCTAATAATAAGTTAAGTCATGCACCTAGAAGAGAAAATAGTAAATAAATCAATAACATCAAAATATCCTTCTCAATGTACCAAAAAGGGCTCCTATTATACAGACGAGTATGCCTTGAAGATACTATTTTTAGTAATATTTTGCATTTTAATGTATCCAATATGTTTAAATCATGAAAATAACCCTTTTAATTGATTGCTCATGTCCACATTATCCCGAAAAATGGGGTCATTTGTCTTCCTATGATGTCTAGTTCAAAAGTTATGTCAATTTCATTGAATTTTGTCAGAATCCAAGATGGCCGCCAAATGAACGGCATGGGACATAATATTTTGCATTTTAATGTATCCAACATGTTTAAATCATGAAAATAAACCTTTTAATTGATTGCTCATGTCCACATTATCCCGAAAAATGGGGTCATTTGTCTTCCTATGATGTCTAGTTCAAAAGTTATGTCAATTTAATTGAATTTTGTCGGAATCCAAGATGGCCGCCAAATGAACCCCATGGGACAATATTTAATTTTGGGAACATCAAAATTCATTTACTAGACACCTTCAGGATTACAAAAATGTAAGTTAGAAAAAAAAAGCACTCGGTGCATGGGAACCCCCTCTGGTGACTACACTATCAGCGAGCAAAAGAACCAGTGATAGCAGTGCGATAATTTACTTGTGCATGTCCGACTTTTCTTATCATTCAGCGGACATTAAATATAATATATGCATAATTAATGATGCTGCTATTTCATGCCCGATGTATAGGTTTTAATTTCATCGCGACATGGATTTCTGGCCATTGCCGATTGTTGGATTTTGTTTATCTTGGTCACGAAATCCCAACGCTGCAGACAGATGCGTAAGCAGAGGAGTGGCGGAGTCGGCAGGCGGGAAAATAGTTTCGGTAACATCGGGGGCGTAAAAATGGAAATAAATGTCAAATTAGCCTTTTAGACGACAAGGCTAGTTATGCGCCTACTACCTGCATGCTTCCGATTGGCTGCTAGAAAATCAATGTCGGGTAATCAAAGGCAGAAACGAACTATCATGCACCAGGAACTAGAGGGATTACGTTACCCGCGAGTTTCAAATTCAAATGCATCGCGCGACGATGAGATAACAAAATACCACAACATCGCGAGATGCCTCATGCTTCGATTATGGAGTATACATCGGCCTTTACTTAGCAATGCCGACAAACTTTCCATATCAAAACAAAAAGTTCTATATTTGTGACATCTGGACGTTGTCCGATTACGTATCTTTTAACATTTGTTTACATAACGAACTCTCTTTACTATTAAATCATATAGCATGCAGATATCGTGGCTGCAAACTATTGCATTTTCCATGTTAGATGATTGCCAGTTCATGTTCTTATTTGCCAGGTCTAAGTTTATATAAAGGGTTAAAATAAAATTCTGCTTTATGTTACGCCTAGTTTTATCGAAGTGTGCCTCAATTGTGATGGAGATTACCAACTTCAAATTTGTTTTTTCTAAAAATAAAAACGTACGAAGAAATTCCACAGTACGTCTGAAAGAAAGGAGCTTTGTATTCTGACAGGGACGATTGTAGATAACGACAAAAGTGCGTGCCTACTCTACATAAGATGTATTGTCTTCTCCGTCAAGCTGGGCACTGGTGCCTAATCTACATAAGATGTCGTTTTCGTTAAGCTGGGCACTAGTGCCTACTCTGCATAAGATATGTGACGTGTCATGTCAAAAGGAGACACTTTTGGGCATGATCGTAAATGGAGAAATAGCCAAAAATCTGCCCGGGGGTGATTTTTACAATTTGAGTTTGTTGCGAATTTGTGATGTTATTATCTGATAGTTTCAGACCAGAATATAACTGGCATCTTGTATTTTTGAGACATTATTCAAGGTAATTCCTACTCTCAACATTGTCAATAATATTTTTAAGGCCGATATCTCAATTTCTAATTTTATCATACCATAACTTACGAACACAATATCTTCGCTTAGGAATGTCCGATTTCATTGGAAAAAACGGCGTTCATTTAAGGGATCTAAAATGAGCGTTTATTGCGTTTCGACAGTATTTTTTGTGGGACATGAGAGCACCTTGGACCTATCGAATTGCATTCTGAATACGAAGCATGTCTTTCTGATATCAAATAATTTTCATTTTTGAAAATCACAATATAATACAAATTTTATGACAAATTATAAAAATTTGATATTTTTCAAATTTTTGATATATAACAGTCCTTGAAGTAAATTATATAAATCTAATGATATATTTTAAAGTGTATGTAGCAGGGAGGAAAAAGCCGACGGTCAATTGAAAATTTTGACCTTTCATATTGAAGATATGGATTTTTTCCCAAAAGACCTCATTTTTTTGGTGTTTTGGGAAAAAATCCATATCTTCAATACGAAAGGTCAAAATTTTCAATTGATCGTCGGCTTTTCATCCCACCTACATACACTTTAAGTATAAATCATCAGATTTATAAAGTTTACTTCAAGAACTGTTAAATATCAAAAACATCAATTTTGAATGATTTGCCATAAAATGTGTATTAAATTGCGAATTTCAAAAAATCAAAATTATTTGATATCAGAATGATATTCTTCGTATTCAGAATGCAATTCGATATGTCTGATGTGCTCTAATGTCCCAAAATAAATACTGTCCAAACGTTCATACCCCAGCCCTTAAGCTATGTAAAAACCTCAAAATTGATAACCTGCCCAAAAGTGTCTCCTTTTGACATGACACGTCACATATATTGTCTTTTCCGTTAAGCTTGGCGCTGGTTTTTAAAATAGCGAATATGTAAACATGGAACAAATTTGATTCCGGATGAAAGAAGTGAATGGTGAAAGTTATGTTTGTCAACACCGCAAAGGATCTATGTTCTGCCAGTTATCTGTAAGTCTACAATGAACTTAATGGTACATAAGTCATTGGTTACTACTTCTGAGAGTCGTCTGAAACTGAATTATAGTTCGATCATCTCATAATAGGCGGGAATTGTGTTAGTATTTTTCCGAATACATCGAAAAGTAGACCCATATGTTAAGAGTGATAGGCTTGACATGTCAGGTCTATATATATCGTTCGTGTTAAAGTAAGCAGATAAAGAATAACGCTTGATTTAATAATTTGTGAATTAATTTGGTCAGAAACACAAAAAAGTCTTCAAAATGTCGGGGCGGTCACCATCCCACGGGGGGGGCAAGAGGGTGGCAAGACTTTTCACAGGGGGGCTGCTGCCCCTTGCCCCCTGGCTACGCCACTGTTACGAGCTGACCAAACTGTAGTGAAACTGATCAACAACAAGATCCAATTCCAAGACTGCCTGTTAAGTAAATAATGAAGATTATTTATTGTACAGGCTGCAACAATAACAATGATACAATTGCAATTTCGTTTTTCAGAAAAAAAATTAATAAAGGGAACATGGCAACAATGTTATATGCAGTGGAAACAGTAACATATGGGGTAACAGAAAAGCTTCACTTGGTTTCTTTACTAGTTCGGGCTCAAACGCTTCGCTCAATTAACTTAATCGTCACTGAAAATGAGTTGGGCCACTTTTGACATTTTCGCGCATATCAAGCTTGCATCGCGTAAAATTATCTTTCATGAGTTACACAATGCATATTTGCTTTTCAGACAAAAATAGAGGGCTTGTGGTGTAATATAATATGAAGTAGAATCAGAAATATCTTGTGTCCGGAAAGGCCCGCAGAGCTGGCATAGTATTTGTTCGCGGGCAACTCAACCCAAACCTCCACGTGGTGTCGGATGGATAACGCAAACTTGGGCTCTGGGGAACAGGCTTGGATGCGAGGAAGTCAAGCTAGCGGAGGATCATGCAAAGTATTTTGACCACATGGACGAAAGAGATAACAGACCGCGTACCACCAGTCAAAGTCTCCGCCTCATCCGATAATGAGGGCCGATTGTTCCATGAAATGCGACAGGCGAGACTGCTAGGCAATAACCGCGTATTTTCACGGTCTATCGCGTAATCGCGAAAGCACGCAACGCTCGATCGCTTATACGCGAAGGCACGCAGCGCTGGCGTGATTGTTAGACACGGCAAGATCGAACAATCGGCCCTCATGAATATGCGAGAACTGGTAGCATACAATACACGGGGACTTTGACTGGTGGTACTTTCTCTGTTATATCTTACTCCTCTGTGTTTGACCACGTTTTAGCCCTTCCTCGGCTGACTCAGCCTAGTGTGGCTCTGAAGAGACACCGTTTGGTTTTTACCACGTCGACAGAGGAAAAATCTGGATTTTATCGTACGAGCATATAGAGCAGGAGATATACAACGAGCTAGGCATGAAGAAGATAGAAATAACTAAGATGCAGTGAAGCAGATAATTACGTATTGTGACTGAACGGAGATATACAGGTGCAACTTGACAAAGGAGTGAGTACTGGCGCAAATAACCTCAGTAGTTGAAAGCGCCATACAAATCAACCAAAAACAAAAAACAAAAGAAATATCTTGTCTACCAAAAATCACCAATTTCATTAAAACAAAGCTTATATAGTAGCTTAAGAAATTACCTTGACGACTAAGTAAACTAAATTCAATCAATACGTGATATGTTTGAATGTTTCTATGTTCCAGTGTATGATGCGTAAGTCTCTTACCTTGTTTGACATGTCTGCCTAATATAATTTTCTAAATTGTATACTTATTTTTATTGCAACCTGTATTTGTGTCAGACATGCAGAAACATTTTTCAATCATACAGTATTTCATACTAAATAATTATTTTGATTTAAAATATAGAACATTATATTAATCTGTATGAATCTTTATATGTGACTGGACGCGGCGAATCAGCCGTAACGTCGGCCCCGGTCAATTTTGTTTTATTTCGTGTTTAGAAAATATATACCATAAGCTTTAAAATGGTATATCATTTGACTTCAAACGATATCCAAAAGCGGGGTTATGATTTGTTGAACTCTGTTCCTTCGACAAAATTGTATTTTTTATTGGTTCTACGTGTGTCTCTTTTTCTACATTTCTGGTAATAAATACCCAACAGTCATAATTGGCGGTCATTTCAAATCATCCCCAAGTCAACGAGGTTCAGAAATATCCTCTCATTGTTCATTGTTGATTATACATACCTAGACAAAATACAATGCTTTGTTATCTACCACTTGAACAGGATTTAGCCAAAGCAAACAAAGACAAGAACTACTCTATAGAAATAGGTAGAAGCTTATTATCCTCTTCAGCAGTAGTATTATTGATTGATTTAAACATCGTTTGATAAGATACTTGTCGCAACGAATTAATACACCTATGAATACGACCTTCACATACATTTTACACTTTAACTCAGAATACAATTTGCCGAGTTTACGGCTGATTCGCCGCGTCCACTCACATATAAGGTGAGACAACCTTTAGTTCTAATAATATGTGATATCAGATATATCATGGTTATTTTAAGCAAATTGTCAATATTTAAATTGGTAATGAACTATAATAGTTCTTAAAGTTCACGTGTTTCCTCAAATATTTGATTTAGCTGAAACAAAGTCCAAGCTTTAAAGGTACAATAACTGTATAACTGTATGTTAATCAAAATAGATATGGTTGGATCATACGATTTATGAATAGGTCTACTTCAGTCATGTCAGTGAAAAGGGAATCACAAAAGTGTAATAACATAAATACTTAGTCAAAGGATTATCGTGCAAAGAAAAAAGTGCGTTTCGGCAGTAGAGAAAAAGTTCACTTTGTTCTTACAATATGGTTCAACACAGAATAGTATTACAAATAATTTTACAAATCCAGGTACAAAAAAAAATGTATCAAAATCACAAAAACGCGCGAAATGTTTATTATTTTCATATAATAACAGGTGAAATGATGCAATTATTATAGATGTAGAGCATCCATAGATTAGAGCCATTTTAGAGTTAACGTATGGGTAGTGAGAGTGAAATACATGTCGTAAATTCAACGAGTGCAGAATTTCCTCGCCTACCACAACGACTTCACTGTCCCTACATGTAGGCCACCAGATCGTCCGCTTACATGATGGAAATGCTAAGAACAGCACAACATATAGGGACGCTGCTGCAGGATGCTGAACAGCAGATCCAAACCAGACTAGAGTGGAAGAGATGACTCGAAGGAAGCTGAAGGGCCACAACGCCAATAAGTCGAAAGTAAGTCAAGATACTATTTTTGCAATCACGCAAATATAGCTGAGTCGGTAATCTTTGTCAAATCTGTTTGCCTTAAAGTCATAATGTACGATCTTATAATATGAATTTGGTTAATTTTTTTCAAACCTGATTTTTTTGCACCTAAATGGAATCAGCCAAATTTGTTGTGTTTGTAGGCAAACAGAGCAAAGTTCGAAATAAAGTCATAATTCAAGAAATTATGACTTTATGTCCGCCCATAGAACTGCGCGTTAAACGGCCAAAATAACAAGCAGTGTTTCTTTCACGTTACCTCGTTATTTCAGCTCAAAATGGACAGAAACCATTCCCGATCATTATTACTGGTATTATTTCAGCATTTTGTGTATATAATGACAAATTTAAAATTGGAAGGAAATCGTACCATAAGCCTTTAATTACATATGGATTAATGCACCTGCTTATCAGGGTAAATGTGACTGGACACCGCGAATCGACCGTAAAGTCGTTTTTATTTCGTATTTAGAAAATATATATCATAAGCTTTAAAATGGTATATCATTTGACGATATCCAGAACTCAACAAAATGGTACATTTTTTTCGTTCTACATGTGACTGTTTTCCACATTTCTGGTAATAAATATCAACCAGTCATAATTGGCGGTCATTTCAAATCATCCCCAAGTCAACGAGGTTCAGGAATGTCCTCTCATCGTTAAATGCTGGTTATACAACAGACAAAATACAATGGTTTGTTATCCACCACTTGACAGGATTTAGCCAAAGCAAACAAAGACAAGAACTATTCTATAGAAATAGGATTATTGATTGGTTTAAACATTGTTTGATGAGATACTTGTTGCAACGAATTGAGATACCTATGGATACGACCTTCACGCACATTTTATTAGGGATAACCATCAAAATTTCATGTTGCACCTATTGCTACAAAAGATCGTTTTCTGGATAGAACTCATCAATAGAAGTATTTTGGTGGTTAAATGGTCAAAATCGGTCAAAAACTTTTCGAATTATGAATTTTCAAAGTTTCCCATTCTGACCGGTCATTGGAACGAAATGAAATGACAAGGTCCAAAAATAGCAATTGGGAGCAAAATTGGCATAAGCATATATTTACCTTTATATATTTCTTTATTTTAACATATATACAAACATGAAACAACATATTGTGAAAGTATCAAAGGGGTTTCTTATGAAATGGCACTTTACTAGTCAATGGCATAAATTATTTTTTTCAAACCGAGGCATTGAAATCATGCATTTAGAGAACATTTGGCAAAAATCATCCAAGATGGCCGATATGGCACAAAATCAAATTGCACTAAGTACAGGTGAACTTTTTTTTCACAACCAAAAATGTCAATGTTATTGGGTTTAATATGACCAATTAGTAGGTGTATGCAAAGAAAATCTTAAGTGTCATTGAAGGTCATTGACTCATTCACAACAATAGAGGTTATCCACTTCACTCATCATGCTCATGTGTGACTTCTAACAAAAGGTGCTGGTTCCCGTAGTATTCCTTATTCAATACAATTCAATGCATGACCTCGAAGTTAGCTGCATGACCTTCGCGGGCTATTTTGAAACAGTTATGGTTGCACAATCAGGTACTTCTTTTGAAAGTTCTAAACAAGGTATAGCCAGCAGCAAGTTGTAGATGGTATAGGCCTAAATATAAGAAAACGTTTAGGGTTGAAATCAGGTGAACAATACATCGAATGAGCACGAAACTTCACATTTATGTTCAGAAAGGTGTCTTCTTAGCATGATTCGAAAGGAGTATGGAAATTCCAAAGGGAAGCTGGTGATTTAATTTGTAACTCGAGATCTACTTGTTCAATTTTTTAACCTTTTTACAGAGGGTATGATAGAGGTATTACTGGCAACTCTGCCAAATTACAGCTCAGTAGGCCACGTTGTTCACCTGATCTTATTGACATGAATATTTTGTGCCATTCTTGAGCAGTGCTGAACTCAGCCACTGGCAATTAAGCGCACTGTGGCGATGGAATGCAAGATAGTTACAAAACATAATTGGCATTAACATCCCCAATTTTTACAGAAAAATTATGAAAAATAAAAGAATGAGCTCAATTTAGAAATGTCTGTGCAAGCAGTGCACAGTTGAGCTCCCTGCATGTCTATGGGAGTGTTCTAATCAAGTTGATGGTTCATTGGTCATCCCTAATTTTATACTGTAACTCAGAATGCAATTTGCCGAGTTTACGGCTCATTCGTAGTGTCCACTCACAAATGTAGTTCAGTCTTTCTATTAGATTTGTTTGGTTCGTATCGCGTTGATCAGAAAATAGATCAATAGACATAACTTTGGGAATCGTAAATAGTCATTTCTGTATGACAGCTGGTATTCTACGTGTATAGCTTTAAAAGTCAGTTCTTATAGGGAATAACTGCTCCTCGCTCCGACTATTCTCAACGATCTATCAACTTAGGCTCTACCGATGATTCTGGATTAATTATCACTCCACAGTTTGAGCCAAGATTTGGTTTGGTTGAAACTAATCTGAAATTCCTCACGAGCTGAAAAAGTAGCACAAACGAGTAGGATCATATTTTATAAGTGTAACATTTTTGTTTAAAGGAACAGTCCGCCAATCACAACTTTATGCCTATATGTTAGAAAAAGTAATTATCAAGCCCGAATCACGTGGTTTTATTTAAAAAAACCTCATATTGACTTTCAAAACGAATAAAAAACAACCGTCTCTCACCACGTGATATTCAAGTTCCCCGGGCATCAGAATTGCCTGTGGCAATGACGACCCAGTAACGCAATGAAAGCTGATGACAATTGAGCACAAATAATTATGGCGTCAATCGCCACAGGTAATTTTAACGCGGGGATTTTGAATATCGCGTGTTGAGAGCCGGCTATTTTTATTCGTTTTTATGGTCAATATAAGTTCATGTGTTTGTCTTAAATAAAACCTGGCGATTCGTGATTGATAATTGTTTTTCTAACATATAAGGCAAAATGATGTGATTGCCGGAGTGTTCCTATAAATTGAGACAGTATTATTATTTGTACGTATTTGAATTGGGGGAGTATTCCTGGTTGAGAGTAATAAAGCACTAATTGTTTGGAATTAAAAAAAATGGCAGATTTGGCTGATGAAATATAGCTCAATCCTTGGAAATGATCTACTGGAAATAAAAAATAAAGTTCTATCATCAATTGATGTTTGGGAAAAAAGAGCAATAAAAAACCCACCCAAAAAAACCCAACAAAACAAAACAAACAAAAAAACAACAACAAAAAACAAACAAAAAAACCCCAACAAAAAAACAAAACAAACAAAAAACAACAACAAAAAAACAAAAAAACAAACAAAAACAAACAAACAAACTACAACAACAACAACAACAACAACAACAACAACAACAAACCCACAACGTTTTGTACGTTTTCTGACGATTACTGGGACTAAACTCATAAACTTGGCATTAAAATATCTTAATTTATACAGTATGTCTTTATTTTAACAATTAATTATGGAGGGGAATATGAACTACATACTGAGTTTTATACAGTGTCTTTTGGTTTGATTTGTCACACCATACAAAAAACCAGAAAAGCATATTTTTTACCCTTATTTTTAAAAATTAGCTAAATATCAAATTTGGCGTTTATGGCCAATTAGGTCCAACTAAGGATTCTAATTTTGCATTTGCTAAAATAGGGTAATATTGTTCTTAATCCTAAAAAAGTAATGCTGTATTATATTGGAATCGGGAGTAGTCCCCAATTCAAATAATTGTACACTGTGATTTACAAAATGTACATACAATGTATTTATGAATGATGAAATACCGTTAAGTTTCGCCTAATGGCGCACGTGGGCTCCTTTGCTTGGGAGTACATTTCATGTGCAAATATAGAGGCCCTCCTCTAAAATACAAAAGAGAATAAAGGTCCTGTGTCCTTATTAATTATGCTGGTGGGAAATTTGCTGCAGGGCAGTTTTAGATTATCCCTAAAATTCCACTAATGTCAAGGTAGCCCAGAGCGTCATTAGGCGAATATTTACGGTACACGAGTTACCTCTGATAAGATTAGATACATCTCTAGTTGTGCTAATCGGCGACCTGAAATATATAAAATAATACATATAAAAAATTCAAATAAATTTAAGTGTGAGAATAAATTAAAATTAGACTTCAACTCTACTTGATTATTTCGCTTAGCTTTGATGTTTTTCTTGGAAACGGCTATTCTAATTTTAAATAAACTGGAGTATATATTTTAATTGATTAAGTTATTTACTGCCACAACTTACGAATCTGCAATTCTATATATATGTTTGTATATTTTCCGTATCTTATCAATTAGTTAAGGATTTCATTTTGCCCACAGATACACACACCTTAGGTTAATGTATGGCTCGGGGTTTCAAATGTGTACTTATATTGAATTCGACTTCTTCCATATTATCAACTTACCAACACACATTCTGGTTCCGTGCCCAAACGGTAGTGAAGCAAACGGGTGGTACTTTTTCTCCTTCTGAAGCCAACGCTCAGGCTGGAATTCATTTGGGTTGTCAAAAATCTTGGGGTCCCGACTTGCGGTGTAGAAATTGGTCGTAAATTGAGTCTGAAATGTTAATCGTGATCATGAATATAACTTCTGTGCAGTTATCCGAGTGATTTTAAGAAAATATTTAACACATTTCAAATATCATCTACAACTACATCGGCATCCGTGACAGATATTAGTCCCAATAATCCAAAGGCTGGCATTACATTTTGTTTTATTGGTAAGTTGGATTGGTGTTCTTTATCGAATTTTTATCCTATATAGGCTATCATATGCAGGTTCTCTTAACCTGGCAAAAGCATATTTGCATCAACTTAGTCCCATCAGGACACGAGCGTAACTTAAGCAAAGATCGTATAAACAATGTTTTGGATCCGGCTCTGTTCGACATCACCCACACAAAAAGAACAGTAAGCCTATATTATATAATAGACGAAACTATCATATAAAATGAATATTTTAATATGTTTTTACTCACTCCTTTTGGAACATTGTATCCCTGGATTACAATATCCTTATCAAGAGCCCTGGCAGTAGCTAAAGTGATTGGGTAAAGTCTGGAATAAAATTAAACGTGGTAATTGCAGTATAATGATCATGGCCAGTAAAAATGCACAGTCCCTTTGTACCAAAGAAGGTCCTAATAATACATGGTTTCTCTACCAAAGTTCAAAAGCACTAATCATAAGCGGCGTTTGTTAACGTTTAATAGGCCTACTCGCATGTTTAGGCCTACACTCGAGAATTTGGTACCGGCAAGGGCCAGACTGTGAGGTGAATATGAGGACGGAGAGAATAAAACTAGCCCCCACCCACCCCACAAAACAAAAGAACAAAAACAGCAAAAAAAAAAAAAAAAATCCAAAAAAACAAACAAACAAAAAACCCCAAAAAAAACCAACAACAACAAAATAAAACAAAACAACAACATCAACAAACCCCCAAAACATCTGACCTATCCGTTCCATTGCTATGGTAATAGTTATGACCTAGAAAATTTAATGTTTAAAGATAACTCTCCCCCCAAAATTGACATTTATCAAGGAGGGACAGTGAATCTGGCTGGGGTACATACTACAGTTAATGAACAACACCTTTATCTACGCACCCCATATGCAAAATTTCAATTAGCGCACAAGGCTGGGTTTGACATTTTTATTCATTTCCAGGAGTTCGGGATTAAAGAGAATCGAACCCGGGTCACATCGATGAGATGTAGCCAAAGCGATCAAGAAGAGGATATTCAAAATACCATATAAATATATTTTCGCCTGTTTTATCAGAATAATCTGTACCTGGGAGGGGGTACGATGAGATGGAAAATGAATCTGAAGCCTAATATCGGACTCCACTGTAATAAGATTTTTCAACTGTTACCACGAGTATTAAAATACTTTTAATAACGCAATCTTATCCAATCTCATTTCAGCACATACCTCTGTGTTTCTTTGACTGTTGCCTTTAAATACGTCATACTGTCAAGCATTTCAGATGTAGGTATAGCGCCCTCAGGGTTGATACGTATTAATTCATCGTACAATTTGTCTTGGATTTCTGGTCGCTTAGAGATTTCGTGAATTAAGAATGTACTTGTATTTGCTGTCTGAAAAGACGATTGGAAATTGTCATTGAAAAACAACTCATATCATTATTTTCATTTTTCATCTCTGAAAAGAAAAGACTGATTTTTCAATCTCTAAGTCTTTGAGGCAACTCATCACATCTGATTATTTCTAGGGTAACATGATGCACCGTAGAGGGTGTGATGAGTTGGTCAAAGATGTTGTTGAGTGCGTAGAGTGTCATGTGCTTTTCTGCGGATCCAAATGGCTTCTTTCAGCCACCTCAACAACTTCTTTGACCAACTCATCACGTCCTCTTCGGTGCATCATGTTACCCATAAAAGGAAACAGTCAGATGTGATGAGTTGCCAGTCTGATGAAACCACTAGTGTAGTGGTGAAAAATCACTAAAATGTGAGTAAATCACTATCGTTTTTATTTTTAATTGTTCATAACGAACATAATTTCACATGTTTTTGTTATTATACGTACCGTATCCACTGAGCCAACATATATTTCTGGCACAGTACCATAGATTTCCTCTTGGCTTAAGTTATTCATCAAATATGCCACAAATGATCCACCACCTAAGTCCTCTCCTTTGTCTGCTTTCTCGGCTAATCCACCAATCTTCTCATCAATATATATCTTAGCTGAAATATTTCAAAAATATTTTTATTTTTTATTTTCATCTAACTTTCAGGTTTTTTTCCAGCTGAGTCTTTATCAAACAAGCGCAATGTACTTGAAGACCTGAGCGCAAGAAGACCGTAAGTCCACTTGGCCCCTCAACATGTATACATTAAAGTTACGTATTTCTTAGGGTTTTATAATGTTTAATACATGTTCCAGGGTGAAAACATCATGAAAGGTTGCGAAAGATTTGTTTTGACCCCTGAACATGTATAAAACACCACCAAAATATACGAAACTATACGAAACTTTAGTGTATACATGTTAAGGGGCCAAGTAGACTTACGGTCTTCTTGCGCTCAGGTTTTCACTTACTGATTGCAAAGAGTACGTCCCAAGCCTTGTCGGATAAAAATATTGGATTATAACTCTTCGGCAAGTTGTTTAGAACTTCTGCTGGAAGATGAAAGAGTTTTCCAGTTTGCCATGTTAAAACTTGAAGTGCATCGAAGAACTCTTGGTTTTCTTTCTTCAAAACTTTTTCTGTGATAAGGCCCATCCGTTTCTCATAGAAGTACGTTGATGATGCTGCAAGTAATATGATGACAAAAAATGCAATGCTATGACCACATATTTTGAGGTACATTTTCAGATTCCCCTGATCCCCCTGAGGACGGAAACCAATTCTGGCGCCGCCACTGGCTTAAAAACTCTTGTAGCTATGAAAATTTACGGGCGATAAACGCAAGAAGATTAATATATTTTATTGTGTCTGTAGTTAATTTGTAAGTATTCAATATTATGCAGTTCTTATTTTTAGGTTTGCTAATTAAAAAAGAAAAGAAAAAAAAGCGCAATGCTTTATCATGTTTATATGCACTACGCCACAAGCCACAAGCCTCAGCGCACTTTACACGGCCCACATTATCCATCATCATCATCAGTCGGCTGCGGAGCAGGTGACTACAAGCTTTCTCCAACTAATGCGATCTTGGGCAAGCGAAACAATTTTGTTTGGCTGCAGCATCCCTTCAGTATCTCCCAAGAGGTGCTGGACATACTGTAAGTACAGTGTGCGTGGCCGTCCCGGTTTCCTCTTCCCATGTGGTGGAATATAAAGCGCATATTCTTTCACAGGCTCGCCATCTTCAAGACGCAGTATATGGCCGAGAAATTTAAGGTGATGAATCTTGACACTGGCAACCAGTGGAGTGGTGTTGGTCAGGTTGTAGATGGTTTCATTTGGAATCTGATCCACACGTTTGATGTTTAACATGACTCTGTAGCAAGATGTTGCAAATGCATTGATCTTGTTTTCCATGTCCTTGGTAATTACCCATGACTCGCACCCGTACAGAAAGACAGTAACACACGTTGTCTGAAACAGCTTGATTTTTGTTTCGATTGGCAGGGACGGGCTTCTCCAAAGGCTTTCCAGTTTCCAGCTGCCCAGGCTAGTGCTCTTCTTCTTTTTAGGTCTCCAACACTAGGGCCCATCTTGGAACCCAAATACTTGAAGTCTGTGACATGGTTGATGGTACTACCAAGTACCAGACTTCAAGTACTGGTTGGGCGTTACAGTTTGCAGTCATATATTCTGTCTTAGGTGCGCTGATGTCAAGGCCTAGATCTGCTGTTGCAGTTGCAGTCCTAATAAGCTGTGACTGGGCCCGGGCTATGGAAGATTCCAGCAGGGCAATATCATCAGCAAAATCCAGGTCATTCAGCATCTTGGCAGGATACCTGATTGACCGACGTGGGTAGGTAACAATTCCAGCGTCAATTCCAGAAGTTGATTTCATCAGAAGGTAGTCTACGAGGATAATGAACAGGAATGGTGCCAACACATCACCCTGAAGCACTCCAGTTGTTACTTGGAAAGGCTCTGAGATACTGCCATCTACCATAACAGCACTATTGAAGTCTTTGTAGAGCACCTGGATGGCATTAACCACAACCTTTGGTATTCCATAATGCCGCAGCACTGAAAACATGACGGACCTGTTGATGGAGTCGAAGGCTTTTTTGAAATCCACAAAAGTGACTGTTAAGGGAAGTTTGTACTCCTTGCTCCAAGATCCTCCTCAAAATGAGTATTTGCTGAGCACAGCTGCGACCCGATCTATAGCCAGCCTGGTTGCTTCTCAGTAAAGGATCAATTTGAGGTCGGATCCTGTTCAGAAGGATCTTGTTGTACACTTTTGCATTATCCATAAACCATTTAACAACAACTCAGTGACTTTGCTGAGAAACGCACATCCTAGACATTCCACAATTGACATTCGCAGCCAGGATCAGTTTCCCGAGTTTCATACGAGCTTAACGAGACAATTAGCAGTAATTTCCTTGTTCAGAGGAATTTGAAGTTAACTCAATTTTTCCACGAGAGCCCACTAAACCACCGACAGGATTCGAACCCGCAACCTCTTGCACCATAGTCGAACGCCGTATCGATTAAGCTAGCTTGACTGCTGCAATATAAAAGTGGTAGTACTTTTCTGATCTTGTCAGTGCTGGTAGCTTTGTCAGCCTCTTTTTCTGAAGTTTGATGCCCAATTAATATATAGAATGAATAAACAAATAAAGCAAAACGGTAAAGAAACAAGTAAACAAGCTTACATTCCATGGCCCATTTGTAAAGTTCTGTCTCAATGTCTGGAATAACGCCATCTCCTTTTCGAATTGATCTCAATTTGGTGATCAGATCTAGGGTTACTTCATGCATAGAGCCAACGTGTGATACAAGGGCGCTGGGTTTCAAGATTCCTGGACTAATTGCAGATCGCAACTTTTGCCATGTTTCACCCTCACTGCAAAAGCGGCAAATAAAACAGTTATAATTAGGTGTACTAGTTATTCTTTAGATAACACATTTGAAGAGAATTATAGAAAATTCTAAAAGTGACCATTGACAAATGTTCTTTTCCGCCACTTTTTGGTAATATTCTGACCAACAGACCCCTCCACTTTTCTAGACGATTGACGAAGTGACAAGATCTGAAGTATATGGACCAATGCACGTTCTTTGACAAATTGACTTAACATCATAACGTTATAGCTGAAATAGTCTCCTCCTGCAGCCAGTTTGGTTACGCTACCCCCACACAAACAGTCTGCCAATGACCACGTATACGTCGTTTCTGGTTGGCTAAGAGGGCGACAATGCAAAGTCTATTAGAATGTAGCATAGAAACGGTACATCCGGGAACTTGATTGCCAGTGGGTTGAACTCCTGGCTGAATAATCAGATGGCGAACAGCACGTGATGGATGACGTCATGGGAAAAATTTTAGCCAATCAAAAAGAACTCATTCGTTATCATTGGCAGACTGTTCATGTGTGGAGGGAGCGGAACCAAACTGGCTGCTTTGGAGACTATAGCTGAAAACCCTGGCTCTTTGACATTCTTGACATTGTGCAGTTTACAATGGTGATGTCTCCAACAAAAACCCCATACTCCACATCTTGAGGGCATAATTTAAAGCTGGGTGGTTTAATTTTAACTTGCGCTACACAATTCCAACTGTAGTAAAAGTAACATCATTCCCCATGGCACCAGTTCTTTAGCCCAATATTGTAATAATTGAATAACCTTTGAATGTGTTGGTACAAAGACTCATACACCAAAACTTGAGCTCAAATTTGAGCAATGCGGGTGAACTAAATTAGTAGCTTTACTGAGATGGTGAATATAATTGAAGACCTGAGCGCAAGAAGACTATAAGTCCACTTGGCCCCTCAACATGTATATACACTAAAGTTTCGTATAGTTTCGTATAGTTTGGTAATGTTTTATACATGTTCAGGGTGCAAAACAAATCTTTCACAACCTTTCATGATGTTTTCACCCTGTGTTTTTCTTGAATATTATCTTACCTTGTTACAAGACCAACAGAAAGATTTCTATCTTGTCTATGGTCAATCCAAGGTTTGACTAATGGTCGAATAGGGTATTTACCGACGGCACGAAACACTTTCTCAATATCATCAGCATCAGATATGTTGACGATCCAATCCATAACCATTGTCTTCTGTCTGTAGGTAAATTAACCCAATATTTCCAGGCATAATAACATGTCTATATTCGCTGTCGTAGTGCACGTTAGACAGTTCAACTGGATCACGCTTTCCTTGTTACGAACCACTGATCGAAATGATCACAACACAAAGCCTATGGCATATCAAAATTCGGAACAGGTGCTTGAGCCCAGGCTTGGAGCAGTAACCAATGGTTACTAACGTGCACTACGACAGCGAATAAAGACACCTTCAGTGTTTGATTTCTTTAATCGAAAAAGAAAGCAGGACGTTCAAGAAAACATTAGGCGTCTAAGAATAGGCGGAGAATTGATACGCATAACATGCATAAACATGACCATGTGATATGTAAATATGCTACTGTGACACTCTTGGAACATTGTTGTTATTTTGTTTGTTTGTTATTTTTGTTGTCTGTGCTGTTAAGGGATCTAGAATGAGCGTTTATTGCGTTTTTTATGTGGGACATGAGAGCACCTCAGACCTATCGAATTGCATTCTGAATACGAAGCATGTCTTTCTGATATCAAATAATTTCCATTTTTGAAAATCACAATATAATACAAATTTTATGACAAATTATAAAAAATGATATTTTTCAAAATTTTGATATATAACAGTCCTCGAAGTAAATTATATAAATCTAATGATATATTCTTAAAGTGTATGTAGCTGGGAGGAAAAGCCGACGGTCAATTGAAAATTTTGACCTTTCATATTGAAGATATGGATTTTTTCCCCAAAAGACCTTTTTTTGTTGGTGTTTTTGGAAACAAAATCCATATATTCAATACGAAAGGTCAAAATTTTAAATTAATCGTCGGCTTTTCATCCTTCCTACATACACTTTAAGTATAAATCATCAGATTTATAAAGTTGACTTCGAGTACTGTTAAATATCAAAAATATCAATTTTTAATGATTTGCCATAAAATGTGTATTAAATTGCGAATTTCAAAAAATCAAAATTATTTGATATCAGAAGGACATTCTTCGTATTCATAATGCAATTCGATATGTCTGATGTGCTGTAATGTCCCAAAATAAATACTGTCCAAACGTTCATACCCCTTCCCTTAATGTTACTGGTGGCACGGAGGATCACTCAAAGTGGGAAATTTTAGACATTGTTTTGTTTTGTATCTTTAAAAATAATGATGATAACTATATAAAAGTATACATTTTCAGAAAGGAAATGAAGCAAGGAATGCAACTAGCACTGCGGATTCCTGCAAAAATGAGCAATATTTGAGAAAAGCGCCAAATTTGATTTTCCATGCCAATTTATTCTTTTAAATTTTATTTTTTAAATATCCAAATTGACGAAAATTGCATATTTGTGTTCTAAAGACTCAAAAGTAGATTCAGTTTTATCAAATTTTGAATCTTTTCATTCTTTAAAAATGTACCTTAAAATATCCAAAATTGTGGTCAAAATTGAAAAAAAAAAAATCAAATTTTGATTTTTTAAAATTCATGTAAATGGACCTTTCCAAGTTCTCAGCGTTTGTTTCTCTTTTTTCCAGAAAGTAAAACAATGATAGAAAGCCGGAGAAACCCACCGTAGTCTAAATGTTCTGATACTAGAGTTAGCTTTTCTATTACGTAATAGTTGGACATCAAATTTTGATCTAAGTTTGTGACAGACGTCCTTTCATTTAAATGTGAAAAGCCTATTTCTTTTTTCAGTCCGTAATACTTCATTGCTCTACATTATCAAAAAACCAATAAAGTTCCGACTTGCCCACGCGCAATTCACAAAAGCGCGCGTTATTCACGCAATACGCATAGCGCAGTTCGCGTAGGTGCTGCAACCAGCTGTATTTTATATCAATATCGAGCTGATCAGATTATAATATATGGGTTTAATGGTACTAAGCTTTAAAGGTACCTGAAAATTGGTCCGCATTCTTTGGTGCAGCTGAGCAAGTATTCATGTGGCTTAGTAAATGCTTTGCCTCTCCACGCATGGTACAAAGGAGCCAAGACGCCCATCAAGCCTTTTTCGTGACCACCTGGAAAAATTAATTACGTTATATAGACTAAGCGCAAATCATACATGAAATGGCTGTAAAACGTGATTAGAGTGGTCCGCAGTCATTCTGTTTAGATTTTAAACCTTGAAAACAACTCCTTTCCGTCTGTCGTACACAGCTCAAACTTTGCCTTTTATCATTCCAAAGAGCATAACGAGTAATTTTATTATTTCTTTATAAAATATGACCAAGGACTTTGACTAAAGCATATCAGAACTATGTATGGATGAATCCAACGAGCCAAGTGATGGTCACAATTCAGTCGGCCATTATTGGGGTCCATCCGTACCAATTGCCCAATTGGGTGAAAAAAGGCCGCTTAAAATCGATCTTATATTGTATTACGTTGTAAACTTTTGTCTACGTGTAACACGGGTGATGGAATACGTAACATGAATAAACATTTGAAATTTCCGTATCATCTGTGGCGATTCTTGATTTTTTAACAATTAGTTAATAACTTTAAACACGCACATCTGATTGTATCTTTGTACCTATCTTGGTTACCGTAATTAAGATGGGGTCTGGTGGACCATGTCTGTACTGTATGTTCTTTTTTCCCTTCCACCAGGCCCAAGTACAGGTGAATAAAAATTTTCGGGATTGTACTTTCTCATCAATATCTACCACCACACAGAAAAAGAAAAAAATTGAAGAGGTGCTGCGGTGCACATCCCTGGAGTTGACATGGAATGGGTCAGCATGAAAATTGCATACAAATTAGTACAAACAGGCCCAGTATGGGTTCAGTAGTTCTTGAGATAGTTCTTGATATTTTGAGAAATTAGAAAACTATGGCCAGCACACAAAGCAGGAATATGTAAATATACCCAACTTTGATATAATGAAAGACAGAGATAAAAAGACTAAATCGTGTCAGGGCAAAGGCGCGCCGTGATTGGTTGCCGACCTGCGCAGTACGCCATTTTCTGTCTAGTTGTCAGAATTTCAGACGCGAACTAGTCTTTTTTATTTTTTATCTCTGTCTTTCATTATAACTCAACTTTACTTACCTGGTATTGGTACTTCATTAAAAGGTCTAACTGAAGTCTTGAATTCAGCTCGGATTGCAGTGACGTCTTCTATAGTGCCGACCATGGAACTCTTATTCCGTCGCTTCTGTTGCCAATTTGGTTGACTGTTTCTATCGGTGTTGTTGTTATGCATTGGACATTCCACTGGTGGAATATTGCTGTGAACATCTGAAGTCAAATTAATGTCAAAGGACGATGATTTGAACAACAACCTCATCCCCCACTCTGTGAGAGCTTGGTATCAGTGGAAAGCCCATGCTTTGTCGTAATGACTTAGTGAAATAAAACGGCTGAAATTTGTTTTGATTGTATTGTGTAAGGTCATCTACGACCTTCGACGTAGAATATTCGATGTAACATATCTACATTATTTAAACTATTCCCGTTCTATTTACAGTACTAACGAATGTTTGATGACGTAAAATCGATAATATATTTCTACCAGTCACCAAACATTCGTTAGAACTAAAACATTACTTAAAATAGAATAATAGCGCATTGGTGACAAGTAAGATATGTATATTATAGGGGTAATGACTACAAGTACTGCACTGAAAATTCAGCAACTCAAGACAAATAGTTATTGATTCATTGATCAAATATTGGTTTTCCCTCATTTTTGACTGTTGTCTGTGCTGAAATAAAATTTCCAGTGCAGTAGTTGGCCCTATAATATACATATCTTACTTGTCACCAATGCGCTATAATTTTTGAGAAAAATGCAAAAATAGGCACAACATTGGGCAGGGGTGTAGTACCCCGCTAAGCCACTTATCATTATTCACAAACTATTTGGCTCTCAGATGAAAGTGGATTGAAATGCCAGCATTGATAGAGAGTGGTAGTCCAACTCATTGAACACAAATAAAACAAATCTTTTGTACCTTAAAAGCTGATTAAAACATTCAATATCGAATACTTTTAACAAATATTCGTTATTCAATCTGTTGCAAACTATATTTATCTTGTTCTACGGAACGTTTGTTGACGAAAAATGTATGGAGGCGAATACTTTCCAAAAAGACGTGGAAGCGGTGTGTGACACAGCCCCAAAAATTCACGAAAATGTCCGCTTTTATAAGACGACATATTAGTAAATCTCTATAAATGTTGGATAGTGATTTTTGTCATGGTCCATAATGTTCGTTTCAAGCTGGAATGCCGATTCCTGTGCGACGGTGCGACAGTGACCTTTTATTTGCTCTTCAGCTTTTGTAGGGGTCAACCTTTTCGCGCCATAAAATCCAGGATGCACGTAGCCCTTTTCAAATTCTTGGTACTGCAGATTTCACATCACCAAATAATGTCTCTTGTGGGATTCCGTCCTGATCTGCGGTGTTTTTACATTTCGGTAAAAGTTAACCAACTATAAATCAATATTAAAAACCAAAAAAATTGTGCAGATTTTGGGAAAAATTTGTGCCAGGTAATAAATGTAGGCTTGAATCTAAGCATCTACCAAGATTGGAAAAGATTCTGGGCTTTTATTAAGATTTTTCATGTATTTCTTAAACCGGCTGCTTCTAGGTAAAATCACAAGTGCTTCTATTTTGAAAATTGGGTGAAAAAAGTGTATTGCATTCGTGGTCCGGTAGCTCGAAAATTCAATGGTCACCAATATATTTAATTTAGTTTGTTTACTTGCTTGTATGTTTGTCAGTCAGGAAAACATCACTTTGAAAAATTGAGTCGCTTCGTAAGGTAGGTAGAGCCATTTGAATAGAGGCCATTTTGTACACAAAGTATAGGGAAATTTATTACTATTGTGCACCCTGCACAAAAATGTTTTTGGTTTCCCTACAGTTAAGACACAGATTTGACCTACAGGTTCAATGACTGACCACTAGCAGTGGTAGCGCCAGCAAAATCAAGCAACTTTGCCCAAAATTGCTGCAAAAAGTGGATATTTTCGAAACATTGGGTTTTTACTAGGGGGACAAGAGTTCTGACTGGAGGAAATTTCCCCCTTATGCCCCCCTCGTGGCGCTACCACTGACCACCAGTGACTTACCTTGTGAGTAAAACACGGTCCCTGAGTAGGCTGCGTTGCGTGATATGTAAGATTTGTGACACCCGAATCGCGATTCAGTCGCACTGCTTAACTTGTCCGCGTTTCTGCTTAACACAGAACCTATCTTACGAAATGACATCATTTCATGCAATTAAAGAACATAAACCAAACTATATATTATTCAGATATACAATCTGAACGTGTTTTTATAAATGCCAGTGAGCAAAAGGTCCAGTCATAGCAGTGTGGTAGTTTACAAGTGAGCATCGGACTTTCCTTATCAGGCAATTGATTATAAATATATATTTAGAATTTATTAACTATTTCATGCCCGGTGTATATATGAAAAAATAAAAAACAGAAGCGCAGTGATTTTTAGTGCGCTACGCACAGGCACAAGGCCTAGACGTTGATCCACAAGCCTCAGCACACTTTACAGGTTGTCGCTGACCACTACGGCCCAAATCATCCCATAAACCATTTAACAACAAATCAGGGACTTCGCTGCTACAAGAGCGCACACCCTAGACATTCCACAAATAACCTTCGCAACCAGGATCAGCTCCCCGAGTTTTCGTATAAGCCTACATCTCATCGCGCGATGGATTTCTGGACATTGCCGATTGTTGAATTGTGTTGATCTTGGTAACGATATCTCAACCATGCACACAGATCTGTAAGTAGATGGAGTGGCGGATTTGGGCAGACTGCCCCCTCGGGTAAATATTTTCGGGTAACATCGGGAGAGTAAAAATTGAAATAAATGTTAAATTACCCATGTTATTTGACCTGGATTGACCTTTCAATGCACTGGCATTATTTTCCCAAAATAACCAGGTGGCACAAGGCCAACATTAAAATACAAAGTTATTTGTCTCGCCCATTCCCTAACCAGTCACAAGACCCAATAGAAAGAAAGAAAGATAGATAGAAAGAAAGAAAGAAAGATAGAAAGAAAGAAAGAAAGAAAGAATGAAAGGAGGAAAGAAAGAAAGAAAGAAAGAATTATATCAATAATTGGCTGATTGAAAATCGTGATAGTGAATTTGTCAAAATTAAATACATAGCGCGTCATCGAGTAACGCCGCATGCTGCGATAATGAAGTACATATCGGTCTTTACAAAGCCATGCCGATAAACTTTCCATATCAAAAACAAATGATTCTATTTTGTGACATTCTGTACGTTGACCGATTACATATCTTTAACATATTCTTTTCATAATTGATTCCTGATGATTACTTGGCTGATAATTGCTCTGCAAAATGAAATTCAGAAGGGCGGGGATTTGTTTATATAGTGGTAAAAACTCAAAACTGCTTAAATTTGTTATAACATTGCATAACGATGAACTTCTCGAGGACTAGTTTCATAAAACTTTGTCGCTATAATTGAGTTGCCATATTGTACTTGGGGGGGTGTAGTGAAATAATTATGGTTAAATTTAAATTGAAAAATTAAAAAAGAAATCTTGAGGCCAGTCTTGCACATCGTCCACATCAGGTAAATAATTTGTTTAACTAGCAGTCACCCGTCTTTCGCGGTCACCGTCTTTCGCAGTCACTGTCTTTTGCGGTACTGATATTTTATACAATTTTTTAATGTTCTATTTAAAGCTATATTATAACATTTCCATACAAAATAGATTAGTATTTCTTTGCCATAAAATGTTAGATTTTAATATCAGACATGTCCCTTTTTAATTTTGAGCCGAACAACTGTGGTAAAGCAAAGAAAATTGGAATTTACTACCAGCGCTAATGTCGCAAATGTGTATCATCCGTCGGTTGTGTTACGGAACTATCCTTTGACGTGTATATCCGTCTCGCACGCCATGTACGTACTCAGTGTGTTTTGAACATCGTATACGCGTTCGACTAATATTTCCATCGTAATAATAAAACGAGGGTTCCAGCGTTTTATTCAAAATCTGATTATGACAAAACTATAGCACCTATAGTCTTGATTTTGGCAGGGATGTTAGTTTAATAAAGTACAATATAATCATGTAAAAAACAGAATTTTCAACAAATATTGAGGGCGTCCTACTCAGCAAATGTTATAATATGGCTTTAATGTGATTAGTGAGGTGAGAGGATATTGTCATTTAGAATTATAATTGAGAAGGACAGGGGCAATTTTCATGTCTGAGTTTTTTTTTAAAGTTGTGGTGCAATTTCACCTGATGCAGCGTAATTTGAAGTGCAGTCTCAGAACAATCAAAATAAATTTACAATTTTGTAGGACACTTACGTTCAACATGGGCCTAAATATTTTGCACAGACACAGATTACCTGTCAGCTACTCAGGGAAAATCTTCAAAAGTCACCCATTTGGCCTACTAAACCACGGGTTTGGCAACCCTGATTAATTTGTCCTTCAACACAAAAGCATCAAACACTTGAACTAATTCAATAAACAAACACTCTACTGTTGACAATAGGTTTCCATAAAAACAGTCACCCTTTGAACACTGAATACATGCTAATGCTGACAAATTATTTGAATAAACAATACATGTTAATGAGTTTCTACTGTGTGATGTAATAGTTGATGCAGTGACCGGAGTACGAGACAAAAAAGTAGTTGCGAGTGAAAAATATGGCATTGTTATTTTAGTCCGAAAGGCCGTTTCAGTGCTTTTGGAACTAATTAACTTAATTTGCACCCTTTAACGTAAACAAAAACAAAATTCGACGTTTTATTGGGGTGCGCACGACCTTGTCCTTACCAATTCGCTAGTTTCAGTAATTTATTATAGATATTTTGTATAACCCCAAATTATAATATTAGCTATGATGTCATCTGAATGCCTACTTCCCACAGGTTGTATCTACCGATTTCTCAATATAGAGGGTATGCAATACGACGTCACTCATAACAGAGTCATCCTCATTTGAATAAAATTCTGTCCTCCATAAGGTACCACGGGAAAATTCGCATGTAGAGTGTGTATAAATGTATTGTTATTTTGTTACTTTTGTATTTTGCAAGTAATTCAAATAAATATTATTATGATAGTACAATAAAACGTGTGATAGGTATGTATGAATGGTTGTGGAATCGATCTAGAGACCTGTCCCTCTGTCATTTTAAGTTATCTTATAACAGTACTCCAGCATGGCTGCAATTTCAATTGTTATACCGTTCCGGTTGGTTTATTGCTACACTCTATAGAGTTATACAGTAAGAAATAGCAAATAAGTAGGGATTTGGTGAAAATCTACTGCCTGGGCGAAACATGCTCCGATCTTACTGATATTTTAGCACAATAGTTGTATGTACCCTAGAAAAATTCTCCGAGAGTTCCAAGTCGATCCGAGAAAAAGTAGAACCCTACTATATATTCGTCAAAGTTGAGACAATACTATAGTTCTAATCGCTATTATACATATACAAGATAAACCTTTTGATATCAAATATAGCATGCTTATATTTAGCAGATAGTCAATATTTGAATTGGCAATGAGCTAAAACAGTTCACGTTCAGACTCTATTCTTTCCAATGATATTTTCATTTGCAGCGGATTCCTTATAGAGTTTTTACAAAAGCACCATACACATTTTGACTCGGCCTGTATCATAAAGTAATCCATATAATCGGCAAAGGTGAGACAATCCTTAATTCTAATCGCTAGTTTATCAGATTAATAATTTGATATCAAATACAGCATGGATATATTTAGCAAATTGTCAATATTTAAATTGGTAATGAACTATAATAGTTCATGTGCTTCCTCAAATATTGTCTCATACATGTTTACCTTTACAAGAAACGAAAGTTCAAGTGCGTTAAGCTAACAATAACAATATTCAAAATATATATTTTTGGATCACTTTATTTCAAGCATGGCTATTGGTCATGACTTGTGCTAAGTTTGGATACCTTGCGCAACTGCCCATGTCAAATTGGTTTGTTGTGGTATACCTTCAATGTTTGATCGAACGCAGATTTAAGCCTCTTTTTAAGGCACCCAGGGGCCACATGCAGCAGGAGATCCCCGGCAGACGTCAATATCTGCATAATTGTTATCAATATGTTTGATCAAAATGCTCTGGACTGCTGCTTTATCACCCCTACGCACAAAATTGATTTTTTTTTTATATCAAGCTATAAATTATTGTTCAGTTATTCTATTTGATTTTTGGGTCATGAGGCGTGTCGCATAAATGATCAGAAAGTTGCCAGGGTTACTAAAGCATAAAAGAGTGGTTGATCTAAATTTTCTCCCAAATCTGTGTAAGACACCGTAGCCGTTAATATCCACATGTACGAATAACTTGAGTCGGTTTGTTAAAGCCATATTATAAAATTTTTATAAATCAGGTAAATAATTTGTTTAACTAGCAGTCACCCGTCTTTCGCGGTGACCATAAAATGTTAGTTTTTACTGTCAGATATATCCCCTTTTATTTTTGAGCCGAACAACTACGGCAAAGCAAAGAAAATTGGAATTTACTACCAGCGAATATGTCGCCAATACGTACCACTCCTTCGGTCATGTTATGGTACGACTCTTTGATGTGTAGATCACCGTCCCGCACGCCGTGCACGTACTGTGTGTTATGAACATCGTGTATGCATTCGACTAATTCCATCGTAATAATAAAACGCCTGTTCCATCGTTTTATTCAAAATCTCGGATTTTGACAAAACTACAGCACCTAGAGTCTTGATTTTTGCAGGGTATATTGGTTTAATAAAGTACACTATACTCGTGTAAAAAATGAATTTTAAAAAATCAGTGAGGGCGTCCTCCTCAGCAAATGTTATAATATGGCTTTAAATGATCCGACATGTAACTGCTTCTTGCTCTAACTTCTTCACTCTCGACGATCAATGAACTTGGGCTCTACCGATGATTCTGGATGAATTGTTAATCCACAGTTTGAGCCCACATTTGGTTTGGTTGAAACGAATCTGAAATTTCTGATGAGCTGAAAAAGCAGGACAAGCAAAAGAGTGCTATGAACACTGTACAAATTCGTTAATAAGCATATGTGCCTACAGGGTGTCCCAGAAAAATTACCGAGTGAAAAATTGAACGTAAGTCGAAAAATAGACATCAGAATCAAAAAATTCAAAATGTAGCGCATTTTGTTGTGCATCACATACGAAACTTTTATTTGATTCGGTTGACTGGTTTCGAAGAAATGAACGATTGTCTAATGCGTGCATCAATGCAGTTCATTCCAAGTTTAATCAACAGGCGCTTTTTTCATACTCGCTCACCGCTTCCTAAAGTTTGTGTATCTCATTAAATTTAGTCCACATTATCTATTAAAATCCGACGGTGTTATGTCATTCATGCTTTCACTGAAGATGAATAACAGTTTGTCCGATAAAACTTAAATTTCTACAATAATTGGAACCTCTCCAACTTTAATTCTTTAGGCTGTGCAAAATATACTTTACAAAGAACATTTGAGCCAAGAATGACAATGATCAAGTGCTTACAGCTTTACGTGTGATTTTTGATACCACGCAACATTAATGTTGAAGTTTTAAAAGATTTAAGTGTCACCCCACCTAACTATCATACATGGTTGGCAAAGGTCACATTTTTTTATGGTGTTGGTCGAAAGGGCTTTGGGTGTAGATTGTAAAAATCCACTTTGCTCGTTCATATGTTACCCGTTGCCATGGTAACGACCCGGAATGTATTTTAGGCGATTTTAGCTCATTTCAGGCTGAAAATGCTGAAATTTGCCTAATAAAGAACAGGCCATAGCTCCATTATTTGAGAAGATAGAAGAAATTTGATTAGAATTATTCATGTGGTGTTCGTTTGTATATTTTTTTGACCTGGCAACACACATAGTTTTGCCCTTTTGAAAAAGTGACAATTTTGACCTATTTTTGAGGTGCAAAAAAACTATTGGCCATGACTCCCAGAATATTGTACTTGTGGTTGTGAACAAAGCAGACCATGCCCCATTCAAAATTGATATAAATGGCTTGGGGGGTAATATTAGTAGAGCGGAGTGTTGCCAGAAAATAACACATTTATTGAAAAAGGCTAAATTTGACATGTAGTGTTTTTCCCCTGTATTTAAGTAATACTAAACATATGTTTTATGCTTGTGCATCATGTTATCTCACAATTGAATGTTTTTGATCAAGATATTAAATATTAAACAAATTCAATTTCTATTTTGATATTTAAAGTGTTGCCAGTATTCAAAAACTGTGTTTTAAGGTATTCTAGTCAAATAACTACATGTAGTAATTGGCACATAAAAAAGTCTAAAACCAAATGATAAAGTATAATCACTTGAACTATACGTCTGAATATTGATGTAGCAGGCCATTCAACAATAAGCTATGGCAACTACAGTGTTGCCATAAATTAAGCAAATTTAGTACTTGGTCACATTTTTAAAGTTGGTACCCCCATTGGTGCACATTTGGAAATTTGGTTAAAATCACCTCCTTTTGCACCATTTTGGTTATCTCAAATGTAGTTCAAGAAAAGTATGCAAACCCATACATTTCTGGAAATCTTATGCTTCAAAGATGGTCATTACATTAGTTAGCATTTGAATAATTATACAGGGTGATCGATAGGTAATATAGGTTGTAACAAAATAATTTCACACAAAAAGTTGAATAGTATTATCCCAATCTCATCATTTCCCAGTAACTGAAATTCATTGGTTTTTTTAAAATGAAAGTACACAGTTTGCGCTTCCTAAAACTACAACATTTATGTCAATTAATAATCTGTACAATCACTATATTACAGGGTGTGCAAAAAAGCATACATAATTTATTCGGAAACTATATGATAATATATAATCCCATTGAAGTATCTCAATATCCTAAGATTACTGACTAAAATCTCAGTATTGATGCTGCATATACTAGTCTGAAAACAGAATGATTTCATATGACATGAAACTACTAAAATGATTTTGCAGGGTGTGCCAAATTTTACCGTAGACTGAGTGAAATGCTATTCTTGAGTGGCCAAATTCCCAGCAGAAATGTTGACAGTTAAATCTACCACTTGAAATCTTGTTATTGCATTGTTTATTGTATTCAAGTCAATTCCATAGATTTCATGTGTATTACAAATGAATAGAACATATAGGGCGTGTCAAAATTATTTTACTAACTAAATATAGCATGGATGTTAGGGCCGGCATGTACAAAGCATGTCAAGTACACTTTTATATATTCTAGGATAATTGTAAGAATTGTAAAGAATTCTTTTTTCATTTTAAAATTACACCATTTTTATTCCATTTTTATTATTTCAAGCATACGCTACAGTAAAAAAATGCATTAACCGCATAGCTTCTTCCATTCTCCGACTAATTAGGAGTATAATTATTTAAAGTCCCTGATTAATGAATATGGTTGTGATTCTTTTGAAGAAATTAATATTCTTTCATTTAAGTTTTTGTTCGAATTCCTGCTAAGCCTTTAACATATTTTGCAAAGAAAAAACTTGAAACACACACAGTCACCCATGTACATGCCTGCACATCCTCCACCTTCATATCCGCCACATCCACCCTGACTAATTAGCTGCTGCAATTAATTGGTGTGCTGGAGGGTTGGTAGCAAGAAACAAAATTGGCGTCCTACCCACCAGAGAATAGGTCTATCTTAGACGCGGGCAGTGGCGTGCCTAGGGGTTTTGGCGCCCAGGGATAAGGATACATAATGCTTCCCCCTCCCCCATTTTTTAAACAATTGCGTGCGGAGTGCGCGTAATTTTGGACAAATATTGGCTTACACTAATTAATTTTAGTTACTAGATGTTAAATATTGGTCATAAAATGTTCTTTTAATTGATTTTAATAAAATTTTGACTTGCAGAATCGATGCTGAACTGTTCAATTTTGGCGCCCCCTAAGGGTAGCGCCTGGGGCATGTTGCCCCTCCCTTCCCCCCGCTAGTTATGCCACTAGTTTGTGGTACTTTAAGACAAATAAATAGGCTCTCATTTAAGCCCAAGTGTATATCCCTGCTATGCTGAAAAGATATTTTATGAGGGAAACATTCAACACAAGTCACCGAAAATATGACAAATTCGCCTTTTTCAGGGTACCAACTTAAAAAATATGACCACTTTCTTTCTACGTATACAGACTACATTGTCATGCACTGATTTGTCTTCACATCTATATGGTATTTGATGGTGCTTGATATCCTTATAAGTTATATGAATTTGGGAATTCAATTCTAAACAAAGTGTATTGTGTAATAATTTACTATATACACAAGTGTTAAAAGAAAAAGACACACTTCTGCATTGCAAACATAACAAATAATATGAATTTTTTATCACAAAATGTCAAAATGATTTCTGCCTTATTTCTCCTAACAAGAGTTATTTAAGGTTGTTCTGAACCCTGAAAACTTTCCATAATTTCAGGGTTCAGACCAACCTTAACATGCTTCAAGTTCGCAATGACGAAAATGCCGGTCTCAAATTGCTCGTCATGTAAAAACAAGTCAAAGAAGGAATCGTTTGCACTGTCTAAAATGCTTTGTTATTGACAAAATTGGCCAATAAAGGTCAATCCCCATTACAGTTTATTGACCACAACCTATGTTGTTATGTTTCCTACCCAGCAAACACAAAACGTTTTCGACATCATTCGCAAAAGGTTATAAAAGGTTGTCAGAAAACGTTTAAATGTCGGGTTATATAAAGGGTATATTAGGAGTATAAAACGTTTTCATAACCTTAAAAAACATTTTTTGATAATCTACTGCTTAGCAAACAAAAATGTTTTACAGAAAACGTTTAAATGTCGGGTTATATAAAGGGTATAAAACCGTTTTAATAACATTCCAAAAACATTCTTGAAAACTTGATACAAAACATTCTAAACAGAATGTTATTAAAAAAATAAAAAAATATTTAACGAAAAATGTTTGCCCAAAATATTTTCAATAACGTTTTAAAAACGTTTTCATGACCTTTATGTAACCCGACATTTAAATGTTATTAAAAGGTTTTGAAAAAAAACATTTTAAGAACATTTCTGTGTTTGCTGGGTTCAAATATTTTAACATAATGTTATTTAAGTATTGACACAATATTTGGCACAAATGTTTGCAAAAATAGTTTACAATAACATTTTTTGAAAACATTTAAAAATATTGTTGTAGTGTGTTTCATACAAAACGTTTTAAAACGTTATCATGACTTTTATATGGTTATATTATCATTGAGGTATAGGACTTTTTATTTTTTCGGAGGAGAGCAGGTAGGGCAACTACTTGATTATATTTCTACATGTTCATACTACATACTCTGAAAATTTTAGAAAATTCGCACGAGTCCGTTTTTTTTAAATCACATTTTTGTTCCTAAAATGGGGGTTATAGCGCCCTCAACGAGCACTCTCTCCATAGGGCTACATGTAAAGACCAGTTATAGACAAATGGCCCTAAAATAAAACGGACTCGTGCGAATTTCCTCAAATTTTGCATATGATGTAGATTTAACATCTGGAATGTAATGCATGTGATGTCGTTGCTGCTCTTCTAAATTCATTTTTAAAATGTCCGCCCCAGACCAAGGTGTTTAATTAATTAATTAACCCGACATTTTAATGTTATTAAAACGTTTTTACCTAAACCAAAAGCCAAAATATAACTTATTTAAAACGTTTTTAAAACGTTTTTGTGTTTGCTGGGTAGGTAACGAAACATCCTACATGGTTACAACTATTCCTTATTACTATATATACAATGACATTTGCATATGTAAAATAAATGCACAACTTAACCCTTGTCTCTGGCTACGAACGATGGTGGGAGAACAATCCCCATACTAGTTTCCTTCCGGCGCACTACAACGGTGAACACTCAAGTTATAAACCATCCAATGACTTGGGACCCGGAAAATATTGACGTAACAACCTACTCAGTTATTTGTCAGATGTGTAAAATATATTTACATTTATCAACTTAGATGATCAGAATGTTAATGTTTGACATAAGGAAATTGCTGGTATATTCCTGAAAAGGAACCTTTCAGCAGGTCCCCCACTGTAAAAACGGACCAGCGAAATTTGCACGCCACAGAGCCTGAAAATACGCGTATCACACGTATCACACGTATGGGAGCTGCCATAGGGTTCTAACGGGTGCTAATGGCAACGTGGGGTCGCCCATAGACATACCACCTTGACCTATGACTCGACGCGACTCCCCATCCCTTACCACAGCGGGAGGTGAAGCCCCGTATCCAAGGTGATATTGACGGATTGACGGGGTTACTAGGCGCGGAGATATATCGCGTACATTCTGACGCGCTCGTTTGCGTGGTTACTTCGCCGATATTGCCCGCGTCAAATGCAACATGTTCCGTAGACGCGAACATATCTGCTTGCGTGCGTCTGGGTATGCGTCCTTATCAAAGTCGTTGCTAAGCAGTGTCGGCTTCACTACGCGAGTCAAAGTCATTGGTCTAGGGGCTCATTTGTCTGGGGGGGTCGCCGGGGTGCTAACGAACGCGTCGCCAGCACGCAATCAAGCGTCATACGCGACCGGTAGTTCCTGATACGCGATGACAGGGTCAATGGCCGCTTCCACGCAGTAACATACTTCTGAACTCACTATCAGGGTCCTGCTTTCAGAATCTAAACAAGTCTGCTTGTGTAATGATTGGCATGTAAATGTTCCTCGCTCTGACTACTATATTCTTAGCGGTCTATAAATCTGGGCTCTACCGATGCTTCTGGATAAATCACAACTTTAAAGTTGGAGCCGACGTTTGGTTTGGTTGGAACTAATATGAAATTCCTGACGAGCTGAAAAAGTAGTACAAGCAAATTATTAATAGAGTTGCATGCGCATATTTGTTTTCTTTTTTTTTGGGGGGCTTTGGGGCAGCAGCCCCGGGTAAAAAGAGGGGCGGCGAAAGACGAAGGGGCGGCAAAAACAGGGGCGGCAAAAGCCGATGGGGCGGCAATAAGACTTAGTAAAGAAAAAAGGGAGGAAACATTTGAAAAAGTATACATTTTTTTTGAAAAAATGGTACTATACATCTAAACATGTTTTTTTTTGGGCGCAAGTAAGTTAGTAAGGACATACGTACGCACATCTCTTATGTGTCAAAAGGCGGGTCTCAGTGGTCTCAGCAGAGTTGAGTTGATTCGGAGGGTGACCGTGTTGAGCTATCCAGCTATCCAGCTATCCAGCTTTATTAGAGTATTAGGCCTACTTTATAGTTTAGATATTATGTAGATCGTCAGCCAAGAATTACACCCGCGAATAATTTTTCTCGTAATGAGAGATTATTTGTACGGTATGATAAAATCGTTATTGGGTTCGGTTTAGGGGGTGATACGTGTAGTATAGTGCTATGCGCCCGTAATGGATCTAAAGGATGTCAGCCCAGTGTTTATTATGCATCCCATCATGCTTTGCGTTTGTATACATTATGGCGATTAAACATGTGAAAGTGAACATAAATACCGGCGTATGAAAGTCTGATTTTAAGGGTTATATTCTCAACTATCCTACATATTTGGCGACGAGGATAAACTATGGCAATGCTACCTACCTTTCCGAGCTTCGAAGTGAAAGCAGAAGGGAGTAGTGGGCCGCGATGGGAGAAATGGTTGGCCAGATTCGAGCGTCTACTCATTGCAATGGATGTCAAAGATGACAACACCAGAAAACGTGCGTTGTTGCTGCACTACGCTGGGACTGAAGTAGACGAGATATTTACAACCCTGCCAGACACAGGTAATGATGAAGAATATAAGAAAGCAAAGGATGCACTTACAGCTCATTTTACAGGCACCAGGAATAGTGCTGTAGAAACTTTTGCATTTCAAGAGGCCAAGCAAGAAGCACATGAGAAAATTGATGAATATTACGTCAGATTGAGAAAGTTGGCAGAGTCTTGTCAGTTTACAGATGTAGATAGGGAGATTAAGCACCAGATAATCCACAAATGTTACAGTAAGAGCTTAAGACGTAGAGCCCTCAGAGATGACTTATCATTAAAAGACTTGCTCAAAACGGCACGGGCCCAAGAATATAGTGAAGAACAAAGTAAAGTTCTGCAAAGTGAAAAGAAATCACAATATCATGACAATTCAGCAAATGCTGTCAGACAAAAAAAGCAACTATGGTAGACAGCAAAACAGAAATAAGCCTAACTACCCATCAACAAGTAGCAGTTATGCTAGATCCGGTAGACAAAATGACTTTAAGCCTAAAGGTGCCATGTCAAACCCAAAGTCACAGAAAAGCTGTTTCAGATGTGGTGGGCCCTTCCCTCATCGTACTGAATGTAGAGCTATGGGAAAAAAATGCAACCGGTGTGGACGAATGAACCATTTTGAAAAAGTTTGCAAGTCAGATAAACCAAAGAGTCACACAAATGCAGTCAGTGAAAATCCAGCACCAAGTAGTTCATCCGATTCTGAACCAGATTATGTTTACAGCAATTTTAGTCGCACAACTAGAAAATTGCCAGCATGCGAGATGGTGGTGGAGAATGGTCAGGGTCTGAAGGCAATTACACTCATTGATACGGGTTCTTCAGAAAACATTATGGATACCCCAACTTACCAGAAAATGTACCCGCAACCACAGCTTAAAAAGCCGGGTCCTGAAGAGGAGGTATTCGCGTATGGTGGTAAAACTCCGCTACCTGTCCTGGGCATAACTACTTTGAAAATCCACACACCAGCCACGGGAAAGACTGCTACACTAAAATATAGTATTGTCAATGGAAATTCTGGAAATATTCTCTCGTGGGGAGCATGTGAAGAACTGGGTCTGGTCGAGATCAAGGTAAATACCTGTAACATTGACACTAAAGCTACAAAATGTGATAACAATGCGCAGGAAGAAATCCTGAGTAGTTACCAAGATCTGTTTGCTGGAATTGGGAAGATTAAGGATGTCAGTATAAAACTGCATATTGATGACAGTATTACACCCAAAGCACAAAAGCATCGTACTGTGCCATTTCATGTAAGAGCAGATGTGGAAAGTGAGTTACAGCGGTTACAGAACCTGGACATAATTGAACCAGTAGAGGGCCCAACACCATGGGTTAGCCCTATTGTTGTAGTACCAAAGAAAGATGGTGTAAGAATCTGCGTTGACATGCGTGAGGCAAATCAAGCAATTGGCCGTGAGAGACATCCTATGCCCAAGTTGGATGAAGTTATCGCAGATCTCAACGGTGCACAAGTATTCAGTACTCTAGATATGAACTGTGGTTTCCACCAGTTTGATTTACATCCAGACAGTAGATATATCACCTGTTTTTCAACACATGCAGGACTGTACAGATACAAGCGATTGATGTTTGGCGTCAACTCCGCTCCTGAGGTGTTTCAAAGTGCAGTTGAACAGATGTTGTCCGGGTTGAATGGATGTAAGAACATGGCAGATGACATAGTCGTGTATGGTCGCACTCAAGAAGAACATGACCAGAATCTGCGAGCTGTGTTGAACCGTTTGAGAGAACGTGGTGCTACGCTGAATCAAGACAAGTGCAGATTCTCACAGTCTGAAGTTAAATACTATGGACAAATATTCACAGGTAGTGGGTACAAAGCAGATCAAAAGAAGATCGAAGATGTAGTGAATGCTCCTACCCCGACAAATGCAGCGGAAGTTCGTAGCTTCCTTGGAATGTCGCAGTACCTTGCGCGGTACATTCCAGACTACGCAAACAAGACTAAACCATTGCGTACACTGATCCACAAAGATGAGAAGTGGAAGTGGGGTCAGCAGAAGAATCAGCATTCAAAGAGTTAAAGTGTGCCTTAACGAGTGCAGAGGTCATGACCTATTTTGACCCGAATAAGCATACAAAGATACTAGTTGATGCTAGCCCGGTAGGACTTTCAGCGATCCTAACACAAGAAGGGAAGATACTAGCATATGGCAGCCGTGCCTTGAAAGATGTAGAAACTAGATATTCTCAGACAGAAAGAGAGATGTTAGCTGTCCTATGGGGAGCTGAGCATTACCATGTGTATGTATTTGGTGCACACTTCCAGATTGTGACTGATCATAAGCCACTGTTGGGCATTTTCAAGAGTCAGCGCCCAATTTCAGCTAGAATGGAAAGTTGGCGGTTGCGACTAATGCCATATGACTGTGAGCTGATTTACAAGCCTGGAGTAGACAATCCAGCAGACTTTTTAAGTCGTCATCCACAGAATAAAGCACCAAAGAACACAGTTGCTGAACAGCATGTGAATTACATATTCAGAAATGCAGTACCAAAAGCTATGACTGAATCAGAGATCGCAGAGGCGAGTAAGACAGATGAGGTAATAGAACAGTTGAAGAAAGCTGTAAGATGTGATGAAGAAGATGAGTGGAAGAATCCATTAATTCAAGATTATATGAATGTGAGAAGAGAACTTACAGTAGTAGGAGATGTGGTGTTGAGAGATAATCGTATTGTCATGCCAAGTAAATTACAGCAGAAAGCTATTGATCTTGCACACTCTGGACATCAAGGTGTTGTAAAGACAAAGTCATTGATCAGAGAGAAGACTTGGTTCCCAGGAATCGACAAAAGAGTTGAAGAAAGAGTCAAGCAATGTATGCCGTGCCAAGCAGCAACTGCAAACAAAGAGCACATTGAACCATTGACTATGACTGAATTACCAGATAGTGCATGGAGTCAAGTTGCCGTAGACTTTAAAGGGCCTTTGCCAAATGGTGACTATTACTTAGTTGTGTACGACATGTATAGTCGTTTTCCAGAAGTGGAAATTACAAAGTCTACCTCAGCAGCAGCTACAATTCCTAAACTTGACGCCATCTTTGCAAGACAGGGGATACCGAAGATCGTGAAAACAGACAATGGTCCGCCCTTCAACAGCAAAGAATTTGCAGACTATGCTGCATATGTGGGGTTTGAACACCGGCGCATAACTCCTTTATGGCCAAGAGCGAACGGGGAGGTAGAAAGGTTCATGCGTACTCTGACCAAAGCATCTACTACAGCAATCGTAGATGAAAGAAATACAAAGCAAGCCTTGTATGAGTTCTTGAGACAATACAGAGCAACTCCACACAGCACAACCGGACTTTCACCAAACGAGTTGTTAAATGGAAGAAAGCTGAGAACACGGTTGTCAACATTCAATGAAACTATGGACAATAATAAACAACAGACTGTCAAAGAAAAAGACACTAAACAGAAAACAAAGATGAAAATACATGCAGATAAAGTTCTTCATGCGAAAGCAAGTGACGTGACAGTTGGAGATAAAGTTCTTGTAAAGCAGAAGAAAAGAAATGCATTCTCAACTCCATTTGACCCTAAGCCATATACTGTGACTTGGAGGAGAGGAAACAGTGTTGTTGCAAAGAGAGGAGAAACTACTATAAGAAGAAACATATCATTCTTCAAGAAGGTGATGGTGAACCGAGAAGAAACAAGTTCAGAAGATGAAGAGTTAGACACCGAGAGCAGTGCAGGTGATCAAGATCAAGGTCAAGAAGATCAAGTTCAAGCTCAAGAAGATCATCCAGAAGAACCACAGCAAGTTTTCGCAAGACCACGAAGAGCGAGAAATTTGCCCAAGCACCTGCAAGACTATATTTTAGACCCTAACTAGTAACACATGTGCGTGAAAATGAGTTACAGTTAGAGACACAGAGGGAAAACCTGCTAGAAAGCTCTCCCTCTATACCGTTAACAACATTGTGACGCGTTTGTAAATATGTTAAACCCCAGCCATAACAGTAGTGTACATGTACATGTGGCATGTATCGTTTTGGTTGCGGACACAGGGGTGATTCTGCTGGTAAGCTCTCCCCCTATACCATTAACAACATGAAAAAAAAACACTGCTGTGAACCCTTAATTATTTCAAATTCATTTTGTGAACTGATATGAGAAGATCTGAACTATTTTGGACTTACTGAACTATTTCGCAGAAGTAGATTATTTTGTGAACCATCTGAGCACGCACACAAATATACATGTAAATCAACACTGCAAAATCAAGTGGTTTTCAGCATTTTCAAAGAAGTATGCTCAAATAATACATGTTTGTGTTTGTGATGTGTATTGTACACTGTACATGTCTGTTTGTGATTTGTTTAGGACAAATTTATAAAAGGAAATTTAATTTTGAGATATGATTTTGCAGTGTGCAGTGCATCAAAATCCAAATGGAGATTTTGAAAACTTAGGTATCAAAGAAAATAAAACGCATGGGTCACAGCTAGTGTAAGAGACAAGAATAACTTTTCAGACTGTTTGAGACTTTCATGACTTTATTGAGACTTCAAAAACTTTAGTTGAAAGTTTATTAACACATACAAGCAACATACAACATTATTAACATTTACAGTTTGTATAAAAGTTGTGTTATTCAAAACTATTTAGAAAAAAAAAAATAGTTCACTATGATCAAAACAGGAAATAGTTTTGATTCGTTAACATTTTGTTTTACTATGAACAGGATTTTTGGATGTTCATAATTAAGAGGACATGTAAATTGAAATTCAGTTTTGGAGATGTGGAAAATTACTGATTTCTAAAATGCAGCTAAAGGAAAAGGAAAGGGGATTGGAAGTAAATTTTGTGTTTTGAAAAGCATTTTAAAATTTAGATGGAAAAATGCAATATTTTTGGCTGACAAGTAATTTTCAAGTATGGTTTGAACATGTAAACATTTTTCGGACTTTTGGTATTTAAAGATTTAAATTCCAAATTCGTTGTGATAAATGTTTCCTTCTGAGTTGAGGAGGGAATGTAGTATAGTGCTATGCGCCCGTAATGGATCTAAAGGATGTCAGCCCAGTGTTTATTATGCATCCCATCATGCTTTGCGTTTGTATACATTATGGCGATTAAACATGTGAAAGTGAACATAAATACCGGCGTATGAAAGTCTGATTTTAAGGGTTATATTCTCAACTATCCTACAATACGGATTACATCTAGTCTCGGAGTCCGTATCACCCCCAAACATCACCTAATAACTAATAGTATTACTCGTTTCTCTGGGATCACACCCACCATCGCACTTCCCTGCACCCACATACCGCCACAGGCAAAAATAACAAACACCATAATGGGTATTTTTCGAAAACTCCTCTCTGGGCAATTGTATATTAATGTTGAAAGCAAAGTAAGCATTGAGCAATATGGTTTGGAATATAAGTGTAAATGGTTTGGATTAATTCAAGTACGGATATTTAACTGCACACGTCGATTCAAATCAACTTCTTCCGTATTATCAACTTACCAACACACATTCTGGTTCCGTGCCCAAACGGTAGTGAAGCAAATGGGTGGTACTTTTTCTCCTTTTGAAGCCAACGCTCAGGTTGGAATTCGTTTGGGTTGTCAAAAATCTTGGGGTCCCGACTTGCAGTGTACACAATAGTTGTTATGTGAGTCTGAAATATGAACCGTAATCATGAAAATAACTTTTTGTTTATCATAGACATCCGGGTCTTTACAATTTTCCAACAATATCCTACCGGGAGCTCCTGCTTTGTTCATCGTACTGGATATTTCTTATTATTAATATTTAATTCGTATTGAATGTTCCTTAGAAAACTTTAATAATAAATTATGCACTCACTCCTTTTGGAACATTATATCCTTTGATTACAATATCCTTGTCAGGAATCCGGGCATTAGCTGCAGTGATTGGATAGAGTCTGAAAAACAACCCAGATACATGTATATGGATCAGTAACTATATTTCTATTATCTCACTACAATGTTACGAATTCAAGCAATGTACGCACCTCTGTGATTCTTTGACTGTTGCTTTTAGATATTTCATACTGTCGAGCATTTCAGATGTAGGTATAGCGCCCTCAGGGTTGATAAGCATTAATTCGTCGTACAATTTGTGTTGGACTTCTGGATGCTTTGAAACTTCATGAATTATCCACGCAGTTGCATTTGCTGTCTAAAAAGGGAAAATAGAATCATACCATAAATTATGATTATAATAAAACTATTGGTCTTGGGGAGGGTACTCATCTAATTTTACCCCAAGCCCTTTTGTACGTTTCTTCCATTTTTTTAACTTGTTGTCTTCAAAAGTCTCCTTCAAGTTGTTCCACAATTGAATGTGCTAAAAGCAGACATTCTTTAAATATTCCCTAATAAGTGCATAGCGGCTGAATATGATACTTATTTATATTATTTATTTATTTATTTATTTATTTATTTATTTATTTATTTATTTATTTATTTATTTATTTATTGTTATGGTAGTTTTCGTCAGAACGTCCGAACGAAATTGTAAATATAGTAAAAATTATATAAAATAGTTTGTACTTGATGTTGATATTCAAGCCTGATGTATACCCGTCATATCGCAGCTGATAATCTCATCGCGCGATGGATTTTTGGCAATACATTCCCCGGGTAAACTAATGTGATATTTAGTCCGCACCAAATAGTCGTGCGATAGGCTCTTTTCATGCTCATTCATTTGTGTAGAAACGGCCTTAAGCACGTGAAATAGAGAAAGGTTTTTGGGTAAAATCGCAACTGTAAATCATAAATTGGAGCAACTTCAACGTGTTCGCGCGTTTCACAAGAGGACCAGATCCAATCTTTAGCTTTGTCGTGGACACATCAGATGTTTTGTTACAAAGCAATAACGTAACCTCGGCGTTTGTAAGAGCCCAATACGTAACAAAATCCCAGTACGTATCAATTTGATACGTATTGGGCTCAACCTCTTCTACCTAGAACAAAAAGTGGCAAAAAATAATTCATCCCGCCCAATACGTAACAAAACTAGAATTTGATTAAAATTACTTTATTCATACTCCCTCCCTCTGTAGTGGTTTTTGTTACGTATTGGGCTCTATACATTTTTTTTGTTACGTATTGGGCTCCGGTTGTTTTTCAAGCAAATTATGGATATTATGTGCATGTGTTTTTATAGAAGTACTTTATATTGACCCAGTAACTCATTTTGAGTCTTTCTAGAACAAAATATTTTACAGTGTTTTATCTCTAGACTTGGAATTTATTTGTTACGTATTGGCCTCTGGTTATTTTAAAAGGACATTATCATGATTAAATGCATGTTTTTGTTATAGAATTACTTTATATTGACTCAGTAAATCCTTATGAGTCATTTTGAGTCTTTCTAGAAAAAAAAAATTTGACAGTGTTTTTTCTCTAGACTTAGAATTTTTTTGTTACGTATTGGGCTCTGGTTATTTTTAAAGCAAATTATGGGTTTTAGGTGCATGTTTTTGTTATAGAATTACTTTATATTGACTCAGTAAATCCTTTTGAGTCATTTTGAGTCTTTCTAGAAAAAAATTTTTTACAGTGTTTTTTCTCTAGACTTAGAATTGTTTTGTTACGTATTGGGCTCTGGTTATTTTTAAAGCAAATTATGGGTTTTAGGTGCATGTTTTTGTTATAGAATTACTTTATATTGACTCAGTAAATCCTTTTGAGTCATTTTGAGTCTTTCTAGAAAATTATTTTTTACAGTGTTTTTTCTCTAAACTTAGAAATGTTTTGTTACGTATTGGTCTCTGGTTATTGTGGTGATTAGTTGCATTTTTTGTTTGCTATAAACTTACTTTATATTGACCCGGTAACTCATTTTGAGTCATTTTGAATAATTCTAGAACAAAGCTGATTATGGTTATTAGGTGCATGTTTTTGTTATAGAATTACTTTATATTGACTCAGTAACTCATTTTGAGTCATTTTGAGTCTTCTAGAAAAAAATTTGACAGTGTTTCTTCTTTAGACATAGATTTTTTCTTGTTACGTATTGGGCTCTGGTTATTTTTAAAGCAAATTATGGTTATTAGTGCGTGTTTTTGTTATAGAATTACTTTATATTGACCCAGTAACTCATTTTGAGTCATTTGTGACTCTTTCTAGAGTCATTTTGAGTATTTTTAGAACAAAATATTTGTCAGTGTTTTTCGCCTGGATTTTTTTTTGTTACGTATTGGGCTCTATACATTTTTTATGCGTTTTGGAGGTTACACTGTCGGAAAAGTTCTTTTATCCGGATTTTTCGCATATATGGACATGACTTGACCTCCGGTTAATATTTATCGAAGAAAGAAAACAATTCGAGTGGGTCTAGATTTTTGTTACGTATTGGGCTCTATACATTTTTTATGTGTTTTGAAGGTTACACTGTCGGTAAAGCTCTTTTATCCGGATTTTTTTCGCATATATGGACATGAGCTGACCTCCAGTTAATATTTATCGAAGAAAGAAAAAAAATTCGAGTGGGTCTAATTTTTGTTACGTATTGGGCTCTATACATTCTTTATGGGTTACACTGTCGGTAAAGCTCCTTTATCCGGATTTTTTCGCATATATGGACATGACCTGACCTCCAGTTAATATTTATTGAAGAAAGAAAAAAAAATTCGAGTGGGTCTAATTTTTGTTACGTATTGGGCTCTATACATTCTTTATGCGTTACACGGTCGGTAAAGCTCTTTTATCCGGATTTTTTGCATACATGGACATGACCTGACCTCCAGTTAATATTTATCGAACAAAAGAAAAAAAAATTCGAGTGGGTCTAATTTTTTGTTACGTATTGGGCTCTTTACATTTTTATGTGTTTTGGAGGTTACACTGTCGGAAAAGCTCTTTTATCCGGATTTTTTCGCATATGTGGAAATGACTTGACCTCCGGTTAATATTTATCGAAGAAAAAAAACAATTCGAGTGGGTCTAATTTTTTAGTTACGTATTGGGCTCTATACATTTTTTATGTGTTTTGGAGGTTACACTGTCGGAAAAGCTCTTTTATTCGGATTTTTTCGCAAATATGGAAATGACTTGACCTCCGGTTAATATTTATCGAAGAAAGAAAACAATTCGAGTGGGTCTAATTTTTTGTTACGTATTGGGCTCTATACATTTTTATGTGTTTTGGAGGTTACACTGTCGGTAAAGCTCTTTTATCCGGATTTTTTCGCATATATGGACATGAGCTGACCTCCAGTTAATATTTATCGAAGAAAAAAATTCGAGTGGGTCTAATTTTTTGTTACGTATTGGGCTCTATACATTTTTTTATGTGTTTTGGAGGTTACACGGTCGGTAAAGCTCTTTTATCCGGATTTTTTCGCATATATGGACATGAGCTGACCTCCAGTTAATATTTATCGAAGAAAGAAAAAAAATTCGAGTGGGTCTAATTTTTTGTTACGTATTGGGCTCTTTACATTTTTTATGTGTTTTGGAGGTTACACTGTCTGAAAAGCTCTTTTATCCGGATTTTTTCGCATATATGGACATGACCTGACCTCCATTTAATATTTATCGAAGAAAGAAAAAAAAAAATCGAGTGGGTCTAATTTTTTTGTTACGTATTGGGCTCTATACATTCTTTATGCGTTACACGGTCGGTAAAGCTCTTTTATCCGGACTTTTCGCATATATGGACATGACCTGACCTCCAGTTAATATTTATCGAACAAAAAAAAGAAAAAATTCGAGTGGGTCTAATTTTTTGTTACGTATTGGGCTCTTTACATTTTTATGTGTTTTGGAGGTTACACTGTCGGAAAAGCTCTTTTATCCGGATTTTTTTCTTAGAATATATGGAAATGACTTGACCTCCGGTTAATATTTATCGAAGAAAAAAAACAATTCGAGTGGGTCTAATTTTTTAGTTACGTATTGGGCTCTTTACATTTTTTATGTGTTTTGGAGGTTACACTGTCGGAAAAGCTCTTTTATTCGGATTTTTTCGCAAATATGGAAATGACTTGACCTCCGGTTAATATTTATCGAAGAAAGAAAACAATTCGAGTGGGTCTAATTTTTTGTTACGTATTGGGCTCTATACATTTTTTATGTGTTTTGGAGGTTACACTGTCGGTAAAGCTCTTTTATCCGGATTTGTTCGCATATATGGACATGAGCTGACCTCCAGTTAATACTTATCGAAGAAAAAAATTAGAGTGGGTCTAATTTTTGTTACGTATTGGGCTCTATACATTTTTTTATGTGTTTTGGAGGTTACACTGTCGGTAAAGCTCTTTTATCCGGATTTTTTTCGCATATATGGACATGAGCTGACCTCCAGTTAATATTTATCGAAGAAAGAAAAAAAAATTCGAGTGGGTCTAATTTTTTGTTACGTATTGGGCTCTTTACATTTTTTATGTGTTTTGGAGGTTACACTGTCTGAAAAGCTCTTTTATCCGGATTTTTTCGCATATATGGACATGACCTGACCTCCATTTAATATTTATCGAAGAAAGAAAAAAAAAATCGAGTGGGTCTAATTTTTTGTTACGTATTGGGCTCTATACATTCTTTATGCGTTACACGGTCGGTAAAGCTCTTTTATCCGGACTTTTCGCATATATGGACATGACCTGACCTCCAGTTAATATTTATCGAACAAAGAAAAAAATTCGAGTGGGTCTAATTTTTTGTTACGTATTGGGCTCTATACATTTTTATGTGTTTTGGAGGTTACACTGTCGGTAAAGCTCTTTTATCCGGATTTGTTTGCATATATGGACATGAGCTGACCTCCAGTTAATACTTATCGAAGAAAAAAATTAGAGTGGGTCTAATTTTTTGTTACGTATTGGGCTCTATACATTTTTTTTATGTGTTTTGGAGGTTACACTGTCGGTAAAGCTCTTTTATCCGGATTTTTTCGCATATATGGACATGAGCTGACCTCCAGTTAATATTTATCGAAGAAAGAAAAAAATTCGAGTGGGTCTAATTTTTTGTTACGTATTGGGCTCTTTACATTTTTTATGTGTTTTGGAGGTTACACTGTCTGAAAAGCTCTTTTATCCGGATTTTTTCGCATATATGGACATGACCTGACCTCCATTTAATATTTATCGAAGAAAGAAAAAAAATCGAGTGGGTCTAATTTTTTGTTACGTATTGGGCTCTATACATTCTTTATGCGTTACACGGTCGGTAAAGCTCTTTTATCCGGACTTTTCGCATATATGGACATGACCTGACCTCCAGTTAATATTTATCGAACAAAGAAAAAAATTCGAGTGGGTCTAATTTTTTGTTACGTATTGGGCTCTATACATTCTTTATGCGTTACACGGTCGGTAAAGCTCTTTTATCCGGATTTTTCGCATATATGGACATGACCTGACCTCCAGTTAATATTTATCGAACAAAAGAAAAAATTCGAGTGGGTCTAATTTTTTGTTACGTATTGGGCTCTTTACATTTTTATGTGTTTTGGAGGTTACACTGTCGGAAAAGCTCTTTTATCCGGATTTTTTCGCATATATGGAAATGACTTGACCTCCGGTTAATATTTATCGAAGAAAGAAAACAATTCGAGTGGGTCTAATTTTTTGTTACGTATTGGGCTCTATACATTTTTTATGTGTTTTGGAGGTTACACTGTCGGTAAAGCTCTTTTATCCGGATTTTTTCGCATATATGGACATGAGCTGACCTCCAGTTAATATTTATCGAAGAAAGAAAAAAAATTCGAGTGGGTCTAATTTTTTGTTACGTATTGGGCTCTATACATTTTTTTATGTGTTTTGGAGGTTACACTGTCGGTAAAGCTCTTTTATCCGGATTTTTTCGCATATATGGACATGAGCTGACCTCCAGTTAATATTTATCGAAGAAAGAAAAAAATTCGAGTGGGTCTAATTTTTTGTTACGTTATGCGTTTTGGAGGTTCCACTGTCGGAAAAGCTCTTTTATCCGGATTTTTTCTCATATATTGACATGACTTGACATCCGGTTAATATTTATCGAAGAAAGAAAAAAATTCGAGTGGGTCTAATTTTTTGTTACGTATTGGGCTCTTTACATTTGTATGCGTTTTGGAGGTTACACTGTCGGAAAAGCTCTTTTATCCGGATTTTTTTCGCATATATGGACATGACTTGACCTCCGGTTAATATTTATCGAAGAAAAAAAAAATTCGAGTGGTTCTAATTTTTTGTTACGTATTGGGCTCTATATATTTTTGATGCATTTTTGAGGTAACACTGTCGGAAAAGCTCTTTTATCCGGATTTTTTCGCATATATGGACAGGACCTGAACTCCAGTTAATATTTATCGAAGAAAGAAAAACATGGAGTGGGTCTAATTTTTTGTTTCGTTACGCGTCGGAAAAGCTCTTTTATCCGGATTTTTTCGCATATATTATGGACATGACTTGACCCACGGTTATTTTTTATCGAAGAAAACAAAATCGAGTGGGTCTAAATTTATTAGGCTCTATTACACTGTCGGAAAAGCTCTTTTATCCGGATTTTTTCGCCTATATGGACATGACGTGACCTTCAGTTAATTTTTATCGAAGAAATAAAAAAATGAGTGGTTCTAATTTTTTGTTACGTATTGGGCGCTATACATTTTTTATGCGTTTTGGAGGTTTACACTGTCGGAAAGGCTCTTTAGTCCGGATTTTTTCGCATATATGGACATGACTCGACCCACGGTTATTATTTATCGAAGAAAACAAAATCGCGTGGGTCTAAATTTTGTTACGTATTGGGCTCTTTACATTTTTTATGCGTTTTGGAGGTTACACTGTCGGAAAAGCTCTTTTATCCGGATTTTTTCGCCTATATGGACATGACGTGACCTTCAGTTAATTTTTATCGAAGAAATAAACAAATTCGAGTGGTTCTAATTTTTTGTTACGTATTGGGCGCTTTTTGGCTCCGACACTGTCCGAAAAGTTCTTTTATCCGGATTTTTTCGCATTTTGTTTTGACCTCCAACATTTATCGAACAAAGAAAAAAAATCGAGTGAGGATTTTTTTAAATTTGTACAGATATAGAAACTAAATGTTGTTTTTTTTAATTTAATTTTTTAATTGATTATCTAACAAGTATCCAGTAGTAAAAATTGACAATGTTCCTAATGGATGAACCAGTATTTAATACTTGAATGTTAGGAATTTTTTTAAAGCTGAAGGTTTAAAAAAAAATCGACTGGACCGACCGGCCCATTTTTTCCCATTTTGAACATAGAATAGCTTGTTATTTAGAGGGCGAATTCGTACGGGATGAGAGTGTGCTGGGATGAAAGTGTGCGGGCCGCGTGGAAATATACGTGGTGGGGGTGTGCCTGGTGAAGTGTCCAGTATTATCACATACTCACAATTTATTATGAATATTCATATTGGTATCGGTACCTTGCGAAAAAGATAATAATTATCTAGCTCTGTTCAGTAAGCCAATGGGCGAATATCGTGAGTAATTATACGAAAAATATGTCCAATATACGATATTTGTTAATGTCACTGATATAATTTGATATCAAGCTATTTACAGGTGTGTGCAAATCCTATTGGGTGACGCACGTTATAAAAATGGAGACATTATGAAAAAATTATAAATTATTATCCTGGTGGGCCAGAAAAGGTGTTATTTTAATGCTTACATGTTTTATTATTGTTATTTTCCTCTCAAAACTTGCCCCTTCTCTAGATCGTGGCCACATTTACTCCCATTTTTTATTATACCGATTTGCTCAATTTTACTGGGAGAATTTGCTTTAAAATGAGTATATATGGCCGTTGCCATGGAAACTGCCTTCACTTTGAATGCTCCTAATAGTAGGCATGTCCACTAAAAATTGAAGTACTTTTAAATTGATTCAGACCTAACTTATTGGCTGGGAATTAATGAAAGAAACATTTTGGCGTTTAAATAATCTTAATCGGACGTTTCATTCCAGAGATATGGCCTTTCAAGTGTCACGGTTTTATATAGGGCTGCTAGAACATTTTAAAAAGTTAAAGTCCAAAAAGGAATACTAACAGAAAGTGCAACTTTAAGGTACTTTTTCTTAATGTATTTATTAACTAGCTTATCTGGAACATTATATTTGCTTATAACAACATGAAAATAAGATCATCCTGAAAATTTAATCGATTTTGTTGACATACAACAAAAAATATAAGACCTCAAAACCCATGGTTCGTTTAGTGAAACCTCAAGCATGATCATAGAGGCCGCCATGGAAAATATCTCCATAGAGGAGATGTACAATAAGTGCATTATTTCAAATGAAAAGCGGTAGTCTTAAACATTGTTCAATCTTTTAAGGTCAGCACATTTTATCTTCAAAAATTATTATATTTCATCATGGCATAAGTTTGGTAACATTAATCACTACCAATTTTGAGAAATTTGCTCAAACTCAAAGGTTATCTTTACTACATTGAGCAATACACTGTGTGTGCATGGAAGCCATGATGGATAGCCCCGGTGGATAGCATATGAAATGGACATGGTAGTGAGAAGTGCACGGGGAAGTGCATAATTTGAGATGGGCCGCGGTAGGCTTAAACATTCTTAAATTTCTTAACATCCTACACATTTTGTCTTCAAAAATAGTTAAATTTTATGAGTATGTAAGTTTGCTTGTCTGATTCACTCCAAATTCGGAGATAATTGCGTTTGAACACCTGATGCACGGAATGGTGTCACTTCAACCTGTTGTAGTTATCATCTCATTAAATTTTTCATTAAAAAAAGTTGATCTCTTCATGAAGGAAGGTCCTCTCTATTTACTGACCAAACAGGAAAAAGTTTGGTTAATGTTTTCTGGTGGAATCAGGGATTTCTTGAAACGCCCTGATATTGGCCTACATTTGGATCAAAACAAGTATGTACGCCATTTAACAGGCCTGGGATTTCTTGTATCGATCAGTTTCTCCATAGACAATACGTGTGTGAGTGCACGCACACAGTAAATGAAGAATCGTTCTAGTGTAAACTTTATTGACAGTGGGCATCCCTACTAATAGCTTAAAATTAAAGCTTGTATATCAATACAAACTTTTGTAATGCAAGAAACTGCTCAAGATTATAAAAGAGGCTCCATCACTGAAAACACGCATTAGTGCCTACTTTTAATTTCAAGAGTTCATAGGTCAAAAATCAGAGGTCTCAGAAAAATGTTTGTATTGACTTTTGATCCAAATATCCATCGCAACTTGATATACTTTCCATTTTGCAAACATTTACCATGTAAAAATTACATTTTTGGGACAAAGCTGCAAAAAAAACCAAATGTCTTGAATGAACACAAAAAAATTTGAAGTTACTACCCCCCTGCATATCCGATGACCCCTTTCTTATTGCTTTAACCTAAAATTTCAAAAATAATTAGTCAATTTTTTTCTAATATCGCCAAAAATGACTAAATTGGTCTATATTTTTATTAGCTCATTCCAAAAAAGACAATAGGCTACTTTGGTGAAACCGGCACCAAATGATAAACATTTTCACTCCCCACAAACACTTTTGTGGGTCAACCAGGAATCAAATTTAAAAGAAGATAATCCATCTTTCTGGAATCCGTCACCCCCCCCCTTCTAGCCTCCTGTTATGCACCAGAATGCATCTAATTAGTTCAAAATAGTCGAATGTCAATTTTCCGGGGGTGGGCTTTCCCACTCAGGCTCTGGACCCCGATAGAGGCCTAGCATTCCGAGCCTCCTGACCCCCTGTCCATGTCTTTGGGCACGCCCATGATATTCTTGCAGCAATTTCATGTTCAAAGGGAAGCAAGAAACGTCATTCCCTCCATAATAATTTCCAACTTGTTTTTATACTTTTGTAGGCCTACATCGCGGCATCACATGATCAGTTGTACAGTGACTTGTTAACTCTAAAAAGTAAATCTATGATTTTAGTGCTGTAACATTCTGACTGGATAATGTGAGAACCAGTACAAGTGTCAACCAAAAGCATTCGATAAAACAGACAAAAAACAAAAAAGACCAAGGACTTGTTTTTAGTTAGGAGAGGAGAACATCAATTTTTTTACCTGATTGGTGGGGAACATGAAAGGGGGAACGTAAAAAATCGAGAAAAAATATGGAAATCATCCACCCCCCTTGCTGGCGTTAATAATGACCGCTCCCTAAATACTGCAAAAATCTGAAATGTGTGAAAATCATAGATTTTCTATTATGTTGTCCTGCAATCGCACCAAATTTGTCTGAAACCAATTAACACGAGTTTAGTGTAAGTTTGGCACATGTGTAAACATGTATACAACAAATTTGCAAAAAAGGTTTTTAAAAATCTGTAAAAAAATCGTGCATTAATTGTGGCTTTAAGGGGGTACTACACGGGGGTACTACACCCATTGCATTTTTTTTTTTTTTGCATTTTGTTTTGTGCATTTTGTAAAGAAATGAGAAAAACAATTGGACAAAGTGGTATGCAAAATGAAGGGGCAAATCTTCTGGTTCTATTGGTGGCATCGGTATCAATGTAACTTACATGCTTTTAAAGGTAGAAGCCAAAAGGTGGTACATCACTGGTGTTTTAAATTCACTTCATTTTGGAAAGCTTACTATCAACGGATTTCGTTAAAATTTTGGATATGTGTTGCTAACACATTAGGGAAATAATGTTGATATGTAAAATGGGAATAGCCGGTTCCTGATTTCTTTTATGACTTCATGAACTTGGTGCTCCACACCTATCAAAAACAAACTGGTTAAAATGCTTCTATTTTCAATTTTGAGCTATATTTTTAACTTGCGACATTATTTCAATGAAACTTAATTAAGCCATAGGTAACAGGTTACCACAACCATACTACAGCAATGTTGAAAAAAATTGTATTTCTTGTCACCTATACCACCATTAGGTAGTTTTTCGTAAGCTTCACTTTTGTGATTTTGGTAACTATATTATATTTATGTGTCCAATCCATCTCAACTAGGCAATCTAAATTGTACTCACCATTTACATCCCAAGGTATTTTAGTATATCCACCTCACACCTTTTCAATATTATATTCAGTAAAAGACAAAATATCAAAATTGATGCCTCATTATGATATCACAGACTATCACAAGTTTTCAAAATGGATGCCTAAATTTGACCTGAACCAAGTGACCTATAACCTGACCTATGATGACATATAGCCCTTTTAAATCTCTTTTCCTAACAACACATTAAGGTACAATAGTATTAAATTGACTATGCATCCATTGTGGAAAGTTTATTTAATTTATTCAGTGTTATTTAGCATGCTTTGCTGAATAAGTTTTCTATAGATAGTATAACAAAGGATTTAATGTATTCTATTGATGTACTCTATTTAAAGAGAATAAATTATGGTTTGTTATGAAACATGTACTTCATAAATTTGCAGCAACAAAAAGAAGAGGGATACTGATCAAAATCATGGTATTATACCCCCTTAAGCAGAATCCATATTACCTTCCCTGAGTCCTCAACCATACCCGTCCTGAGGGCCAGGTCGATTCGCACCCAAAACAATTCGGTCCCACGCCATATCGGCCACAAACCATTTTGAGCACATGCGATTTCTATTCCAAACAAAATCGGTCATTTATGAAAGAGGACGCCTTAAAAGGACAAAAACATGAAACTATATAGACTATGCCATAGTCGAATTTTATTAAAAATATGTTATTATTAGTCATGATGAACCCATTTCGTTGAACTCAAAATTATACTGATGTTTATTAAAATTAAAATATTCAATAGTAAAATGGTCATAAAGAGTTAAAAATATCAGACGATTAGTGACAATAAAAGTAATTGAATGCAACATTATCTTGCATAATTATAACGGCTCACTTTAATACTGAACCATTCTGATTTTGGAATCTCCGAAATTTCACTTGGAAGCTAACAAACAGAGGGAGTAGGGTGACTGATCAGATGTGAAAATCTATCAATTGTGCACACATTAATTAAATCAGAGTTTTAAGCTTAAATACAATATCCAGAGTATGCACAATGGGCAAGTGGACTACGGGGTAGTCTAGAAACTATAGGAAGGAAGGAATATGTGTGACGTGTCATATCAAAAGGAGACACTTTTGGGCAGGTTATCAATTTTGAGGTTTTTACATATCTTAAATATAGAGATATTTTGCTCCACGACGCCGTTTTTCTCAATGAAATCGGACATTCCTAAGCGAAGATATTGAGTTCGTAAGTTATTATAAAATTGGAAATTGAGATACCGGCCTTTAAAAATATTATTGATAATGTTGAGAGTAGGAATTACCTTGAAAAATGTCTCAAAAAATACAAATTACCAGTTATATTCCGGTCTGAAACTATCAGACAATATTTTTAACATTAATAACAGCTAATAACATCACAAATTCGCAACAAACCCAAATTGTGAAAAAATCACCCCAGGCAGATTTTTGGCTATTTCTCCATTTACGATACTGCACAAAAGTGTCTCCTTTTGACATGACACGTCACATGCTAGTATGGTGCCCAGTCATTCCTTTTTGATTGCGGTGACGTAACTTTGCGGGCTGCCGCTAGAAAGGGGTGGTGGAGGTATGGGGTGAGACACCACTCCTCCAATTCTTAATGTTGTCGGCAAAAGTGACGGTTGTCGGCAAAACATAATATAGGATTGTTGGCAGATTACAAATGCCAATGTGCGGAAGTTGTTGTTATACAATATTGTTATTGTAAAAAGTAGTTAATAATGACAAAAAAAATATTGAGGAAAATTGTTGATAATTGAAGTTGACCAAAGCACCACTAAACTAATGTGTCATGTGTGGAAGAACCGTAATAAATGTTTGTTTTTTTTATAATTCGATAGAGGTATCTGGAGTTCCTCTGATTTCTTGTGAAGGTAGAGAATAGTTTGAAGTTTGTAACTGTGGAGTCTGCAATGTTTTGCACGTGAAGAACAATTATAGAAAATTAGCTAATTTGCATACAATTTGCATGGTCACCTCACCGTCATCATGCATGGTCATCAAGTATATTGCTAATCAGACAATCTGAAAATTCAACAAACTCTAACCATTATGTAGGCCTACATCACATAATCACATACTTGGAATGAAGCAAATTATAAACATTGCTGTTCCTTATCTACATAAATTTGCATACATTTTAACAAATTTGGGCAATTTTAAAATCTTGTAAATTTGCGTTGTTAGGTAAAATATAATTAATATTTCTTTTATTGAGTATAGCTATAATCAAGGAAAAAAATTCTTCAAAAGAAGGTTGGGGTCCGGGTGTGAGCGTATTCGTGGGGACTCTACTGAAGATTGCTGATGGCGATGTGATGTCCTTGCTAGTTACTGCTATCTATTCTAGATAGCTGCTGGCTCTATGAAGTCATTGTTATCTACTGAAGTTAAGTAATGTATATGTGATGTCATTATTATATCTACTGAAGATAGCTGATGGCTATGATAAGTCATTAATATCTACTGAATGTAGCTGATGACTATATTAAGTCATTGCTATCTACTGAAGATAGCTGATGACTATGTGAAGTCGATGCTATCTACTGACAGTAGACTTCGGTTGTATATATAAATGCGCTTTTATAAATGCGCACGTGACCAGATGGCCAGCGCCATATTTGTATTACATCACTGTCAATCACTGAAATGGCGACCATTGAAGGAGTGGCTACAGTTGTGACCTTGTTTCGTGGCTAGCACTGGCAAGGAACATTGGCTGCAGGTTCGATGCTATAAATTTGCAAGGATAAATCATGGATATCAAAGAATCATGATTATTGCACAGCACCCCCATGTAGAAACATAACTAATGTTTATTTATTTATTTTTATTTATTTATTTATTTATTTATTTATTTATTTATTTATTTATTTATTTATTTATTTATTTATTTATGCGACGAAAAACGAAAACCCTGTTCTATTTTGAACAAAATGGGAAACAAATTTTTCCTGTACAAATGAATGCCGACCCCAAATTTCGGAAATTTCAGGACATGTATTTTCTCAAATTGAATTTTATTTACAGATTTTTGTGATTTTTTGGGTTATTTAAAAATTTTTAAAAATACCAACCGACCGACCGACCCTACTTGAAAGGTCCGTTCGCCCGTAGAACAGGGTTTCTCTCTTTCTCGCCTTACTTATAATTTTATAAATATTATTTGTCCCCCCCCCCTTCCCCCAAAACCACCCCTCCCCCCTTTTACACTCATAAATTAATTGTTTTTTTGCTAACTTTCCCCTTCCGTGTAAAGTAAAACTTCATAAGCCGGTTGAATCAAACTGAACAAAATTGACGTATACAATTACAATACTAGAGCGGTTCTCGGCTTTCGCGGTTCTCGGCATTCGCGGTTCTCGGTAGTGTGGGTTGGTCCGTATGTGACGTTTCTGTTCAGAACCTTGTGTGACCCTTCCCCAGAAAAAAATCATCCGCCACCACTGGTTATAACAAGGGCCTTGTAAATGCAACTGGTGAGACAGAGCCTCGAATGACGTTTGTGTTTTCAGTTCCCTAACAGGTACAAAGTTTACGCATTATCATTAGGCCTACCAAGTATTGTATGTCCTATAATCTCTTATGTATGACATGGATCTTTACCATGATTGTGCAAGCCAAAAAATATCATTTCAATACCCCAAACATGCGTTAAAAAAAGACCATGTTTTACACATGCAACCTCAAGTTTAGACATATAATTTAATTTTCCCTAAACCCTCATGCACGGGAAAAATCATGCCGCCACCATTGGTTATGACAAGGGCCTTTTAGGGTGCACACCAGTAAATAAGCCCCACTGACTTTCTGTACAGACAGGGGCCGGGAAAACAACTCAGTTCTTCAAAACTTCCCCTTTCTGCAAGCAGAAGGTCAGATGACGACATCCATTGTAAAAATTAATACATGGATTTCAGGATTTTTTTTCCAGAAATATTGTAAAAAGTTCAACCTATAACCCATACAGCTAACGCCACCTCACAAACAGCTTGGTGTTTCTGAAATGTAACACATTTTGAAAGTCGTCATAAAAAGTCGGATCCTGCTAAATTTACACAGACAATCTAATTTACAGGCCTAAATGATGATTAAATATGAATCAGGGCCTAATAGTTGCCTTTTAAGCCTTTTCTAATGCATTACATTAAGTCATATTGCACATTTCATCGTTTCAAATACTGTTTTTTCCCTTCCAGGGTGTAGCTAGACTTCTCCGTACTCCACTTGCCAATTGTGCTTCTGGCTATTGCATTTAAGCTTAAAACTCTGATTATTATTTGTGCACAATTGATAGATTTTCACATCTAATCTTTTCAGTCACCGTACGCCAGGGGTGCAAATTGTGATCTCTTCCTCAGGAGCAAGGTTTTTAGGCTCAAGATTTCCTCAATCATACCAGACATAAAATAGGTTTCACTTCGAAAGATGAGAATAATATTGTAACTTTACATAGGATGTTTTTTAATGAGACTAACAAGTAAAATCTTCGAAATTTCAAAAAGGGCTGTTTGGCCAATGATTTGTGTGAATTCACTGGGACATATGGGCTCCTTTCCTGTTGCCCCCTCCCCCTTCATTTTTTTTTTTTTCATTCGGAGGAAGCACTTTTCTCTTTCATTTTTGTCACTCTGCCCCCCCCCCTTCTGATAACTTTTCATTATCAAGAAATTCTGACCTCTTTTTTTTGGCGTTTGGAATGATCTTTCTTCTTCTAAGTGTTCTTTAACAATATCATTTGAAATATCGTTTGAAAGGTACAAAGATTGAATTATTTTATTAGCACTAGCATCTGTTTGTAACATGCCCTTAGTTTTAACGTCCTCAATTTTTGCATCAATAGGGAATCAAATTTGCATATCATGTTTGATTGATTTGGCACTCTCAATTTGTTTCCCTTTAATTTCCTCAAATCGTGCTGGTCAGTAGCAGCCACTTGCTGACCGCTGTATCTCCATATGTGACCAGATATGTTTACCTCTTAATGTTGATGAGTCCATTTCACTATCCTTTACATCTTGTTCAGTGCTTTATAATCTCTAAAATTCCCTCAAAATTTTCCAGGTTGTCATCTTCTCACTGGCACTTCTGATTTTTTAATATTGATACATTGAATTCCTTTATGACTTTTTTTTCCATACAATCCTCATTGCCTCACTTTATAAATTTCCTCAGATACCGGTATGTGCCTTATTACCACCGGCCACCGATTTCCTCAAATACTCATATCCATATTCTGACACCAACACCTTCCTCTTTTAATACTTAAGGCTCTTATTTCTTGAACAATCATTTGAATTCCTCAATATTTTGCACAAGTGTCTTCCTCTCTTCCATTCAGTAGCTTCACTACTTCACCTATTACTTATTATCTGTTTGCTGAGATTGTTTTCCTCTTCTACCTCCTTCCTCCTCTTCTTCTTTCCTCTTCCTCTCCTCTTTTTTTCTCCCTTCCTCTTTTTTCCTCTCTTTCTTTTTTTCTTCTAAAGGCATTATTTCCTCAATTTTGACTGTTATTTCCTAGGAGCGGTGCTCCCCGCTCCCGCACAATTTGCATCCCTGCCGTACGCCCTCTGTTTGTTAGCTTCCCAAGTGGACTACTGACTTTGGATTGCGGATAACTTTTTAACACGGGATTCTATGGAGAGTTAGGCCAATTTCTGGCCTAACTAAAATTGGTCATGATGTAATGCATCTTTAAATGAATCTGGCTTGTGATTGGTCCCCATATATCGTTATTGATTGAACAAATTCATCAGGATCGGTAGAGTAAACTAGTAAACCAGAGTTCGTAGTATCTGATCCAAGAAAATGCACTTACTGTGTACGTTTCAACAACCACTGTTGTCTTTGTCAACACTTGATGAGGAGTGACTGCAATCTACTGACAACCAACGCTAGAGGGATATGTAAAATCAGGCGGTTTTTGGCGATTTTAGCCATTAAGCCCCCCCCCACCGCATAAATCTGAAAGCCCCTCTGAGCCCCCCTCCTGGAGACGCTATTGCAAAATCAATGGAGAGAAACTATACTACCTTGTTTCTTAATAAAATGTAACGGGGTACATCAGGCAACTATGAGAGCCAAAAAGGCCTCAAATTGAGCAAAGAAAGACATTAATTTTCACGTGCATTTCAACCAAGACGCTTCATTAGTGGTGTTCGCCCTTAATGTCATATTATCATGACCGTTTTATTTTGTTTTATGTTAAGGGTTGGGGTATGAACGTTTGGACAGTATTTATTGTGGGACATTAGAGCACATCAGACATATCGAATTGCATTCTGAATACTAAGAATGTCCTGATATCAAATAATTTTGATTTTTTGAAATTCGCAATGTAATACACATTTTATGACAAATCATTAAAAATTGATATTTTTGATATATAACAGCCCTCGAAGTAAATTTTATAAATTTAATGATACATTCTTTAAGTATATGTAGCTGGGAGGAAAGGCCGACGATCAATTGAAAATTTTGACCTTTCGTATTGAAGATATGGATTTCCCCCAAAAAAAAAATAGGTCTTTTGGGAAATAAAATCCATATCTTCAATATGAAAGGTCAAAATTTTCAATTGATCGTCGGCTTTTCCTCCCAGCTACATACACTTTAAGAATATGTCATTAGATTTATAAAATTTACTTCGAGGACTGTTATATATCAAAAATTTGAAAAATATCAAATTTTAATAATTTGTCATAAAATTTGCATTATATCGTGAATTTCAAAAAATGAAAATTATTTGATATGAGAAAGACATTCTTCGTATTCAGAATGCAATTCGATATGTCTGATGTGCTCTCATTTCCCACAAAAATACTGTCGAAACGCTCAAAACGCTCATTCCAGATCCCTTAAGTATATGTCATATTACATGTTTCACATTTGTACGATTTTAAATAATTCTTTATCATGTTTATAGGACATGCTCTGTTATATTTTTATATCCTCTTTTCATTCTTGAAAAGATAGATCATGCTTTTTATTTCACCCATTGGGTATTTCTTTATTAATTTGTGTTTATATGGCGATTTCAAGTGGGATAATAACTCCTGGATGACGTAAGCATAATGTTGATAGATTTAAATATCATTATAAATAGGCACTTAATAATAATGATATTGAAATAAATTGATAAATAGATAAATTAATAGATAAATAAATAAAAGATATATAAGCCTAGATAAATAATAAATAAATGATAAACTAGGAGTAAATTGCAAACATTAAATATCTTAGAGCAAATGAGCATTTAATAAGTTTTTGCGACAAATATTTTGCCCCTTCTTGTACGTTTTATCATTATTTTATCTTTTACTAATTTTTTTGGGACATGCTCGCTTATTTATTTTTTATGTGTTCCTCTTATCATTTGTGAAGTATTTCTTTATTTTTGTTTTAGTACAAGTGATCACTGAGTATGTTTAACTGTGGAAATATCGGTAGATAAGGTGTTTTTATTTCACCCTTGAGTATTATTTATAAGTGTATCAACATACATTTCACATGTCATGATTTTTCATTGTTTTATTTTAAAGCAATTCTTTATTGGGGTGCATGCTCTCATATATTAGGTGGTTTTTTTTCATGTTCCTCTTGTCATTCTTGATAGATGGCTGTTTATTTATGTCGCGTGTTAAGTATTTTTTAATTTTTGGTCGAAGTGTATAATTATCATCAGACACATGTCACATTTTTATGTATGATTTTGCATTATTTAATTTCAAATTATATAATTTTTTAAACGTACTAACGTAGTTCTTTATTTTTGTTTCTGTGAATATCATCCGAAAAGTAGGCCTCCTGCACATTATGATTTTGCCTTGCTTTATTTAACTCTTTACTGGGGTGCATGCTCTCTGCTGGGTTTTTTCATGTTCCTCTTATCATTATTGACAAGATAGCACCTGCTGTACGCTGTTTATTTATTTCGCCCTAAATTATTTCTTTACTTGTGTTTTTAGATTTTGAAGTTTATATCATGATAGCACACGCTATGTTTTTATACCAACCGCGTTTTCTTTTTGAAAACAGTTCTTGTTTCAAATCCTGGTCCGCAATGTCAACATTCAGTTCGTTCATAAAATATGGCTATTTATTTATGTCGCGTGTTAAGTAGTTCTTTATTTTTTGCTCGAAGTGTATAAATATCATCAGACACCTGTCAAATTTTTATGTATGATTGTTCATTATCTAATCTTAAAATATATAATTCTTTAAACTTATTTCTTTTTTTCTGTTTCAGTGAATATCATCCGAAAAGTAGGCCTCTACACATTATGATTTTCCTTGTTTTATTTAAACTCTTTATTGAGGTACATGCTCCTCTTATCGTTATTGACAAGTCATCACATGCTGTACGCTGTTTATTTATTTCGCCCTCATTTTCTTTACTTTTGTTTTTAGATCTTTAGTTCTTTATTTTTGTTTCTGTGAATATCATCCGAAAAGTAGGCCTTCTGCACATTATGATTTTTCCTTGCTTTATTTAACTCTTTACTGGGGTGCATGCTCTCTGCTGGGTTTTTTCATGTTCCTCTTATCATTATTGACAAGATAGCACCTGCTGTACGCTGTTTATTTATTTCGCCCTAAATTATTTCTTTACTTTTGTTTTTAGATTTTGAAGTTGATATCATGATATCACACGCTATGTTTTATACCAAACGCATTGTCTGGTTAAAGACAGTTCTTGTTTTAAATCCTGAATACAATGTCAACATTCAGTTCGTTCACCTCACAATGCGGTGCGATGTTATATAACTGTATATATTGCAGGGTTGCCAAACCCGCGATGTAATAGGCCTAGGTCAATAGGATGAGTTTTGAAGATTTTCCTCGCGACAATTTCCTGTCCTATAGACACCAATTGATGGTTAAGAAAAATATTGCATGACTTCTCAACATTGGCTTACGCGACTTCTGGTAGTTTTTTATCTCATAGAAACCAACGGTTGATAAAAAAATATTGGGCGACTTTTCAATGATTTGACCCGCGGTTTGCCCTCATTTGTTTGGCAACCGTGGTCTGTGTTAAGTGAATATATTTCGGTAAGAAAATAATTATCATAGACCATGTAGACAGAACGGACAATAGTCATAGGCGCTCTCCTCCATTTTGAGAAATATACTTTTACACACACACTACATTTATAATTAAAATGATCAGCCTTAAAGTTTTACCTTTTAGTGGGTTAAGCCAAACCTAAGTGGATGAAATATAAATCAACACTTCTGGCACTGATTGGTTTCCGTAGTTGTTATATGGAATACGAGCTGTCTGTAGCTACAAAATTGTCTGCAAATCGGCTTTTGCCGGGCCTCTCTTTTCGGCGTTTTTCTCATTAAATTAGGGTCCCGTTCAAATAAAAAATAAACTGGTGTCTAGATGTAATCACAGTTAACACACCAGGAAAATTATAGAATATACAACAACCTAGTTACACCTGTAGACTGCGAACAAACATGCACCTGGCCAGACCTGGCCGTAAAACAAAGTGTTCTCCCTACGGATACCCTTAAGGGTCACACACAGACCTGGCCGTAAAACAAAGTGTTCTCCCTACGGATACCCTTAAGGGTCACACAATAACATGACAATAATGTGTATGACGAGATGTAACTTACTAGCTGAGCTGAATAGACCTCAAACCATGCATAACATACGTGATTGTACGTCATATTGTCATATAACGTATGAGCGTGATGTATAGTATACGAGTCTTCCTAAACATCTTCCAGCCGGGATGATTAGATCATGTACAGTCATCTACGTGTTTATACTCTAAATTGTACGTCAAAGGGTGACAAAGGGCGTACAGATTACCGATTTAGCATGGGGGACACAAAAAGGTGCTTAAAAACACATTTTGAATTAGTTTTTTGTCCATTTGCGAGCGAATGAGTAAGTTAGAATTGAGGAGGTCGGGCGGGGACATCTAGCATATTATTAGTTTGAGAGGGTCATTATACCGAAAAGGGCTAAAGTTATAGTTTCCTCAATTTACGTTATAATTAGAGTTAAAATTAGGGTCAGAGTTATGTTCATTGGCGGCGCTACGGGGGGATACTTATCTTGACTCCCAAATAAATAAATCCATGACCCCTTCCTTCCGAAGAAAATGACAGCCCCTAAGTTCCCTACGTGCAAACATTATCAAATAACATCATCGGCAGCTACCCAGTTCTGACCTTAATGCCAGTAAGAATCACATTTCACCATCAATATGGCCAATTGCCACGCCCATTTAGCACGGAAATAATAAAATATAACTTTTTAAATCAGCTATATCTAGCTTTTCCGTCATAAATTTTTTTTTTCCGTAATGGAAAATCCAAATAAAGAGTTTATGTTTCGGGTCAAATTATTTTGCCCTTTGCAATTAATGCCTCTATTTTGCAAAACCAATTTTCCTTGTAACCTGTCATTTTCGCCTATACTTTTGCGTGTGGAATTTGTTCACATCCGGGTATCTTACATCGTTGAACACGGTATGGCGACTTGTAGATGTCACGTGCGCATTTATAAATGCGCATTTATATATATACCCGAAGTCCACTGCTAAAGATAACTGATGGCTATGTGATGTCATTGCTATCTACTGAAGATAGCTGATGTCTAATATGGAGTAATTGCCAGCTACTAAAGAAAACCGATGGCTATTATGAAGTCATTGCTATCTTTTTAAGATAGCTGGTTGCTCTGTGAGGTCATTGTTATCTACTGAGGTTAGCTGATGGCTATGTGAAGTAATTTCTATCTACTGAAGAAAGCTGATGGCTATATGTGATGACAGTGCTACCTATTAGCGGATGGCTATGTGAAGTTTTTTTGCTATCTGCTGAAGATAGCTAATGGCTATGTAAGGTTAATGCTATATACCGGGGTTAGCTGATGGCTCTGTGAAGTTATTCTCACCTACTAAAGGGAAACAGGACATTTCGCATCCCTACCATTTCACCCCCTACAAGCTGAACTGCTGAATATAGTGCCCACACACCACGTATCTACTAAAGGGAAACAGGACACTTCGCCTACCTGACATTTCGCCCCCTATATGCTGAACTGCTAAATACAGTGCCAACCCACTGAATTAGTTATGGTTAGGGTTTCGGGCTTGGACTTAGGGTAATGGTTTAGGGTTTAGGATATTCGGGTTAAGGTTTTCAGAGCGTAAGGGTAAGGGCGCTGCTTGTGGTTAGGGTTTTGGTTTGGGACTTGGGTTAACATTTATAGTTATAGGGCTTAGGGTTAGGATTAAAGGTTAGGGTGAGGGTTACGGCCCTATATCAATTGTCAAATTGATACAGTATTTGCCAATTTAGAAATGGTCATATAAAGTCATTGTTATCTATTGATATAAGCTGATGGCTATGTAAAGTCATATTTATTTACTGAGGTTGCTGATGGCTATGTGAAGTAATTGCTATCTACTGAAGATAGCTGATGGTTATGTAAAGACAGTGCTATCAAATGATAGCAGATTGTTCTATGAAGTCATTGCTATCTACTGAAGATTATATTTCATATTTTATTTCATTGTGGCATTTTTCCCAGGGTGTGTTGAACCTCCTTGATATACGAGGGTCATTCAAAAAGTTCTACCTCCACTCTTATAACTTCTGTCCTGTATAAAATGATAGCTTCTTCAAGCTTAGCATAATTGTACATTTAAATGTTACCTACACTGCATTTTGATACGTTTTCCATATTTTTGTAGGTGAACTCATAACTCATAAGTAAGATTGTATATGCCGGAAACGATAAAAAAAGTTGTAAACATTTAAATGAAAATATGTGTGTATTCCTCTTAGGAGATTAGATCGATATACAAGTGTTATGATTAGGTAAAAAAGAAGTTGTTGTGTTGCTCTCCGCGGCCGGGTCAAAATCGCGAAAATAATTATGGGCCCAGTTTTTTTGGGTTAAAAAAAAAATTAAACAAATTAAAAAAAATTTAATCAGTAAACTAAGAGTTAATTGTGAAGGGCCTTGATATTATTTACTTCAATAAAATATTCAACATCGGGTACAAAATACAGGCGATATTGTGCATTTGCCTCTCTTCACACATGTTACTGTGAAATAGTAGGTAGCAAATGGTCGAGTTGGTAAAAAAATCCGGCCGGCTGTACCACCAGATTTTAGGCTTGGGAGGGCAAGACAACAAATGTGCGTGTCCGATTTACCCCTCCGCACCACACCCTAAATCAGCACCAATGGAGTATCGCCCTGGGGCAGGGTGGCAAGTTCCCTTTTCACAGAAATGTGAAAAAAAAACCAGTTTGCAATTTCCTTTTGGTTTATTTTAGACTTAAAATTAACCCCATTTTAGGCCATATCAATGTCTTTTTTCAAAAAGGACTGTACGCTAAACATTAAATTGGCCTCATGTGCTTTTCATATTTGTCAACAATATAGGCCTAAATAACTATACCCAAATTTTCTCAAAATACAGTCCGAAATTGAATCAAGCGCCGATAAAATTTCGGAAGCGGTCTCACGGGGCTGTCATTTTCTTCTTCCATTTTCTTTACGGCCGCCCTATCTCTCTCCGTTTTCTCTTTTTCTCCTTCCCCCTCTTCTTTATACGTTAACCATCACGTTCTTTCTTTGTTTAGGCCTATACATGTATCTCTACGTTTTCACTCCTTTTACTCGTGCAATTTATGCAATTTATGCAATTTATTCCCGCGTTTCATCACAGTCCACCGGCTTTCGTTTAGACCCTCCTACCCTCGGATCCGTGGATAATGACTGGTAATGAAGACTATGTAACATTATTAATCAGTTCAATGTTTGGTTACTGGTTACTGGGTTTTCGATTACAATTTTTTTTCATTAAAAGAAATAATAGTGTATGTTAATCATTACACTACAGCTCAACTGATCATACTTTTCCTACATTCGACCTTGCATGATTTTTGAGTTGACACAGTCATGAAAATAACTATAGATACTTGACAGACCATTAGTAGCCCAGTTCTGAACCTTTTCATTGATCATTCATAACAATAGGTATCTGATGGATCAGTGAAGATAAGAAGGGATTATAATATATCCGTAACCTTGATATTATAGTACATCTCGAGGAAAAAGTGCAATGGACATGTTTTCATTTTATGTTTCAAATATCCCGCGCATGAAAATTGAGTATTTAACCCAAAATGGGAAATTTATTGGAAATCTGTTTAACGGATTTATTTGACATCTTTTTCTGCACTGTATTATACCTAAATTAAGAAATTTGATAAATATTCAAAGAAAATATAGGTCATCCAAAAAATTTTGATTTTTACACATTTTGGGGCAAAAAAGGAAAAATAAGCAAAAATATCAAAATCTGTTTCAACAGCTTCATTCATCAAGTCATAACAAACGGCCTTCATGCTTAATTTCTAATAAAATATTGAAATTGTGAAAAATATAGGTATTTAATGATTCTCATGTTTTTTCTTGCAAATATGCTAATAATATGCAAATTATGAAATTGCAAAATAACGTTTCTACATAGCATACATCTTTCAAGTGTGATGTTCAAAATGACAGACATCAAAAAGAGATTCGATGAAATGTAAAGGTGTAGTAACAATTTTGGCATGGACTGTCTGGTTAGGAAAAGTACGGTAAGTTGAGCTGTGCAATTTTTATTTCTAGGGCTCTTTGATTTCTTCAAATAAAGTAAATCCACTGGCCCTCTATAATTACGCACAAAAGATCGCCGCATGATCCTACAGTGTGTGTAATCATTGACATTGATTTGTGGAGAAAGAAGAATGGATTTTTGGCACGGAGTAGGCCTATTTTAGAAGCGGAATTTGAAACTGGGGCGGGTTAATGGGGTTACAGAACTTTTTGTTCATAGGTCGTACGTAATTATGTATCATTCCATTATCCAAAGACGGAACCGAACCAAGATTGTGGGACAGTCCAGGACAGTCTGTGTGGGACTGCACACATCTCAAACAACACTCATCTCAAAGTTTGCTCGGTGCATCATGCAGTTATTGTTGCCTACATGTATGCACACAACACAGGGGCACTCACAATAGGCAATTGACCCCTACTGGTAGCGCTGTGTTGTAGATATAGGAGAACTAGTTAGCGTCATATATCAAAAAGTATAAAAGCTATGATACGGTACTTGCTCTATATTTCAATTACTTATTCTTTTCAAAATTTCTGAATTTTCAACCCGGTACATGCTTCAATAACGAGGGACCATACATTTGTATGAGAAAGAAATCGTACCATCTATATATATCCAAACTCCCGTGTTATTCCAATGCACATTTTGCTTCACCGGACCGCCCTGGCTTGGTCGTATTTGGAAGAGTGGTGTCACGAAACCGTAATAGGTACAAACTTAGTACTTTCTGTCAATCAAGTATGGTTTATTCTCTACATGCCAATATTTAAATCATTAGCATAGTCCTTATAATAACGGGGGACCACCTTGATGAGTAAATGACAGCAAACCATTGCAAAATACCCCCAAAACTCGGTCAGTGGAGCTCCGCCCGTACATGTCAATAGCGTCATTATCGATTGGATTAGTCGACCGTAGCGGACAATTCGATCGCTCATTAGATTTATATTATCACGTGGTAATAAATTTGCATTGGACAATCGATTATAATAATAGTTTAGTACTGCATATCTCGGTTTAATCTTTACTAAGCGGGTTTATGGCTGGAAAGGTCACGGTGGACATAACTGCACTATGGTTTTAAAGAGCGATTTGTTACACGGGTATTGCTTCAGCTGGCTTCGCCGCTAAAAATATCAGAATAAAACCATTTTTTTACATTAACGCCTACAAATGGAATAACCTATCAAAAATAACACTTTTTTGTCTATGATTAATATTAATGGGATATCGAATGAAGTCGAACCATGAAACCAAAAAATTCTATAAACCCCATTTTTTGACATGCAAACCTCCAAACGCATAACATAACAAAATCTGTGAACTTGTAGTCCTACTGTATATGGCATATTGGATGGCCCATATTTGCAAGACTATCCTTGCCTTCAAGGTAAAACAAACATACTCATGTTACCCTCGGGCCATGAGCTAGCCTGGTGTCAGATCTTACCCAGGGAAATATGCGCCTTTAAAAGAAAATAAAGAAATAGTCGGTACTTCCTGTTTCTTCAATAAATAAATATTAATTGGAGATCAAATCAAGTAAATCCTTGCGAAAAAATCCGGATAAAAGAACTTTTCCGACAGTGTAACCTCCAAAACGCATAACGTAACAAAACATTAGACCCCCACTCGCCTTTTTATCTTTATTCGATAAATATTAACTGGAGGTCAGGTCATGTCCATATATACGAAAAAAAATCCGGATAAAAGAACTTTTCGACAGTGTAACCTCCAAAACGCAAAAAATGTATAAAGCCCAATACGTAACAAAAAATTAGACCCACTCGAGTTTTTTTCTTTCTTCGATAAATATTACCTGCAGGTCAGGTCATGTCCATATATGCGAAAAAAATCCGGATAAAAGAGCTTTTCCGACATTGTAACCTCCAAAACGCATAAAAAATGTATAGAGCCCAATATGTAACAAAATATTAGACCCACTCGAATTTTTTCTTTCTTCGATAAATATTAACCAGAGGTCAAGTCATGTCCATATATGAGAAAAAATCCGGATAAAAGAGCTTTTCCGACAGTGTAATCCTCCAAAACGCATAACGTAACAAAAAATTAGACCCACTCGATTTTTTTTCTTTCTTCAATAAATATTAACTGGAGGTCAAGTCATGTCCATATATAAGAAAAAATCCGGATAAAAGAGCTTTTCCGACAGTGTAACCTTCAAAACGCATAAAAAAATGTATAGAGCCCAATACGTAACAAAAAATTAGACCCACTCGAATTTTTTTCTTTCTTCGATAAATATTAACTGGAGGTCAGGTCCTGTCCATATATGCGAAAAATCCGGATAAAAGAGCTTTTCCGACAGTGTTACCTCAAAAACGCATAAAAAATATACAGAGCCCAATACGTAACAAAAAATTAGACCCACTCGAATGTTTTTCTTTCTTCGATAAATATTAACTGGAGGTCAAGTCATGTCCATATGAGAAAAAAATCCGGATAAAAGAGCTTTTCCGACAGTGTAACCTTCAAAACGCATAAAAAAATGTATAGAGCCCAATACGTAACAAAAAATTAGACCCACTCGAATTTTTTTCTTTCTTCGATAAATATTAACAGGAGATCAGGTCCTGTCCATATATGCGAAAAATCCGGATAAAAGAGCTTTTCCGACAGTGTTACCTCAAAAACGCATAAAAAATATACAGAGCCCAATACGTAACAAAAAATTAGACTCACTCGAATTTTTTTCTTTCTTCGATAAATATTAACCAGAGGTCAAGTCATGTCCATATATGAGAAAAAATCCGGATAAAAGAGCTTTTCCGACAGTGTTACCTCAAAAACGCATAAAAAATATACAGAGCCCAATACGTAACAAAAAATTAGACCCACTCGAATTTTTTTCTTTCTTCGATAAATATTAACTGGAGGTCAAGTCATGTCCATATATGAGAAAAAATCCGGATAAAAGAGCTTTTCCGACAGTGTAACCTCTAAAACGCATAAAAAAATGTATAGAGCCCAATACGTAACAAAAAATTAGACACACTCGAATTTTTTTCTTTCATCGATAAATATTACCTGCAGGTCAGGTCATGTCCATATATGCGAAAAAATCCGGATAAAAGAGCTTTTCCGAAAGTGTAACCTCCAAAACGCATAAAAAATGTATAGAGCCCAATATGTGACAAAATATTAGACCCACTCGAATTTTTTTTTCTTTCTTCGATAAATATTAACCAGAGGTCAAGTCATGTCCATATATGAGACAAAATCCGGATAAAAGAGCTTTTCCGACAGTGTAATCCTCCAAAACGCATAACGTAACAAAAAATTAGACCCACTCGATTTTTTTCTTTCTTCAATAAATATTAACTGGAGGTCAAGTCATGTCCATATATAAGAAAAAATCCGGATAAAAGAGCTTTTCCGACAGTGTAACCTTCAAAACGCATAAAAAAATGTATAGAGCCCAATACGTAACAAAAAATTAGACCCACTCGAATTTTTTTTTTTCTTTCTTCGATAAATATTAACTGGAGGTCAGGTCCTGTCCATATATGCGAAAAAATCCGGATAAAAGAGCTTTTCCGACAGTGTTACCTTAAAAACGCATAAAAAATATACAGAGCCCAATACGTAACAAAAAATTAGACCCACTCGAATTTTTTTCTTTCTTCGATAAATATTAACTGGAGGTCAAGTCATGTCCATATGAGAAAAAATCCGGATAAAAGAGCTTTTCCGACAGTGTAACCTTCAAAACGCATAAAAAAATGTATAGAGCCCAATACGTAACAAAAAATTAGACCCACTCGAATTTTTTTCTTTCTTCGATAAATATTAACTGGAGGTCAGGTCCTGTCCATATATGCGAAAAATCCGGATAAAAGAGCTTTTCCGACAGTGTTACCTCAAATACGCATAAAAAAATATACATAGCCCAATACGTAACAAAAAATTAGACCCACTCGAATTTTTTTTCTTTCTTCGATAAATATTAACCAGAGGTCAAGTCATGTCCATATATGAAAAAAAATCCGGATAAAAGAGCTTTTCCGACAGTGTAATCCTCCAAAACGCATAACGTAACAAAAAATTAGACCCACTCCATTTTTTTCTTTCTTCAATAAATATTAACTGGAGGTCAAGTCATGTCCATATATAAGAAAAAATGCGGATAAAAGAGCTTTTCCGACAGTGTAACCTTCAAAACGCATAAAAAAATGTATAGAGCCCAATACGTAACAAAAAATTAGACCCACTCGAATTTTTTTCTTTCTTCGATAAATATTAAGTGGAGGTCAAGTCATGTCCATATATGAGAACAAATCCGGATAAAAGAGCTTTTCCGACAGTGTAACCTCTAAAACGCATAAAAAAAATGTATAGAGCCCAATACGTAACAAAAAATTAGACACACTCGAATTTTTTTCTTTCATCGATAAATATTAACTGGAGGTCAGATCCTGTCCATATATGCGAAAAAATCCGGATAAAAGAGCTTTTCCGACAGTGTTACCTCAAAAACGCATAAAAAAATATACAGAGCCCAATACGTAACAAAAAATTAGACCCACTCGAATTTTTTTCTTTCTTCGATAAATATTAACTGGAGGTCAAGTCATGTCCATATAATGAGAAAAAATCCGGATAAAAGAGCTTTTCCGACAGTGTAACCTCCAAAACGCATAAAAAATGTATAGAGCCCAATACGTAACAAAAAATTAGACCCACTCGAATTTTTTTTTTCTTTCTTCGATAAATATTAACTGGAGGTCAAGTCATGTCCATATAATGAGAAAAAATCCGGATAAAAGAGCTTTTCCGACAGTGTAACCTCCAAAACGCATAAAAAAAGTATAGAGCCCAATACGTAACAAAAAATTAGACCCACTCGAATGTTTTTCTTTCTTCGATAAATATTAACTGGAGGTCAAGTCATGTCCATATATGAGAAAAAATCCGGATAAAAGAGCTTTTCTGACAGTGTAACCTCTAAAACGCATAAAAAATGTATAGAGCCCAATACGTAACAAAAAATTAGACACACTCGAATTTTTTTCTTTCATCGATAAATATTACCTGCAGGTCAGGTCATGTCCATATATGCGAACAAATCCGGATAAAAGAGCTTTTCCGACAGTGTAACCTCCAAAACGCATAAAAATGTATAGAGCCCAATATGTAACAAAATATTAGACCCACTCGAATTTTTTTCTTTCTTCGATAAAATATTAACCAGAGGTCAAGTCATGTCCATATATGAGAAAAAATCCGGATAAAAGAGCTTTTCCGACAGTGTAATCCTCCAAAACGCATAACGTAACAAAAAATTAGACCCACTCGATTTTTTTCTTTCTTCAATAAATATTAACTGGAGGTCAAGTCATGTCCATATATAAGAAAAAATCCGGATAAAAGAGCTTTTCCGACAGTGTAACCTTCAAAACGCATAAAAAAATGTATAGAGCCCAATACGTAACAAAAAATTAGACCCACTCGAATTTTTTTCTTTCTTCGATAAATATTAACTGGAGGTCAGGTCCTTTCCATATATGCGAAAAATCCGGATAAAAGACTTTTTCCGACAGTGTTACCTCAAAAACGCATAAAAAATATACAGAGCCCAATACGTAACAAAAATTAGACCCACTCGAATTTTTTCTTTCTTCGATAAATATTAACTGGAGGTCAAGTCATGTCCATATGAGAAAAAATCCGGATAAAAGAGCTTTTCCGACAGTGTAACCTTCAAAACCCATAAAAAATGTACAGAGCCCAATACGTAACAAAAAATTAGACCCACTCGAATTTTTTTCTTTCTTCGATAAATATTAACCAGAGGTCAAGTCATGTCCATATATGAGAAAAAATCCGGATAAAAGAGCTTTTCCGACAGTGTAATCCTCCAAAACGCATAACGTAACAATAAATTAGACCCACTCCATTTTTTTCTTTCTTCAATAAATATTAACTGGAGGTCAAGTCATGTCCATATAACCGAAAAAAAATCCGGATAAAAGAGCTTTTCCGACAGTGTAACCTCCAAAACAAAAAAAAAATGTATAGAGCCCAATACGTAACAAAAAAATTAGACCCACTCGAATTTTTTTTTCTTTCTTCGATAAATATTAACTGGAGGTCAAGTCATGTCCATATATGAGAAAAAATCCGGATAAAAGAGCTTTTCCGACAGTGTAACCTCTAAAACGCATAAAAAAAATGTATAGAGCCCAATACGTAACAAAAAATTAGACACACTCGAATTTTTTTCTTTCATCGATAAATATTAACTGGAGGTCAGGTCCTGTCCATATATGCGAAAAAATCCGGATAAAAGAGCTTTTCCGACAGTGTTACCTCAAAAACGCATAAAAAAATATACAGAGCCCAATACGTAACAAAAAATTAGACCCACTCGAATTTTTTTCTTTCTTCGATAAATATTAACTGCAGGTCAAGTCATGTCCATATAATGAGAAAAAATCCGGATAAAAGAATTTTTCCGACAGTGTAACCTCCAAAACGCATAAAAAATGTATAGAGCCCAATAAGTAACAAAAAATTAGACCCACTCGAATGTTTTTCTTTCTTCGATAAATATTAACTGGAGGTCAGGTCCTGTCCATATATGCGAAAAATCCGGATAAAAGAGCTTTTCCGACAGTGTTACCTCAAAAACGCATAAAAAATATACAGAGCCCAATACGTAACAAAAAATTAGACCCACTCGAATTTTTTTCTTTCTTCGATAAATATTAACTGGAGGTCAAGTCATGTCCATATATGAGAAAAAATCCGGGTAAAAGAGCTTTTCCGACAGTGTAACCTCTAAAACGCATAAAAAAATGTATAGAGCCCAATACGTAACAAAAAATTAGACACACTCGAATTTTTTTCTTTCATCGATAAATATTAACTGGAGGTCAGGTCCTGTCCATATATGAGAAAAATCCGGATAAAAGAGCTTTTCCGACAGTGTTACCTCAAAAACGCATAAAAAATATACAGAGCCCAATACGTAACAAAAAAATTAGACCCACTCGAAATTTTTTCTTTCTTCGATAAATATTAACTGGAGGTCAGCTCATGTCCATATATGAGAAAAAATCCGGATAAAAGAGCTTTTCCGACAGTGTAACCTCCAAAACGCATAACGTAACAAACAATTAGACCCACTCAAGTCATGTCAAGTCATGTCCATATATGAGAAAAAATCCGGATAAAAGAGCTTTTCCGACAGTGTTACCTCAAAAACGCATAAAAATATACAGAGCCCAATACGTAACAAAAAATTAGACCCACTCGAATTTTTTTCTTTCTTCGATATGTAACCGGCACTAGAATGGTTGGTTTTAATAATAAGTGTAGGGTTTGAAATGTTAGGGATTAAGGTAATATCATTCTTTACCATGTCTATATTATTTTGTTTATTTTGATTATGTCATTCTTAATTAATGTAGGTTTTTGGTTTCATATCAAATTATATTTCTATCTGTTCTGTAATTAATCGATCATGATCATCATCAAGTAAACTTATATTCCATCATAATCATCATTGTCTTTGAAATCATTTTAATAGATCATGGTTTATCTTTAATTTGAAAAGGTCAGTCACCTCTTTTGATCATGAACATGCCTGCATCCTTTGCTTCTCAATTTTATGAGTTCATCAAATGTTTTATGTCTTCATTGTTTATTGTCTTCCATTCATAGAAGTTTTAAGAGCACTTTAGCAATTGATTCCTTTTATATGAGTGTGTATTGTCATCCCAATTAGTTAAGTGTGATGGAATTTATGGCCACTTATCTTTTAGCTTAAGATGGTAAGTGATCTACTTATGAATTATTCATGAGAAAGTTTTATCTCTTTTACGAGTTTATGTATTGTTAAGATTTGTCATTAAGTAAATGCTTAGTTAAGGTTATTATTTAGACTGTTACAGAGATGGCACTTAAGTTGATTTTCAAGTGTTTTTCTGGTGAACTTGCCCCTTAGATCATTTTACTTCACTTCCATCCAAGATTCCAACTGATAAACATCAAATCTTCCATCTGAGCATTCAACTGATAAAATCAAATCTTCGATCTGAGCCTCCAACTGCTCAACATCTAGTCAATTCAATATTCATATATTTATAATATTGCATCCATCTTCATTGTTTCTACGAATCATCAGATATTATTATATTAAAGCCGGAGCATAACAACAGCGTATATCTACAAGTCTTCCATCGTGTCTATTTATTTTGTGTAACGGGATTGGACATTTGATATCGCCCGAATAAGTCCCTGAATCCAGAAGTTGAACAAAAAGAAAATTACCCTAAAAATCTCTACCGTTACATTATTACCGTTACAGTTAATATTAACTGGAGGTCAAGTCATGTCCATATATGAGAAAAAATCCGGATAAAAGAGCTTTTCCGACAGTGTAACCTCCAAAACGCAGACAAAAATGTATAGCGCCCAATACGTAACAAAAAATTAGACCCACTCGATTTTTTTCTTTCTTCGATAAATATTAACCGGATGTCAAGTCATGTCCATATATGAGAAAAAATCCGGATAAAAGAGCTTTTCCGACAGTGTAACCTCCAAAACGCATAACGTAACAAAAAATTAGACCGCACTCGAATTTGTTTCTTTCTTCGATAAATATTAACTGGAGGTCAGGTCCTGTCCATATATGCGAAAAAATCCGGATAAAAGAGCTTTTCCGACAGTGTTACCTCAAAAACGCATAAAAAATATACAGAGCCCAATACGTAACAAAAAATTAGACCCACTCGAATTTTTTTCTTTCTTCGATAAATATTAACGGGAGGTCAAGTCATGTCCACATATGAGAAAAAATCCGAATAAAAGAGCTTTTCCGACAGTGTAACCTCCAAAACGCATACAAAAATGTATAGAGCCCAATACATAACAAAAAATTAGACCCACTCGAATTGTTTTCTTTCTTCGATAAATATTAACCGGAGGTCAAGTCATTTCCATATATGCGAAAAAATCCGGATAAAAGAGCTTTTCCGACAGTGTAACCTCCAAAACGCATAAAAATGTAAAGAGCCCAATACGTAACAAAAAATTAGACCCACTCGAATTTTTTTTTCTTTCTTCGATAAATATTAAATGGAGGTCAGGTCATGTCCATATATGCGAAAAAATCCGGATAAAAGAGCTTTTCCGACAGTGTAATCTCCAAAAACACATAACAAATGTATAGAGCCCAATACGTAACAAAAAATTAGACCCACTCGAATTTTTTTCTTTCTTCGATAAATATTAAATGGAGGTCAAGTCATTTCCATATATGCGAACAAATCCGGATAAAAGAGCTTTCCGACAGTGTAACCTCCAAAACACATAAAAAAAATGTAAAGAGCCCAATACGTAACAAAATATTAGGCCCACTCGAATTTTTTTCTTTGTTCGATAAATATTAACTGGAGGTCAGCTCATGTCCATATATGCGAAAAAATCCGGATAAAAGAGCTTTACCGATAGTGTAACCTCCAAAACACATACAAAATGTATAGAGCCCAATACGTAACAAAAAATTAGACCCACTCGAATTTTTTTCTTTCTTCGATAAATATTAAATGGAGGTCAGTTCATGTCCATATATGCTAACAAATCCGAATAAAAGAGCTTTTCCGACAGTGTAACCTCCAAAACGCATAAAAATGTAAAGAGCCCAATACGTAACAAAAAATTAGACCCACTCGAATTTTTTTCTTTCTTCGATAAATATTAACTGGAGGTCAGCTCATGTCCATATATGAGAAAAAATCCGGATAAAAGAGCTTTACCGATAGTGCACCTCCAAAACACATAAAAAGTGTATAGAGCCCAATACGTAACAAAAAATTAGACCCACTCGAATTTTTTTCTTTCTTCGATAAATATTAACTGGAGGTCAGCTCATGTCCATATATGCGAAAAAATCCGGATAAAAGAGCTTTACCGACAGTGTAACCTCCAAAACACATAAAAAATGTATAGAGCCCAATACGTAACAAAAAATTAGACCCACTCGAATTGTTTTCTTTCTTCGATTAACCGGAGGTCAAGTCATTTCTATATATGCGAAAAAATCCGGATAAAAGAGCTTTTCCGACAGTGTAACCTCCAAAACACATAAAAAATGTATAGAGCCCAATACGTAACAAAAAATTAGACCCACTCGAATTTTTTTCTTTCTTCGATAAATATTAAATGGAGGTCAGGTCATGTCCATATATGCGAAAAAATCCGGATAAAAGAGCTTTTCCGACAGTGTAATCTCCAAAACACATAACAAATGTATAGAGCCCAATACGTAACAAAAAATTAGACCCACTCGAATTTTTTCTTTCTTCGATAAATATTAAATGGAGGTCAAGTCATTTCCATATATGCGAACAAATCCGGATAAAAGAGCTTTCCGACAGTGTAACCTCCAAAACACATAAAAATGTAAAGAGCCCAATACGTAACAAAAAATTAGACCCACTCGAATTTTTTTCTTTGTTCGATAAATATTAACTGGATGTCAGGTCATGTCCATATATGCGAAAAATCCGGATAAAAGAGCTTTACCGACCGTGTAACGCATAAAGAATGTATAGAGCCCAATACGTAACAAAAAAATTAGACCCACTCGAATGTTTTTTCTTTCTTCGATAAATATTAAATGGAGGTCAGGTCATGTCCATATATGCGAAAAAATCCGAATAAAAGAGCTTTTCCGACAGTGTAACCTCCAAAACGCATAAAAAATGTAAAGAGCCCAATACGTAACAAAAATTAGACCCACTCGAATTTTTTTTTTTCTTTCTTCGATAAATATTAACTGGAGGTCAGCTCTCATGTCCATATATGAGAAAAAATCCGGATAAAAGAGCTTTACCGATAGTGTAACCTCCAAAACACATACAAAATGTATAGAACCCAATACGTAACAAAAAAATTAGACCCACTCGAATTTTTTTCTTTCTTCGATAAATATTAAATGGAGGTCAGTTCATGTTCATATATGCGAAAAAATCCGAATAAAAGAGCTTTTCCGACAGTGTAACCTCCAAAAGGCATAAAAAATGTAAAGAGCCTATACGTAACAAAAAATTAGACCCACTCGAATTTTTTCTTTCTTCGATAAATATTAACCGGAGGTCAAGTCATTTCCATATATGCGAAAAAATCCGGATAAAAGAGCTTTTCCGACAGTGTAACCTCCAAAAGGCATAATAAAAATGTAAAGAGCCCAATACGTAACAAAAAATTAGACCCACTCGATTTTTGTCTTTCTTCGATAAATATTAAATGGAGGTCAGGTCATGTCCATATATGCGAAAAAATCCGGATAAAAGAGCTTTTCCGACAGTGTAATCTCCAAAACACATAACAAATGTATAGAGCCCAATACATAACAAAAAATTAGACCCACTCGATTTTTTTTTTTTCTTTCTTCGATAAATATTAAATGGAGGTCAAGTCATTTCCATATATGCGAAAAAATCCGGATAAAAGAGCTTTTCCGACAGTGTAACCTCCAAAACACATAAAAAATGTAAAGAGCCCAATACGTAACAAAATATTAGGCCCACTCGAATTTTTTTTTTTCTTTGTTCGATAAATATTAACTGGATGTCAGGTCATGTCCATATATGCGAAAAATCCGGATAAAAGAGCTTTACCGACCGTGTAACGCATAAAGAATGTATAGAGCCCAATACGTAACAAAAAATTAGACCCACTCGAATTTTTTCTTTCTTCGATAAATATTAAATGGAGGTCAGGTCATGTCCATATATGCGAAAAAATCCGAATAAAAGAGCTTTTCCGACAGTGTAACCTCCAAAACGCATAAAAAATGTAAAGAGCCCAATACGTAACAAAAAATTAGACCCACTCGAATTTTTTCTTTCTTCGATAAATATTAACTGGAGGTCAGCTCATGTCCATATATGCGAAAAAATCCGGATAAAAGAGCTTTACCGACAGTGTAACCTCCAAAACACATAAAAAATGTATAGAGCCCAATACGTAACAAAAAATTAGACCCACTCGAATTGTTTTCTTTCTTCGATTAACCGGAGGTCAAGTCATTTCTATATATGCGAAAAAATCCGGATAAAAGAGCTTTTCCGACAGTGTAACCTCCAAAACACATAAAAAATGTATAGAGCCCAATACGTAACAAAAAATTAGACCCACTCGAATTTTTTCTTTCTTCGATAAATATTAAATGGAGGTCAGGTCATGTCCATATATGCGAAAAAATCCGGATAAAAGAGCTTTTCCGACAGTGTAATCTCCAAAAACACATAACAAATGTATAGAGCCCAATACGTAACAAAAAATTAGACCCACTCGAATTTTTTTCTTTCTTCGATAAATATTAAATGGAGGTCAAGTCATTTCCATATATGCGAACAAATCCGGATAAAAGAGCTTTCCGACAGTGTAACCTCCAAAACACATCAAAAAATGTAAAGAGCCCAATACGTAACAAAATATTAGGCCCACTCGAATTTTTTTCTTTGTTCGATAAATATTAACTGGATGTCAGGTCATGTCCATATATGCGAAAAATCCGGATAAAAGAGCTTTACCGACCGTGTAACGCATAAAGAATGTATAGAGCCCAATACGCAACAAAAAATTAGACCCACTCGAATGTTTTTCTTTCTTCGATAAATATTAAATGGAGGTCAGGTCATGTCCATATATGCGAAAAAATCCGAATAAAAGAGCTTTTCCGACAGTGTAACCTCCAAAACGCATAAAAAATGTAAAGAGCCCAATACGTAACAAAAAATTAGACCCACTCGAATTTTTTTCTTTCTTCGATAAATATTAACTGGAGGTCAGCTCATGTCCATATATGAGAAAAAATCCGGATAAAAGAGCTTTACCGATAGTGTAACCTCCAAAACACATACAAAATGTATAGAACCCAATACGTAACAAAAAATTAGACCCACTCGAATTTTTTTCTTTCTTCGATAAATATTAAATGGAGGTCAGTTCATGTTCATATATGCGAAAAAATCCGAATAAAAGAGCTTTTCCGACAGTGTAACCTCCAAAAGGCATAAAAATGTAAAGAGCCCAATACGTAACAAAAAATTAGACCCACTCGAATTTTTTTCTTTCTTCGATAAATATTAACCGGAGGTCAAGTCATTTCCATATATGCGAAAAATCCGGATAAAAGAGCTTTTCCGACAGTGTAACCTCCAAAAGGCATAAAAATGTAAAGAGCCCAATACGTAACAAAAAATTAGACCCACTCGATTTTTGTCTTTCTTCGATAAATATTAAATGGAGGTCAGGTCATGTCCATATATGCGAAAAAATCCGGATAAAAGAGCTTTTCCGACAGTGTAATCTCCAAAACACATAACAAATGTATAGAGCCCAATACATAACAAAAAATTTGACCCACTCGATTTTTTTTCTTTCTTCGATAAATATTAAATGGAGGTCAAGTCATGTCCATATATGCGAAAAAATCCGGATAAAAGAGCTTTTCCGACAGTGTAACCTCCAAAACACATAAAAAATGTAAAGAGCCCAATACGTAACAAAATATTAGGCCCACTCGAATTTTTTTTTCTTTGTTCGATAAATATTAACTGGATGTCAGGTCATGTCCATATATGCGAAAAATCCGGATAAAAGAGCTTTACCGACCGTGTAACGCATAAAGAATGTATAGAGCCCAATACGTAACAAAAAATTAGACCCACTCGAATTTTTTCTTTCTTCGATAAATATTAAATGGAGGTCAGGTCATGTCCATATATGCGAAAAAATCCGAATAAAAGAGCTTTTCCGACAGTGTAACCTCCAAAACGCATAAAAAATGTAAAGAGCCCAATACGTAACAAAAAATTAGACCCACTCGAATTTTTTTCTTTCTTCGATAAATATTAACTGGAGGTCAGCTCATGTCCATATATGAGAAAAAATCCGGATAAAAGAGCTTTACCGATAGTGTAACCTCCAAAACACATACAAAATGTATAGAGCCCAATACGTAACAAAATATTAGACCCACTCGAATTTTTTTCTTTGTTCGATAAATATTAACTGGATGTCAGGTCATGTCCATATATGCGAAAAATCCGGATAAAAGAGCTTTACCGACCGTGTAACGCATAAAGAATGTATAGAGCCCAATACGTAACAAAAAATTAGACCCACTCGAATTTTTTTTTCTTTCTTCGATAAATATTAAATGGAGGTCAGGTCATGTCCATATATGCGAAAAAATCCGAATAAAAGAGCTTTTCCGACAGTGTAACCTCCAAAACGCATAAAAAATGTAAAGAGCCCAATACGTAACAAAAAAATTAGACCCACTCGAATTTTTTTCTTTCTTCGATAAATATTAACTGGAGGTCAGCTCATGTCCATATATGAGAAAAAATCCGGATAAAAGAGCTTTACCGATAGTGTAACCTCCAAAACACATACAAAATGTATAGAGCCCAATACGTAACAAAAAATTAGACCCACTCGAATTTTTTTCTTTCTTCGATAAATATTAAATGGAGGTCAGTTCATGTCCATATATGCTAAAAATCCGAATAAAAGAGCTTTTCCGACAGTGTAACCTCCAAAACGCATAAAAAATGTAAAGAGCCCAATACGTAACAAAAAATTAGACCCACTCGAATTTTTTTCTTTCTTCGATAAATATTAACTGGAGGTCAGCTCATGTCCATATATGAGAAAAAATCCGGATAAAAGAGCTTTACCGATAGTGCACCTCCAAAACACATAAAAAGTGTATAGAGCCCAATACGTAACAAAAAATTAGACCCACTCGAATTTTTTCTTTCTTCGATAAATATTAACTGGAGGTCAGCTCATGTCCATATATGCGAAAAAATCCGGATAAAAGAGCTTTACCGACAGTGTAACCTCCAAAACACATAAAAAATGTATAGAGCCCAATACGTAACAAAAAATTAGACCCACTCGAATTGTTTTCTTTCTTCGATAAATATTAACCGGAGGTCAAGTCATTTCCATATATGCGAAAAAATCCGGATAAAAGAGCTTTTCCGACAGTGTAACGCATAAAGAATGTATAGAGCCCAATACGTAACAAAAAATTAGACCCACTCGAATTTTTTTCTTTCTTCGATAAATATTAACTGGAGGTCAAGTCATGTCCATATATGCATAAAAATCCGGATAAAAGAGGTTTTCCGACAGTGTAACCTCCAAAACGCATAAAAAATGCAAAGAGCCCAATACGTAACAAAAAATTTGACCCACTCGAATGTTTTTCTTTCTTCGATAAATATTAACTGGAGGTCAGGTCATGTCCATATATGCGAAAAAATCCGGATAAAGGAGCTTTACCGACAGTGTAACCCATAAAGAATGTATAGAGCCCAATACGTAACAAAAAATTAGACCCATTCGAAATTTTTTCTTTCTTCGATTAATAATATTAACTGGAGGTCAGCTCGTGTCCATATATGCGAAAAAATCCGAATAAAAGAGCTTTTCCGACAGTGTAACCTCCAAAACACATAAAAAATGTAAAGAGCCCAATACGTAACAAAAAAATTAGACCCACTCGAATTTTTTTTTTTTTTTTTTAAATATTAACTGGAGGTCAGCTCATGTCCATATATGAGAAAAAATCCGGATAAAAGAGCTTTACCGATAGTGTAACCTCCAAAACACATACAAAATGTATAGAGCCCAAACGTAACAAAAAATTAGACCCACTCGAATTTTTTTCTTTCTTCGATAAATATTAACTGGAGGTCAGTTCATGTCCATATATGCTAAAAAATCCGAATAAAAGAGCTTTTCCGACAGTGTAACCTCCAAAACGCATAAAAAATGTAAAGAGCCCAATACGTAACAAAAAATTAGACCCACTCGAATTTTTTTCTTTCTTCGATAAATATTAACTGGAGGTCAGCTCATGTCCATATATGAGAAAAAATCCGGATAAAAGAGCTTTACCGATAGTGCACCTCCAAAACACATAAAAAGTGTATAGAGCCCAATACGTAACAAAAATTAGACCCACTCGAATTTTTTTTTTTCTTTCTTCGATAAATATTAACTGGAGGTCAGCTCATGTCCATATATGCGAAAAAATCCGGATAAAAGAGCTTTACCGACAGTGTAACCTCCAAAACACATAAAAAATGTATAGAGCCCAATACGTAACAAAAAATTAGACCCACTCGAATTGTTTTCTTTCTTCGATTAACCGGAGGTCAAGTCATTTCTATATATGCGAAAAAATCCGGATAAAAGAGCTTTTCCGACAGTGTAACCTCCAAAACACATAAAAAATGTATAGAGCCCAATACGTAACAAAAAATTAGACCCACTCGAATTTTTTTCTTTCTTCGATAAATATTAAATGGAGGTCAGGTCATGTCCATATATGCGAAAAATCCGGATAAAAGAGCTTTTCCGACAGTGTAATCTCCAAAACACATAACAAATGTATAGAGCCCAATACGTAACAAAAAATTAGACCCACTCGAATTTTTTTCTTTCTTCGATAAATATTAAATGGAGGTCAAGTCATTTCCATATATGCGAACAAATCCGGATAAAAGAGCTTTCCGACAGTGTAACCTCCAAAACACATAAAAAATGTAAAGAGCCCAATACGTAACAAAATATTAGGCCCACTCGAATTTTTTTCTTTGTTCGATAAATATTAACTGGATGTCAGGTCATGTCCATATATGCGAAAAATCCGGATAAAAGAGCTTTACCGACCGTGTAACGCATAAAGAATGTATAGAGCCCAATACGTAACAAAAAATTAGACCCACTCGAATGTTTTTCTTTCTTCGATAAATATTAAATGGAGGTCAGGTCATGTCCATATATGCGAAAAAATCCGAATAAAAGAGCTTGTCCGACAGTGTAACCTCCAAAACGCATAAAAAATGTAAAGAGCCCAATACGTAACAAAAAATTAGACCCACTCGAATTTTTTTCTTTCTTCGATAAATATTAACTGGAGGTCAGCTCATGTCCATATATGAGAAAAAATCCGGATAAAAGAGCTTTACCGATAGTGTAACCTCCAAAACACATACAAAATGTATAGAACCCAATACGTAACAAAAAAATTAGACCCACTCGAATTGTTTTGTTTATTCGAAAAAGATTAAATGGAGGTCAGTTCATGTTCATATATGCGAAAAAATCCGAATAAAAGAGCTTTTCCGACAGTGTAACCTCCAAAACGCATAAAAAATGTAAAGAGCCCAATACGTAACAAAAAATTAGACCCACTCGAATTTTTTTCTTTCTTCGATAAATATTAACCGGAGGTCAAGTCATTTCCATATATGCGAAAAAATCCGGATAAAAGAGCTTTTCCGACAGTGTAACCTCCAAAAGGCATAAAAATGTAAAGAGCCCAATACGTAACAAAAAATTAGACCCACTCGATTTTTGTCTTTCTTCGATAAATATTAACCGGAGGTCAAGTCATGTCCATATATGCGAAAAAAATTAGGATAGAAGAGCTTTTCCGACAGTGTAATCTCCAAAACACATAACAAATGTATAGAGCCCAATACATAACAAAAAATTTGACCCACTCGATTTTTTTTCTTTCTTCGATAAATATTAAATGGAGGTCAAGTCATTTCCATATATGCGAAAAAATCCGGATAAAAGAGCTTTTCCGACAGTGTAACCTCCAAAACACATAAAAATGTAAAGAGCCCAATACGTAACAAAATATTAGGCCCACTCGAATTTTTTTTTTTTTTCGATAAATATTAACTGGATGTCAGGTCATGTCCATATATGCGAAAAATCCGGATAAAAGAGCTTTACCGACCGTGTAACGCATAAAGAATGTATAGAGCCCAATACGTAACAAAAAATTAGACCCACTCGAATTTTTTTCTTTCTTCGATAAATATTAAATGGAGGTCAGGTCATGTCCATATATGCGAAAAAATCCGAATAAAAGAGCTTTTCCGACAGTGTAACCTCCAAAACGCATAAAAAATGTAAAGAGCCCAATACGTAACAAAAAATTAGACCCACTCGAATTTTTTTTCTTTCTTCGATAAATATTAACTGGAGGTCAGCTCATGTCCATATATGAGAAAAAATCCGGATAAAAGAGCTTTACCGATAGTGTAACCTCCAAAACACATACAAAATGTATAGAGCCCAATACGTAACAAAATATTAGGCCCACTCGAATTTTTTCTTTGTTCGATAAATATTAACTGGATGTCAGGTCATGTCCATATATGCGAAAAATCCGGATAAAAGAGCTTTACCGACCGTGTAACGCATAAAGAATGTATAGAGCCCAATACGTAACAAAAAATTAGACCCACTCGAATTTTTTCTTTCTTCGATAAATATTAAATGGAGGTCAGGTCATGTCCATATATGCGAAAAATCCGAATAAAAGAGCTTTTCCGACAGTGTAACCTCCAAAACGCATAAAAAATGTAAAGAGCCCAATACGTAACAAAAAATTAGACCCACTCGAATTTTTTTCTTTCTTCGATAAATATTAACTGGAGGTCAGCTCATGTCCATATATGAGAAAAAATCCGGATAAAAGAGCTTTACCGATAGTGTAACCTCCAAAACACATACAAAATGTATAGAGCCCAATACGTAACAAAAAATTAGACCCACTCGAATTTTTTTCTTTCTTCGATAAATATTAAATGGAGGTCAGTTCATGTCCATATATGCTAAAAAATCCGAATAAAAGAGCTTTTCCGACAGTGTAACCTCCAAAACGCATAAAAAATGTAAAGAGCCCAATACGTAACAAAAAATTAGACCCACTCGAATTTTTTCTTTCTTCGATAAATATTAACTGGAGGTCAGCTCATGTCCATATATGAGAAAAAATCCGGATAAAAGAGCTTTACCGATAGTGCACCTCCAAAACACATAAAAAGTGTATAGAGCCCAATACGTAACAAAAAATTAGACCCACTCGAATTTTTTTCTTTCTTCGATAAATATTAACTGGAGGTCAGCTCATGTCCATATATGCGAAAAAAATCCGGATAAAAGAGCTTTACCGACAGTGTAACCTCCAAAACACATATAAAAAATGTATAGAGCCCAATACGTAACAAAAAATTAGACCCACTCGAATTGTTTTCTTTCTTCGATAAATATTAACCGGAGGTCAAGTCATTTCCATATATGCGAAAAAATCCGGATAAAAGAGCTTTTCCGACAGTGTAACGCATAAAGAATGTATAGAGCCCAATACGTAACAAAAAATTAGACCCACTCGAATTTTTTTCTTTCTTCGATAAATATTAACTGGAGGTCAAGTCATGTCCATATATGCATAAAAATCCGGATAAAAGAGGTTTTCCGACAGTGTAACCTCCAAAACGCATAAAAAATGCAAAGAGCCCAATACGTAACAAAAAATTAGACCCACTCGAATGTTTTCTTTCTTCGATAAATATTAACTGGAGGTCAGGTCATGTCCATATATGCGAAAAAATCCGGATAAAGGAGCTTTACCGACAGTGTAACCCATAAAGAATGTATAGAGCCCAATACGTAACAAAAAATTAGACCCATTCGAAATTTTTTCTTTCTTCGATTAATAATATTAACTGGAGGTCAGCTCGTGTCCATATATGCGAAAAAATCCGGGTAAAAGAGATTTACTGACAGTGTAACCTCCAAAACACATAAAAAATGTATAGAGCCCAATACGTAACAAAAATCTAGACCCACTCGAAATGTTTTCTTTCTTCGATAAATATTAACCGGAGGTCAAGTCATGTCCATATATGCGAACAAATCCGGATAAAAGAACTTTTCCGACAGTGTAACCTCCAAAACGCATAAAAAATGTATAGAGCCCAATACGTAACAAAAAAATCCAGCCGAAAAACACTGACAAATATTTTGTTCTAAAAATACTCAAAATGACTAGAAAGAGTCACAAATGACTCAAAATGAGTTACTGGGTCAATATAAAGTAATTCTATAACAAAAACACGCACTAATAACCATAATTTGCTTTAAAAATAACCAGAGCCCAATACGTAACAAGAAAAATTCTATGTCTAAAGAAAAAACACTGTCAAATGTTTTTCTAGAAGACTCAAAATGACTCAAAATGAGTTACTGAGTCAATATAAAGTAATTCTATAACAAAAACATGCACCTAATAACCATAATCAGCTTTGTTCTAGAATGATTCAAAATGACTCAAAATGAGTTACCAGGTCAATATAAAGTAAGTTTATAGCAAACAAAAAATGCAACTAATCACCACAATAACCAGAGACCAATACGTAACAAACAAATTCTAAGTCTAGAGAAAAAACACTGTAAACAATAATATTCTAGAAAGACTCAAAATGACTCAAAAGGATTTACTGAGTCAATATAAAGTAATTCTATAACAAAAACATGCACCTAAAACCCATAATTTGCTTTAAAAATAACCAGAGCCCAATACGTAACAAAACAAATTCTAAGTCTAGAGAAAAAACACTGTCAAAATTTTTTTTCTAGAAAGAATCAAAATGACTCAAAAGGATTTACTGAGTCAATATAAAGTAATTCTATAACAAAAACATGCACCTAAAACCCATAATTTGCTTTAAAAATAACCAGAGCCCAATACGTAACAAAAAAATTCTATGTCTAGAGAAAAAACACTGTCAAATTTTTTCTCTAGAAAGACTCAAAATGACTCAAAAGGATTTACTGAGTCAATATAAAGTAATTCTATAACAAAAACATGCATTTAATCATGATAATGTCCTTTTAAAATAACCAGAGGCCAATACGTAACAAATAAATTCCAAGTCTAGAGATAAAACACTGTCAAATATTTTGTTCTAGAAAGACTCAAAATGAGTTACCGGGTCAATATAAAGTACTTCTATAAAAACACATGCACATAATATCCATAATTTGCTTGAAAAACAACCGGAGCCCAATACGTAACAAAAAAATGTATAGAGCCCAATACGTAACAAAAACCACTACAGAGGGAGGGAGTATGAATAAAGTAATTTCAATCAAATTTTAGTTTTGTTACGTATTGGGCGGGATGAATTATTTTTTGCCACTTTTTGTTCTAGGTAGAAGAGGTTGAGCCCAATACGTATCAAATTGATACGTACTGGGATTTTGTTACGTATTGGGCTCTTACATACAATGTTTGCCGTTCCACGTGTCTCGCTATATTCACAAGTTTGGACAGATTCGGAAATACATTGATCGAACAGCAGAACGCTTAGTGCACGATTTTGTTATCGCGCGACTTGGTCTTTCTAACAGCAGTATCGCTAAACTACACAGGGTGCAATAATGAAGTATACATCGGCCCTTAAGATGCCATACCGACATAAAACTATCCTTATCAAAAACAAAATACATTATATTAAAACATTCTGAACATTGGCCGATTAGTTATCTTTTTTTCCATAACAATCAATCTTTATTAATTACATATATGTCTCACTCACCGGATTGTTTGCATATAATCTGACTTCACAAACTATTGTATTTTTCATGTAGATAATTGTAATAGTGCAAGGTAATGCACGAAGTGCAGAGTTATATTTACGATAAATTTCTCTATTTCGTCTTTTTCTGATAGAAAGTTCAAACATTTTGATATCCTTTCCATGTTTTTTCCCACTATTTGATTGGTATTATATACATGCATTTTTTTTTATTATTGAACGTTTTATTGCCCGGTGAACACGTCAATAACATTTTTCTTTATGTTGCTTTATGTTTTTATCAAATTTGTCATCAAGGTGTAACAATCCTTATTATTATAGACAGGGTGAGTCAAATCGGTCGGTATCCAACTTTACTATTTCTTTTTAGTAAAGCAACTAGAATCACAGAATCAACTGCTACAATTATTGATAATATCCTTACAAATAATGACAATATTATCAAATCAACAATTATGGTTACTGACATAAGCGACCACTTTCCAACTACTTTATCGACCAACCTGGAAGTAGAAAATCGAACGTGTAAAGGGAAAGACGTAATTTACAAAAGAAATCACAATAGTAAGAATATTGCTCAATTTAAAACAAGACTATCCAAATGGGGTGAAATTCTTGATAAAATTGATGCAAATGATGACTATAATAAATTCATTGACACCTTTAATACGATTTACGATGAATGTATTCCGTTAAAGAAATGGTAATAAAAGAAAAGAACCAATATCGCCATGGATTACGAAGGGATTAATAAGTATTAATAAAAAGAATATGTTATATAAACAATACATTCAATCTCCAAACGACAAAAAATTTCAAATATTCAAAACATATAAAAATAAGTTGCAAATGCTTATTCAAAAATCAAAACGAAAATACTTCTTTTCCAAATTTGAGCATACTAAAAATAATATGAAGCAAACATGGAAAACAATTAATAATATTATTGGACGAGGAAAGAAACAATCTGCACAAAGCAAATTTAAAGCTGAAGATGGCAGTTCTATTACCAATCCTAAAGAAATATCAAATCAGTTCAATGACTTTTTCGTAAACGTAGGCCCTAAGCTTGCATCAAGTATCCAAAACACAGGAAAGCAATATTTCGCTTATCTCAGTGAGAATAAGACCAGTAGTATGTATATGAAGCCTATTGTTGAATCCGATATTGTAAAAATAATTGATAAATTCGATATAAACAAAGGTGGAGGCCATGACAATATTGGCAGTCTAATCATTAAAAAGTGTGTAATGAAATTGCTAAACCTCTTAATATGATATTTAATTTGTCTATATCTACTGGGATTGTTCCTGATAAATTAAAAATAGCAAAAGTCATACCATTATACAAAAAAGATGATGCTGAGGCATTCTCAAACTATCGTCCAGTTTCTCTCCTGCCGTGTTTTTCAAAAATTCTTGAAAGGTTGGTTTTTAACAGATGTACGGATTACATTGACAATAAGCGAATCCTTAACCCCAAACAATTTGGCTTTCGGTCAAAACATTCCACCTTTATGGCTATAGAGCAAATGGTAGACAAAGTTACTGCAGCAGTTGAAAGAAACGAAACGACTATTGGAATATTTCTGGACTTATCAAAAGCCTTTGATACAATCGATCATAACATACTCTTACATAAATTAGGACACTATGGCTTCCGTGGTATTGTGTTAGAATGGTTCAGAAATTATCTAAGTAACAGAAAACAATACGTTTATTATAATTCTTATGAATCAGAATCACACGATATTATATGCGGTGTTCCACAAGGATCCATACTGGGGCCACTTCTATTTATACTCTATGTCAATGATATAACTAATGCATCTAAAGTACTCGAATTCGTCCTTTTTGCAGACGATACCACCATTTTATACTCCCATAAAAACGTAGAACGCCAGACAAACCTTGTTAATGAAGAGTTAAATGAAGTAAGCAATTGGTTTAAAGCTAATAAATTGTCAATTAATGCTACCAAAACAAATTACATGATACTTGGCACACCCAAAATGACATCAATGAATCAAAACCTGCAAATCACACTAGATCACACGACTTTAGAGTGCATCAAACTAAATTCCTTGGTGTACTAATAGACGAATGTCTCACTTGGAAATGTCACATAGATTGCGTATCTAGAACAATTTCAAGAAATGTTGGTGTAATGAATAAATTGAAAGATTTTGTTCCAAGTCGTATTTTATTTACACTTTATTGTACGTTAATATTGCCTTAATTGAATTATGGAGTACTTTTATGGGGAAATACATGTAAAACTTACTCAAATAAAAATAAAGTAAAAATTCAAAAATGGGCTATTAGAACGGTGGCAAACGTTCACTATAGAGACCACACAGCGCCATTGTTTGCTAATTATAACATATTAAAAGTTGAAGATATGTACACACTGGAATTAGGTACATTCAGGGCGCACACCACTAAATAATCTTCCCATTGAAATACGTGTAAAAACACCGGTTTTCTTTGCTCATTTTGAGGCATTTTGGGCTCGTTTTAAAATATTTTATGATGACCAGTCGATTGCAAATCGATGAAAGTTTAACATATGTTTCAATGTATGCGGGTTCTTTCATCTCGTTTTCCCGCTAGGAGGCCGCGAACAGCGCCCTCACTGTTTTTGACATGCTCTCAAGACTGCAAACCCGATTCTGCCATTTTTTAATTCGCGGACCTATTTTCTCAATAATTGTAAAAATGCGACTTTTTTGGCGACTCAAATTTATGTATAGGCTTCACACTTTTATTTAAGCTATAATTCGCCACTCTTTCTGATTAATTAGTCTAAAGACCAGCCCAAAATACCTCAAAAACTTTCCGTATTTTACCGGAACTTAGTAGGGTTGCACAAATGGCGCATTGATTTAGTGGTGTGCCCCCTTCATGTACAGGCACTCTATAAATGAGCTGCCCTGTTCATTTGATAATTATTTTACCAAACGTTCTGACATATATAACTACAACACACGATATGTAAATGACCTAAATCTAACCAAAAATAAGAAAGTCTTTTCTGATCATGCCATACGTACAAGAGGTCCCATTCTTTGGAATTCTTTAGATAAAAATCTGAAAGCTTCAAAATCTGTTAAACATTTCCGCAATCAATTCAAAACAAAACTGATCTCTATATACAGGGTGTCCCTGAAAGAACTGTATCGTCGGAAACTTAAGGAGGTTCATTCAGAAAATAAGAAAAAAAAAGCCCCATACTAGTCAAAGTTATTTTGCAATTTCAATGGATTTAAATATTTCTAAGTATTTTTTCTAAATACAATATAGCTCAGATACCGTATAATAATGCGTTTCTCATTATTGTCTCTCTAATAATATGATCATTACCACATGGTTTTCAGCCAATTAGTTAACCACTATAAGAACACGCATCTCGTGAATATCACGCTATAAATAAATTCTATTGAATTATAGAACTGTGATCAGTCGGTGCTGTAAACGGTTGTGAGGGAGGGGACACACAGTGGCGAACCGTGTCCGCTCCAACCCCGTTGGGCTTAAGGAAATTCAATTCTGAATTCAGCCCGAAAAGGTTGCCCAAATTTTTTTCGGTCGTTTTAAAAAGTGAAGAGCAAAAAAAAAAAAAAGGATTATAAGCGCTAGCGCCCTAAAAGCAACACATTTTCATGTATAGTACAATTTTTTCAAATTTTTTTATACTTTTTTCTTTACTAATTCGTTTTGCCGCCCCTTCGTTTGCCGCCCCTTCTTCTTCCGCCGCCCCTTCGTTTTCGCCGCCCCCTGCTTTTACCCCGGGGGCTAGCGCCCCCAAAGCCCCCCAAAATATGCGCATGACACAATTACCATTATTAGTCATTGAAACTTCAGCGCGACAGCGCCGCCCGTAGCGCCTGCGCGACGTAGGGGTGTGTGAAAGGCGATGTGCACCCACGAGTGAGAAACCTTTGCAAAACGAAGGTGCAATTGAAGCTATATTATTTTGGTGAATCATTTTACACTTTCTTTCAGGGTCGGTAACAGTTCAGTTATTATATTTGATTTAATGGTTCATGAGGAGTGTCGAATAATATTGACAACCTTAAGAACTGCAGGAACTTTTCAAAATCTAAACAAGTCAGTTTATAATGATCGATGTTAAGAGTGCTCACTGCTCCTCGCTCTGACTACTTTATTCTCGGCGATCAATCAACTTGGGCTCTACCGATGATTCTGGATGAATGGTCACTGCCATGTTTGAGCCGACACTTGGTTTGGTTGGAACTAATGTGAAATTCCTGATGAGCTGAAAAAAATAGGACAAATGAGTGTTTAACAGGGTACTATAGATAAATCGTGGTAAGATAATAGGATATGATAATAAGAGGATAGGGGCCATATTTTACGGTTTTAGCCATTCAACTATAACAAAAATCATGAACGTGGGGCGGAAATGACATTACTCCGAAATGTCCTTGATAAAACCACACCTTTTGTGTGTCAGCTTTATTTGTCTCAATATTTGAGGAGTGCAAACATCGTTAAGTCATACTCCCCCCAGACCCGCCTAAATTGTATTAGAATTTGGAACTACTAGGACGTTACCTTTATTGTGCGTGTTGTGGCAATTTAACCTACAAAATGTGCATACAATGGGCTATTCCAGAAATTAAAGGCACACCCCCTAAAGAAGACATGGGATTCCCAAATTTTTTCACCATTTTTTTTGCTCTGGGAATTCCCCAAAAAATTGCCATTATTCTCACAACCCTAAAGAAGACATGGGAATTCCCAAATTCCTTTTTAGGCTTGGGAATTCCCAAACATTTTGGCAAAAATTTGCATGTCTTCTTTAGGGACACTGGGAATTCACATTTTTGTAAGCATTTTTTTTTTTCAAAATGGGAATTCCCATTATTTCGGATATAATTTTGGTATGGGAATTCCCAAAACATTATGGTACAAATTTACATGTCTTCTCTAGTCCCATATTGCCTCCCTTTTGGAGTGCAAATTTTCCTCCAAAAGGGGTTATCATTATTCTGGAAACCCTATAGAAGACATGGGAATTCCCAAGAAAAGACACCTTTTTAGGAGTGGAAAGTCCACCAAATCGGCCATTGTTTTATTATTTTCAAAACCCTAAAGAAGACATGGGAATTCCCAAGAAAAATGTCCCTTTTTAGGAGTGGGAATTACCACCCCAGTTATTATTCTTAAAACCCTATAAAGAAGACATAAGAATTCACAAGAAAAAGACCCCTTGTTTCTTTTTAGGAGTGGACATTCAGAATAGGGGATTCTCTAGAATAAAGAAACTATTCTTACAAATATCATAATATGGTGGATAAGTTAAATTTTGGTTCAAAAAGTACACAATTTTGTTCTTCTCTTATTTACCCCCATCAAAACTTCTTGTGTTAAAACCAATGTGCTAAGAACATTGTAGGCTTTCAAAAAATATCAAACTTCAATAATGAGTTATGTTGCCTTGCTGATGTGACATGTGGGTTTGTCACATTTATTAGGCCTTAAATAGCCCCCTCATTTGGCATCCTTGCTTGGAAAACTTTGTTCCTTAGCCTAATTTGCATGTCAATGTACTTCTGCTTTATGTTCGTTCAACCCTGGGCAGTCACCATCTCACCTCAGAGGAGTCAAGAAGTGAAAAAGTTTACCATATAAAGTATCTGGCCAGGGTAAGTTAACATTTCCTTTAATAATATTGTTTTTCATTAAGAAAGTTGATCAAGTGAAATAGCACTGTTTGATTCATGGTTTAGAGTAAGGTGCGCTTCAGACTCCGTATTGTACGTACAATATTGTATGTACAATATTTTTCGTGACGTCAAAAAGTATTGCACGTCCAATAAATATACGTGCCACGACGAGTTGAATCAGATTAAATAACGCGCTATATAATATAAAACCCTGACGGTTCATTGTTTGCTAAATCCAAGCGAGGTCACCCGAAAATCTATGCAAGAGAAATTTCTACTGCTGCTGATGAAAAATCCTAGAGTGCGTTTGGAGGTTTTTCTGCACTTTACCAGTAGGCCTAATAAATTCATTAAAAAATAAAAATAAAATAAACATTTAGAGGGAATGTTTTTACTCACTGCTCATCTGATCCACTTTCCCAGGAAACTAAATACCGATACTCCTATCCCTGACTTTCCAGACATAATTATGAGTAAACATCAAATTTAATGTTTACAAAACAATCAAATATATATACATTCGTTTGCATTTTGTACATTAATATTAATATTAATAATGTACAAACATTAAAAAAGGGGGCCTAAGAGTATGTCTAATTTTAATCATATACTAATTCCGCCATGCCCAAACATGAAATCGTGTAAAAACAGACCACTTGTAAATTAGAACCCCAAATTTCAATCAAAAATAAAAACAACTTTGTTGTCAAATACACTAGGCCTACATTGTATTACAGGATTTTAATAAATAAATAGATTAACACGGATAACGGACGAGAAATATTTGGCAATACCGGATTTACCACAGAGCCAGTGGATAAAGAAATTAATTAAAATTAAAACAAATTAAATGAGAAAATGAAAGCAAGGACATTTGGTGAAGTATTGTTTTAGAATGCGAAGGAGTCCTAAATGTTACCCAGGCCCAGGACACTGATTAATGTAAATTCGACCCATAGTTATTTTGTCTACTTTTGCCAGCATTCAACCTGTTCAATGTAATTTATGCCTATTTTCAATAAAATTCCGAAATCTGACGTACGGTAGGCCTATCAACGTTGTATCGTGCACAAATTATGATTCGAGACTTATTTCATTTGACACGGTTGTATGGATTTCAAAAGATCGGTCCTATAATAGATATCGAATAGAGAATTACAGCAGGAGGCTTTGAGGATGCCGTAATCCTCTTGATAATCAACCAATCAGAGAGACATATTTCAGAAATATGTTCGTATATTTGAAACTCTTTCAATATTTTTAGTAATCGCGTTTCACATTTAGCAGCACTTTGGCTTGCAATAAAGCCACGAAGGGACGGTAATGCTAATATACGATTTCAGTCAAATATTGGTGCAAATATACGATTTCGGTCAACTATTTGGCTATTCTTTGCCCAAAATTATGAAATGTTTATTAGTAACAACTCTTAGGAGGGGTTTCGAGTAATTTTAACGAAATAATGAGGTAAAATAAAAGAAAGCCCACTTACAATTTTGGACGCTTAACTGTGGTGTTCTAGGGGAATTAATATATCACAATTAACATGTTTAATTCAAAATCGTTGTCCTACAAGCACATGTTAAATGGCTCGATTCACATTAGGTATAAGCTGGGACATTGTCAGATTGTGTAGACATTACAAATACAAACACTAAGGTTGAAAAAAAAACACATTTAAAAATGATTTTAAAAGATCGTCTATTTTGTAGCTTACACTGATTAGACCAAATATCTGCCTCTGACGAAAAAAAAATGTTTTCCATGCTGATTTGTTTTTGTAACGAGTATATCATATCAAAAAGAAAGAAATAAAGGCGGATATTACTTTTTAAAATCTCAACGCATTACTATTAATAGGCCTATAATTAATGAAAAAGTATAGAAGGCGTTGCATCCGGGTCTACAGGCCTACAAATAATACTTAAGAAACTGAATAAATCAATATATGACTAAATATAAATGAATCTCTAAATCAATTAATCAATCAGTAATCAATCAATCAATCAATAAATAAATAAACAAATAGGCCTAAATAAATAAATCTATAAATAAATAAATAAATAAATAAATAAATAAATAAATAAGAACTGAATGTGCCATTTATATTATTATTACAATTTTAATATTTTTTTATATTAATATCAGTATTAATATTGTTAACTTTCAAGGTGCCCATTGATTATATAATAATTCAAGTACAGTTGAATACAAGAAGACATAAAAAGATTCCGTGCACGAACACTGCACTAAATTTACCACTCTTAGAAATTTGGCAACTCCGTATCAATTAAGCAACCAATGATTGTGGCAAAATATATATTTTCCCGGTACATACTTTTTATTGTACGTGCAATACTTTCTGACGTCACGAAAAATATTGTACATACAATATTGTACGTACAATGCGGAGTCTGAAGCGCACTTAAATCAGTTAAAGTTTGGTTATTCTGAATTAGTCAATATCTCCCAATGAGGCGCGTACAAGTGGTGATTTGGTATTCATGTTTTATATTGAAATGCAATACAAAAGAATAGCATTGGAGCAAAGATAATGTATTCTATTCATTCGTACCAATGGCAAGCTAATCTGATAATTGGTTGGGCCTATTTGTAAGGCTCGGGTTTATTTTAAATGTTTATTTTTGCAGAGCTTATTTTCAGTTATGGATCATTCGGATGAATTTCGCAAGGGAGGGGGATGGAGGGAGGAGTGAGATACTTGAGACTGAACAAGTGAGAGTGGAAGGGTGAGGAAGAAAGATAGGAGATGGAGAGACTGAAAGACTAGAAAGAGAAGAACTCGAGAGGAGAGAGTAGGGACTGGGGAGGGAGTGGGGACTGATGGGGGGGGCAGGAGGAAGCAAAATAGGAAGATAAACATTGATACGAGGTAAGAGCGACACTGTGGCCATGCACAAGTGCATTGGGGTTCGACAGTCTCATAAGCGGACCTTTTGTGATTTTAGGGCTTATTTTCAACGTTTTTACAGAAAAAGTGGACTTTGTCATTCGGATTGGCATGCATTTTGTCAAATTAATGTAAATCAATTTACCAATTTTGAAGACTTGAGGGCGCTAGATCATTAAAAACACTGGTGTTAACATAACCTTTTCTCTCCGGGGTTATTGACATAGGCAATAGTACAAATTGCAAATGGTATTCAATGATGATTAAATAAATGTATTTACCCAATATGAATACAATAATTTAAACAGTTCAAACACCTTACTATTTTGTTCATGTGTGTGTTGCATCATTTTTACACCAATCATACATGTTAAAATGACTAGTACACGCTCAAATCAACAACTATCAGTACACGCTCAAAATCAGCTACGCATACAGGGTGTATCAAAATGATTGGTACCCATCAGTATCCAGTGAGTACGGACAAGAATGCCACATCAAAATGCAGTATAGGATCCACCTTTTTATGTCATAAAAAGCCATTAAACAATAAATTGTAGTCATTTCTAGAGGATCTAATGTTGAATTTGAAAGGAGAAGGTGTTTTATTAGACAACAAAGCTGCACACCCTGTACACTCTAAACAAAAAAATAGAACAATGTTGAGTAAAAAGTGAGCAGAGCAACAAAATTGGTCAAATGATACTCAGTATTGTTTTAATTATTTTTTATTAGTTTGTAACTTGCTTGATCAGCCATAACTCGCAAATGCAAAATCGGAATCAACTGAAATTTTGGGAATAAGCTTTTTTGTGGATATCTACTGACAAATGTCATAAAAAGTGGATGCTAGGATCACGAAATCCTCCTTGAACATCCCCGTACATCCCGTTACACTTATTAAAATACCACATCAATCAAACATGTTAAAAATTACTCAATGTTAAGAAAAAACGGAACAGAGCAACGCAATATACCCCGGGGTTAATATATCAATGTAGACATAATATACGCAGGGTGTGTATGCATCGTTCTCAAACAATGCCAACACAAAGTTCTTCTATATACACTGATTGAGAAATGAGGAATGGGCCGTACTTCCATATATTGGTACGTTTCATGTGCCTGTCAATAGACCCCTGTTTTTGAGGCAAACTCTGAACCCCATCAGCTCCATTCATCAGCTTCACACCCAATGACCCTCTTTTTCATCAGCTAAAACCCAATGAACCTCTTTGTTAAACATGTTAAACATGTTAAAGAGATTTACAACAAATCTGCAAATTCCCAAAACATATTGTGGGATAGGCTTTTACGACGGGAATTCATAAAAATTAGTGGGTTTTAGCGGGTTCGCCGTCGGACAAGTTTAGAACTGTCAAGCTTTCGTCAGGAGTAGCTCTGACTTCTTCAGGACGAAGTACCTAAGAATGAGACATGTAGACCACCCCTTGTCTACTGATGACTCTGAAAAGAGTCGTTCACTGAAGACTGCCCCTTGTCAACAGAGAACAAGCAGATCTCGCCTATCTGCTAATATAAAGGTTGTGGTGGCTCTGAAAAGAGCCGTGCACTGAAGACTGCCCCTTATCTACAGAGAACTAGCAGATCTCGCCTATCTGCTAATACAAAGGTTTTGGTGGCTCTGAAAAGAGCCGTTTGCTGCACCCTTTATTTCTATTCTATTACCAGACAATAGTGCGATTTAAAGAGAAAATATCATTTTTTGGCACAAATATTTTAAGTTGTTTACTTCAAGGTGGATCACGTACGTGTAAGTGACAGCGCGTATCGCGAAATAGTGCACGCGTCACCAAGCGTAATGCTGTGCGTAGAATGTGTTACGGCGCTAGAACCATTATTGCAGAATAATGGGCTCTCACGTGACGTGTTTTAACAAATCACAGTGCGCGATTTTGAATAATGGGTCGTAAGAGTAATAGAACCATCGCGATGGTTCTATTACTCTTACGACCCATTATTAGTTGGAAAGTGGTCGCTTATGTCAGTAACCATAATTGTTGATTTGATAATATTGTCATTATTTGTAAGGATATTATCAATAATTGTAGCAGCTGATTCTATGATTCTAGTTGGTTTACTAACAAGAAAAAGTAAAGTTGGATACCGACCGATTTGACTCACCCTGTC